>NC_080687.1:87917446-88542446 GCF_030445035.2 Dasypus novemcinctus | reverse complement strand
ATGAGTTAGGATCCCAGCAAGAAACACAGCATGCTCAAGTTGGGTAATTTAAGGAACATTTAATAAAAGACTATTTATAAAGGTAAGGGTGGATATTAGGAGAACCAAACACAGGCAGTGCACTATCCCCAGGGCTAGCTGCTGCCCAAATATGAGCCACCCATAGGCCTGAGGGCAACGGCGAGAAGGTAGTTTGCAGAAGAAATACCTGACTGGAGCTGTGGCCTTCAGAAGAGGGGGGCCAACCCATGGCTAGAGCAGAGAGGGCGCTGAGGGAGTAAAGCGACAGCCTCACCCTCTGGCTGGCCAGCGCCTCCCGTCAGCAGAACCCACTGGATGCCAGCTGTGGAGGGAGCGGTCAGTGCCACCCACAAGACCAGCTGCCCAGCACAGAGCAGGCTGTGCTAGAGGGCAGCTGAAGACCCCCGGCACATCTGTTAATCCCAGAAGGTTGTTCAGGTGAAAATGCTAGAACAGTCTTACGGTTTTTCACCTGTTCCCTCTGTTACTCTGAAGATCTCTGTCAATCATACAAAAAGTTTCTAAGAAACTTTTTAGAAAATAAGGAATTCTCCCTTCAATAACTCTAATTGTGGTTATTTAAAATTAGGCCATAATTTTGAAAATATTTGCAATACAATGCCCTCCTCCCTCCCAAAATTGCAAGAAGGGGAAACGTTTAGTCCCTTAGAGAAATGTATGGTTTCTTATATCCCTGAATAACCACATTCGCTGAGTAGCCCCCGGGAGCTGGGCGTGCAGGGCCTGGGGGACAGAGAGCAGGTCATTTACCCCATTTCAGTGTTTACTCAGAGAAGATCTGTTAGTAATTTGGAGAGTTCTTATTCCTGTGACACTGCTATGAGTCAACAACTACTTTCTTTCCTGACTCATTGTGGTCAACAAATTGCTTAGATGCATCTGAAATTGCGGGTAGTCATGGAAGCATACGTGGCACTGTTCTTAATTTAAGCAGCCTCCACATGTTTTTAAGAAATATTATGAATTTGTCTCAAACCATTAAACTCTAATACCCAGAATCTTTTCTTGCAAATACTAACTCTACTTATTTAATTTCCTACATGTCACCAAGTACATAATAACAGAATTATCTGATATTTTTCTTCCTTTTAAAAAAAACGGTATGTTTTTCTTTAAATTCTGCAAATCGGCAGGCATGAGGTCAGAATCAAACTGAATCTCCTGAGAGTTGTACATTTGAATTGACAGTTGCTGCCAGAGAGCAGCTAGTTACCACTTTCATGCCTTTACCTGCCAAGAAAAGAAAAGTAGTAGTTCAGTAACTGGAAGGAAGAGAAAGTTGAATGCTTACTAAAGGCAAAAGATGTTTTTTATAAGTATTTTCCTTAGGTTCTTTGCCAGACCCTGACGTTTCTTGTAGCCTACCTTCAGGTTGTTATGCAACCAGTACAAGTAAAACTGATGGTGTTTTTCCCTCCAAAATAATACGGTCTGTTGCTAGAGTCCCTGACCCTGGGGCATGAAATGACTATGACAATTTGGGGTTTATGTCTTTTCCAATTCTCATGTTTAAGAAGACATCTGCCTCCATGAGGCACCTTTACTAGACTAGGTTGGGCCCCTTGAGAGGATCATGTTCAAAGTCTTTCCCACGTGGTCCTGACTTCCAGCAGAAGTCTGTAGTTTCATTTACTCAAACAGCCCGTGGACGCTTTTCCACCTGCCAGGACAGCCAGGTGCAGTGCCGAGCCCCCTGCGATCTGCCCGCCGTGGCCGGCACCCTGGGCCTGTGTGAGAGCACAGGCCGGCCTCCAGGGGCAGCTCTCCGGTTCACAGCGCTCTCCTGTTGCTCCCTTCCTCAGCTGGGCAGCCCACAGCAGAAGCCCAAGCGGCTGCGCCTGGTGGTGGATGTGTCCGGCAGCATGTACCGCTTCAACGGGGTGGACGGCCGGCTCGAGCGCTCCATGGAGGCCGTGTGTATGGTCATGGAGGCCTTTGAGAACTATGAGGAGAAGTTCAAGGTAACCGCATGCACTAAGGACGGTGAGAGGCGGCACTGACCACATCTGCCAAGGGTCAGCCCCAAGTTAGGGGACACTGATGGGTCTTTGAATGCAGGCTCTACCCAGAGTGGACACAAATCCTCATCCTCTCAGTCTGTAGCTCATTAGAGAAAACAACCCTTTTTTTAAAATCTACTCTGATAATGAGAAAACGATAAGGCCTTAATTTAAAGAACCAATGACTACAGAAGGAAACATGCGCTTTACATGTTTCATAGTGCTAGCCATGTTAGAAAGAGCACAGCCACTTGGACACACCCTAAGTCTGCAGCCCAGACTGCTCAGCGCCTCCTGTCATCGCTGCCCCCTACCCACCTGCTCTTGCTCCACTACCAACCAGGCAGCCCCCAGCCTCATTGTTGACAGAGCACATTGTTCTCAGCATTGCTGTAGCTTTCCCCTCAGGTGAGGATCACACAGCAGTGGGTGCTGCCAGCCCACAGTGAAGTTTATGACCCTGGGAGGAATGCAACCTGCCATTTCAGTTATTTCTATTTTGCTCTTGCTCGGCTTTCTATACACCCTCCGTTTTAGAGATCTGAGCTTAGAGAAGAGATTCCCCTGAATTGCCTTCTTACTCTCCAATGTGAGCCCATAAATCCACCCTTACTACCCACACAGAGCACCTATCTTGAACACAATTACAAGACGTCAAAGTGTTATCAAAAGTTCAGTGGAGAGAGATGATATTTGTGGAAACCTGCTTAACGGACACATATTCCGTACATACGTATCTGAGATTTTATCCTTGAACAAAGGTGCCTGTCCTCGAAACAGGCAGTCTTGGATCATTTTAGCTTGACAATCTACCTGCACCCTGGGATTGCTTTCCCGAGTCCTGTCACCATGTTATGATGGGTACAAGCAGCAGACTGATGAGACCCAGCTCCTCCCTAACTTCAGGCCCAGTGTTAAGAAACTGCCGCCTGAATCTCCCAGGGTCCCCTGTATCCCTCTCTACATGAGAAACTCCTTGGAAACTTAGTGGTAGGAAAAGGACAGGGTAAGTCATGACTGTTATGGGACCCAGGCTCCGTGCAGGATACAAATACGACAAAGGCATGGGCTCTGCGCGGGGAGGAGCTCGTTCCCCTGGGGATTGGTGAAGCCCTGCCCCTGCTGACGATCCCCTCCTGGCTTTGGTCTTCAGATATAAGTTTTTCCTGATTGTGATTTTTCACTTTTTTTATGTTCTATGGGTTTATTTTTAAAAAACACTTATTTTGACAATATTTTAGATCCTTTTTAGTCAAAGTAGAGTGTAACTAATTTTACAGTCACTTGGACCACTGATGACCAATGGATGGTTAAACATTCTATCAGCATTAATACCAGTGTGCCACATAAAGTTTTAAAATCTTTGGGTTCTGCTAATATTTGAACCAGCCCATCCGCCTCCCTGTGCATCCTGAAGGCCAGTGATCCTCAGCTCACTTTGAGTTACAGGGCGATCTTGATCCATTGCAGGCCACAGGAAACATACCACTAGGTTCATAGCTGTCGAGAATAGAATTTCCAGTTAGAAAGAGGATGTTTACGTCTTTGAGAGCAGACCTACTCTAATGAGTAAAGCTCCTTCTTCCAGGACTTTTTAGAGAAGATTTGTTAGGAGTTGACAAAAACTGATGGACAGCTTTCCTAGAGGACTACACAAAGGGCAGAAGGGGGCAAAGCTAGCAGGGCCCCACTCCAACAGCCTCTAGGTAGCCGGCGCAATTTTCACAATGCGTTCAATGCCCACGTTGTCTCTCCCTTGTGGGGTGTAGAGAGAGACGCATATTTGCCCAAACCATACTATTAAAAGTCTGTAATCTGGAAGAACTGTTAATGAAACTGAATATGCCACACAGAAAAAGAAGAGACTCAAGGAAATGAGCATTTCACAAGATATGACTATGTTCATGTTCATGAGATATCTGCTTGGTTTTTAATTGACAGTTATACACCCACCTAGTACCTTACGTTACCATATTAAATTCAACAAAATTACAAACATTAATTAAATGCTTGCAAAAAAGCAGAGTACTTTGCTGAGTACAGAGTTCCTTGCCATCCTTGAGCTTGTAGTGTAGCAAGGGAGACACATAAAAACTACTAATTTCGATAGACAATTTGATGAGGAATGGCCAGTTCTCAGGGTGCACCTCTCCCTTTTGAGCACCACGCTGAAAGCAGCATTTTGCTGTTAATTCTCTTCCATTGCCACAACAATGAAAGAAGAATTTTCTCAGTCTTTATCAGTAAAACCACAGATATGTTGAAAAGAGAACCATAGTAATATATGACCAACAAATCCCGGTGAAATTATAGCAAGAGACCAAGATTAAAAAAAAAAAAACTTCAAGGCTTGAAGTAGCTTATTGGTTTTTATGCTATTAAATTTTTTGCAAGCATTATATTAATGATTTTGTTCATTTTCTTGCACTTAAAAACGTACCCCTACTTTCACTACAGTTCCTTTAGAACGTTTTCTAAGGCCATGGTAAGTCCTATGAAACTAGTATACCAAAATCTTTCCTACAGGAGAAGACTTTATTAACACTTCACACAAGCTCTTTGAGCCTCTGTTAGGAAAAGTGGGGTCAGGGGCCCCTCAAGAGAGGCTCCCGCTGGTCTGGAGCCACGCGTCCTGCGCGGTCCCCTCTCGTCCTCAAGAACGCGGGCCACTTCACAAGCCGTTTACCCCACCTTCTTCCATGGACAGGAGATCGAGACCAGAAACCCTGAAAGCTTTTGCCAGAGTCGGGCGGCTAGTCGGAGACAGAATGGGATGGAACCCAGGACTGTTTGTTTTTCCTTTTGTGTTGTTTCCTTTTTGTTTTGTTTTTTAAGCTTTCCCCCGCGCTCCATAAGTCTTTTATTTTGAAAAATATTTAAACCTACCAAAAAGTTGAAAGGACAGTAAAATGCGCACACATACGCCTTCACTTAGATTCACCAGTTGTTAACACTTTGCCTTATTTGCTTAATGTTTCTCCCTAAATGTTTTTTTCCCCCACTGAATCATTTGAAAATAAATTATAAACATCACAATACTTCCAATACTTCAGTCTGGTGCTCGCTTTGGCAGCACATATACTAAAATTGGAATGATACAGAGAAGATTAGCATGGCCCCTGCGCAAGGATGGCACGCAAATTCGTGAAGTGTTCCATATTTTTGGGGACCTCATATATTTTTAATGTAACATAATGTACATTTTTTTAATGTAACGTAACAAAAAAATAAAGACAAAAAAAAATACTTCAGTCTGCATCTCCTAAGAATAAGGACATTCTCTTACACAATCTCAATAGCATTATCACACCTAAGAAAATTGTCAATAATTCCACGAATGTCCTCTAATATTTAGTCCAAATTCAACATTCTCAACTGTCCCCAAAATGTCTTTTTAGTTGTTTTTCCCCCACGACCCAGGATCCAGTCAAGGTCCATACCTGCTTTTGGCTTGTGATGTCTCTTTAATCTCTTCTAATCTGAAACAGCCCCCTTCCCTACCACTAGCTTTTCTTGACGTTCACTTTCCTGACAGAACAGATCAGTTTCCTTGTAGACTGTCCCTCATTCTGGATTTGTTGTTTTCTCGTGGTGCCATTGACTCATCCTGGCAACCCCTATATTCCCAGACTCCTCACAGCTCTCCTCCCATACCTGGCGCATTAGAGGTTTTGTGTCTCTCCCACATTCACAGAATGGCTGCCCACACAGCTGCGAGTTGAGTGGAGACAGGCTCCCCAGCCTCTGCCGGGGCTCTCCAGCCTTCTCTCTAGAGAGAGGGAAGGAAGTGGGATGGAGCCTACTTAGACTCTGCGTGGCCCTTTTCTGTTTATAATGACATGTTTGGGGAGATGGGAAACAGGTGCACTCAGTACAAAATGTAATGGTACAAAAAGAAATAAATGAAAAACCTCTGCCCGCCCTCTCTCTCAGCTCCCAGTTCCCTTCTCTTGTTCAGCCACCGTTAGTGGATCTTTTGGTGTCTTCTCAGAGGTATTTACACATTTGCATGTGTATTTATATGTATGTGTGTATGTGTGGATACATTAACCCAGTGCAGTCCGTTCTGTATCTTCATGTTACATGATCATATTCAACTCATTTAATCCCTCTGTACTTTCATTTTCCCATTTGTAAAGGAGGCTTAAGGCCTAGAGATGAATAAGTAATCCAAGTATGTCATTTACTCAGCAAACATAAATGATGCATGAATACAAACCACAGTTTTAGGAGCTGCTAGTGAAAATTTTATATTCCGTTGCTCAGGATGACCTCACTGCCGCGTCTTGAGGAATTCAGCAGCGCTCAGACTTCCCACCCACCCCAGTTCCAGACGGTTCTTAATGTCGTCTTCCGGCTTTATCCCTCGGCTGTAAAGGCGTCTAGTCCACTTGTGCTCTGAAAGCTTTGGGAGCCTGGCCTAGTCTGGTGATCTGAATTCTTCCCTGAAACCTCTCTCTTGGCTTCTGCTTTGTGTTTTGTTTGGCTTGGCCTCAGCTCCCGAGACCCTCAGAGGCACTTCTCCTTATGTGGGGGTGGCGTCCCTGCAAAGCCCAGGTCCAGGGGGCTCATCTGGAGTCAGTCTCCACTTTTTGTTCCAGATTAGCATGACACAGGCCAAAGCACGGAGACCCTGGAGCCAGCATCCCTGAAAAGGAAAAGTAATTCAGTGGCAGGGTACATTTCAAAGCAATTGGAGTTTTGTGGGGTTTTTTTAAGATTTATTTTATTTTTATTTATTTCTCTCCCCTTTCCCTCCACCCCTCCGCCCCGGTTGTCTATTCTCTGTGTCCATTTGCTGCATCTTCTCCTTTGTCCGCTTCTGTTGTTGTCAGTGGCACGGGAATCTGTGTTTCTCTTTGTTGCGTCATCTTGCTGTGTCAGCTCTCCGTGTGCGGCGCCAGTCCTGGGCAGGCTGCACTTTCTTTCGCGCTGGGCGGTTCTCCTTACGGGGTGCACTCCTTGCGCGTGGGGCTCCCCCCCTACGCGGGGGACACCCCTGCGTGGCACGGCACTCCTTGTGCGCATCAGCACTGCACATAGGCCAGCTCCACACAGGTCAAGGAGGCCCGGGGTTTGAACCGTGGACCTCCCATGTGGTAGATGGACGCTCTAACCACTGTGCCAAGTCCACCTCCAATTGGAGTTTTTTTTAATGTGTTCTCATAATGTGTTCTACCAGCTGAATTCAAATATTCTCAGGAAGAGCATTCACAGTGAAGAACGCTATTTGCTTATGATCCACATAAACTCTTCTAATCTTATAATCAGTGTAATTTTTAGTATTCGTCTAGCATTTAAATACGGCAGTAAGAGGGGAAACAGTAATGGTCGTGTGAACTGTTTTATTTAAGTCAGTAAGCATTTTTCCCATTATCTTCATTCCGGTTTGTTTCTCATGATTCCTCCAAACCTCTGGGAATGTTTTGCTGTAATCTTTTTTTTTAAAGAGATTTATTTTATTTATTTATTTCTCCCCACCCCACCCCCCATTGTTTGCGCTCACTGTCTGCTCTCTGTGTCTATTCGTTATGTGCTCATCTTTTTTTAGAAAGCACTGGGAACTTAACCCAGGATGTCCCATGTGGGAGAGAGTTGCCCAATGGTTTGAGCCACCTCTCCTCCCTGGTTGTTGTGTCTCTTTGTTGTGTTCCCTCATGTCTCTTCATTGTGTCATCTTGTTGCATCAACTTGCCACGGAGGCTGTCACGTCAGCTCATCATGCCAGCCTGTCACATCAGCTCCCTGTCTTGCTTATCTTCTTTAGGAGGCACTAGGAACCGAACCCTGGACTTCTTGTGTGGTAGGCAGGCACCCACCTGCTTGAGCCACATCTGCTTCCCTCATTGTAATCTTAAGTAGACATCCTTTCAGGGACCTTAGGATTTTAAAATTTTCTTCAAAGTACTCAATAAACCCAAAAGTGAAGTGACCATTTCTCCACTTAGCACTCAAACAATGGTATTAGAAAACAGAATTATATTCAGTTATTGAGAAGTTAGACTTTGGAGGAAAAAAAACAACAACACAGTATTTCAAGTGTATTGTTCCTATGAAACCATATGAGCATGTTCTAAGGCAGTGGTTTTCTAACAGTAACAAGAGACCTTTGGGGGAGAGGAGACAGAGGTACTACTTCCTACACCTTCCACCCCCATCCCCAATTCAACCAGAACAATTCCACTTAGATCTATATTGCATGATGCATTACAAGCTGAGCTTACATGCAATATTTAGCTTAGAGAAAAAAAAACTTAAGGAAAGGTAAGTTAGAAAACAACTATTCAAAGGCCAAGACTGGATTATTTCATATAGCCTCTGAGAGCTGTCTTTCTATAAAAAGCTTCATCAGTCCTCAGCTAGATTTAGTTGATTCACTCACTCCCCTGATACAGGTTCCTAAGATTAAGAGAAACAGGCTTTTTTAGGGCTCCGTCACACATGTACCATTGAAAAAAAGTACTCCCAGCACCTCGCCATCCAAAGGAGTTCAATAGACGACTCTCAAAGGCGTCTTGGTCAGAAAGTCTGGGGTAACCGCCAGAAGGATGTGGAAAGACAGAACTCACAAACCAGCACCTGCTGGGAAAATTCCTCCTGTCAAGAACTTAGGTCAGTGCCTATAATTAGCCTTTCCCAATGCCTCAGGAATGTTCCACAGGTTTAGAAATAGAGACCAGCTATCACCTCAGGCTTAGGCTTTCCAGTAAATTCTTATTGCTACACGGCAGTAGGGCCAAAGACAGGCATGTAGACTTTCCTGAGTCTATTCAAGTTAGAAAAGAATTTCAAGTTTACTCAATTATTGATGCAGAATGTTGCCAAACCATTCAGAAAGTTTAATTGAGATGGGGGTGGGGGTGGGGTTGGAAAGAGAATGGGGTGGGTGTTTCTCTAAAGTTTAGAGTCAGATTTAGTTCTGGAGTTATAGCCAGACACCTGGGTTTGGCTTCCACCTGTCATCACTAGAGCCTTGACCTTAGGAAAGTCTCTCTTAATCAGTCTGAGCATTAGTTTCTTCATTTGTGAAATGAGGATACGACCACCCAGCCCATAACATGGAGAGACTGAAAATATGATGAGAGGTGGATATGGCCCAAGCAGTTGAGTGCCTGCCTCCCACACGGGAGGTCCCAGGTTCAGTTCCCAGTGCCTCCTGAAAAAAACAAACAGCAAGCAAAACAAACGAAGGTACCCACTCAAGGAAGCCAGCGTGGCTCAGTAGTTGAGCACTGACTTCCTACATATGAGGTCCCAGGTTCAATCCCCAGCCTACATTACCTAAAAAAAAAAAGGGTGAAATATATGAAAACACTGTAAAGAGCAAATGTTGAACCTTATAGTCATTAAATGTATTGTCCTATCCCTTCAGCCACCCTGTGAGGTAGTAAACCAGACATTATTCCTACTTGTCAGAGTTAAGTGATTTAGAAGTATATAATGTAAGAGGTTTTTGAAGCCAGCCATACTTACAAAGAAGAAACTAGATTTAGAGAGGTGACATGACTTGCTATAGGTCAAAGCCAAGTCTTTTTACTTTTACTTCTCTGAAATGAAGAAAGGTTGCTAGCTAAGACTATAGAGTATCAGCCAGTTAACAGCCTGTTAGCACATCACTTGACCTTTGAAATCACATCCAGATCTTCTAATCCTTTGCTGTTCACAGTCAGTAATGCCATCTTAGCACAGTGTTTGGAATTCTAGAGGCGGCTAGAATTTCCCATATTGTCTGTCTTCAGAAATAACCTGATGGCTGTCTCATACCTACTTATAATGGGGATACATAATAAAGCATAGCCTCTTCCAAAGTTAGCAAATGATCACCCTTTCCAATAGAAATTTACTCATAAATTTTATTCATAAAAATGCTAACAGCTCTTCTTTTTTCTGAACAGAGCTCTTTGGATTCTAAGTATTATAAACCATTCTTCTTATTGGATGATAAATCTTTATGTCCTGGACTAAAACTCAGCAAATTTGTTTTCACTTGTTATTACCTTTCTCTAAATGAATGAGACTTTCAAAAGAAAATATAGCAAAAGGGCATTTAAACAAGTTTCTAAAGTAGAGAAGAGAAGTAACTGAAATCTATCTTTTCTAGTTGAGGATTTTCTTTCCTACTGTGGTTCAATTATGTTGAATGTTAAATGCAACACTGCCAGGATTTCAGAGACAGTCTAAAAATTGGGAAAACTATGATCATAAAAATTTGGAGCTGCTCAGAAAATGTTAGGCTCTAAATCGTAGGTGGTCTGCAAATGGCAGTGAAATTTTTGTTTATTGAATCTGGCACAAGGGGTAAATGGCAGAATCAGGTGTTAAGAGAATGGAAATGAAGGCATTTTTATAATTTTTCCTTCAGCCCAGATAGTTTTGAGGATCAGCAAATTACTGTTTCTAAAAGATGCTGAGATCCTTGAACAGCAGACACTAGATAATTATGACATAGAAGTATCATTTTTATGGGTGTGTAAAATGATCTATAATAACACCAGGGAATACTCCAAGTTTGGATGTACTTTGGATTCCTCTCAAGCATTTTATTGACTTGGGGCATAGACTAATCCCCAACCCTGTCTGGAAGATGAGAAACCAGAGCCTGAAAAACATTTTATAAGCCCTATCCATCCCTAAAGTATGTCTTCTCAAGCCTTTGCAATATGAACTAGACACCAGGATGTTTCTGCAAATAGCACTTCCTTTACCCCAGTAAAGGAAGGAAGACAGGGAGGTCTGCAGCCCAACTAGCCTTATTTCATTTGCCTAGAAAAATTGTAGTATGGTTTTCCCCGCCTGGGCAAATAATTAAATGGTAGATGGATGGATCAACCAATCAATCAATAAATGTATAGCTGCTAAAATATTTCTGCAGATTCTCATCAACCAGTGTCCTGTTTGGGTAAAGAGCCTCCAACAACTCATTTGACTGCTATTTTTTTAATAATTAACTGACAGCTCTTATTCTTGCTGTGACCAGTTGTGTCGGCCCTCCAAGCGAGCCACAAGGTCAAAGATTCATATTATCTCATCCAGTGTCATCTGATGAGTAAGAATTTTAACCATCACTTAAAGGAAGGAAAAAGTCCAATATGTTTATAGCCCTCTCGCTTTAGCTTAGTATGAGATCCCTACTTCTGTTTTGGGGACCTGAAATAGTGTTTCAGATCCTGTTTAACGGATTACTTCACCACCCCATAATGGGAGCCGTCTGCCTGGCACCTTCTCTGGAGAGCTGTTTGTAAACAGCTCCTGCTGCAACCCTTGTCAAATCAGGCTGCACAGGCCTGGTGCTCGCTGCATAGAGCAGTGGGGCAGGCTCCCGGCCCCAGCCGTGCCAGCCCCAGCCCTGAGGCCGTGGTGACGAGGCATCTGCTGAAGCCAGTAATTTCCTACAGCTGTCCATTTGTCAAAGCTGGAGGTAGAGCTTTTAGGTTTCAATTTTTATTTGTCACCCTTTCATTATCTATATTGATAGCAAACTATGCTAAGGAGAGTTTTGTTTTGTTTTTCATATATGGAATTTGTTATGTCCTTAGACGGCATTTATTGTCAACCTTTTTTAACGGATAGGTACGTTTTCCTTTTGTCCCGTCCTTTGTATAACAAGGCATCCTTAAAAACAGGTGTAGGATAATATCCCAGGCCCCTGCCCAGGAGGTGAAGTCTTTGGGGCCAGGGCAGAGCTTCAGCCCCTGTGGGGGCACCTCCCTAGGCAGATTGGCCCGAGCGCGCAGCCCTAGGTCTGAGGGGCGGCCACAGCACAGCTGTTTGGGGGGTATGGACGGGGCGCGCCTGTGAGGACCGTGTCCCCACCTGCAAACAAGGCCCCTGCAGGGTGGAGGGCGCCTGCTGTGGGAAGGAAAGAGCCTCTCCATGTTGCCCAGTGTAAGGAATCCCCCAAGCCTGGCTCTGACCCTGGCTGCCAGGTCACTGTAAGGTAGAGGTATCAAAACAGGAGGCTGGAATAGGTTTTTACTCAACAGCTTGTAGCCTCATTTATAGTTTTCGATATTTGGGCATTCTATATGATCCTCCATTTGTCTACTTGTCCCAGACCCTGCAAATGGCCCAGATGGGCTTGTTCAAATAAATTCCTTCAAACCTTTGCTTCTTCCTTAAAGCCCCAGCCCCTTGCCTGTTAGACGGCCTCACCGCCTGTTCTAAAGGGAAGCCGGCCAGCACAGACTTCCATCTCTAAATTATTGTGTTTTCCACCGAAAAGCTCTCTGTCCTTTCCCCTTCTCTCTGCCTTCTCTTCAGTCTCAGGAAAAAAATCGTCCTCATTCTCCACACTTGGACCCCCTGCTCTTGGGGACCCGACTCTTTCACTTACCACACCCCATCATCTTACACCTATCTCTTCCCACTGCCTCCACTCTGCTGCCTGTAGGCATTGTTCTTTTTCTTTCTTACACCACAAAACTTCCACTGAAATTGTTCTCCTGAAGGTCTCCGTGATGATAACCAGAGGTCATTAGTCCCACGCCGTTCTCCTCCGGTGGCCGTGCTTGCGTCCCTCTTCCTGAAGCGCTCAGTGCTGCTCTCCAGGCTGCCGTGGTCATCCTGCTTCAGCCACCGCTCCCTCGCCACCCTCTTCACCGAGCTCTGCGCCTTCCCCCCACCCCATAAAGGCTCCGTGGGGGGCCCCTCGTGGCGGGAGTGTGGTGTCTGCCGCACCCCCTCATGGGGATGACTCCCAGAGCTTCACCTGCAGCCTGCCAAAGCAGATTTCTACCCTGCCGCCTCCCCAAAAGCACCATTTGGGGATGTCTATAGTGGGACTCATCTTCCCCCTATAACCCAACTTGCCTTCTGACTCCCTGTTTTTGCATAACAAAAATTTCAACAGGAATTGTTCTACTTTTCATTTCAGTTATGGGTTTGTTTTTGGTCAACTAGCCTAGGCTAACCACCATTTTCACATGACTTCTGGGGGGAAAAATACATTCCAGCTTCCCAACAGTTTACGTGTAAAAGAATGTAGCCCACATGTGAAAGGAAAGCTGCTTATTGCCCCAATTTGATTGCACACTCTCTTCAAGTATTTGTGCAATAAACCTAACAGGCACTGTCATAAGCACTAAAAATACAGACATGAAGAAGATACGGCCTATGGCTTCAGACACCTCACCATTTAGAAAGAAACCAGCATGAAAAGAAATAGTTGCATTCCCCCTTCACATCTAGGGTACTGTTTTGCACACAATTCAAATAAACAGCTCTTCATTGATGGTTGATTGTGGATATCAGTGATTCTTTTTTAAAACTTCTTCCTTATTAGAGAAGTTGTGGGATTACAGAACAATCATGCATGAAATACAGGATTCCCAAACAACACCCACCACCACTACCTTGCATGGCTTTGAAACAGTCGTTATAATTGATGACAGCAGATTTTTATAATTGTACTATTAACTGTAGTCCACGATTTAACTTAGGGTTTACTGTTTGTGTACAGTACCTCCATGATTTTTAAAATTTTTTAAATCTATTTCCATATATACAACTATTAATCCCCCTTGTATCCACATTCAGATATATATTTCAGTGCTGTTAATTGCATTCACAATGTTGTGCTATTCCCAAAACATTTCCATCATTCCAAATAGGAGCCCTATGCATTTTTGCCTTAATTTCCCATTCTGTCAGTGATTCTCAAGCATTTTATGCCATACTACTCCAAATGCTCCATGAAATCTTTTGCCCCAGAACCCACACCCAGAATTTTCTTTGCAGATGCCCCAAGGCTGGTTCTAATCTGCATAACAGCATCACAAAAATTCTTAGAAACAGGCATGTGGTTGGGGATAAGGGAATTGGGGAGGCAAACACAATTGGAAGTAAAAGCACCTTGTGGCAATTATAGTGTACCTCAGCACCAAACTGCTTTTTAACTCCTGTGAAAGAACTGTGCCTGAGTCTCAATTCTAGCCTTTTTGCAATAGACAGGACCTTTCTCATGAATACAGTGAAATAAGGAACTGAAAAGCTATTTCCAAAATTGAAAAATATATGCCATATACTGTTAAGTAAAAAGCAGATCATAAACTCACATGATCAGCATTATCCATTTTAGTTAAAAATTACATTGAGGGGAGGCAGATGTGGCTCTGCGGTTGAGCACTCCCATATGGGAGGTCCTGGTTGGGTTCCTGATATTTCCTAAAAAAAACAAAAACAAATGACAAGCAAAACAAATGAAAAAATAAACGCAGGGAAGACGACGTGGTTATTTTATATTGAGGGGAGGCAGATGTGGCTCAGTGGTTGAGCGCTGGCTTCACACATACGAGGTCCTGGGTTCAATCCCCAGCCTGTGGTACCTCAAGAAAAAAAAATTGTATTAACATTTCTGTGTATATGTGTGAATGTGCATATGTGTAACAAGAATTGCATGCACTTACACATATTGAAAGGAAAAAGAAGACTCGAAGGCTTTATAGCAAAACATTAACAGATTATCTTTGGGTAATGGGATTATGGGCAATTTTTACCTTTCCTGTGCTTTTCTGTAATTTCTACAATGAGTGTTTCACTTTTGTGATCAGAGAAAAAGTATATGTGTTAGTTTTCTATTTCTGTGTGAAAACTTACCATAAATGTAGCAACTTAAAACAACGCAATTTACTAGCTCACAGTTCTCTAGGTCAGAAGTCTGTGCCGGCTCAACTGGCTTCTCTGCTTAGAGCCTTACGAGACCATGCTCAGATGTCAGCCAGGGTGGGATCTTGCCCAGAGGCTCCGGGGAAGACTCTGCTTCCAAAGCTCCTTCAGATTGTTGGCAGAATTCCATGGCCTGTGGTTGTGCACTGAGGTCCCTGGGTCCTTGGCTGTCCGCTGGGGTTTGTACTCAGCTTCCTTAGGCTGCCTCAGGTCCTTGCCCCCTGCCCCTCCATCTCAGCCATGGATGACCCTCCTTCTAAAACCCCTCATGCTTCAAGTCTCTCTGTCTTCCCTTCTGCCAGCAGCCAGAAGAAAACTGTGCTTATGAAGGGCTCATGTGATTAGGTTAGGCCGCCTACGTAATCTCCCTTTTGATTAAGTAAAAGTCAACTAATTAATAACCATAATTATACCTAAAAAATCCCTTTTATCACACAAGTGATATCCCTTCATATTTACAGGTCCTGCCCACACTTAAGGGGCATTTACAGCAGGGGCCCAGAATTTTGGGTGCCCTCTTAGAATCTGCCCACCATACGGTATAGGTATATAGGTAGGTATGTATAATTTTTAAAAGAAGAAGTAGCTCTTGAAAGTTAAGAATGGAATTCTTAGCATCCATTAATGCCTTCATCAATTTCTACCTCCTGCCAGAGAGTATAGCTCACAGAAGGACAGATCAGCAATGAATGAGACTGAAATTTGTTTGCCTTTTTAAGAGACACATCTTCTCTATGGTCATATGTTGAACAACTCTGGACAAAAACAGTTAAAAGAGTTGGACAATGACAATTCTGTAGTGGATAGACTTCTAACTCTCCGATTTTCTCGCATATAGTATGATGTCACCGGACACTCTGGGGATGACTACAACATTGACCTAGTTCCAATTAACAAAATCCCCAAGGACAATAAGCAAAGACTAGAAATCCTGAAGGTAAGTACACTCAGTTACTTCCATATTCTGAAAATTTCCATGGGATTAAAGTATCTTCTGGCCACTAAAAGATTCACTGTGAAGAAGCCGCAGAAACAGGAAAGAAAAAGACTTTCTCTTTCACTAACATTCAAGCAGGACACTAAGAAAACACCCATTGTGCTTAAATCCTTCCCCCATCATAACAAAATTTAAACTTTGTTCCCCACCTATTTTTAGGGCACGTGGTATGGTACCCAGAGTCTACGGTTCCCCTCATGTGTCCTGTACAGTTCTTGGTCAATTAATATTTCATTTTGATGGGCCATATTCCTTTACTCTCTAACCTCAATTTTAAATTTGTCTCAGCAGTTTTGAATTTCACATACTTAGCTTTGTATTAGAAACAAACACACCATGATTTTAAAGTAAATTTCCTCCACTACTAGTTATGTGAGTACAATGTTAGTGATAAAACCTCTTTATTGGAAACTCAACCCCATTCCTTACTTTCCTCCTGTATAATTTCCGTCCTCCATTAGTGATACCATGTTTTACATTTTCTCACATTTCTCACTTTATATGGCAGCTTGAATTTTAAAAGTACATGCTAATTGTGATAGTTCTGAAATGTTTCCTATATCTAATGATAGTCTATACCAAATACATGTATCACCATGTACAGTTTTGTCACTCTAATGTGCAAATTAAAAAGTACTCACATACGTATTATTCATGTGTAGTAATTGATAGTTATGCATTCTCATGGTCAATACAAAAATCATCACGTTTCTTGAAAAGAAGTTTCTCACCTGTGGCTTTGGTGCAATGTCTCTTATCCTCAGACAATGCATGCTCATGCCCAGTTCTGCATGAGTGGAGACCATACCCTGCAGGGGACAGAACATGCCATCAAGGAAATTGTCAAGGAAGAAGCTGACGAGTACTTTGTCATTGTCTTGAGTGATGCCAATCTTTCACGATATGGAATACATCCTGCCAAGTTTGCCCAAATCCTGACAAGCAACCCTCAAGTAAATGCATTCGCCATTTTTATTGGATCCTTAGGTGATCAAGCAACCAAGTAAGTGTCCTGTCAGGATACAGCAAAGGGAAGGTACATAGATAGTTGAGTACGTGACACATGCCATTTCATGGGCTCAACGCCATGCGGGCATTAAGGGAGATGGAGGAAAAACCAAAATCATAGTTCCTGCCCTCAAGGAACTTATAGTCTAGTTGAGGCAAGATGATGTTCCAGCTTACGTTTGGGTGCACAATAATAATTTTAAAGTAATTATTGCTCAGTTTGTTTATTTTTTTAAAGATTTATTTTTATTTCTCTCCCCTTCCCCCCACCCCCACCCCAGTTGTCTGTTCTCTGTTTCCACTGGGAATCTGTGTCTCTTTTTTGTTGTTATTGTTGTTGTTGTGTCATCTTGCTACATCAGCTCTCCGTGTGTGTAGTGCCACTCCTAGGCAGGCTGAACTTTCTTTGCGCTGGGCGGCTCGCCTTACAGGGCACACTCCTTGCACATGGGGCTCCCCTACGCGGAGGACACCTTGCGTGGCACGGCACTCCTTGCGCGCATCAGCACTGCATGTGGGCCAGCTCCTCACGGGTCAAGGAGGCCCTGGGATTGAAACATGGGCCTCCCATGTGGTAGGCGGACACCCTATCCGTTGAGCCAAGTCTGCTTCCCCTGTTCATTTTATTTTTAAACCCACAATAAAACAAATAGTAAGTAAATTAATTTGTCCACTAACAAGTTAGACACTTGACACTTTATATCAAGATCCCAAGCTCAGTTCTAATCAGCCCTTGTTCACATCATATTCAAAGTACTGAATGTCTATTGATTTCCTGGTGTAAACAGTAATGCATTTGTGTGTATGTGTGTGTATCCCTTCTTATTGAGGAGCTAAGACTTACCCAGGTGAAACACTTGGAGACAGAGTAAGACAGGATACATGTTAAGATGCTACACAGACTATGCTGAATATTAAGTAGAGAAATTTATGATCAGACAATAAATACCATCAGGGAGGATCTAAAAAGAGAAATCTGGAAACACTTTCATTACTTAAACACACAGACTTTTATCTTTTGGAATTACAAACAGAAAGAGCTCATGGTTTTTTTCTGCTTAAGACACCCAAAGAAGCAGAAAACACAAATGAAAGTTAATCTTTTTTTTTTTAAATCCCCTGCCTAATCCACGTAAGGGCCACGTGCCCTTTCATCATTGTCCCCTTTTACCTGTCCTACTTGGTGGTGTGGAATCCTGTATAGACTAGGTGCTTTTCTATTCCTTTGCCCTCACTGCAAGGTTCTAGAACAAGGTCAAGAACAGCCTACACATCACAGTGGCTTTATTACAAGCTGACTGCGTTTGTCTCAGCCATGTTTAGTGCCTTCTGGAACCTCAGTGTCCTTGAAATGCAAGCCATGCCTTTTCTGCCCAGATTTCCTCAGCACCAGCCCAGTACTAGACAGACGGCAAGTTCAGCAAACACTGGTTGAGCTGAAATGGCTATTTTGTCTTTCTAGTGAACAGATCCTGTTTGAATACTTAAGAAAGCATAATAATACCCTTGTGGTTTCCTAGGGAAATGGTCCAACATCTACTGGCAAAAGATATGTTGCAGAATTAGCTGGTCTACCGGGCGTGCCAAATGTGTGATACTACACATGATGGCTGACTTTTATTAAATGTCATGTCAAAACCAAACTGTGTTGGCAAAGTGAAAGGAGGCGTTCTTGTGGATGAAACCGTCTTGCAGTTTTATTGCCTTCAAAAGTGGTCCTTTGTTTCAAATGATAAATTGGCATTTTGAAACATCATGAGCCTTATATAACCTCAGTGTCATTGAAGCAAAAATTGGAAATGCAGATTGCATCTCACATTGCCTAATGTGGGGGGGAAAGAGAGACGGAGAGGAAGAAAGCAAGAACCACTTGGGATCTAGCTGGGCAACATTTTTGGAGACCTGTTTTCTAAGGAAGGAAAAGCACTTAGAAATCCACTGTGAGGTCCACACGTTTCCTGGACCCAGGTGAGCCTCTGGGGCTCTGGTCTACCAAGGGAATATAAAATTCCAGGAAAATGACAGTAATAAAAAGGAGAAAAATCTTTTCAAATTGGCCACTGAAAAGCCCCTTCTCTGCTTTCACCATGCCTCTTCCCCAGTTGCTCTTCCTAGCCTTTCATTGCCTAGCGACAGCCAATTCAATCGCAGGCAGCCAGCAAGGTGGTAGTGAAAACTTCCTTTCCTAAGAAACCATTTGGACTGATGGTTTGCAGGAGCAGGAGGTGGAAGGGGAGCCCCAATTTGCAATGGTAATTTTCTTTCCTTGTCTATCCCCGCAGGCTTCAGAGAACTTTACCAGCTGGCCGATCTTTTGTTGCCATGGATACCAAGGACATCCCTCAGATTTTACAGCAGATCTTCACCTCCACCATGCTGTCCAATGTTTAAGAGGTGCCCTTCATCACCCCAGTGACCCGGGGATTTGAAGGAAGATCTGAGTCACTAGTCCTCTGAAGGAAAGGCGACATCTGTAAAGTGAACCGTGCAGTGACTGAATAATTCTGGCATTCCTGGGTCTTTCAATACTTAACTTGCTCAGTATTCAGAATTCAGAAGAGCAGCCAGAGGGAGGCTGAGGCATGGAAACCTCTTGCCACTGATGGATTTAAGAGTCATTAGAGGAAGTGCGTGGAGCTGTGTTATTTTTAATGGGTCGGGGTTAAAGGAAGGTGCTTTGAGAACTGTAGTGCTTGGTCTGTTTCCAGAAGCCAGGTTTTGCGTCTACACTTCATCGGTCATCTAAGGTAACAAAAGTGACCCCCCGTACCTTTGATGCCACGGTTTGACATTGAGATACATACGCCTGTGCACTCTGCAAACCCCACCCAATCTACGCCTGCCTAGTAATTATTTTTATTTCCTCCTCCCCTTCTGTACTGCCTGGCAAACAATGATTTTAGAGTATTTAGCCCACTGAAAAGTTCTTCCAGCAGTACTACTTTATGAAAGGTTGGATTTTCTCAATAATTCCATTTTCTTGACCAAAGCCAAATGGAATCAAAAGATCCTTAGATTGCCTCCTTTATCATGTGACTTTTTAAAGGCTCTTTAAATAATAAAGAGGAACGTCCTGTTCTCCTTGCTGCCTGAGTGGGGGCGTGGGCGGATGAAGGAGGCCTTTTGCCTCAGGTTTCCTGTTTCTTCTTGTTCTTCTCAAAAGTTTCACGACTCCATTTTTTTTGTTCAAAATAACAAATGCTGATAAGAAAAAAATTATTCATTGATAGCATTCATATAAAAATTACATAAAGCACCAAGGTAGTTTGTCTGAATTAATTGGAGCAAAAAAAAAGCTTTTCTCAAGGCTTATTCCACCCACTTGTGGGCTGATCCTAATTTATCAATAGGCTTGGTGTCATTTTCTTTAAAATCGAATGCTTCCGCGGGAGTCAGGATCTCTCCAAGCACAGAATAAAAACTCTTCTTCACCACCGAGGGCCAAGTCAAAAGACACCACGTGCCCGGTATGGAGGCATTCCTATCACGAGTTGGAACAATTAGTCTGGTAAATAATTCACCCATATATACTGAAGTTGTCCAGATCCATAATTTCATTTTAATTAATTACAGAACAGCAGAAAAGATGACAGCCATTTGTTCCACAACTCCATCTCCCTGTCCTTAACTATCAAAAAATAAAAGCAATCTGATTTCCAATGCGGTATTGCCCAATGCATTTGCATGCCCTATTTTCTGTTTCTAGTCAGATGCTACATGTATTGAATCACCCAAGGATACAATTTCAATCCAAAAATGTAATTACATTAATACCTGAACAAAATTAGAAAACGTTGACTCACGCAAGTTGGTTTGTGTTTGAGTTTCCTGGCTGCTGAAGCAAATACCATGCGGTGGGTTGGCTTAAAGACTGGAGAGCCACTGGCTCACGGTTTTGAGGCTAGAAGTCCAGATCAAGGAGTCGTCGAGGCGACGCTTCCTCCCAGAAGACAGTGGCGTTCCGGGGCTGGCTGCCAGCGGCCCTGGACCCTTGGCTTCTCTGTCGCTGGCAGTGCACAGGCGGCCTTTCCTGGCTTCTCCGTTTCGCTGACTTCCAGCTTCTGGCTGCTCCGCTGTGGCTCGCTCTCTGTGGCCTTCCCTATAAAACCTTCAGGAATAGGCTGAAGACCCATCCGATTCCCCCAGGGCCACACCTGAACTGAAGCCACCCCGTCAAAAGGGCCTATTTACAAGAGTTCACACCCACAGGAATGGAATAAGTTTGAGAACGTGTTTTTCTGGGGTGCATAACTCCAAGCCACTACAGTTTGTAATCTGCCATCCATTTTAATTAAACAGTTAATATTTCTGATTGTAGCAGACAGACCACGAGACGGAGTGAGTGACACGTTGGGGCCCATGTGGTAAGGAACTGCGGGCAGCCTGTAGGCACAGTGAGCAGCCTCTGGGGGCTCAGGGGGCCTCCAGACCACAGCCAGCAAGAAGCTAGGGCCCTCCGAGCTACAGAGCATGGACATTAATTCTTCCAACAACCTGAGTGAGCATGCAGCGGATTCGCCTCCAGCAGAACCTGCAGCTGAGAATGCAGCCCACCCTACACCTTGACTGCAACCTTGTGAGACGTGAGCAGGTGACCCGACTAAGCCAGCCCTGGGCTCCTGACCCAAAGAAACTGTGAGGTAGTAAAGACCTGTTTGGTTTTTGAAAATGTAATTGCACTAATAATAATAAAAGCTAGGATTTACTGAGTACTTGCTTTGTGCCAGGTACTTTACTAAGTGCTTTAATACATTATTTCATTTACTCCTCACAACAATGCATATAAAATAGGTGTTGTTTTTTTACATGATTTTACACATAAAGAAACTGAGGGTCAGGAAGTCCAAGTAGAAGCCCACACTCACGCAGTCAGGCACGCAGAGCTGGAATTCAAACCCCAATCCCTCTAATGACTGTGCCGGCCCACCCCGTACCACACACCTCAGGCCTCTCTTATGCTTAAAAACCTCCACGTTGAGCTCTTGTTGCTTTTTTCTCTTCTTTTCCAGTGCCGTTTTCTTGCAAACTGACCACATTTTGTAGCGCGCTCTCCCTCTCTCTTCTACTCAGAAACTGTCTACACACGTTCAGGCTCGCAGATGTTAGGACCCCCAGCCCTGACACTGTTGGGGGCCACTTCTCACTGCCCTTCCGGCACAGCAGAGGAAAATGATGTGCCCATCTGCATGGCAGCTTAACCCACAGAGGTGCCCCTTTGCTAGAGTCACTGCGCCGAAAGCCTGTGGAAGTTAGATCCCAGAGTGATCAGGCGAAGAGCGTTAAGGAATCCTCGCCATGTATAACTACCCGAGTAAGAAGCAGCACTTTTTTTTTAACATGGAAAGAATGTTCTCAAGTAATTTAATTTCCCCTTCCCCACTGGCCAGACATCCTTTGCAATTGTTATTTAAAATATATATAACCTCTGGCTTTTCTTATTTGTGAAAGGGAAGGATGATGGGAGGGTGGGGGAGGGAATTGGAGAGAATATGAAGGGTTTATTTTTACTCCTTGCAAACCTTAGAAGTTTGTGCATTTATTATTAAATGTACTTAATTATAAGCTGCTCCAAGCTGTTCCCAGGCCCTTCTTAGGGCCAAGACGTTATAATAAAGGCTTTGTGTGCCTCAGGGGGGTTCCACTGAGAGGAGTCTAAACCCCGTCTCCGTAGTGAGCTCGTGTAACGCTGAGGTCCATTGTTAGCCGGGAGCAGCCAGGAGGAACGCGCTTCATGAATAGCCGCAGTATACGGTGCGCATCCCCCCTGGAATCCTTTGTGTGCCCCAGCAAGATGACCTCATCCCAGATGGGGTGGCTCCAGCGCCACCGCAAGAAGGGGATCAGAGTAGAAGTGCCTGAGCCCATCAGAAGCTGGAGTCTTTACACTGCACCCTTTCCTGGGGGGAGGGGGGTCGGAATCAATCAATGCCAGCAAGCTCTCCAAACAAACGCCAGGGCTCTGAACGCCACTTGGAAGTAGTTTTCCGTGGAGCCATTGTCAGTCTTCCTGAAAGGCCAGCCCCAGAGGCTTCAGCCCTCCCTCCTGGCTCCTTCCTGTGCCTGTCAGCTCAGACAAAATTAAATTCCTCCGTGAGCAGAGCAGGGAGGATGCCGGCCAGGGCAGCACCAGGAGTAGTCCCTTTCTTGTTGCCTCTCTCTCTCTCTCTGTTGCCAGCAGTAGCAATTACAAGCAATACCTCACAAAGTCTAGGCTGGGCTCTCCTGACTGCGCACATTTTTTTCTGGAATGGTGTCTCAGGAATAAACATCTGCTGATAGTTAATTGAATAGAACTTTTTTTTCATTTTTTTTAAGAAATACAATGCCCAACAATATATTTAGTATTTTACGATACATACATGAAGAGTCTTAATTTGCTCCCAGTTTCTGGTCAGGGTTATATCATAAATTCCCACCTTTTGCCTTTTCTTTACCTTTTTTCTAAGACTTGCTGTGGCAAAAGCACTACAGGTAATGGAAAGGAATTCCAATTTCCCATCTTGTACCAGGGAGAATTTACAAACTCTAGATAGAATCATTAGAAAGGAAATTCCAGCCCCTGCCCAGCCATTATCCACCCGTGCAAACTTGGGCTAGTCGCTTCCAGGGCTCATTCATCCACGGATGAGTTAAAGGGATTAGATTAAGTGATCGCTAACACTAAAGCCCTGAGTTCCTCATTCAGGGAATTGACTTTGTCCCTCGTCTGTCTTACAAGAACCACATAATTTTGGTGTAAATTTTGTCCCCAGAACCCTACCCACATATAAGCAAAGGGTCACCTTCTCCCATAGGACAGAGGATTTGGGCACCCTTATCCATTGCCTGAACCAGATAGTGCTGCTGGCCGGATGTGTAAACGTCAATAGAGTTGTACAGGAGGCGTTTTCCCAGTGGCTCAAAAGGTATTTCTGTTGGATGGTAATTCCCAGGCTTTCTGCCCGTGTCTCCTATTTTGCCCTTTGCTGTCCTCAACTGTAATTACATATCTGCTAACCTGCACAGTAGGAATCAAAAAAGATAAGGAAGTGGAAAACTACTGAGTGCTGAGAATGACGGCTGACCTTTGTGCTACAGCTAGCTCTACAGGGCACCGTTGGGGATTTTTGTTGTTTTGTGGGGGTTTTTTTCATTGTTAAATCCTGGTAAACAAGAATCTCCAAAGGGGGAAAAATGCTTGCAAGGCAAGCATCTTGAGAATGATTTGACACTCTTTTTGGAGGCAAAGTCTTTCTGGGGCTTTAACCTTCAAACAGACGGCGTCTGTTCTTGTGCACGTGGGCTTCGGAATGCCAGGGTTACATAATTTTTAAATCGAGTGCTGCTTGTGTTATTTGTGGTATTATCTACCAGCAAAGTACAGCACCCTCTTAAGGGGGTTTGGACTCAGAGGATGGAGAAAACTCCAGCTCTGCTATAAGAAATCTCAAGGGGCATGTAAACCCTAAGGAGCAGTAGCTACCTCCGCAGGCACTCGAAGAACCCAGAGGGTCCTTCTCAACAGGCTTCAGTGGAAGGCCTGGGGCTGCCAGATCTTTCCCTGAAGGGACAATTAGAAGTGTTTGTCAATAAACTCAGACTCCCAAGATGGTGGGCCGTGATCCAGGAAATAAGGATTTATTACATTTAAATGCCACACTGAAGCATGAGTAATGGTAGCTGGATTTAGACCTGGAGACAGAACGGAACAGTGTCTGAACATCCTCTGTCTCCTTGTGCAGGCCAGAATGTGGCAAGAAAAAAATGAACCTGTCATGTCAAGAGTAATTTGTGTAACTGGTCTCATTACTTCATGGTAATACATGAAGGCTTGTTGACTCAAACTTTAAGAAAATAAGTCTGTTTACTCAAATGGGACATTAAAATTAGTTTTTCAAGCGCAATATATTTATATTAATAAATACTGGTGCTAGTTTACCAAGACTGTGACGTTTCTTCATTCTGGCGCTACTTAGGGAGTCTTCAGCATTGGGATCCCAGGAAAAGAGTGTATCTCAGCAGAAGTACACTAGGCCAGTTCTCTTTTACCTAAGTTTTTTTTTTAAGACTTGTTTATTTATTTACTACTACCACCCCACCACTCCCCACTTTCTGCTCTCTGTCCTTTCGCTGTGTCTTCTTCTGTGTCTGTCTGTCTTCTCTTTGGGCAACACCGGGAACTAATCCTGGGATGTTCTGGAGTAGGAGAGAGGTGCTCAATCCCTTAGGCCACCTCAGCAACCTGGTCTGCTGCATCTCGTTTTTGTGGGGTTTTTTTAAAGATTTATTTTTTCTTTATTTCTCTCCCCTTCCCCCCACCCCGGTTGTCTGTTCTCTGTGTCTATTTGCTGCATCATCTTTGTCCACTTCTGTTATTGTCAGCTGCATGGGAATCTGTGTTTCTTTTTGTTGCGTCATCTTGCTGTGTCAGCTCTCCGTGTGTGCAGCACCATTCCTGGGCAGGCTGCACTTTCTTTCGCGCTGGGCGGCTCTCCTTACGGGCGCACTCCTTGCGCGTGGGGCTCCCCTACACGGGGGACACCCCTGCATGGCACAGCACTCCTTGCGCGCATCAGCACTGCGCATGGGCCAGCTCCACACAGGTCAAGGAGGCCCGGGGTTTGAACCGTGGACCTCCCATGTGGTAGACGGATGCCCTAACCCCTGGGCCAAGTCTGCTTCCCTGCTGCATCTCTTATCGTCTCTCCTCTGTATTTCTTTTTGTTGCGTCATCTTGCTGCATTAGCTCTCCACTCTGGCAAGCTTGCCGTGTGGGCCAGCATTCCTGCACCAGCCAGCATTCCACTTGGTAAAGCATTCCGCACAGGCCAGCTCTCCACTCAGGCCAGCTCGCCGCACAGGCCAGCTTGCCTCCACCAGGAGGCCCCGGGAATCAAGCCCTGGACCTCCCATATGGTAGACGGGAGCCCAATCACTTGAGCCACATCTGCTTCCCTTACCTGAGATTTTATGACCTAAATGAAATTTAGCCCTGAAATGCTGGCCAAAGGAGCACTTATAGGCCCAGCAGAAGTCAAACAGGGAAGCTGGGGACACAGCCTCATTGACCTGCCTCAGCCTTGCCCCCTGGGGGGTGGTTCCCATTGGGCCCTGGAGGCTCAGATCCCAGCGTGCTATGCACCAAAAATAAAAGGTCAGATGTGGATGGCTACCAGGGAAGGCTTAGTTAATGGACACATGGGAAATAAAGCTATTTATTTTGCAGCAGACAAAGAAGGGATCTTTTATCTGAAACGTTTCTATTAATGCCCTATGCCTTTGAGCAACTATTTTCAAGGCTGATAGAATATGCATGTCCATCTATTGCAGGCTCCAGTCCAAAGATTTGATATTAAATATGTAGTACCAGAACTAGAAGAATCTATTTCTCTTTCTATGACCTTTAGCAGGAGAAATGGCAAGAAGCTTTCTGCAGACATGGAAAGTTCTAGCAGCACCACAGAACTGCGTGAAAGCAGATATTCAGTCACTTGGCTGGAATACAGCTCCACACAGCTGGCCTGGCTCCTTGCCCCCCAACATCTGAGGTCTAGCTTTAAAGGGGTGTTTCTCTGCAAAAGAGCCTTCTCTTTAAAAATACAAATAGTCTTGAGAGGCTATCCATCATATGCATCTTGGTTTGAATTCTTTCATTCACATGCTTTCCCCCTAACCCCAGCTGAGATGCAGGTCCTCACACAGAGACTGTGATTAGGGGAGGGGGTAGAAGGGGGAGGAGGGGCGTTTGCAGCTTGGAGCGTCACCCCAGCAGGGTAGGAGTGGCGTCTGACACACACAAAGGGTATTTCTGGGCAACCAGGAGCAGCAGGAGGGGGTGGGGAAATGGGTACCTCGGTGACATTCCTGCCTTGGACTATAGCTCCTGCCTCCGTCCTCCCAAGAGCACTCACCAAAGGCCACCTCGGACTTGAGTGGGATAGGCCTTGGTTCTCTTCAATCCTGTGCTTTTAGAAACACCCAGTTTCCCACTTGCAATTCCACCCTCCATTTTATGGAGCCCGCCTGCCTTTCTAACCTGAGGGCAGGCTGAGCGTGCAGGTCAGGAAGGTGATGGGCTGGCTGCGCTGAAAGCCCTCCTGCCCAGAGAAAGGCCAGGCCTTTGGCACCGGACACCACCGTGCAGCCCCCAGCCCTGTCTTCAGGGACAGGAACAGGTGACTTTTTTGGTTTCTAGTTCAGTTTGCCAAGAGCAGAAAGCTTGCCCTGCACTGTGGGCCTCACAAAAGAACCTTATACCCTCGAGAGCCCAAAACACTTAGGGGACATCACGTCCCGTTCCCTGCAGAAGCAAGGCCTTGTCTGCCCTTCTGACAGCACAACCAGCCATGGGATATGCCTGTGGAAAAAGCTGTGGAATTCCCAAGCTTTGTCCCTGTAAGGACTGAAATGAGATTCGCATTAGCCTCTGAAACTCAAAATCGAAATATTTTTCCTCTGTCGAGTGACTATATAATTCAATGGAGCCTCCTCTGCTAGGAAGGTTTCTGAAGTGTCTGTAACTTTCAGCCTTTAGGAAGAAGTTGTTGTGCAACAGTTTCTAAAAACCCTTCAGTCTTGTTTCCTTAGCACTAAAAACTGTAAGTGCCACTGAAAAATGAACACGGTCTCTTTGAAAAAAAAAAAGAAAAAGAAGCTCTCCTTTTATTCCTCCAGAAGTTTCTCTTTGTTTCCTCTTCTAAGGAGAACCAGTTTTGCATTTCCTGATTCTTGCTCAGCCAACTTCCTCCCTCCCTTTACTGCTATCCCCAAAGTGCTTATAAATAGAGAAGATGACATCGATTTCCCTCTTAGAGCCACTGCAGCGCCTCCTGATGACAGTCTGATTTGTCTTCATGATTTGGACATCATCCGCAGAACACCCCACCCTGGGTTTCTGTGACTAGAGGCCTCATGACTGTCACCCTGAAAATAGTACATCAATCAGGCCAGCCAAGGGATGAGCACAGAAAGAAGAGAGAAGAGAGACATTGAAGCTTGGGAGGAGGGCCCCCCCCCCCCCCGGTCCCTATTTAGGTCCATCCCTGCTGAGTCATGTGTACCGAGAAACATCTCCTCCACTCTACATGGTGCTGGCTTCAGAGTCATCTCCAAAAGTTAGACTGCGTCCTTGACCTCCCCCTACAAGCCCTTATGACTTTGGGCAAGTTTCTTGATAACCTTTGAGCCTCGGTTTCCTCACCTCTACAATGGGGATGATAATCCCATGTCTTAGGGTTCATGCTTGGTTTAAGGCCCACTGAGGGAAGTGGCCCCTCAAGAAATGAGGGTTTCTTGGATCAGTTTTGTTTGGGATCTGGGCCATCTTCTGGCCCAGCCAAACAGCTCAGAGCAGAGCAGAGCCCAGAGCAGGCTCTCCAGCAGGATGGATGAAGTTGAGAACTAATGGAAAAGCCAGCAGAGCTGGGGTGCTGGGGAGTGGGGAGCCCAGGCTCATGGCAGCCCTGTCCTGGCACCCAGCTGGGGCACATGGCCTCCTTAGGCACCCAGTTCCCAGGACTTCGTGCCTCTGGGACAATGCAGAGCCCATGATCTCTGCCTTATTTGCAGACAGGCTTGTGACCATGAACTTGTTTTTGTTTCTCGGGCTCTGCCATCACCAGCCTCCGGGTGAGGTAGAATGACCTTTCTTAGGAGTGGCTCCAAGCACTTTCCAGTGTACCCATAAGCTACCCTTCAGAAGGCTGTTAGCACTAGAACTGTTTTTAAAATTAAGACTCTAATAGGGTCCATTTGGGATGTCTTCCTTGCCTACATCCCATACTCAAACTCAAGGGCGAACCCCTGACTCAAGCTAGGCATTCAGATTCTTCCCCCATAATCAGTCCCTTCTGGATGCTTGACTGGGAGGTCTTAGAAGGTAAGGCTGGGGTGCCATGTTTTGGCACATGCAGGGAGAATAATTAAAATTATTATTATACAAAATAATAATAGCAGCTAACTCCTATCTAGCACTTCCTATGTGCCAGGCACTTCCTAAGCACTTTGCATAGATTAACTCATTAAGTCCTCACTACAATTCCATGAGACAGGTACTATTCTTATACCCATTTTATCTAAAAAGCCAAGAAAACCTGTCTACCAAAAAGAGAAAAGAAAAATCCAACGTGCTGACAGAGTTGAATAGTCATGGCTCCCTGATAAGCACAAGAACATGGTCATGGTCCAAATTTCCAATGTCTAATTGCAGTTCCTAGTGGGGCTCAGACTTCCTCCCCTCCCTGGGGACCATGAGATGCCTTGGTATCCTCCCTTGTCTTGGTCTCCTACAGCTGCCACAAAGTGCCACAAACTGGATGACTTAAAACAACAGAACTTTATTCCCTCATAGTTACTGACACCGGTAATCCAAAGTCAAGGTGACAGCAAGGCCATGTCCCATCTGAAACCTTTAAAGGAAAATCTTTCCTTTTCCCAGCTTCTGGAGTTTGACAGCAATCCCTGGCATTCCTTGCTGGTAGGGGCATCTCTGCCTCCCTCTGCATATGGCCTTCTTTCTCGTCTCTGCACGTGGCATTCTCCCATGTCCTTGTCCCTGCCTCTTCTCCCTCCTCATCAGGATACCAGTCACACCTTTGGGCCTCGTCCTAACTAATAACATCTTCAAAGAGCCTCTTTCCAGACAAGGTCACATTCAGAGGACTGGGGGTTAGAACTTGAACATTTTTTTGGAGGGACATAATTCAACCCCTGATACCCCTTTTTTCACTAAGCTAGCTTGGGAAAAGTAGAGAAGTGTTTCCTGCTCACTGAACATCCCCCACACTTCCCCATCCCCTTGCAGTTGGGTTGGACTATGGGACTTGTTCAGACAAATGAGCTGTGAGCGGAAGTGGAAGTGTCAGTAACAGGCTCAAACATTTAGGAGCTGGTTTGGAATCCTCCACCTTCACTTTCCAAGCTGGAGTGGCTGAGAAGGCCACATGCTCCAGATGGTAGAGCTCTAATAGGCACAGCCTCCATGAGCCACGCTTCCTGCCACGGTGGGGAGAAGAGAGAGACCTCCGCCAGCTTGCACGGGGTGCATAGTAGCATGAGCGGGCGAGAAATAAGCCTTTGAGGTATTAAGCCACTGGGATTTCAGGTTAATTTGAAACGAGAGCATAACCAAACATAACTAATATAGAAGATTCTGCTTATTCTTTTTCTCATAGCCTAATGTTCTCAGATTGAAACAAAGACCAAGAAATCAAAGCATACTTTAGATTGAAGCAAACAGCTCTCCACTGCTAGACAGCTATTTAAACAAGAAGGTACTGAGTCACCAGCAAGGTACTCAGCAACTGGGAGAAGAAAATGTAAGAGCCTGTACTCTTGGTACGTATGGTCAGCCAGGGAGACGCCTGCATCACCGGGAGAGTGGAGAAATACAACAGCGTTTGATACCAGCCTCCCTGGGAAGTGAGAGCAGTGAGAGTGGTCATGGGTACTGAGTGAGCTGTCTCATAATTATTTGTTTTCATATCTTCCTTCCCTACTGTTGGTAAAGGGATCAAGGGTGGGGATCGAGACTTGCTTGTCTTCAGCCTGGCCCAGAAAAAGAGGTCAACAAATTTTTGTTGAGTGGATAGCTGTGGGGTGGGCAGGCATGGTGGTCCTGGGAGGCAGAGTTCACGGCTCTGAAGGATGGGCAAGATCCACATGGGCCAAGAGGGGCCAGAGAGTCCCAGAGGAAGGGAGGAGATAGCCTGGGTTTGGAATGTTCCAGGGGTAGCTGAGGTGGCAGGCCTAGCAGGAATGTTCTCTTCTCCTTGACTGCCACTGCCCCGCCAAGAATTTCTAAGTGAGGCCCCGCCCTGGAAAGCAGCCTCCTCCTCAGAGCCTCCCAGGGTGGCCTTCTGCCTAGGCAGGGGGAGGGGGCGGCTGTGGATAGCCCAAGCCCTCCTGGAGCCCAAGTAATGACGGCACAGCCCAGCAGGCCTCATCACGTGGGCAGCTCCACGATGTGGCTGTTTCGTCTTGCTTTGCTTTCTCCCTTGGAAGTAATCTTTTACTCAAGATTACAAGTTGGGCTGTGATAAAAGATCTATGCAATGCAGGAGTCTTCAGGGGGGAACTTTCATATTTACAAGCACTTTTGTTGAAAAGTGCGGCACACAAACATCTATACACACACAGGAAATCAGAGGGAGGATCAGAATCATCTCAGCTTCTGTGAAGGCTGCCTGGGATCCCTGGTTCAGCATCATGGTTGCTAAAAGTTTCTCCAGGCTTTTCCCCCACCCGCTATACAACCTAGACTCCCAGCCTCATGGAGCCCTAGAAAACTTTTTTTTTTTTAATTCCTTGGCCCATGTTCCCAATCCCAGGCAAAACTGTATTTCAGCAAGTCACTTTGTAAAGAGCCTGTATGAGTCAAACGAGATGGATCGACAGATGAAGAGATATGTATGGATCAGTGGATGGATGGATTAATGGATAGATTAATTAATGGTTGAATGGATAGAAGGTGAATAGACTGAAGAATAGAAAATCTATCCTTTTAAAAATACCTCTGGGAAAGAGCCTAAGGCTGTTGTTAGTACCCACAATAATAATAGCATAGTAGAGGTCGAGTCTCAGCTTGAGTTCATGCAGGAATTCTGTAACATCTGTTAGCGTAGCAGCACAGCACCATTTACATGAGGTGAGAATCTACCTGGAAAGGATTTTATCCCAAGAGAAAAGAGACTTGGAGAGAATCAGACACACAAGCTGCTCGGTCTATAGCAAAGTCTTATTAGTGGGAGGGGAGGGTGTCAAGGATGGCAGTGTGGTGTTGAACTTGAATTTGTGTCCATGTAAACTGCAATGACACAGCAGTGCCCAACCCAGGAGGCTGTGCCCAGATGCCACAGTGACATCCATAAGAAAGCATTTTTCTGTGGGCATCTGAAAGAGCTCCAAGGGACTACATGACACCTAGCAAGGCACAGCGGCCTCGGCAACAAACATCCTTAAGCACATGGTCATTGGATTCAAATCATAATTTCCGGACTAACTACTTTTATGACACATATATATATGAGAGAGTTATAATTCACATACCACAAAATTCACCATTTCAAAGTATTCAATTCAATGGTTTTGAACATATTCAGACAGATGTGCAACCATCATAACCCCAAAAAGAAATCCTACATTCATTAGCAGGCACTTCCCATTCCCCTCTCCCTACATCCCCTGGCAGCCTTTAATATGCTTTCTGTCTCTATAGATTTTTCTATTCTAAACATTTCATACAAACAGAAGCATATCAATATCTGGCTTTTTGTGATCGTCTTCTTTCACTTACCATAAAGCTTTCAAGGTTCGTCCATGTTTTGGCATGAATCAGACCTTCATTCCTTCTTATGGCCATTATATGAATATGCCATATTTTGATTCCCCATTCATCAGCTTTTTTGGACATTTGGGTTGTTTCCACTTTTTGGATATTATTAGTAATGCTGCTATGAAACTGTACATACAAGTTTCTCTGTGGACATATTTTCAATTCTCTTGGGTATATACCTAGGAGTGGAATTTCTGGGTCATGTGATAACTCTATGTTTAACTTCTTTGAGGAACTTTCCCAAAGTGTCTGCTCCATTTTACATTTCCACTAACAGTGTGTGAGGGTTCCATTTTCTCGACATCCTCAATGCTTGTTATTATCTGGGTTTTTAAAAAATTATTATATCCATCCATGGGTATGAAGAGGAATTCCAATGAGGTTTTGATTTCTGTTTCCCTGACAACTAATGATATTGAGCATCTTTTCATGTGCTTTTTGGTCATTTGGATATCTTCTTTGGAGAAATGTCTATTCAGATCCTTTGCCTATTTTTAATTGGGTTGTCTTTTCATTGTTGAATGTAAGTGCACGTTATATATTCTGTATACTAAACATTTATTAGGTATATGATTTGCAACTATTTTCTCCCATTCTGTGGTTTCCCTTTTCACTTTTTTATAAGGTCCTTTGAAGTAAAAAAGATTTTAAATTTTGATGATATCCAATTTATCTTTTTTTTTCATTTGTTGCTTGCATTTTTGGTATTATAGCTGAGAAGCTTTTGCCTAATCTAAGGTCATGAAGATTTACACTTGTTTCCTTTTAAGAGTTTTATAGTTTTAGCTCTTATATTTAGGCATATGATCCATTTAAGTTAATCTCTGTATGTGGTGTGAGGTAGAGGTCCAACATCATTCCTTTGCATGTGCATATCCAGCTGTACCAGTATGGTTGAAAAGACTGTTTTTCCCCATTGATTTAGAAAAGCAATTGGCCATAATGTATGTGTTTCTCTCTAGAAAAGCAATTGGCCATAATGTATGTGTTTATTTCTGGATGCTCAATTCTATTCCATTCGTCTACATCTATTCCATCTGATCTAGTCCTTATGCCATTACCACACAGAATTATCATGGCTTTGTAGTAGTTTTGAAATAGGGAATCCTCCATCTTTGTTTTCCTTTTTCAATATTGTTTTGGCTGTTCTGGGTACCTTGTACTTCCATATGAATTTTAGGATCAATTTGTCAATTTCTGCAAAAAAAGACAGTTGAGGTGCATTGAATATGTAGATCGATTAGGGAGTATTGCCATGCTAACAATATTAAATCTTCCAGTTCATGAACATAGAATGTCTTTCTATTTATTTTGGGGGGTATTGTAAAGTGAATTTTCTTAATATCACTTTTTGATTGTTCATTGCTAGTGTATAGAAGTACAATTGATTTTTGTGTATTGCTCTTTTATCCAGCAACATGGCTGAATTTGGTTTTTAGAGCTAATAGTTTTTTGTGGATTCCTTAGGATTTTCTAAATACAAGATCATGTCATCTGAAAATAAACATATCTTTACTTCTCTCAATCTGGACTGGATGCCTTTTATTTCTTTTTTTTTTTTTTAATATTTTATTTATTTATCCCCTTTCCCCATTGTTTGTGCTTGCTGTCTGCTCTCTGTGTCCATTAGCTGTGTGCTCTCTGTTGGCTTGTCTTCTCTTTAGGAGGCACTAGGAATCGAACCTGGGACGTCCCATGTGGAAGAGAGCCTTCCAATTCCTTGAGCCACTTCTATTTTCTGCTTTGTTGTCTCTCTCATTGTGTTTCATCTTTGTGTCTCCTTGTTGCATCATCTTGTTGCATCAGCTCACCATTCCGGCCTGTCACACCACCTTGCTGTATTGTTTGTCTTCTCCAGGAGACACTGGGAACCAAACCTGGGACCTCCCAGTGGTAGGCAGGAATTCAATCGCTTGGGCTACATCCACTTTCCTCTTTTATTTCTTTTAGACTTGCCTGTACAATGTTGAATTGAGGACGTGAGAAGTGACATCCTCTTTCCCTTCCTCTTAAGGGGAAAGCTTTCATTCAGTATTTCACCATTAAGTATTATGTTAAACGTGGAAGTTTCCTGAATGGCTAAATCAGGTTGAGGAAGTGCCCTTCTATTCTCTAGAGTTTTGGGTGTTTTTATCATAAAAGAGTATTGAAAATTGTCAAATCTTTTTCTGCATCTCCTGAAGTTGTCATATGGTTTTTGTCCTCTATTTTGTTAAAATGGTATATTACATTGGCTGATTTTGTGTTGAACCAAGCTTACATTACTAGAAAAAACCCACTTGGTCATAGTTTATAATAATTTTATATGTTGCTTGATTTTGGTTTGCTAGTATTGCATTGAGGATTTTTGCATCTATATTCATAAGCAAAATGGTCTGTAGTTCTCTTTCTTTGAATATCTTTGTCTGATTTTGATATCAAGGTAATACTGTCTTCATAAAATGAGTTGAAAAGTGTTCCCCCCTCTTCTGTTTTGAGGAAGAGTTTGTGAAAAACGGGTGTTAATTCTTCTTTAAACATTTGGTAAAATTCGCACTGAAGCTATCTGGCCCTGAGTCTTTCTTTGTGGGTAGAATTTTGACTAGCAGTTCTATCTCTTTACTAGCTGTAGGTCTATTCTATTTTTGTATTTCTTCTTAAGTAAGTTTTGGTAGTTTGTGTTTTTCTAAGAAGTTTTCCATTTTATCTAGGTAACCTAATTTATTGGCATATAATTTTTAATAATGTTCCTTTAAATTCCCTTTTATTTATTTAAGATTGATCATAATTTCCCCTCTTTCACTCCTGATTTTGTTAATTTAAGGCTTCTCTCTTTTTTTTTCTTGTTCAATCTGACTAAAGGTTTATCAATTTTGTTGATCATTTAAATGATCCAGCTTTTTATTTTCTCTATTATATTTCTTTTCTCTATTTCATTATTCTCTATTCTCATTAGCTCTAATCTTTATTTCTTTATTATCCCTTCTTTCTTCTTGTTTTGGGTTTAGTTTGGTCTTCTTTTTCTAGTTTCCTAGGGTGGAGAGGTAAGTTATTAATTTAAGATCTTTCTTTTTAATATAAACAATTAGAGCTACGAGTTTCCCTCTAAGCAGTATCTTTTGCTATATCCCATAGATTTCAGTATATTGTGTCTTCATTCTCATTCATTCAAAGTATTTTCTGATTTCCCTTTTGAGTTCTTCTCTGACCCATTTGTTATTCAAGAATGTGTTCTTTAATTTCCATATATTTGTGAATTTTCTAATTTTCATTCTATTTTTTAGTTTTAGTTTTATTCTCTTATATCAAAGAATATACTTTGTATTACCTCTATTCTTTAAAATTCATTGAGGTTTGTTTTTAGCTACTATATGGTCTGTTCTAGAGAATGATCCATGTGTACTTGAGAAGAATATATATTCTTATCATAGTTGAGTGTAGTATTCTATAAATTTCTAGTGTATAGAAGTACAGTTGGCTCATAGTGATGTTCAAGTCATTTATTCCCTTGTTGATCTTCTGTCTAGTTGTTCTACCCATTATTGAAAGTGGGGTTTTGAAATTTCCTGCTATTATTGTTGAATAGTCTGTTTTTCACTTCCATTCTTCCAGTTTTTGCTTCATGTATTTTGGAGCTCTGTTGTTAGATACATATATACATTTTTACTTGTTATATCTTATGGATGATTTGACTTTTATCATCATAAAATTTCTTTGTGTCTAGTAACAATTTTAGTTACAGTCTATTTTGTCTGATATTTGTGTAGCCACCCCAGCTCTCTGTTACTACGTTTATGGTTTATCATTTTCCATCCATTTACTTTCAACTTTCTTGTGGCTTTGAATCTAGAGTGTGTCTCTTGTAAACAGAACGGTGTATTTTTTAATCCATTCTGTCAATCTCTGTGATGTAATTGAAGTGCTAAATCCATTAAATTAAATTAAATCCATTACTTTAAATTAATTGCTTATAAGAAGGTATTTATGATTACCATTTCGCTATTTGTTTTCTATTTATCATGTATCTTTTCTGTTATTCTGTTCCTCCATTATTTCCTTCTGTTGTGCTAATAGATACTTTCTAGTGTACCATTTTAATTCTCTTTTTTTTTTCACTATATAGCATATATTTTTAGTTATTTTCCTAGTGTTGTTTTTTTTTTGGAGATAGCAATTAACATTTTAATTTTGTAACAATCTAGTTCGGGTTAATATCACTTGAACTTCAATGTGTATACAAATATCTTTGCTCTCATGTAGCTTTGATCCCTCTACCCTCCTTTGTGTTGTTATTGTCATATTATTACATCCTTATGCATTTTATGCCCATCCACACAGATTTATAATTATTGCTTTATGTAGTTGTAAAAAACTACATAAAACCAGATAGGAGGAAAAAATGTTTCAAGGAAAAAAATACATTTATGCTTTCTTTTCTATTTACCCATCTAGTTACCTTTACTATTGCTCTTTATTTCTTCGTGTGGATTCAAGTTGCTCTCTAGTGTTCTTTTGTCTCAGCCTAAAGAACTTCCTTTAGTATTTATGTGGCAAGTCTGCTACAACAAATTGTCCCAGGTTTTATTATCTGTGTCTTAATTTCTCCCTCATTTATGAAGCAGACTTTCTGGTTCACAGTCTTATTCTCTCAATACTTTGAATATGTCATCACACTGCCTCATGACCTCCATGGTTTCTGATGAAAATCAACTGTTGGGAAGCAGATGTGGCTCGATCAGTTGTCCACCTGCCTAACACAGGGGAGGTCCCAGTTTCAGGTCCCAGTGCCTCCTAAAAGAAGACAAGCAGATGCTGCCCACCACAATGAGCTAGACACTATCCCTGCCACAATGAGCAGATGACACAAGACAGCAGACAATACATCCTGCAGTGAGGGGCTGTGGCTCAGGCCATTGGACACTCCCCTCTCAAGTGGGAGGTTCTGAGCTCAGTTCTCAGTGCCTCCTGGAGAGAGTGAGCAAACAATGAACAGACAGATGAGAGAAACATCTGGGGGAGAGGGAATAAAGAAAAATAAAATAAATCAATCTTCTTTTAAAAAATGAATTTCTAATCTTATTAAGGATCCCTTATACATGACAAGTCACTTCTATCTTGCTACAGTCAAGATTCTCAGTTTGCCTTTGTCTTTTCCCCATTTCATTAAGATAGTCTAGGCATTGATCACTTTGATTTCATCCCACTTGGAGTTCACTGAACTTCTTGGATGTGCAGATTATTTCTTTTAATCAAATTTGTTAAATGTTGGTCATTGTTTTTCAGATATTCTGTTACTGTCTCTCCTCTCCTTCTGGCCCTCATTATGCATATGTTGACATGCTTGATGGTGTCCCACAGGTTTTGAGGCTTTATTTTTCCTCATTCTTTTTTCCTTCTATTCCTGAGACTGGATAATCTTAATTAATCTAGCTTTAAATTCACTGATTCTTTTTTTCTGCCAACTCAAATCTGCTTTTGAGCCCCTCTGATGAATTTTTCCTTTTATTAATTGTACTTTTCAACTCTAGAATTTCTATTTGGTTCTTTTTTATAATTGCTCTCATTATTCATATTTTCCATTTGATGAGATGTTGTTCTTATATTTTCCTTTAGTTCTTTATTCATGGTTTCCATTGTTTGTTTGTTTTTTAACACATTTACAGTAGCTGATTTTAAGTCTTTGTCTAGTAAGTTCAATATCTAGGCTTCCTCAGGGACAGTTTTTATTGCTTTTCTCCTGTTTATGGATGGTACTTTGTTTCTTTCCATATCTCATAACATTTTGTTTAGAACTAGATATTTTAAATAATGTAATTTGTCAACTCTGAAAAATAGATTTTTCTCCCTCTCCTGGCTTGTTATTAATGCTGTTTGTTGTTGCCATTTTTTGTTTCATGACTTCTCTGAACTAATTCTGCAAAATTTATACTCTTTTGTCATAGGTGGCCATGGAAGTTTTTGCTCAGTTAGCTTAGTGGTCAGCTAATAATTAGAAAGAGATTTCCTTGAATACCTGGAGGCATCATGCTCCCCAGTCTTTGCTGAGGAGCTCTGAGCATGTGTTGGGACACATCTTCAACACCCAGCTAAGCAGCCTGCAACTTTGCCTTTGGCTTTACTTCCCACTTGTTTGGAGCCTTGAGGTTAGCCAGAAATGAGAGCTTAGGGCCATCTTAGGTCTTTATTTAGCACGTCCACAGCCTTAGACATGAACATGGACTTCTAAATTTCCAGGAATATGTTGAAGCTTTTCAAAGCTACCTTTAACAACTCAATTCCCCAACTTTTCCTTTTAACCTCCTTGGTTGACCTATGTTTGCCCCAACTGTCATCCATAGCCTCAGGCAGCTGCAATGTTAGAAGACTGCCTCTGATAGTTTTGGACAAACACCATTAGGGAAAAGCCTGTTCACAATGGGAGAGCTCCAACTCAGGTCAAATAAAGACAGTCTTAAAAGTGAGACCTTCCAGGTCAAATAACAATTCTCTGAGAATGAGGCTTTGAAGAAGTTTACCTTCCTTCTGTTCCTGTCAATAACTACCAGGCTACTGTTTTCACTATTATTGTGACTATTAGTTTCCAAGGCTACCTAGGAGCTGCAAAAGGAGGGATGGAATAGGGCAATGCTACAAAGCTCAGTTATTACTTAGATCCAGTCATTTTTCTTTAATGAATGTGCACAGGATTGCTGCAAGGCTTCTGTTAATTTCAAGAGTTCTGAAAAAGTTGGTTTTGGCAGTTTTTACCAGAGTTGTTTTTGATTTTATGGAGAAGAGGAATTGGGGTGGTCCCTAATTCATCACCTTTGATGACATCACCCCCTTAGGGAAGTTTCTTTTTTTTTTTTTTATGTTACATTAAAAAAATATGAGGTCCCCCAACCCCCCCCCCCTCCTCACCCCACTCCTCCCACAACAAGCTCCTACATCATCATGGGACATTCATTGCACTCAGTGAACACATCTCTGAGCACTGCTGCACCACATGGTCAATGGTCCACATTATAGTTTACACTCTCCCCCAGTCCACCCAGTGGGCTATGGGAGGACAGACAATGTCCAGCAACTGTCCCTGCAGTACCACCAATGACAGCTCCAAGTCCTGAAAATGCCCCCATATCACATCTCTTCTTCCCTCTCCCTACCCTCAGCAGCTACTGTGGCCACTTTCTCCACGTCAATGCTACATTTTCTTTGATTACCAATCACAATAGTAAAATGGATTTTTTGTCTTTCCATAGTTTTTTTGAAGATCATTAATAAGATAATGTGGTACAGCTCCTAATACTAAACCTGGCACTAGTAACCTCTCAGGAAAAGACTGTTTTTATCACTAGAGAAAGGGGAGGAGAGTGGCAGTCAGCGCGCAGAGGCCGCCTGACCTTGTTCCTGAGGACAAAGACAATGCAATCCTCAAAGGACTCAGATTACACCCAAACTGCCCCTAGCCCCAGCTCACGTTCAATTCCTCAGACCCTAAACCCTCCCTTTCATTCCTTCTTCCCTGGCAAAACTTACTCTTCCTGCATTGCACTCCTTCTCTGTTGGGGATGTTAATTATTATGTTACCTCTCCCGAGTAACTGAGGGTGTGACTCCAGTTATACTCACAAGTCTAAGTGAGGGCCACAAGGCTTGAAAGCAGTCAGTCCTCTCAGGCTACAGCCAGCCTGGAGGAGGCAGAAAAACCTGTTCCTTTCAAACCACACCCGCTCCTTCCACCTTCCCTCAGGCTGGCCCTCACTGGGAGGACTTTCATGGTCTATGACTGCTTCTAAGCAGACTACACCCAGAAGTTACCTGGTCTGTAGTACCAACGCCGCATAGCAACCAGCAGTCACAGCTTAAACCTCTGGCCCCTGCAGTGCCTTCCCCAGATGCTCACTGTCTCTCCTCCCAGCAGCCCTGCGGGTCAGTTAGCTAGCAGAACACCCGGGGCCTCGGGACCTGCTGGGGCCTCCAGTCTCTCTTACCCCACTCCGCCCGGGGCCCACCTCAAGTGGGCCACGTCTGCTGGAAATGCACTCCCACTCCACCCCCATCTTGTAGCCGGATTTTGTCTAGGTTCTTGACCTGCAGGAATGAATTTCAAGAGCACGCCGGGTGAGTTAGGCCATCATTTATGCAGGTAGGGAGGGACGAGAAATGGGAGAAAATAACAGATCAGGGGTCCCAGGTAGAGAGGAAGAGGATGAAAAGTGATAAAGTGAGCTGATTTACAGACTACAATTTCCCATTATAGATTATAAATGCTTGGGTTTAATTTGCGTATTGATCCGTGTCGGGGGACAGGGCAAGAGCAGGGCACAGAAGGCAGGAACAGGGCAGGGCCAGCACCGGGACTGGCACCAGGACAGGGTGAAGGCGAGAGAGAGTGCCAGGCCTTGCGCCTGCTTTGTGAACCATTCATTACTCCACCCCTCTGCTAATGGCAGGGGAGGGGTTCCAGCTGTTTGCTGTTTTGCTTGATTACCCCCCCCCCCCATCAATCCCCCATGAGGGTCCAATGAAAAGTCCTTGGGGAACCCGGGGCTGCTCCTGGCTTCCAGAGGAAGACTTCATCTGAATGGCAGAACCTCGGGGAGGGTCTTCCAGCAGCTGTCTGGGGGTTATCAACGTCCACGCGGACTCTTGCCAGGTTCCAGATCCATCTACTGATTCCTTATCTTACTAGCCAGCTTCAATCTATCCACACCGCTGTCCTTCAAGGCCCAGCTACGTTACCCCCTCAGAGAAGTTCTTGTAAATCTTTGCCTTATAAATTTACTCACCTATTCAACTACTGTTTGTTGGGCACCTACCATGTGCCAGCCACTATTCTGGACACTGGGGATACATGAGTGAACTTGCTCTTACGAAACATACATTCTAGGGGTAAGTAGTGAGAGTCAGAAAATAAATAGTAAATATATAGTGTTAGGGGATAAAGAGAGACTGGGTTGGGTTGTGGGGGACACTATTTTAAATAAGATACATGGGGAACCCTCTCTGATAAGATAACGATTGAGCAGAGACCTGGAGGAAGATCAAGAAGCATCCACATATCAAGGAGGAGCGCATAGAGCCAGAGGGGACAGGCCCTGGCATGGGAGTCCTAACTCAAGCTTAAGGAACTGCAAGGAAGCCAGTGTGGCTGGATTGGAGGGAGCAGGAGGGAGATGCAGGAGGGAGAGGCGTAAACGATGAGAGGCCGGGCTACCCAGAGGACGGGGCCTTATACAGCATGGTAAAAACTTTGGATTTTACTCAGTGTAGGTTTGGAAGCCAGTGGGGATTCTAACCAGAATGGCATGCTATGAATGGCATTTCTAAGGGATCACCCCTCTGACTGCCGTGCTGAGCACTGACTGTTGGGGACGAGGATGGAATCAGAAAGACCAGTCAGGAGGTCGCTGCACTAATTCAGGCAAGAGAAGATGGTGGCTATTGAAGATGGAGCCACCCAGATTTGATGATGGACCGGATGTGGTGTTTGAAAGACAGGAATCAAAGATGACATCAAGGCTTTTGGCCTGAGAACTGAAGGAATAAAGCTGCCATTCCCTGAGATGGGAAAGACAAGCAGATAATTAGAAGGGCTGAGGCTTGAACCCCAACTTCCCTCACAGCACAATTGAGGCCTTCCATTCCTTCTGCAGCAGTTTCCTGAGCCATTTGTGGACATTTGCATGTTTTAGCCTTTAATTCTCCTTGGCTGTGGACTGCAGGCACTTTGGACATCTCAAATTAAGATCATCTTTCCTCAGCTCACATCGTCTGAATATACTGGAAACTAACATCTCGTCCAGGTCCCAAGGGCTGGCAAGAGACCACACTCTGGGCACACCCATGAGCAGAGCCTAAGCTGAGGCACAGACAGGCTGGAGGACAAAAGAGCATCAGAGCAGTAGTCCCGGGCCTTGTTTGCACATTAGAATCCCATGGGGAGGTCCTACTCCAGGCCGGTGAATTGGAATTTCAAGGGGTAAGAACCAGACAGACAAACTGCTTTAAAGTTTCCCAGGCAATCCGAGTGTTCAGCCAAGGCCAAGAGCCTCTGCTCCTTCAGTGCATCCTGCTGTTTACTGATTCCAGCTGTGCTCAGCTGGAGGTTAGGCACCTTGGGGAGACACCCTTGTCCTCACCAAGTAAGGTGAACTAGACAGGGGCTGCCAAGCATTATTCTGCTGCTCAGAACTTCAATCAAAACAAAACACTTTGCAAGAAAGCACTGGAAGGCCACTGATCTCATTCCATGCCTCCCCACTTCCAGCCCTGCTTTGAAGGGCAAGAACATTGCAAAGATTTTTAAAAATACAATTTGGGTGAGCTCTGCCCAAGAATGTCTCCCAGCAGGACCCACCAGTGTGTGGAATGTGGCGGGAGGTGATAAGCTCAGAGTTCTAAGCTGGGCTGGGCTGTTTGTTTCCCAACCCTAGGCACAGGGACATAATGGAGGGGGGAACTAGCCAGGAGCCAGAGGAGAGCCAAAGAATTGAGGGTCCCCAAAGGCTGTACTGAGTTGTGTGACAGTTTAAAGCTGGAGCAGAAAACTCTGTCCTTAAAGCTAATCCATTCCTGTGCATGTGAACCTATTGTATAGGGGACCTTTTGATTAGATTCAGTTAAGGGCCCTTCCTTTTGATTAGATCACTTCAGTAGGGCATGACCCTACTGGAGTCTTTTATAATCAGAGTAATAAAAAGCCACAGACCCAGAGAGAGAGAAGCCTCCAAAAGTTGAAATCGGTGCACCTGGGAGAGAGAAAAGCTACAGACAGAGCAGCCCAAAGCAGAACTGGCAACCAAACCTGCAGGAGAAGGGAGAGACGAGCAGACACTACCATGTGCCTGATCACCCACAACTGAGCTCGGGGAGAGATGAGCCTGGAGGAGCAGGCAGGGACTGGCAGAGCCGCCCTGTGCCTTACCACGTGGCAAGAGTCCAGGATCACCAACAGTCGAACTTCATAGGGAGTGCCTCGCTGGATGCCTTGATTTGGACATTTTCCCCAGCCTCAAAACAGTAAGCTTTCACCTTATAAATTTCCATTATAAAAGCCAACCCATTTCTTGTATATTGCATTGGCAGCATTTAGGACACTAAAACAAGTTGGAAGCAGGTCAAACTGCAACTCCAGACACAGTAGCCCTGCTCTCCTCGCCAATGCCCAGCCACTAGCCATTTCGCATCTGACAGACAGTACAGCCATGCATTGCACAGAAGCTCACCTCCAAGCGTGCAGGTGGCTGGAATCCCTCCTCAGGTATCCCTCTCTCCAGACACTTTTGTAGACGGCATCCAAATAACTTGGTGAACTGAGAGACATTTGTGTCTTGAAAATCGCTAACCTCTCTCTGGCAGCCAACCAGGTAAAGGTACAAAACCTAAGTGAGAAACTCCCCGGAGGAGAAGAGCAATGGCTGCCCCTTCGCCCACCTCCTCTCCCACCTCGGGAGGTCGCCTTGCAGCCAGGAAAATGCAGATTTGAACCTCGGCTTCCTCACTTTCTAGCCGGCTTCCTCACTTTCTAGCTGGGTGCTCTCAAAGAGGTCGCATAACCTCCCCAAGCTTCCTTTTCCTCACAGGTTTGTCCAGAGTAGTAAAGGGATGACAGAAGGAGAGTGCAGCCACATGAAGATGCTCCCTGAAGTTTCAACATGGTGCTCCCTGAAGCGAATTCTCCCCCTCGGCTTGCCCTTTGCATCCACCCTTTGTCAGATAACAGGTAGAGCCGAGTAGGCGCTCGTTCCCTTCCCAAGAGATCCCCTTGCTGTAGGTTTAGAAGGAGAGGGGAAGGGCCAGCCAAAGCCCGGCCACACGCGAGACCCCAGCCTGTGGACACAGGTCTGGCTTCAGAGGCCCAGGGGCAGTGCCATGAGATGGGAGCAGGGGCGGGACTGAGAGGCCCAGGACTCTGGCCCCTGAGGCAGACCTTCGGCTGGTCCCGAGAGAGACGGCTGGCTGCCACTTCAGAGGTGATGCCGGAGGTCTGCGGAAGCCTCTAAAGGTGCCAACCATCTCTTTCCCTGTCCGAGTGGGGGGAAAGGTGGGGAAGGGGCAAAGGAGGGAGGTCCTGGGACCCTCCAGGTCTACCGCGCGGCATCATTTAATCCAACTCCAAAGAGACTCCAGATAGGGTTCTGGTATGGACTAAAGATGGCCACGATTCTGATCCCCCATCCTCTCGAGTCTGAGCTGGCCCTGGGACTGCTTAGCCAACGGAAGGTGGTGCCCAGGATGCTGTGCCCGGGCCCAGAAGAAGGTTTCTTCCTCTGCACTTTCAGGAGCCCTGAGCCGCCAGGTAAGGAGCCTGGAGCCCCAGTGACTCCAGCGCACTATCACCTGACTGCAAGGTCATGAGAGACCCCGAGTGAGACCAGTAAAAGAACTGCCCGGCTGAGCCTAAGCAACCCACAGGGCCATGAGAGAGAAGAAAACGGCCACTGATTTAAGCCCCTTAGCGTCGGTGGGTTTGTTACACAGCAAGAGGTAACTGAAAAGCCCCCCTGCTGTTGCTCAGGTACCTTCCTGCTGCCTCACCTGAGAGACAGACCTCAAGGATCAAAGGTCAAAGGTTTCCCTCCCCTTTGCTTCCCACAAGGTGTTAGTCCAAAGACCGGGGGGCGGGACAGGCGGCGGAAGCCGGGAGCCCCGGGAACCTGTTCCTCGGTTGTGGATGGCAGGCGCCCACCCCAGCGCCCGGAGCCCGCTCCCGCCTCTCCGCGCACCTGCTCCCGCTGCTCGCCCCGCGCTCGGCCTGGACCCCGCGTCATTGCTGTCCTCACGGCCTCCCCGACTCCGTGCACGGCCTCAGGCCCCCGGCCCTGACAGGGGCCCCGGCCTCCCAGGGAGAGTCCACGCCATTCGAGACGAACTCGAATCTACTCGCTCCCACAGAGAAAACCGGAAGGCCCTTCACTGGGCTCGGCGCTACCCACGCATGCGCAGAAACCTACGGAAAAGCGGAGGGCACCCAGGCAGGATCCCGCGGCCGACCCCAGGGTCGACTTGTTTTCCACCCTCCTCCCCCCCACTCGCCCCGTTCACGCACCTTCCACGTTATTCCGAAACAAATCCCAGTCACCACCACGTGGTTCCATCTGTAAAGCGCTCAGCAGGATTTCTAGAAGCAAGGCCTCCCTGTTTCAGCCACCGCAACGTAACCCACAGCTTTTGAGCCTCTAACCCGGCCGGGCGCCCCGGAGCGCTCCTGCGGGCCAGGCCCCCCGGGCGGCGGGGCTGCGCGCTGGGCCGGCGGAGCGCGGTGGTGGCCGCGACCCGAGAGCGGGAGAACCGCAGACGGACAGCGGGACGGCGGGTTCCCAGTGCCGCAGGGCCGGGCAGCGGCCGCGGCTATCGGCAGGGCCCCACGTCCCTTCACGTTCCGCGTCACACCCTCATCTGTGCCGGAGCCCCAGGTGGCCTGAGCGCTGCGGCTCCTGCTGAGGGTAAATCGAGTCCCCTGAGAGTAGTGCGGATACCAGGAAATGCCCCGCCCCGGCAAGGGCACAGCTGCCACCGCCGCGGCCTCGTGGCCTCGCGGCCTGCGCGCTGCGTTGTCTCGCCTTGGCGCCCGGCTCCGAGGCATGACCAGCCTCCTCGACTGAAACGTGGTCCAAAAAAAGGAAACGCACACGGAGGATTAAATACTGATTCCGTTATACAGCAATTTGAAATTTATTTAGCATGCAAATTCTTAAAAAAAAAACAGGCTGCCACTTTGTCCCTTCCACGGCGACGAGTCCACGCCTGTCCCACGCCGTGGGCCTCTCTGCTCCCGGCTGTAGGGCGAACCCCTCCCAGGAACGGTGGGGGAGAACCGTGTCAGAAACTGAGTCACAGCAGGAATCTGCTAAAACAGAGGCTGGAAATGCTGACCTCGCCTGCTTTCTGAGCAGGGTAGTGCAAAGGCAGACTTTTGGAGGGCTGAGGGCTGGCGCAGGGCCACACGCCGCTCCCGGGACGCGCTGTGCCCTGGGCCATGGCGCTCTGGGCAGGGGTCGGCAAGCGCTGACCCTCCCACACAGGGCCCCATTCAGGCCCTGGGCAGCTCGGGGCCACGCGGGGTGCCCAGGGGGCTGGAGCTGCCCCTCTCCCACAGGGGTGCCAAGGGCGGGCGCCGGGAGGGGCCGCCCAGCCCCTGGGCCCAGCTCACCCCATCGCGGCACCGGGCGGGGACTTGAACAGAGGACCTTGTCAGCCAACAACAGAAAGGACTTTGTTTCCTGGGCTGGGCTGCAGTTTTTTTTCTCCTCTGCCTTCATAGAGGGACAAGACCGCTGTGGAGTGTTTCTGTTATTGTTCTTTCCAGCTTGGCAGGAACGTAAATGTGAGAGTTCACCCTGATGGGAAAGAGAAGGTGCTTCCTCCCTGGGCCGGCTGCAGCGGTGGCGGCTTGCTGGCACCCAAGCTGGCAGCGCCCCTCGGAGGGCCCGAGGGCTGGGAAGATGGGTGCACCCGGCCCTCCGCCCTCTGAGGAGGCCTCCAGGCCTCGCCCCATGACTGGCAGAACCTGCGTTCAGAGCTCAGAAGTGAGGAGCCCCCTGCCCGGTTCGGAGTCAGCTGGCTAGATGGCACCTGGGACCCCTGGGCTGGGCCGTCCTCGGGGCCTGCCACTTCCCCTCCCAGAGGAGGAGGCACTCTTCCTGGAATTTCACAAGTTTAGTCCTCATAACACGTTCATTTCCTCATTCATCCAACAGTAGGTTTGGCCAAGCCGGGCTGTGGGGTCAGAGCGGTGGGCAGGCCAGCTATGGGATAAGACACTGGGGGAGGGACACAAAGTGGACAAGGCCTCAGTGGTCGCCACAAGTGATGATAACCACTAGCTAGGAAGACCTTGGGGTGTGCGAGGCCCATGTTAGCTTATTTAACCCAACGCCCAATTCCAGGACAGGTGGTACGAATATCCCAATCTTACAGAGAGGGTTAAGTAGCTTGACCAAAGTCGCCGAGTGATTAAGTGGCAGACTGAGGTGACAGCCTCAGCCATGGCCAAAGGTGTGCCTGGAGGTGGCCATCAGGGAACCAGCAGCCACGGCTGTGGTTCAGGAGCTGCTGGCAGGTCCCTCCTGCAGTCCCAGGAGCCACCCCAGGGAGTGGGGCTTTTTCGGCAGAGTCCCAGGGTGTTCTGCGGGGACACAGGCTGGTCCTCCCAGGAGCCTCCGCAGGGTCTTCAGGAAGGGCGAAAACGGCTGCTCGGTTCTGCCCTCCCAGCCCCATCCTGCTGGGGAAGGGTCCCACGCCTGGTTGCCTGGAAGGACAGTCCCAAACTGGTGCCTCAGGGAGAGAGGTGGGCAGGATGGCTGAATGGGAAGAGCTGGAACCCCAGGTCCTGGCCTAAGAGGAAAGAGCTTGGGCTGCAGATCAGAGGCCTGATCCTGGCTCCTTCTCCTCAACCACATAAAGTGGATTAAACCACTTGCTGTCACTGATCAAGTGGGGAAGAGGGAGTTGAAGCTCAGGGTGACACCAAGGCTTCCAGCCACCGCTCACAGTGAGCCGAGGCAGGGAGGGCGTGCCCGAGGCAGTGCTGGGTGGCACACAGGGCTGGACTCTCCCTGGGGAGGGGTCTTCTCAGGGGAGCCTGTGACATGGTAACAGAGCGGGTAAGAAGGGGTGCGAGAGCCATGAGCCCCTGAACCCACCAGAAGGTAAAGCCCGTCGTCTGGGAGTAGAAGAGAGTGACCCAATATCTCAAAAGAGTAGCAACCCAAGGGCAGGAGCAAAAGCCAGAGTCCAAAGCACCATCCAGGGCCAACAGTTGTGAAAAATAAAGAAGTCTCAAGGGCCAAAACAGGGGAGCTGGGAATTGCTGCTTCAGGTCCTTGCCCACAAACCGGAGAGCATTGGGAGGCATCCATGAAACCCACGGCTTGGAGAAGCCCCCTCCTCCGTAAAAAGATGAGACTCAGAAAGGGGCCTGGGCACAGCACTTCCTGGAGGCATCGGTAAGAACCTTTTCCTGGTCTTCATAATCTCCTTTGCCTCACAGACAAAACCAAACCACAGGGAAGCAGCTGTGGCTGAATCGGTCAGGCTCCCGTCTACCATATGGGAGGCCCTGGGTTTGCGTCCCAGGGCCTCCTTGTGAAGGCAGGCTCGCCCGCACGCCACGCCACGGAGAGCTGATGGCCAAAAGGCACCACGGAGAGCCGACTCAGCAAGGTAACCCAACAGAAAGGGAGACAAGCAAAAATGCAGAAGAATACACAGCAAATGGACACAGAGAGCAGACAGCAAGCAAGCTATGGGGGGGGGGGGGATAAAATAAATAAAAATAAATTTAAAAAAATAATAAATACAGACACACAAGAACGCATAGCAAATAGACACAGAAAAGAAGACAGCAAGCAAAAAAATAGTCACACAGGGGAGGGGGCAGGGGAGATGGAGAAAAAAAAAAAAGACTCAAACCATCAACCACTCGGCTCTCTCCTTCGTGAAGCCCCACATGAGTCATCCCCACAACTCCAGGCTCCCAGCACAGTGGATGACACTGCTGGGCAGGAGCAATTGCTCAGTGATGAGAAAATCCAGTGGAAAAATATCGATAAAGTCTTGACCTTTGTCGAGAAAGTCATGAGCCAAGGCAGCCCGTGGCAAGGTACTTCGTACCCTGGGCTGTGAGTGCGAGTCCAGACCACCCCTGCCCCGGCAGGGCCAGACGAGATGGTGGAGGGAGGCCCCCAACCCTCCGCAGCCCCCTCCTTGGCCTGCACATCTCCTGTGCCCCTCACCCCAAACAGCTGCCTTGGCCACCCCTTGGATCCTGGGGTACACACCAATGACAAGGCGTCCCCCTGGGGGCACTGACCCAGGAAAATCAATCCTCAGAGCTCATAGTGCAAAGTAAGTCTTTTTCTCACTGGTGTTCCCCAGTCTCCTCCGAGGCATCCCCTTACGTAATTTTCCAGAAATAGTCTGCATAGGGCAGCATATAGTTATACTTTTTACACAAATGGAAACGTTCTAAGCACACTGTTCTGTATATTGCCTGAGGTGGTTTGCAGCTATATGTATCCCAGAAAAACATGCTCTTAAATCTAATGCATTCCGGCGGGTGTGACATGGAACCTTTTAATAAGGTGACTTCAGTTAAAGTGTGACCCACCTCACTCAGGATGGGTCTTAATCCTAGTATTGGAGGGTTTACAAGAGAATGAAATTCAGAGGGGAAGAATGCCACAGGAAGCTACGTGAATGGAACCCGGAAGGGAAGGGAGAGACCAGGAGACGCGGCCGTGTCCTTTGCCATGTGACAGAGGAGCCCAGGACCAAGAGCCGGCCGCAGCCAGCACCAGAACACCAGGGTTTGGGGAGAAAGCATCGCCTTGATGATGCCTTGATTTGGACTTTCTTTTAGCCTCAAACTGTAAGCTAATAAACTACCATTGTTTAACACAGCCCAGTTCATGAAATTTGCTTGAGCAGCCCAGGAAACTAAAACCTTACTTTCTGCATTTAACGGAATAGTCTAGAGATCTGTCCAGATGTGTAATGTATAAAGCTGCCTCATTCTTTTCATCAGCCATGTAGCCTGACACTATACGGAAACTACGTAATTCCCTTGTCCAGTTCCTTACTCTCTGACTTTTGGGTGGTTTCCAAGATTTTACTTTTTAAAAGCTTGTTGCAGGGAGGACACCTGTACGTAACATTCCACAGCTGTGAGTGTATTGTACAGTAAATCCCTAAAGGTAGAGCTGCTGCATCAAAGGGTACCCAAGTATATTTTTAATTTAATTCTGATAGATATTTATATTTCTACCATAAAGGTAGAAGCGTGTTTTCCCCCACATCCTTGTCAACACGATGTGCTACCAAACTTTTTGGTTGAATACCAATCAGACAGATGAAAAAAGGTGTCTTGTAGTTTGTATTTGCGTTCATCTTATGAATGGATCAAGGATATTCTCATATGTTTGAGAACTAGATGTATTTCCTTTTCTATTAATTATCTCTTCTTGGTCCTTTGCTCTTTTATCCTTGGTGATTGTTCTTTTTCTTACTGATTTGAGGGAGCACTTTGGTCTATTAAATAATTTCATTTATGTTGCAGATATTTTCCCCCAGTTTGTTATTTGTCTTTTCAGTTTGTTTATAGTGGGATTTTTGTTTAATTCTTTGTTATGCAGAATTATTTTATTTTGATGTTGTTGAATTTAGTAATATTTCCTCTGGCTTCTGAGATTTGTGAAGTATTTAGAAAGGCTTTCCTTACTTAGAGATGATTTTAAAATTCTCTGACATTTTATGCTTTTACAGTTTTATTTTATATGGCTACATCTTTGATCCACCCGGAATTTATTTTTACAAGAAGGGAGGTACAGTTTCAACCTTTTTTTCAGGATGTCCATGCAGCAGATCCAGCGTCATTATTATTAATAATATCTCTTCCTCCATTAACATGCAATGCTGTCTCTCTCTCTCACACACACACATAGCATTTATATATTTTCTTTTTTCCAATTTTATTTATTTTTAATATACTTTTTTAAAAAAAGATACTTAGTTTACATAAAATGTTACATAAAAATAGAGGGGATTCCCATATGCCCCACTCCCTAGCCCTCCCACATTTTCCCACATTAACAACATCCTTCATGAGTGTAGTACATTTGTTACAACTGATAAACACATTTTGGAGCACTGCCACACAGCATGGATTATAGTTTACATTGTGTTTACACTCTCTTCCGCACAATTTTGTAAGTTATGACAAGATAGATCATGGCCTGTATTTGTCATTGCAATGTCATTCAGAACAGTTCCCAAGTCCCGAAAATGCCCTCAAATTACACCTGTTTTTCCCTCCCCCACCCCTCAGAACCTCCAGGGGCCACTGCCTCCACCTCAATGTGTTTGTCCCGATTTCCGGACCCTCCATTCTCTTCCATCGGTCTGTTTCTTCATCATGACAGGTACAACACTGTTTCAATTCCTGTAGCTTTCGAGATTGTTTTCACATCTGGTAGGGTGGTCCCTGCCCTCCTTATCCTACATACGCCTCTCTCATTTTCAGAAAAGTCCCAGCTATTCTTGCTTTTCTATTTTTCCATAAGAACTTTAGTTCCAAAAAATTCCTGTTGGTGTTTTTTATTAGGAGTGTGTTAACATTTATATGTTCATTTCTGGAGAACTGACGTCTTTATGATATTTGCTCTTCTTAGCCAGGAATAGGTTATGCAGTCACATCTTTTCCAAGTCTTTTCCTTTCTCTGAACAGCATTTTAAAGGTTTCTTCATTGAGAAACTGTTTATTTTATTCTTGAGTGTTTTTTCTCTTTGTTTTGGTCAGTGGGAACTTTTCTTCCATTATAACTGGTTGTTTTTGCATATAGGAAAGCAAGCGATCTTTGTATATTAATTTGTATTCATCAACTTTATGGACTTCTCTTATTACTAGAAGTTGCTTTTCATTTTACTTTCTTGAGCTTTCCAGATATATAATAATTACAGATATATAAATTTATCTCTCCTTTTACAATTTGCTTCTTTTGTCCACATGGATTGCCTGATACTTCCAGAACAATGATAAACAATAGAAGCAATAGAGTCATCCTTGTCCCATTCCTGACTTTAATGGAAAACTTTCTCATTTGCTTCCATAAACATAATACCAATTTATGGGTTGAAATGTATGCATGTCTGCATGCATGTGTGTTTGTATAATTTCTTTCAGTTATCATGTCTAAGCATTACTTATCTATCTATTCCTATTTTATAAAGGATTTTGGTCAAATATGGAAGCTAAATTTTACCAAATGCCTTATCAGCAACTATGCAAAGTCAATTATGTGATAACTTTTATTAATCATTTCCTAATATTGAAATATCCTTCCATTCTTGACATGAAGTCCTCTTGGTCACAGTGATTTATGTTTCCAATGTCTTGTTGGATCCCATGAAGTAATATTTAAATTTTGCCCCAATATTCATAAGCAAAACTTTAGTTTTACATGTTTTTGCACATTTTTTTCAGAGGTACCATGGATTGAACCTGGGGACCTCATACATGGGAGGCAGACACTCAACCATTGAGCTACATCCACTCCCCAAAGATTATGGTTTGTTGTTCTTTAGGAGGTACTGGGGATTAAAACTGGGACATCATATGTGGGAGGCAGGCACTCAGTCAATGAGCTACATCTGTTGCCTGTTTTTGCTCTTTTATATTTTGATGTCAGTGTTATGTTGATTTGGTAGATTTCCTTCTTTTTCTAGGGATATTGCAGAAATGTCTTCCTTGAAAGTTTTGATGGAATTCTTCTGTGAGGCTGTCTTAATCTGGTGTCCTGTGAGGACTAGGGGAGGGGCAATTGGTGAGGAGGAAAGACATGTCTTAGTTGCCAGTGCTGCTGTGACAAACACCACAAACTGGTTGGCTTAAACGACAAGAATTTGTCTCACAGTTTTAGAGGCTGAAAGTCCCAAGTCAAGTTATCCCCAGGCCATGCTTTCTCTGGGAGTCTGTAACATTCGGGAGATAGCTTGCCACCGTCATGGGTGTCCCTTGACTTGTAAATGCATCTCTGCCTCTGTCACATGCTGATACTTGTCTCCTTTTCTGGCTTCCATTTCTGTGTCCAATTTCCTTTGCTTATAAGGACTTCTGCCATATTGGATTAAGGTCTGCCCTCCTTCAGTTTGGGCATACCTAGATAACATCTTCGGAGGTCCTACTTACAAAGGGGCCCACACCCATAGGACAGGAAGTTAGGACTTAAATGCATCTTTTGTGAGTGACAGGAGCAATCCCCAACAGAAGATATAGGTGTTTCTCTCCCCTGTCAAAAGAGGTTGGCAACTGTAGGGCTTCTCACAATTCAGTCGCTCCCCTCCATCTGCCTCACCCACACACTACTTCCTGCAAAGATGATTTCCCTGTGTTTTGTCTTTCAGTCTCAGACAAAACAAGTCAGGGGAACTTCCATCACCCTAGTACCCTGTTCTCATTGTTTCAAAGAAGGCTTTGTTGTTTTTGGCCTCATTGAGCCACTTAGTTTGTAGATGTGTTCCTGCTGGAATGAATCTGATATCTATAGCCACAGACAAGCCCTCTTAGCATCTTCACCCTACCCTGTTGGATCTGTACTGCCCTGGGCAGCCCTTCTGCAGATACTGTGGTTCTGGGCCTCAGATATTTTCTACTTTAATCAAGGTGGGGATTTCATTTTTGTTTCCTCTTTTCCTTGATGTTTGGGGTCTGATGTTGAGAAGAAAAGGGGCAGAACCTCTTTCCTCTGCTATCTGAGAAGTAGAAACTAGCCTCCCTTTGACTTTGAATACTCTTCCATAGAAAGTTTAGAATTATTGTACAAACACGATGAAAAAAATTCTGCTAGAATCAAAGTTTATTTTGTTGGTGTTATTTACCTGAGTCTTTCCATCCATGAACATGTTATCTACAATTTCTTCACTTCCTCCTCTCTAGTCTACCCATTGGATCTCCTGTGTATGTAGAAAGTTTTGGATCTGTCAACCAAGCCCCTAACTACTTTTTAAAAATATTTTATTTCTTTTTCCTTTTGCATCTCTTTCTGGGAAAGCCCCTCTGCTCAAACTTCTAGTTCAGTGGTTCTCAAACTGGGCCGCATATTGGAATCACCTGGAGAGCTTTAAAGGCTGCTGATGGCTAGGCCGCTCACCCTCCCTCCCCCAGAAGTATGGAGAGCAGCTTGGGCTTTGGGAGTTTTACGTCTCCCCAGGTGTTTCTAATGTACAGCAAAATTGGTAAGCTCTAGTTTACTAATTCAATCTTCAGCTCTGTCCATTCTGTGGTTTAACTCATATATCAACATTTTTTTTCTGCAAAATTGAATTCTAGGAACCTCTAATTTGTTTCTCTTTTCTAGCAACCATTTTCTTTCCATGGGTGGGCTCCCTTCCTGTATCTCTCTGCAAGTATTTAGTTCAAAGTATTCTGTTCCAGCTTTTGACTTCTATTTTCTCATATTTTCTTCAAGGTGGTTTGTTATAATCTGGTTCTAGATTGTAACTCTATTTCCTTAGGATTTAGTTCTTATTGAGGGAAGGGGTATGACTCATTTTCTTACTATTGGTCTTCCTCAAAAATGTGGTAATTCCTGGCTTTGTTGACATACTATCCGAGGGTCTAGATAGAACAGATGTAGTTTGTCAGCCCAAATTGGCAGCAATGCAGAGCCCAGTTACAGCAGTTTGCCTCCAGCAATTTCCAGGACAGGGGTGGAGTATAAGCCAGGTGGGTGTGCAGGTAGCTCAGCTTCTCCCTGTGGAGGATCTTCCTTCTCCAGACAGTTGTTGGCTGAGGCAGTGCTCCCTGACGTGGGAGTCTCTCATATCCAAATGTTCACACAGACTCCCATGGGAATGGTCACTCCACTTTGTAATAGAAATCTAGAGTTACCTTGGGCTCTTCTCAAACAGACCATAGCCCTTCTGGAAACTGGCTAGAGTGACTAGGGAAGACCTCTCTGGAGCGGTAATATGAGAGTTGATTCCTGGAGAATAAGGAGTCAGCATGTAAAGGGAGCAGAGAGGTGAGGAGAGGGTGGAAAAGAGGGGGTGTCTTAGTTTGCCACAGGGCAGCCAATGCAAAGTACCTGATATGTGTTGGCTTTATAAAGGGGATTTATTTGGGGTAAAGGCTTACAGTTCTGAGGCCATGAAATGCCCAAATCAATGCACCATTAGAGGGAAGCGGACTTGGCCCAGTGGTTAGGGCATCCATCTACCACATGGGAGTCCGAGGTTCAAACCCCGGGCCTCCCTGACCCATGTGGAGCTGGCCCATGTGCAGTGCTGATGCGTGCAAGGAGTGCCCTGCCATGCAGGGGTGTCCCCTGCATAGGGGAGCCCCACGTGCAAGGAGTGTGCCCCGTAAGGAGAGCCGCCCAGCGTGAAAGAAAGTGGAGCCTGCCCAGGAATGCCGCCGCACGTCATGGAGAGCTGACACAACAAGATGACACAAGAAAAAGAAACACAGATTCCCGTACCACTGACAACAACAGAAGCAGACAAAGAAGAAGCGGACAAAGACGCAGCAAATAGACACAGAGAACAGACAACCGGGATGGGGGGGAAGGGGAGAGAAATAAATAAATCTTTAAAAAAAAGAAAGAACATAGTCTTTTGGGACTAAAGAAAGAACTTTAAACTGTCACAGGAGGGAAGGGCTAGAACATTCCAGGAAGAAGAAGGAGCACGGACAAGTGCCCAGTGCTGGCAAGAGCTTGGCATTTAAAGGAGCTAATCTCCGCCAGGCTCAGGGAATTTGTCCATGACAGGTAGTGTGGCTAGAGCAAAATAAGCAGGGCGAGAGTGCATCAGTCCCCAACAACAAACAGAATAAGAAGTTGAAATGCAAACCCGAACTTTGATCAAACTAGGAAACATCTGAGACCCAGAGCCACACTTACCCAGGGAAGGAAAGAGTAAATGATGTAGAGAGGCAGGTGGGGCCAGATGGTGCAGAGTCTTGGAGGCCTTGCCAAAGATTTTGGTTTATTGGAAGTCGTTGGGTGGTCTTAATCAGGAGGAAGATATGATCTGATTATAGTCTTTTTTAAAACATCACACTACTGTGTGGAGAAGGAATTGGAAGCCAGCAGTGGAGCAGGGGCACCAGGGAGAAGGATGTAGCAGTTGTCAAGGTGAAAAAAGATGGTGGCCATGACGTGGGCCATGGTGGCAGAAGTGGAGAGAGGAGGAAGGGCTCAAGATTTTGGCGGTAGACTAGAGATTTTGCTTGTAAATTAGGTGTAGGGATGAGGGAGAGGGAGGAATTGAGGAGAACAACTATGTTTCTGGCATGAACAACTGGGTGACTGGATGATGGTAACATTTCCTAGGATGAAAAAGACTGAGATGAGGTAAGGGACTAATCTGGGCTGGGAAATTAATAGTTCAGTTTTGGACAAGTTAGGGTTTAGTTGTCTGTAAGACAGCTAAGTGAAGATGTCAAAATGTTATTTGAGCACCTCAATAATTAAGTATAGTACTGAACTATAAACCATTGAGAAAAGTAGAAGTTCATGACTCCATACTGATAATTAAAGAGGTAAGTATGTCAGTCAGTCAACAGATGGATGGGGAGAATGAGGATCTTTCTTACTGGAGATTGTTGAGAGTTGACAGGTGAATGTGGAGGGAGAATTGGTTTTGGAAAAGCATCATTTTCCAGCCATCCTAGAAAAGTTTGGCACAGACCAGAATTATCAATGGATTCTAAACATAGGGGGGAATTTTGATGAGGAATGGGATATTTACATAGTCTTAAAATGTCTTCCCAGAGACTGCTTATTATTTGCAAGAAGGAGGGGAGGAAAAAATAATTATACAGCAGAAAAATCAGACAGCACTTTGACAAAATGATAAGAGTTAACATCAACAGTGAGGGACATTGTGTGCCTCCATATGTGATCATCTGGGAAGGACACAACCTAAGCTAGGTAATATTCCAACAAAGTATTAAAAACCTGAACCTCTCATGAGAAAATATCAGACAAACCCATATGAAGAATGCTATATTTTAAAAAAAGGAGGGAAGACATATTCTTCAGAAATATCAATGTCATAAAAGACAGAGAAAGGCTGTGGAAATGTTACGGTTTAAAAGAAGGCCAAAGACACATAACAATTAAAAGTAATATCTGACCCTAGATTCTCTACTGAAGGTGAAAAAATGTCTCAAGGGACATTTTTGGTTTAACTAACAAAACTGAAATATGAACAGCAATTAGATACAAGTATTGCAGCAACATTACATTTACTGAGATTGATAACTGCAGTGGTTATAATAGAAACTATACTTCACCCTAAAAACAATGAGTTCTTTAGGTGCTAAGCCTCACAATGAATCTAAGTTACCCCAAATGTTCATTGCAGCATTATTCACAATAAACAAAAAGTTAAAAAAAAGGTTGAAGCAACCAAGTGTCCATCAACACATGATTGGATAATTAAAATGTGGTACATACACACAATGGAATATTATTCAGCCATGAAAATAATGAAGTCCTGATACATGTGACAACATGGATGAAACTTGAAGACATCCTGTTCAGTGAAATAAGCAGACACAAAAGGACAAATCTGGTACGATCTCACTGATTTGTAATAGAATAAGCAAATTCATAGAGTCAGAAAATGGAATATAGGATACCAAGGGCCCAGGGGTGGGGGGTCGGAAATGTGAAGTTAACGTTTAATTGGCACAGTTTCTGTTTGGGGTGATGGAAATGTTTTGGGGAAGTGGGTGCGGCTTAAGTGATTGAGCTCCTGTTTACCACTTGGGAGGTCATAGGTTCAGTTCCTGGTGCCGCTGGAGAACATAAGCAAGACAGTGAGCTGGCACAGCAAACTGACACAACCAGATGACACAACAAGGAGACGCAAAGAGGAAACACAATGAGAGAGACAATGAAGCAGGGAATGGAGGTGGCTCAAGTGATTGAGCACCTCTTTCCCACATGGGAGATCCCAGGTTCAGTACCTGGTGCCTCCTAAAGAGAAGATAAGCAAATATATACAGCATACAGCAAATGGACACAGACAGAAGAGAGCAAGCACAAACAACAGGGGGTGGGGGGGGTGTCAATAAATAAAATAAATCTTTAAAAAAATAAAATGGTAAGTTTTGGTAGCGGATGGCAGTGGTGGTAACACAACATTGTGAATATAATTAGTTAGTGCCATTCAATTATATATTTGAATGTGGTTAAAAGGAGAAACTTTATGTTATTTATATATTAAAGAATAAGTAATTTTTTAAAACTACAGGACTGTACAATGCAAACAGTGAACCCTAATGTAATGAGGTTTTCATCAGTTATAACAAAGGTACCACAGCAATGCAAAGTGCCAACAATAGGGAAAACGTGTGTGAGGGGATATATGGAAAGTCTGTGTTCTTTGCATTGTTTTGCTGTAAACCTACAACTTTTCTAATTTTTTTTTTTCAATTCAAAAAACAGGGAAAACTGTGTGACCGGGGAGTGGTTTATGGGAACCTATGTGAGGTTTCTGTAAACCTGCAACTTTTCAATTAGAAAAAAATAAAAACAATCCCCCTTCCAAAAAAAAACACCACCTATGCCTCACACACTTGACTAATTTTATGGTGTTTATTTATTATTTATTGTCTGTTTTCCTTAATTTAGTCACGTTTCCCTTGAATATTTCAGGGTTTTTTCCCCCCAGCTATTCTGACTTATGCTAAGGAAGAAACAAAAAGGCAAGAGTGCATTGTGGGAAGTTCATGGTTTGGAGCCTCACACACTGGGTTTGAGTCCCAGCCCCTGTGTGGCCCCAAGAAATCCCTGAATATGTTCAACCTGCAAAGTGGAGTTAGGGTTATTGTAAACAGTAGCACCAATATATGGAAAGACCTTGGTGCTCAGGAGGTATTCAACAAATGGAGGCATTTCCCACGAAACATCGTCCCGATCAACGGCCGCCTTGCAGGGTGCCTCTTGGTTTTCAATATCCAAGCTTCAAAGAACACAGATATTCATCATAATAATGATATTTTGACCTGAATTTTACATAAGGGAAATGTATATTTACATCCCTGAGATACAATCCACTACATTTTCAACAAGCCAACATGTCAATAAGTTCTCAAGAAACAAAGCAATTATAATAAGCAGAACATCAGAACCGTGACTTTGTGACACGTGGTGTCAGTAAAAGGCATCGCAGTGTCACTCCATACAAGGCCACCGTTCACACCATGCTGACTATTGGGGTTCATGTTTTAAGCATTCTACATCCTGACATTGCCGTGCTTTCCTCACATATAGGTGTTTTACTGTTTAATTAGATCTAGCAAATTGATCGGAGGATATGTATATTCTAATTTTTTCCACTTAAAATAGTGGGAGCCCTTTGCTGGTTAGCAGGAACAGAGGACTGAGCCTAAGTGGGGAACACGGGGGAGAGCCAGCACCGCCTCCCCCACCCCAGAGGGCAGGGGCTCGCACCCAGCACCCAAAGGCGGCCGTTTCCACCAGGGAGCAGAGCCAGCGCCCCTGTAGTCAGTTTCTCTCCTTCTGAAGTTCTCATCACCTCACGCCTTGCAGGGTCATCCCTTTGGTCACCCAGCTCCTGGACACCCTTCTAAGCTGTGCCTTCCCCCCTTTTGAGGCAAAGCCCACCTCTCTAGAGAAGCCAAAGCACCATCCCTGGCTTCTCTGTCCCTTGGCAAGTGGGCAGGGAAAATGGCCCGGGCTCCTTCACTGCAGGAAGCCGCAGGGAGAGCTGGGGTTCCATCCGGGCACTGGCCAGGGTGGCAGATGCACCCAGTTCCTAGATGAAACAGCCCAGAGTCTGACGCCCACACTGGGGGACCGGCGGGGGACCCTACAGCCACCAATTTGCCTTCACCGGATGGTTTTGGGGCAGGAGCTGGGGTGCTCTACCTGGCTGTGCAGCTTCCAAACCAGGTGTCCCGGTGCTCCTGGCGGCGCTGCGAGCTGAGCTACAACTTGTTCGTAAATGCTCTCTCTGCTTAATCAGCTAGAGATTGCTTGTGCTTGCAACTGTGAACTCTGATTGGAGGAGCTTGTAATTTCTTGACTAACGAGGAGATTTGGTTAGGTCATCTCACACCAGAGCTGCCTCATCCGGGTGTATTGAGCATCCTGTGACCTTGGCCAGTGGCCACAGAGCACAGAAAGGCCTGGGGGTCCACCCCCTGTTGGTATCCCACCCTTAGCCCTCCCGACTCCCCTTTTCAGTGTTCAAGAAATTGGCCACCTTTCCAGCTGCTGTGACCAAAATGCCCAGTCGGGGATGGGTGTGCACCTGCCCAACTTTCTCCAGGACCTGCAATCAACCAGCTCTCACTGGGAGTCTCCTCCTTCCCCGGGGACTCCGTGGAGCCTGAGGTTTTCTAGCCACTTTGCTGCAGAATGTGGGAAAGGAAGTTATCTTTCAAAAGGAGTACAAGGGTGAGAAGCTTCCTGGAGTATCAAGGCGGTTTGTCCCTTTCATTAACACTCGTTTGCTGTCTCTGTCCGAAGTCAGGCCACATCTGTCTTCACCCTGGGCTGACACAGATCTCCTCAGGCCCGGCAGATATGGGGGATCCTCAAGGGTCTCCTTAGCCACCCTGGAAACCCCAGAAGCCCAAAGTGACTGAACGGACAAGCTCAACCGTGACGCTGGCAAATGCCAAAGCCATAGGTTCGCGCCATCTCCCCGGTGCGCGGGCCTCCATACTGTGCGGGTCTTTTCCTGCCGCCTCTCCAGGAGCCTCTCCACACTAAGTACATGGGCGGTCAGCGGAGGGGCTCACGCGAGCTCTGGGGACGAGCGGTGTGCCCCCGGCAGCAGGGACCCGGGCCCAAGCCGCTCCCAGGAGCACAGCGCTCCCAGGCCAAGCTTCCCTTTCCCGCGAGCTCCTTTGTCTTAGCCTCAATCCCGCCGGGGGACCACGGCTTCCTTGTCTGTGATTTTCTAATCGAGGTAGGACAAGTGAGACCTGGAGAAGGCTAGAGGGCTCTCCGCATGGCTCGCAGCTCTCAGGAAGCCAGCCCCACTGACTCGGCCGGTTTCAGGACGGCCTGCATCCGCGGTAGACGTTGCCAGCCACCGTGGGAACAGGGGCGCCACTTGCGCCCTCCGGGTCTCCTCTTTCAGCTATTAAATGCAGCACTCTTTGAAAGTGCATATTTCTCTTGGCAGAGGGAGAAGTTATGACTCCTTGAACCTCGACCAGCTAAAGGATGTCAGAGCTTCACCCTACGAAGTGACTGTTCTCCAAAGAAGCTTCCCGTGGCTCTGCCCCTCATCTCCCGGCTCACGGTTCTGTATCTCCGGCTGAGGCCTGTCGGCCCCAAAGCTGTGACATCTTCCCACCCATGGGATCTCGAACGGAGGCCACGCAGAGGGTAGAGGTGGGAGGAGTTAGGGCAACACCCCCCAGGCCAGGCTGTAGGAGAGTCCTCCACGACCAGCCTGGCCACCCCCTCAGCCATCCTTTCCTGGGGTTGGGAGTGAGCATGAGTGGCTCTGAAATGCTCCGGCCTCTTTGTCTTTGACTCCAAAAGAAGCCTCTTCTTTGTCCCTCTCCCAACCCAAGCCCTGGCATTTGAGAGATAAAAAGCTCAGGGACGAGTCGCACCCCTCATTTTACGGTCAAGGCAAAGACTCTTGGGCGTGACTCAAAGGCAAAAGGCAGAAGGTCAAGCAAAGACACGTTCTGGGCTGGAGAATTCACCAGGGATTCCTCTATGGGACTCTTGGGCCCAGCTGAATCCCCGCATGTGACATCAAGGAGAAGAAGGGCTGGAAACCTCCCAAAAGCTGACCCTGCAATTTTCCTGAATTCTCCCCAATGCAAATCTAGCCCAGACTCCAGGTGGATGGAACCAGACCTTTGGTCCTTAGGTTCTGCGGGTCAGCTCCCCAAGCAGCCTGATCTCCTCAGAGTTGCTCTGGCATCGACAACCATTCTCAAAAGCGGTGAGTTTCTGAGGGAAATCTGAACCTCATTTAAACCATCTGGTCGCTGTCTGGCAACAACATCTTTTTCAGCTCCCCTGCTATTGAGAAAACACCATGTCCCTGTTTCTTTCCACTTTGGAAGTAGCTGAAGCTCATTCTGCATCTGACCCCCTGGGCTCTCCACTCCCACAAGGAGCAGACACGAGGCCAAACAAGAGCCTCCAGAGTGGGCTGGTGGGAAATGCCAGGCGAGTTCTGTCAGGCTGGAGTCCGTACAAGTTGTGCCTTGGAGGTGATGCCTCAGGAACCACCAGGCTCCGTGGAGCCAGGAAGGGGGTGCACAGATCCCCTTTGATGAGGGAGATGTGTGGGAGCCTAAGTAAGGCCTCCCAAAATGTCCACCTCCTAACTCCAGGAGCCTGTGAACACGTGACCTTACATGGCAAAAGGGACTTGGCAGGTGTGATTAAACAAAGGATGTCGAGATGGGAGAGTATCCTGGGCTATCTGGGTGGTTCCAGTGTCTTCACAGGGTCCTTATAAGGGGCAGGTGGGGGGGGGGGGTCAGAGTCAGAAGTAAGAAATGTGGTGACAGAAGCAAAGTTCAAAGTGAGGCAAGGAAGGGACCACCAGCCACGGAATGCAGGCAGCCTCTTGAAGCTGAGAAGGGCAAGGACACGGATTCCCCTGAAGTTGCCAGAAGCAACGTGACCTGGCCAACAACTTGGGGTTAGACTTTCGGCCACAAGAATTCTAAGAGTAAATCTGTGTGTGTCGGGGGTGGGGGGGGCGGAGTTAGTCATTAAGTTTATGGTAATTTGTCCCAACAGTAATGAGAACCTAACAGCTAGGTCTGAAGGAACTCCAGGGGCAGGGAAGAGAACTGGAAGCGGTCCCACCCGGTGTAGCCCCCCAGGTCCCAGATCATCAGGCACCGAGTGACTCAGGAGGCATTTGACAGTGAGTAACAACAACAACCCAGTTCAACTGGCTTACACATACAACAAGATTTCCAAATTCAGGGTGCGCTGGCTTGACTGATTTGGTGGCTCTGTGACATGGCCGAGGGAACTGCTCCCATCTCTGTGTTGCTAGTCTCAGTCACAAGTTGGCCCCCGAAGCTCCAGGTGCCACATCACCGCCAGGATGCAAGGAGAGAAGCCGTGTCGTCTTTGGGTCTAAAAAGTGTGAGGAAAGGTTTCCCAGGAGCCCCGCTCCCCTCACATCTACCTCATGGGCCACGATGGCACCACGTGTCCATGCTTCCACCAACCCCTGACACGCAGTGCGGCCACCACGATGGGCCCCCTCCCTGCAGCATCGGGCTGTTGGGCGAAGGCAGACACCAGAGCGAAGCCAGGGAGGTGCCAGCAAGGGACAGGGGTGAGTGCCCGTTGGCAGGCGTGTGGGGTGGGCTTCACAGAGCCCCAGAGCTGTCTCCCTCTGGTCTTCCAGACAGCTCTGGTGTTGCATGGCCTGCTCTCTCTGAGCTCACCAGGCCTTTACCCTTCACGTGAGGAAGGAAAGGACAGGCTGGCTTGTTTCGGTCGCCCTGGAGTGGACCGCGGAGCCGTGGCCCTGGCCGCCAGCCACCCCTCCACTCTCACCGACCCGTCGCCTGCACCTATGATCTGAAACCCTGACAAAACCGTGGGGGCTGGTTTCAATGACCTCCCGGGTGAGCTCCCGGGCAGGTGCTGGTGGCCCCCTCCTCAGAGCGCAGCGGAGCCTGCAGACCCCGCGGGCTTCACGGTGCTCCACGCGGGCCCACCCTGCTCCCTGCAGGCAGCTGTCCGCTCCCTCAGCCCACGGCCCGCAGCCTCCTGGGCCTGCTCTCGGGGGCGCGGGCGCGAGGCCCTCTCTGCGTGGCCACACCGCGGCCTTCTCCTCCCTGAGAGAGGAGGTGCCTGTCCCCTGTACACGCGGCTCTTGTCCGGGCCCCTCTGTCCCCTCCCCTCACTCCCCCGTCCCTTCTGCCAAGTGGAAGAGGGAGACGCACCGGGAAAGAAAAACAGAAAAACTGGAGGTGAGAGAGAGAAAGGAAGAAGGAAAATGAACCAAACGCAAGATGGTGTCCCGGAGAGGGTCGTGGAACAGAAAGAAAGAGAGGGGGAAACTGAGGCAGGGCGCGTATGGTCTCTAGAGAGTTGAAGGGATTGCACTAATGCTAATGTCTCAGCTTTGACGAATGTACACAGTTAGGCAAGACAGTAACATCAGGGAAAGCTGGCGGAAGGGCATATGGGAACTCTCTCACCATCTTTACAACGTTCCTGTTCATCTAAAATTACTCCCCCAGAAAAAGTCGATTAAAAAAGCAAATAGCCCAGTCAGCCGGGTTCCCTGCCCCTCGTTCTCTGGCTGGCCCACTTGAGAATGCTCTGCTGCGCCCCAAGCCTAGGGCCACCCCTCACCAGAGGCAGAAGGAATTGAGAGTGATGCCAAACCAAAATGCCTCTGTGGTAACAGTTTCTGGGGATGCTTCTCAAAACCCCCAACCACATATTGAAACTCTCCAAGAAGGGGCTGTATCATGAGGTGTTTCCTCCAAAAAATCATTTAATAAGGTACCTCTCTCTCTCGAGTGACTGCGGAGCTAGTTCCACCCACCTCTGGGGAGCCAGCCTCTAGCCCGATTCCCTGGCCCTGACAGTCAGGTTGATCTTGCCGCTGGTTTTATTCCGTTAGACTGCAGAAAGCAATCTACCAGAAACAGGCTGGTTTTCAACAGTGGGATTTATTAGCTTACAGGCTTACGGTTGTGAGGCTGAGACCAATGTCCAAATCAAGGCATCATCAGGCAATCTTTCTCCCCACAGCCCGGCTGCCGGCCACCCTGGGCTCCTCTGTCATGAGGTTGAGATGACGGTGGCAGCTGCTGGTCTCGCCCTTCTCTTCCTGGTCTCGTCGCTTTCAGCATCTTGCTTCCATGGCGTTCTTCCTCCGTCTGCATTTCATTCTCTTATAAAGGGCTCCAGCAAGAGGATTAAGACCCGCCCCAGGCCACTCCTTAATGAAGTAACCTACTCAAAAGGCCCTACTTCAATGGATTTACACCCACGGGAATGGATTAGCTTTAAGAACATGATTTTCTGGGGCCCAGAGCTTCAAACCATCACACGGCTTTTCTACCCCCATCTTCAGGGCCAATTCTGACCATAACCGTATTCTCTAGCCCCAAGCCCCACCCTGCAGCTCACAAGACAGCTGGTCTGGCATCCTGCTGGATTACAACCTGGTGGAGCCCCATCCCTCCATTAAAACAACAACATCGCCAAACTCGTAAGCCAATGACGTGAGGGAGGAAAGAGTCTTCCGTTTTGCAGATAAGGAAACCGAGGCTCAGGGCGGCAAAGTCATTTGTCCACCATCACCCGCGGTCTGCCGGTGAGGCCTTGACCACAGTCCCCTCTCCTGCAGGGCCCGGCAGCCCCTCCTGCACTCCCTGGGCTCCCCTTCCTGGGTGTCAGCCTTCGGACACACATGGATCCACCACGCCATCCTGCAGCCCCCTGCCCTGCCGCCTGCCTGGGCTCCCCGCGACTCTGTGGTTTTGCTGATCACCGGCTGCTCCCTGCCTCTGTCCGCCCTGATCCCACACCCGGGGCCAGATTTGTCAGCCAGGCAGGGCCTGCCCCACCCAAGGGTCCAGGCTGCACCCAGCTGAACCAACCCTGGGGGGGGGGGGAGGGGAAAAGAGGGGAGAAGCAGCAGGAAGGGCAGGTTCCCAGCCAGGAGCCTGTGATGGGCCCAGAGGGGCCAAAGGACGTCAAGGACCGCGGGGGGCGTTAAGCCCAGCATTTTCCCTCGCATCCCAGGCCTGTCCCCGGTCCTGGGGGACTGCAGCACAGAGGCGCTCACTGCCCCCAACCACAGAACCTTCCCTGCCACCACTCTCCTCCAAGCAACCCAACCGATTACCAGAGAGACCCCGAGTCCCGTCAGATGCCCGTCTTGCACACGTTGAAGCTCCTGGGGAGCGGGTGTAGCTCAGTGGTGGAGCGCCTGCCTCCCGCGCACGAGGTCCTGGGTTCAATCCCCGGTACCTACAAAAAAAAAAAGCCTCCTCCCTACACCCCAAACCAAAGCTCTTAGGGTTTGGAGCCGCAGGGCTGGGGTGGCACTAAGAATGAAATAGGCCACTCCATTAACCAGTGATGCTGGCCCCAAAGACTCCTAAGGGCTTTTATGCTCCATGTGTTTACCTTGAAAAGGGAGTTTCCATGCAAAAGCACTGATCTTTCTATGATATTTACTTTGATTGCATTAAAATTGCAATATTTTATCTCCATTTGTGGACCATCCCAGAGCAATAAACCTCCTAGTACCACAAACACCTCAATAAAATCAGTAGCCTGGAGACAGTCGGGGGTAGGGGTGGGGGGCTATCATGCAAAGTTATGTCCATTTGCTCCTGAGGGACTTCTTTTCAAGTACAGGTACTACCACGCTAATGTTAAAATAAATGCACAATGAATAACCAAATTAAAAGTCTGACGTCACCGGACAGTTGAAAAAAAAGATTTTAAAGACACCCCTTTATTTAATTAAGGATTGTCACAGCTTTGGGATGGCTGCTCAGGTTTCTGTGGAATAAAAACTGTATGAACAATATGGTAACAATGAAATAATTTGGTTTTTATATTATGCTATATAGTAACAATTTTTTTAAAAATCCATGAAACTACGCTATACAAACAGCGAACCCTAAGTTAAACCATGGACTTTAATTAATACTACAATTATTAAAATGTGTTATCATCCATTGTAACAAATGTTCCACACCAATGCAAGGTGTTGGTGGTGGGGTGGTATATGGGACTCCTGTATTTTATGCATGATTGTTCTGTAAACCCAAACTTTTCTAATAAAGGGGGAAAAACGTATAGCAAAAAATAAAATAAAACCACACACCTCAAAACTCCGCAACAAAGAAAAGTACAGGACCAGCTAGAGTGAGAGTGACAGGTGAATTGTACCAAACATTGAGAGAAAACTAACAGCACTTATCAAACTCTTTCAAAAAATTGAAGAGGAGGGAATACATCCTAAACAATTTGTGTCAATCAGCACTGCCTTGATACCAAAGCCAGATAAACACATCACAAGAAAACTATAAACTAATGTCCCTTGTGATTATAGATACAAAAATCCTTAGAAAAATACTAGCAAACCAAATCAAGCAGCATATAAAAAGTATTTTATGGGAAGCAGATGTGACTCAAGCGATAAGGCCTCTGCCTATCACATGGAAGGGCCCGGGTTCAATTCCTGGGGCCTCCTGGTGAAAAAGAAGAAGAGAAATTGTGCCTGTGTGGCAAGCCAGTGCCCATATGGCGAGCCGAGTGCCCGTGTGTTGAGCCAGTGCCCACATGGCGAGCCAAGTGCCACGTGAGTGCCTTTGTGGCGAGCCAGTGCCTGTGTGTTGAGCCAGTGTCCATGTGGCAAGATGAGAGCTCGCACAGCGAGCCAGTGCCCACATGGTGAGCCAAGTGCCCATGAGGTGAGCCAGTGTAAGTACAAGTGAGTCACGCAGCAAGATGATGATGCAACAAAAGAAAGACGAAGGGGAGAGTCAAGGTGAAGCACAGCAGAGACTAGGAACTGAGGTGGCTGAGCTGACAGGGAACCTCTCTCCACATCAGCGGTCCCCAGGATTGAATCCCAGTGAATCCTAGAGGAGAAACATGAGAAGACGAAAAGAGAAACAGATACAGATCACACAGCAAATGGACCCAGACAGCAAAAACAGCAGGGTTGGGTAGGGAATGAAAAAAAAGTATTTTACTCAATGAACATATCTATTTATCTGAAGAATGCAAGGATGATTCATTGTAAGAAATTCAATACATTGAATAATAATACATAATAATGCATTAATAGAATGAAGGGAGAAAAATATATCATCATCTTAACTGAAGCAAAAGTAATTTGGAAAAAATCCACCACCTTTCATGATAAAAAACAATTAGAAAATAAAGAACAGAAGTTAACTTCCTCAATACTACAGAAGACATTTATAAAAAAACAATAGCATCATAACCAGTTGTGAAAGATGGAAAATTTTCCCACTAAGATCAGGAACAAGACAAGGATGCCTGCTTTCATCAATGCTATTCAACATTGTATGAAAGTCCAGTCAGAGTAATTGGGAAAGAAAAAAATAATATATTGCCATCCAAATTAGAAAGGAAGAAATAAAGTTAACGCTAATCATAGATGACATGAGCCTATAAATAGGTTCCCAAAGAATGAACCACAAAGCTACAAATTCAGAAAAAGTGCAGGATAAAAAACTCAAAACAAAAATGCAAAACTCAAAAAGGACATTTAAAACAATTCAATTTACAATAACAGGTCTATGTTGAGAAAACTTTTTCAAAAATATAAGGAAGGTTACCTGTTTAAGATGCTTAAAGGGAAGAATCTGACATAGGACAGGCTTCTAGGGGGTGTGTGAATGCTCATATTGTCATAGTGGGTTATATCATTGGATAGAAACCATACAAGAGTGAAGGCATACCTACATCTTGGGGAAGACTGATGTTCTCCAATAGAGGGAATTGTAAATCTCGAGAGAAATGGTGGCTCTCAATGCATTAGGGCAGTCGAGCATGTCAAGTCCTCAACATTGTTGCAAGTATCTCTGAAATGGCCCTTCAGGCAATGAAGAATGATTGTCACTGTGGGCCCTGAGGGGAGGGGGGAAAAGGTACTGAATAGGTGGAATCAGTGTAACTGTGGGGCAATGGAAGTGTTCCACAAGATTATGCAAGGATGGATATAGGACATGTTAAATTACATCCAAAAATGTATAGGGGCCTATAGGCTAAAATGTAACTCATAATGTAAAACATAAGATAACTAAAAATTTAGAAAATTGTATAGTCTAAAATATAGACCACAATGCAAACCCAAGTGTAACCTTGTTTGAAAGCTATTGTCTCAATATCTGTACATCAGTTGCAGTAAATATAGTATGAACATATAAAAAGATTATTGCTGGGCAAGGGACAAAGAGTATGATGTTGAATATGTGGGAGTATATTGTATATATGAATTACCGTGGTCTAAAACTTTTGTGAAGACAAGCTTAATAATTAGAAGTGAAAAGAAAAGAAAAGAATGGGAAACGGACTTTGGCCCAGTGGTTAGGGCGTCCGTCTACCATATGGGAGGTCCGCGGTTCAAACCCCGGGCCTCCTTGACCCGTGTGGAGCTGGCCATGCGCAGTGTTGATGCGCGCAAGGAGTGCCGTGCCACGCAAGGGTGTCCCCCGCGTGGGGGAGCCCCACGTGCAAGGAGTGCACCCGTGAGGAAAGCCGCCCAGCATGAAAAGAAAGAGCAGCCTGCCCAGGAATGGCGCCGCCCACACTTCCCGTGCCGCTGACGACAACAGAAGCTGACAAAGAAACAAGACGCAGCAAATAGAACCAAGAACAGACAACCAGGGGAGGGGGGGAAATTAAATAAATAAATAAATCTTTAAAAAAAAGAAAAGAAAAGAAAAGAAAAAGAAAGGACGTAGACCCTGAGGAAGAGATGGAATAAGTTGCCTTGCCAGTGTGCATACAGGGCAACACTTATTGCAGTGATGGAAGGCAAAACATCAAAAACAAAGCTTTTGCATTTTTAATTTTTTGATACCCCAATTTATTTTTACTTTAATTTTTCTAAATTAGTATGTATTCTATATCTAACCTCTAAACCCATCACTATATCCCATTTTACTATTAATGGAAACTGGCAATATATTGGGCTTCATTTTTAGGGAGGTTTTGGACCACAGAGGGGTTCGATGGTGGTGGGGGAGGAATATTGGTGTGGGGTGTTATTGGTGAGGAGCGCATGGTTGGGAGGGAGTTCTCCAGGGCATATGTGCGGGGTGCATAAAAATGTTTGGATATTTTCATAATGGTTACAGTTAGGAATGATGGCTAGGGGAGTGCTGAGTTCCTGGCTGGGGGAGCTCTGTCACATTCCCCAATGGAGCAGCAACAATCCTCTTAATGTAATGGCTAAGACCAACAAGGAAGGATGGTCCAACAGCATGCTAATGACCATGCTTATGAGCCTGTGGGCCTGAAATAAGAACTAGGCCTACAGCTGCAGAGTGCCTAAGAGTTACCTCCTGAGAGCCTCCATGTTGCTCAAATGTGGCCAGTCTTGAAGCCAAACTCAGCATGTAAATTCCCCCCAGTGTTGGACATGACTCCCGGGGATGAGCCTCCCTGGCACTGAGGGATTACTACCAAGTACCAGCTGATGATGTGGCTGGAGAATGACCTTGAATAAAAGGGTCAACTCAGACCAGCAGAATATCTCAGCCTACATGTAATATCAGGAGTTAAAAATGCTTTTTGACCCTGAATAAGAGGGGGGAATGGAAAGGACAAGTGAGTTTATATGGCTATGAGTCTCCAAAAACGAGCCGGGAGGTCATCAGAGGGGTCACCTTTATGCACACCTCAGCAGAGTCCCAGAGACAGATAAAGTAGATACAACCCCAGGTATTGGTTCTTCTGAGGGCTACAGAGACCCACAGGTTCTATGGTCATGGCAGATGGACTTCAGTGCCATGTCAGTTGGCCCTACTTTGGAGTTTGTGGTCCTGAGTGTGATGGAGCTGGACTCAGGTGTGATCTTTGTTCACAAGCCTCTCCTGTCACTTTTACCAGACCTGTGGTTGGCGCTGGGGTTTACTTAGGGTATACTTGGGGGACCTGAATCTCTGGACTGTCCATGTGATAGCCAGGCCCTGAGCCTCAACAGTCTTGCAACTCCTACCCTCTGGTTTATTGGACTTACCCCAGCCAGCTAATAGGGAGGTGAAGAAGGCCAACCACCACACCAGGGAGCCAAGAGTGCCTACAACTGCAAACAGGAGAATTGCATCCATTGTCCAAGTGGAGTTGAGGTACCCTCTCAATGAGGGATGGAGTGGACATAGCCATCCCAGGGTCCACAGAATGGAGGAATAGAGTATGGATTAGAATGGACTTACTGATACTCTATTCTGGAACTAATGTGATTAGTAGTGGAAGTAAATGTAACACTGAGATGGAGAAAGTAGACATGGTAGCTGCTGAGGGTGGGAATGGGAAGAAGAGATGTGATGTGGGGGCATTTTCAGGACTTGGAGGTGTCCTGGGTGGTGCTGACGGGACAGTTACTACAGTACCATGGCCCACTGGGTGAACGGGGGGAGAGTGTAAACTGTAATGTGGACCATTGACCGTGTGGTGCAGCAGTGCTCAGAGATGTATTCACCAAGTGCAATGAATGTCCCATGATGATGGAGGAGGTTGTGGTTATGGGAGGAGTGGGGTGAGGAGGGTGGGGGGTATATGGGGACCTCGTATTTTTTAATGTAACATTAAAAATTAATTAATTAAAAAACAACAGGTCTAAAAGAAGAAACATCTCAGAGTACACTCAGTCAATTGGGTGAAGGATTTGTACACTTAAACCACCCCCGCCCCCCCAAAAAAAAGAAAACTGCTGAAAAAAATAAAATAAAAGACCTAAATAATCGCAAGACATTCCACGGTCATGGATTAAAAGAGAAAGGGAGGGAGGGAAGGAAGGAAGGAAACTGCATGAAGGAAATTACTTTGATGTGGCTAGCCTAGCAAGACCACCCTCAGAATGGATATGTTTTGAAGGCCAGCTGGTTAGGGCTTGCCTTACTAAGAGGAGGCATTCCTGCTGACAGCTAAGCCACCACTGCTCCCTCACAGTCATTCCTTAGTGAGTCTTTATGGAGACCTTCTCCTTGCCAGCCTCTAGCACATTCGTCCGTTTTAATTTTTTCCATAGCATGTGTCACTCTTTGAAATTATTTTTGATCTAGTTTTCTGTCTGTCTTTTTTTTTATTCTGAGGTATGGGGGCTGGGGATTGAACCCTGGACCTCATATGTGAGAAGCCAGCACTCAACCACTGGGCCACTTTGGCTCCCCTGAGTTGGTTTTTCTGTTTGTTTGCTTGTGTTTGTTTTGTTTTGTTTTTAGGAGGCACCAGGAACCAAACCAGGACCTGCCATGAGGGAACCAGGCACTCAACCTCTTGAGCCACATCCTAATTATTTATTTATTGTCTCTGAGAATAAAGCCCCAAGGGCACAGAGCTTTTGTTGGCCTTGCCCACAGCTGAATGCCCAGGAGCTCTGTAAATACTGTCGAATGCATGGCCAGACTCAGTACCCCATACAGGAGGAGCGCCGTATGCATGCTGGCTGCTGGGCAGGTTGGGGCCACCACCGTCATCTTCCTCATCCTTGAGAGGCAGGATAGTGCCAGACCACCTGAGCGCAAGTCCTGGCCTTGCCGCTATCTGCACAGTAGGCTAGTTACTTAACCCTTCTGTGCCTCAGTTTCCCCATAAAATGGGAGTGTGATGGACCCCAATCCATCAACTGAGCTAACATACGTGAAGCACTTAGAATGGATTCTAGCACATAAACACTCAATTAAGCCTTACTCATTATTAATTATTATTATTATGTAAACCCCATGCTGACCCTCACTGACGTCGCTGGTCTGGTCTGTTCTTGTTTTCAGCCCCGCGCGCTGGAGATCTCGGGGTTCTTAAGCTCACTCCAGCTTTTTGAGGCTCCCTCCACCCCCGCCCGCAGCAGTACCTTCCAGGCTGTACCCCGTGCTTCAGAAGGGCGCCCCCAGCCCCAGCACCCTCTCACTGGCACTCCACCTAACAGGCTCCGCCCTTGGCCAGAGGACTGAAAAATGGATCAACCCAGCTCCTACCTCCTTAACAAAATCGTTCCTGGGCCTCCAAGGTTGGCAGTGGGGGGAGAAGCTCAACATGAGTTGGGGCCACTGGGAGGCCAAGTGTATAGTAAAGACTGTGAATTTACAAAATAAACATACATAACATCACACAGGGTCTCATACATCACCCCCCATCAACTCTTGGCATTGTTGTGAAACATTTGTTATAAATTATGCAAGAGCATCATCAAAATAGTACTACCAACTATGGTCCTTATCTTACATTTGTTGTATTTTCCCCCCAACCCATACTATTTTTTTTTAATATATTTTTGTTACAGATATTGTGGACTTGCAAAATAATCACGCAGATGTGCAGATTTCCCGTACAACTCCACACCCTGGTGGAACATTTGTTACAGATTATGAGACAGATTATGAGACAGTACCATCAGACTATTACCCCCAATCATGGCCATAGCATACATTTGGCACACTTTTCCATACACCTCCATTATCAACACAGTATGCTTGGCATTGATGCAAGAATATTATAGTATTGCTATTAACCACAGTCTGTAGGTCAGAATTGTAGTTTTCCCAAGATTGTAGTTTTCCCAATTGTAGTTTTCCAATTGTAGTTTTCCCAAGAATATATTTTTTAAAGGAGCTCAACATTTTTTTTAAAGATGTGCATTGTAAAACAAAATTAAACAGTACAAAAGGAATAAAATGAGACTTTTCCCACTGGGATCCTCCCAGCCCTCTCGTCTCATATTTGATCTTTATTTTTAATTATTTTTATGTTTAATTAAACATTAGTTAAAATTTGTATTTTATTTTAAGTATTTAACATTTAAATAAATGTTAACAAAAATGTTCATTTTCCTTGAAAAATATGAAAATTCGATAAATACCTTTAAAATAAAATAGACAAAAGACTGAAATAAAATACAAAAGCAGCAAAATGTTAACAGTTGATAGTGGGGCTATAGGTGATTTTTATTTCTTTGCACCTCTCCATATTTCTAAAATTTCTGTATTACTGGAAGAAAAGCTAAGAAATATAACATGGGACTCATGTAAAATAAAAACACAGGTGATATTGTATATATAAGACTATTTTTACAAAATATAAATATAAATAACCTAGAGAGAAGGAAACAGAATAGCAGTTATGTATGGCAGGAGAAGCACAGAGAGATTGAAAGGTAATGAGTTTTTTTGTTGTTTTTTTTAAATATTATTATTACTGAAACAATGAAAATGCTGTAAAAAGGATTGAAGCAATGAACACACAACTATGTGATTATACCAAATACCAGTGATTGTACACTTTGGATGGATTTATGCTTTATTAATATGTATCAATAAAATTAGTTTAAAAAATGCATTACTTTATATCATAAAATCACTCTTTTTAACAGACTTATTGAGATATAATTTACATGTACATATATACACATATAATTTTATAAGTTTTAGCATATATAAACACCTGTGAAACCACCACCCTAATTAAGATAAAGAATATATCTCCCCACCTCACACCATATTCAAAAATGAACTGAAAATGGATCAAAGACCTAAATGTAAGACCTAAAACTATGAAACTCTTAGAAGAGAACATAGGTGTAAATCTTCATAATATTGTATTAGGTAGTGGGTTCTCAGACTTTACACCAAAAGCACAAGCAACAAAAGAAAAAAAAAATTGGGCATCATCAAAATTAAAGACTTATGCTTCAAAGGACTCTATCCAAAAATTGAAAGTACAAACAAGAGAATGGGAGAAAATATTTGCAAATCATCTATTTGATAAAGTTTTCATATCCAGAAAATATAAAGTACCCTTACTACTGAACAACAAAAAAGACAAATAACCTGATTAAAAATGGCAAAGGATTTGAATAGACATTGCTCCAAAGAAAGTATGCAAATGGCAATATGCTTAACATCATGATTCATTAAGGAAATAAGACACAGCCTCATACCTATCCAGGTGGCTATAATAAAAAAAGAGAGAAAATAATCAGTGTTGACAAGGATGAGGAGAAAATGGACATTTGGGCCATATCCAGTATTTACTATTACAAATAAATCTGCCATAAGTGTTTACATACAAATCTTTGTGTTTTTTTTTTGTTTTTGTTTTTGTTTTTTTTTTAATTTTTTTATTTTTTATTGACTTTGTAATAATATTACATTAAAAATATATATGTGAGGTCCCATTCAACCCCACCCCCCTACATACAAATCTTTGTATATACATGCTTTCATTTCTCTTGGGAAAATACCTAGAATGGTGGGGTCATATATGGTAGTTGGATGTTGAACTTTTTCATAAACTGCCAACTCATTTTTCCAAAGTGGCTTATCATTTTATACTCTCCCCAGCAATGTATGCCTGTTCCACTTCCTCTGCATCCTTGCCAATACTTGGTATGGCCAGGCTTTCTAAAAAAATTTTAGTTATTCTAACAAATATCTCATTGGTTTTAATTTGCATTTCCCAAATGACTAGTGATGCTGATCACCTTATGTCATCAAGATACCTTATCTGATGAAGGGTCCATTCAAATCTTTTCCCCACTTTTATTAGGTTATTTCTTTACTTACTATTGACTTTTGAGTTCTTTACATATTCTGGACCCAAGTGTTTTTCAAATATATTATTTGTAGATATATATATGATTCTCTTAGCAATGTCTTTTGATGAGCAGAACGTTTTAATTTTGATGAAGGCCAATTCATCTAATTTTTTTCTTTAAGGATTGTATTAGTCAGTCAAAAGGGTGCTGATGCAAAGAACCAGAAATCTGTTGGCTTTTATAAAGGGTATTTTGGGGGGGTAAAAACTTAGTTAAAAGAGTCCAACTCAAGGCTGCTTTCTCACCAAAGTCAGCTGTCACTATTGAAGCAAGATGGCAGGCCATCTCTGCCTGGTCTCTCCTTCCTTCTTTTCCTTAAGGCTCCATGGCCCTAGCTTCTTCCAATCTCAGCTCTAGGCTGGCAAAGTGCTCATCTCTCTTCCTGGGGCTTTAGCTACGTGAGCCTTCTCTTTTCTGTCACATGGCAGGACCAAAATGACCAAGTTCTCTCCTTTCCTTTCTGTGGACTCTCTCTCTTCCCATATCTTCCTCTGTGTGTCTTCTTGAGTGAGTGTCCATTTATATAAGCCAAAGGGGGCGGGGTCTCAACCGAAGCTACACCTTATTGATGTAGCCCAATCAGAAGCTGTGAATTGATTTTTTCAGGTAAATTTAATCAGAGGCCCCTCCCAAATCTAATACAATCAAAGGGCATCACACCCAGAGGAACAGACCCATTTACAAACACAGTCCTTCTCTTTTTTGGGAATCACAAAAATTATCTCAAACTGTCACAAGGATCTTACCAGCAAAGGTCATGTCACCCTTACTTTACAGAAACATGATGCCATTTGGCAGGGAAAAGAGTTTTCACGCTGGCATTATCTACAGCATGTGGTAAAATTGCCCCATCTGCAGAGCCTACAATCCTCTCACAGTTCCCAGCCTTTACTTACCCAATTCTCAGTCTAACACCTGCAGTATTTCTCATGGGAATATAACCTCAACAAAATAAATCAATAACCAAAGAGAACACCTACACAGACTAAATGCCAAGAAAATAAAAACCGTAAATGGGTATCCTGAAGTAATGTTAGTGCCATGTTACAATTCCACATCACCTACATTTTGTTTGTTTATTTGTTGCTTTGTTACAGTTCTTCACCTTGTTGCCTCATCGTCCCTTGCTTCTTTCTGCTTCTTTCTTATCTCCTGCCTGCTGGTCAGAGGACCCTGGGGCCACTCATAGGAAATTTTTTACTCCAGCTTTTTGACTCATTTCTTGGAAACCAAGACAAAAAGAAAACTGGAACTCACCTTTAGCTGGATTCCTGACATTTTTACTCTTAACATACTGATACAATGTGCTTGTTTTGGACCAGATTGAAAAACCAACCCCTAGCAGAGGCAGGGAAGGTAAATCCCTTTTGTTGATGGAATATCATGTGCTGGATGTTTTAAATATGTACATAGAATGAGGCTCCTCCAGGATGGATAGCATAAGTCAACCTCCCTTTATAACGCCCTGTTGGGCTAGTTCTTCCCTGACCGGGGTGAAAACTCAAGCAGTCCTCAGGACTTTTCTGCCCATTTTTGGGTAATACGAGGCCCTGTGGCAGGAAATTAGAATGTCCAGTTCCATGTAATAGTCAAAGTTCTAACTTCACAGAAAGTCCCAATTACTGCCCTTCTTCCCAGCTCAAGCTTGTTGTGGGCAGAAAACTTACAGTATAGAAAGGAGATATGGGTGGCTTTTTCTCTTTTTCCCTCACCCTTTTTCCAATTTCACTCCTCCTTCCCCATCTTGCTAACCATCATCTGAGACTGCCTCCAAGGTCCATGGGTGGAGAGTGAGGAAGAGGGGGAGAAATGGAGCGTTGGGAAAGGAAAGCTCCTCCTTGCCAGCTCCCCTCCTAAGCTGATTTTGCTCTTTCTGGGGGGAAGAGGTGTTGAAAGCTGAGTCCTTCCATCATGGAGCAAGTATGTGTTCTTCATAAATAGCCCCCAGTCAATGAGGCTATTTCTCTTGCAGTCCCATAACCAGAACATCTTCTGGTCTATCTTCTAATTAGCATTTGCTCCTCTCTTGCCAAGGTCTCTCTGAAGTGACCCTCTCTGCAGCAAGACCAACACCTGAGAGAAAGGAGGCTTAAAGCCATGAGACAGCTGGGAACAGCATCCCAGGCAGAGGGTGCAGTGAGCCCAAAGGCCATGACATGAATGCAAAGGCCCTGAGGTGGGCACCTGCTGTGCTGGTTTGAGGAGCAGCAAGGAGACCCATGGGGCTGGAGCTCAATGAGCAAGGGGGTTGGGGGAGGAGAAGAAGTCAGGGGGGATGGGCCTGGAGCTTGTGGGTCTTGTAGGCTGGGTCCTCGACATTCTTGGTGGCAAGGGAAGCCATTGGAGGGTCCTGGTCAGAGGCCTGATGTGATTTGATTTTAGCTTTGCAATAATCTAGGTGAGGAGAGATGGCGGCTTGGACCAGAGTGATAGTGTTGGAGGCAGTGAGAGGTGGATTTCTGGTTACAATTTGAAGACAGAGCCAGTAGGATTTCCTGAAAGTACAAAAGAGAAGAATCAGCATTAACTCCAAGGATTTTGGCTTTAACAAGTGGAAGGAGGTAGTTTGCCAGAGGAAGAATGCACATTTAGGATTGGAATGAAATCAGGAGTTTATGGTAGGGCAGGTTAATTTTGAGATCCTGTTAGATAGTTGTTTTAGTTTGCCACAGGGCTGCCAATACAAAGTGTACCAGAAATGGGTTAGCTTTTATAATGGGAAATTTATTTAGGGAAAAGATTACAGGGAAATGGATTTGGCTCAACTGATAGAGCATTCACCTACCACATAGGAGGTCCACGGTTCAAACCCAGGGCCTCCTGGCCCGTGTGGTGAGCTGGCCCATGCGCAGTGCTGATGTGCGCAAGGAGTGCCCTGCCATGCAGGGGTGTCCTCCACATAGAGGAGCCCCATGTGCAAGGAGCGCACCCCTCAAGGAGAAGCGCCCTGTGCAATAAAAGTGCAGCCTGCCCAGGTGTGGCACCACGCACACAAAGAGCTGATGCAGCAAGATGACACAACAAAAAGAGACACAGATTCTGGGTGCCACTGCCAACAGTGTAGGCGGACGTAAACCACGAATGGACCCAGAAAGCAGACAATGGGGGGAGGGGGGGCGGGCAGGAAAGGGAAGAGAAATAAATTTTTAAAAAATAAATCTTAAAAAAAAAAGATGACAGAAAAGTCCAAATCAAGGCACCATCAGAGATGCTTTCTCACTAAAGTCAGTTGCCATGTGGTGAAGCAAGATGACCGCCAATCTCTGCCTTCTCCTCCAGAGTCTACCATTTCCTGGAGCTCAGCTGAGGGCAACCAGGCATAGGGTTTGTCTCTTTCTGGGCCTCCTCTATCAGGCTCAGCTGCTTCACTTTCTTCCTGAATTCAGCTGCAAGCCATTAGGTATATTGCTCACCTCTCCCTGGGTCTTAGCTCTTTGATCCTCTCAGGGGCTTCTCTCCTTGGAGCTCAGCTGTGGGCAAAACTGGAGTCCTTTCTGTCACAATGCAGGATCAAATATAGCAGCTTCCTTTCTCTCTCACATGGCTGGATCAAATATGGAAGAGCGCCCTTCTCCTCTGTGTCTCCATGTATATCAAGAGGATGGAGACTCAATTTGAGTCACACCTCACTGATACAATCCAATTTCAATTTGAAAGGATCTCACAGCTGCAGGAAAGGATTAGTTCTAAAGCATAACCTTTTCATTTGGGGATTCATTAAAGAATTTCAAACCATCCCAACAGTCAACTGGCAATGTCAAGCAGGCAGTTAAATACCTGAGTCTAGCGTTCAGGCTGAGACAAAGCTGAAGAGATGAACCTTACAGTCATCAGCATATCCATGGCAGCTGGCCCAAAGGGAACTGAGTGTGGATAGAGTTAAGAAGAGATGCAAGGACTGAGCCTTGTGGTCTCCAACCCTAAGAGATCAGGGCGCTACAGAGAAATAGCAATGAGGCTGAGAAAGCACCACTAGCAGGCAGAAGGAGAACAAGCAGTGTTTGCGAAGCTAGGTTTAAGTAAGTGTGCAGAAATCACCAACTGCGTCAAATGCCGCTGGAGGTCAAGAAGATGCACTGGCATTTGGCAATAGGAGGTGATCATGATGTTAGTTGTCTGGGCAGGACTCAAGACTTATTTGAATATGGTCAAGGAACAGAAGCAGAGACAGTGAGTAAAGACAACTCTTTTGAGAGCTTTTACTACAAAGGAGTAAATGAGGCAGTAGCTGGGGAGAGATCTGGGGTCAATGGATGTTTGGGCTGCGTTTTGATTAATTTTTTTTTATTTTTAAAGGAGCTTTAGAGCACATAAATGTTAAAATATATATATATAAGGGATTCCCATATGTCCCACTCCTTCCCCCTCACACACTTTCCCACATTAACAACATCCTTCATTAGCGCAGTACATTTGTTACAATTGATGAACACATTTTAAAGCATTGCTTCTAACCATGGACCACAGTTTACATTATAGTTTATACTCTATCCCACACAATTTTGTAGGTTATGACAAAATATGTTTGCTTTTAAGATGGGAGATGCTAGAGCAAGTTTGTTTGCTAACAGGAATAATCCAGGAGAGGAGAGAATAACCAGAGCAAAATCCTTAGGTAGACCAGAGAGGATTAGTTCTATCACTCAGAAGGGCTGACCTCAGAGTAAGTCTAGTGACATGAAATGGGCACAAATACAAGCAAGATGGCACATGGTGAGGGAGCAGGTGGTAGCTCTACTCTGTTTGCCTCTACTTTCTCAATGAAATATGGAGTGAGTGTGAGGAGTGAGAGTAAGGAAGGACAAGGAATATGGAGAAAGAAGAAAAAGTGTGAAACAGTATTTTTGGAGGGTGAGAAATGTAGTTAGGTTGCCAGGCAAAATCAAGGATCCGCTAGAGGTTCCTGGGCATGGAATTAAAGTGGATCCAGCTAAAGTGGTTGCATGGGGCAGGAACAGGACTGGAGCAGACATAGTTCAAAGAAACACAGATTAAAGTGAGATACTATTTTTTTTAAAGTTCACTTTAAAAGCAACTATTTTTAAAGTGCATTCAAAGCACACCATGGAGAAGGGAAACAAAAACTCTCGCACAGCTGATAAGAGTATAAATTGGTATAATTCCTTCACAAATTACATCCTGAGTATTAAAATTTTCATTTTGTATTTCTGAGAATCTATTCTAAGAAGATAATTAAAAATAACAGGAAATATACATGAAAATAAGTATTTAAACGTTATTTACATTCGTTAAAAATTGGAAATAATTAAATCACCAGCATTAGGAGATTGGTAGCACAAATTATGGGACAACCATCTTAGAAAAGAGTAGCATTCATCAAAACTGGTGTTTTCAAAGAATCTTTAACAAATGAAAAAAAATTTAAGATATAATGCTATGCATTAAAAAAAAAAGGCAGAATAAAATCCACTTTAAAAAAACACAAGAGAAATTCCAAAATGTCCATTGTAATCATCTTTGGGTAGTAGGATTATAGAGGATTGTTTTTTCTTTATTTTTTCCCACATTTTCCAAAATGGGTATGTGTTTCTTTCATAATCAAAACAAAAGTACTATTTTAAGAATATGATCATTCATGAAAGAAGGGAGATGGACTTGATCACATCAGGTTTCTTTATAGTCTTGAGTTCATGTGGACTCTCCACAGTCTCATATTTCACATTGCATAAATTCCAGGCAAGTATCAAAACTTCCCTCTCAAGCAAAGACTCAGATAAATTAGGGAAATTCATTTCACAACAACGTCTTTATCCAAAATTCCACAGAGTCTTATTTGGCTATGATTAGCATCTGCTAAGTCCTCTTCTGTCCCTGCTCCCACCCTGCCTTTCGCTTCCTTATACTTTGCCCGCCTGTTCCTCGTAACCTCCCTGTATTATGGCCCTTCTCAGCAGCAGTTTGTGCTGCTGCCTCCCTCCGCCCCTCCTCCCAGCCACTGTTATCTTCCCCCTCCCAGCCGATCGCTGTTCTCCCCGCCTCATTTCAACCGCCCTCATCCCGTATCCGCCCCGGCACAACCTCGGAAACAACCCCCTCTGCCATCAATGGCTTACGTCATAAACCGCAGGTCCGCCCTTGCCTCTGCAGCCAATCCTCAGCTGCCCCGCGGACTTGCCCCTCCCACAACCTCCCCGCCTCCATGACACTATAAAACCCCATGTACTTCCCGAATAAAATCAGACCTGCACATAGACCTCGTCTCCGTGGTTTTTCCTCCATCGAACCGCGCGTCCCCCAAGCCTTGAGCCGCCCGCTGCCGCCCCGGTCCGGCCGTGGCGTAGGCCCGATGCCCGGCAGCGACTCGCCTGCAGCAACCTGCCTGCAGTGCCGCAGCGGAGGCCAACAGGTGGCGCCCGAACAGGGACCCCAGCTACGGCCCCTTGTCTGGCCAGCCCGCTGCTGACCCCTCGCACGGGACCCATCGCCGTCCTCCCGTGCCGCCGCTCAAGGTAGGGACTCTCCGGCGTTGCTCCCTTCACCCCCCTCCTGAGCCCTCTGCCGCGATGGGGGCCTCCCTCTCATCCCGTCAGGTTCCTCAAGTCCGCCTGCTCGCTGCCCTCTTAGAGACTCACCACGTGAAGGTCTCTCTCTGTCAGCTACAGCGGTATTGGGACCTTCTCCTACCCTTTAACCCTTGGCTCGTCACCTGTGCTCTCTGGAGCCCAGAGACCTACGAACGTTTAATTCAGCGGGTGACGTCCGCTATGGAGCACGATCGCAAGCAGTTTCCCCCCGGCCTTATCCCGACCCTCGTCGCTATCCGCGCCTGTCTCCAAGGTGTGCCCTCCCCTGCCTCCGCTCTCGCCTGTGAGCCTAGCCACCCTCTCACCTGCGATCCTGATGGAGACGACGATGCTCGTTCTCTGTCCGCCCAGCTAGAGGCCGCGCTCGAACTGGATCCCCCCACAGCCTCCGATCCGGACCCCAACCAACATGGCGACCCCCCGCCTTCTCCCCCCCCCACCGCGTCCTGCAAACAATGCCAACATGGCGCACCTCCTCCTTCTTCTTCCTCGGCGCCCTCTTCCCGCCTTTACCCACCTCTTCCTGTCTTGTCTCCATCCGGTCCCGTCCCGGATGCCTGCCGATCGCCATTTCCGGCTAAACCGGCAGAGCCTCCGGTGCCATCTTGGCCTGTACCTGGAAATGACGTGGCCACTCCTCCATCTTGGCCCGAGGCCAGAAGTGATGTCAGGCGTGACGTCACCGTGCCGCCATCTTGGCCAATCAGGAACACCGTTGCCGCTGCGCCCTCCTGGCCGGCGCCCGGTGGCACCGCCCATGCCTCACCTCCATGGCCCGCTTCACCTCCCGCCTGCCCCAGCAATAGCGGGAGCATCGGGAATCCTCCTCCACCAGCGTACGACACCGCCTTTCTCACCTCCCCCACTCCGCCTCTGGCTCAGATGTTCCCCCTCAATCCCGCTCGCACTCCGCAGAGCCCACAAGCGTGGGTGCCCTTCTCTCCCAAAGACATCCAAATGCTCCGCAACGCGATAAAAGAGGATGGCCTTGCCAGCCCTCATGCCCAAGACCTTCTCGAGCGTATGACCATCCCTCGCTGCATCCCTTACGACTGGATCTCTCTAGCCCGAGCGGTTCTCTCCCCCGGGCAATTCATTGACTGGCGAGCCCATCTCGGTGTCCTGATCGACAATCAGATTGCCGACAATGCTCGTCAGGGTGTGCATTACCCTGCAAACGCATTTCTCGGGTTCGGCCCTTACGGCGATCCCAGCGCCTACACTGCCACCCCGCCTGGGTTTTTCATCCAGCTCCGTGACTGTGTTTTTCGAGCCTTCCGTTCGTGCGCCGCGGCCGCCCCAGAGCCCCTCGTGAAGCTTTTCCAAAAACCCGAGGAGCCGTTTAATGAGTTCGTAGCTCGTGTGCAGGCCGCTGCAGAGAGGCGAGTGGTCGGCAATGCAGCCCGCGAGTCCTTCGTTAAAGACATCCTGCAGGAGGGGGCTAACCCAGCTTGCAAAGCCATCATTCGTCCCCTTCGTGACAAGCCGCTCCAAGACTGGGTCCTCGCATGCTCCGGAGTTTCTGGGCAAGCATCTGCGCTTGCAGCGGCTATTGTCGCGGCAGTCCAAACAACCAACACCTGCTTCCGCTGCGGCGAATTGGGCCACTTCGCTCGCGAGTGCCCCAACCTTCCGGCTCCACCGCAACCCATAGTCCAGCCTATGGTGCCACCACCGCGCCCTGTTCCTGCCGCCCGGCCGCCCTCCACCCCCTGCCCGCGCTGTGGAAAAGGGTATCATTGGGCTCGCGATTGCCGTGTTCCGAGACAGCCTTTAAACGGGCAGCGGGGCAAGCCTCAGCCCCGCCATCAAGAGGCTCCAATCGCCCCGCGCCAGCCCCGCCCGTAGGCATCCACTGGTCCGTTCCCATGTCGCCCGCTTCGCAGCTGCGCCTCACCATCAAGGTCAATGGAAAGTGGATGGACGGCCTTCTTGACACCGGCGCCGAAATCTCCTGCATCCCACTCTCCCAAGCTCGTGACTTCCCACTCACAGCCGGACCCGTCATCGTAGGCGCCACAGGCCAGTCCTCCTCGCAACAGGCGGCTGAAGATCTTGCCTGGCATGACACCGATGGACGGTCAGGGTTCTTCCGTCCCCTGGTTCTCAGGGATATCAAGCAAGTCCTTTGGGGGCACGACATTCTTCACCAGTCAGGCGCCGTTCTTTTTACTTCGCAGCCATCGCTGCCCCCCCAATAGTTTTGGCCGTTGCTCGCGTTCGACCTCCAGCACCCGTTCCTCTGCAATGGGACACAGAGGAACCCATTTGGGTGGAGCAATGGCCTATGACTGCCCCGAAACTAGCTATTCTTCAGGACCTCGTGGAAGAGCAGCTCCGTGCTGGCCATGTTGAGCCCTCCACCAGTCCATACAATACTCCCATTTTTTTCATCATCAAAAAATCTGGCAAGCCACGCCTCCTCCACGACCTGCGAGAGGTTAACAAGCACATCAAACCCATGGGCTCTCCTCAGCCCGGCATGCCTCACCCGTCAGCCTTCCCGCGAGATTGGTATGTGGCAGTCCTCGACATCAAGGACTGCTTCTTCTCTATCCCCCTGCATCTGGATGACCGCCCACGGTTCGCCTTTACTGTTCCCCAGCCCAACCACCACCGGCCTGCCAAACGGTATCAGTGGAAAGTCCTCCCCCAAGGCATGAAGAACAGCCCTGCCATCTGCCAGCTGTTTGTGGCTACTGCTATTGAGCCCTTAACCTCTGAGGCCACTATCGTGCATTACATGGATGACATCCTTGTAGCCCATCCGAGCGAGCCAAAACTGCAAGCTATAGTTGCCAGTCTTCTCTCCAATCTGAAAGATATCGGTCTTCAGATCAACATAGAGAAAGCCGTTTTCCACCCACCGTTTCAATTCTTGGGCTTTGAAATCTCGGAAACGGTCACGCCCATGGCGCCGCTTATAAACGTCCCCAAAACCATGACGCTCCATGATCTCCAACAGCTTTGTGGCCAGCTCAACTGGCTGCGCCCGTCGCTGCCAGTCACCACACATCAGCTGCAGCCTCTGTTCCAGCTCCTTCAGACCACTGGCCCACCATCACAGGCACCCACAAAGAGGGTCACCCTGTCGTATGAAGCAGAGTGCGCCCTGAGCTGTGTCAACTCTGCCCTAATGGACTGCTTGCTCCAGCGAATAGACCCAGACAAGCCATTTGCAGGACTTGTCCTTCCCACCCGTGGGACCCCCACTGGCCTCATCTGGCAGGACGGTCCACTCCTGTGGGTCCATTTAGCCAAAAGCAAGCTTCGCAAAATCACCCCCCAATCCGTCCTGTTCGCGCAGCTCGCCATCGCCCTTGTTGAGCGCTCCACCCACCATTACGGGCGTCATCCAGATGTCATCATTTGGCCCCTTACAACTCAGCAGGTCACTCACTTGCTAAAGGACTCCATAGATATGCAGGCACTGTTCCTCCTATTCTCCGGCCCATTCGATAATCACTTCCCCCAGCACCGCCTCATACAAGGCCTCAGCACGCTCCCCGTCGCAGCTCCTGACCATTTCCCGTTCCCGTCCTCCAAGCCACTCCCCAACGCCGCCATCGCCTTCACTGATGCCTCCAAGCACTGCCTTGCTATAGTCCTCTACAAGCCAAACTCCACACAACCCCTCTGCCACACCCGCCGACATAGCAGCTCTGTCCAAGTGGCCGAATTGAAAGCCGTCACTCTGGCTCTCCAATACCTCCAGGACCAGCCAGTAAATATCTTCACGGACAGTCTCTACTGCCTGCAGGTCTCTCGTATCCTTGCCTTTGCGGCCTTCCTGCCGCCTGCTAGCATCGGCAACCGGGACATCAACCTGGCCTTAGCTGACCTTCAACTCCTCTTAGAGAGGCGGCGACAACTCTGGTTCATTGCCCATGTTAGGAGCCACTCAGGCCTCCCAGGCCCCTTGGCTCACGGCAACCATCTCGCTGACCAGGCCGCCCAAGGTGCTTCCATCAATGCCCTCAGCCCCGCAGCTGCCGTAGGAGACATTATCAACCAGGCAAAGACTTTGCATGCGCGCTTCCATCTTGGTGCGCCCGCCCTCCATCGACTCCTCCCAGAACTTCCCATCGAGACATGCAAACATCTGGTGCGTGTGTGCCGCTCCTGCGCACCTTTGCTGCCCCTGGGGCCACTCCAGCCCCAGGGTGTCAACCCGCGCGGATTGCGGCCCAACTCTAGGTGGCAATTAGATGTCACACATGTCGCTTCCTTTGGCCGATGGAAGTTTCTTCATGTTGCCATCGATACGTTTTCGCACCTCTGCTACGCCGTCGCCCTCCCGGGAGAGTCTGCCAAGTATGCCACTCAAGTGCTCCGGGAAGCCATCCTCTTCATGGGAGTCCCTTGGGACATAAAGACAGATAATGGCCCCGCCTACCGCAGCGCCGCCTTTGCCGAGTTTGTGAAGCTCTACAACATCACCCACCACTTCGGCATCGCATACAACCCGCAAGGCCAAGGACTTGTTGAAAGAATTCACCAAACCCTCAAGATCCTCGTCCAGAAGACTAGAGAGACTCAACCCCGCCTCACCCCACGTGAAACAGTCACGCAAGTGCTCATCCAGCACAACCTGATGACCTTTGACTCTGAGGGGCTTTCGCCCGTCCACAAGCACTGGGGGCCCTCTTACCGACCCACTCCGGCCCCTCTCGTCCTCTGGCGTGACCCGCTCACTAGCAAGTGGACCGGACCAGCGCCCCTTCTCACCCAAGGGCGAGGATTTGCCTGCGTCTTCCCGGAATCTGCACCCCAGCCTGTCTGGATCCCTGCTCGTCTTGTTAAGCCCTTCACTCCACACGGCCCTGCCGACCTTCCACCTCCCGACCCCCTTCCCCCTGATGATTCCCCCCTGCCATAATGATGGCCCCTCTCCGCACCTCACCCCCCCCGTGAGGTTTTTCTCCTCTTGTCATTGCAGATGACGCCTCCAGTCGCCCAGTCCAGCCCGCCTGAGTCTGCCCCTCCTGCGCCATCACCCGCAGGGACCACGCCAGCTCTCTCCCGCCGCGAGAGACGTCGACGTCGTCTTCTTGTCCGCCGCTTGAGCCGTCTCTCCCTCGAAGATGCCTCCATCAAGCAGCAAATTCTCCAGCTTCTCCGTCGTGCTCGCGCCTCCCCTGCCCCGCGCCCTCCTACCACCCCCCCTCCTACACCTTCTCATCATTATGCTCTCCTTAGCCTCCTCAGCCCAGGCCACGCCCCTTTGGGCCGCCCTTCTTCAACCGCCTGGTTTCCTCTTTCTCTCCCCTCACTCCCCCACCTTCCCCACCATGTACTCCCCCAACTGCGACTTCCTCCCAGAAAGCTGCGACCCCCTCGCCCTTCCTGTCTCCTCGTCGTTGCCAAATGTCTCCATCCCTATTCCCCTCGCACAGCTGTCCTAGTCCTCTCCCAAAGCCATCCCCTTCCCGAGGAGGCCTGGCACGCCCAGGTGTGGCTCACGGAGGTGGCAGGAGGCGGCCATCGATAGGGCCCATCGTGGCCACCTCGAGCTGCGGGTACGGGTTCTCTGCCCTCCGCATGGGGAATCGGGCGTTTCAGCCGCCCTCCCCTCTGCTCACGCCCCCCTCGTGCCCCCACGCCCCCTGCCGGTAGCCCCTCCTCATTCCTTTCTCTCCTATTTCCCCTCCTCTCACCCCCCTCATCTTTCCTCCCTACAAAATGTCAATCCTGCAAAATCTGCGCCTTCTTCAAAGCCGCCAATGGTTCTTATTTTTGAAAGAGGGAGCAATTGTCCCCTGCTCCCACCCTGCCTTTCGCTTCCTTATACTTTGCCCGCCTGTTCCTCGTAACCTCCCCGTATTATGGCCCTTCTCAGCAGCAGTTTGTGCTGCTGCCTCCCTCCGCCCCTCCTCCCAGCCACTGTTATCTTCCCCCTCCCAGCCGATCGCTGTTCTCCCCGCCTCATTTCAACCGCCCTCATCCCGTATCCGCCCCGGCACAACCTCGGAAACAACCCCCTCTGCCATCAATGGCTTACGTCATAAACTGCAGGTCCGCCCTTGCCTCTGCAGCCAATCCTCAGCTGCCCCGCGGACATGCCCCTCCCACAACCTCCCCGCCTCCATGACACTATAAAACCCCATGTACTTCCCGAATAAAATCAGACCTGCGCATAGACCTCGTCTCCGTGGTTTTTCCTCCATCGAACCGCGCGTCCCCCAAGCCTTGAGCCGCCCGCTGCCGCCCCGGTCAGGCCGTGGCGTAGGCCCGATCCCCGGCAGCGACTCGCCTGCAGTGACCCGCCTGCAGTGCCGCAGCGGAGGCCAACACTCTTCCTTCCTAGACTTGCCCCAGCTCGTCTCAGGATTTGGAGATGGTCTTCTGGATTTGGAAGGAACTAGACCCAAGCAGAGATCCAAATTAAACTTTGGGAAATGATTTTACTTATAAATTCAGCAAAGAAATCCTTGTGGTGAATCTAAGGGAACTTTTAATCAGGTAACAGCCAGCTATTGCTGCACAACAAACAACCACAGAATCTCAATGGCACACATTAATAAGCATGTATTTTGATCATGTGTTTATGTATTGGTTGGAGGCAATCTGTCCAGGCTGAGCTTGGCTGGGCAGCTCTAAGCTTTAAGTTGGAACCAGATCAACTCCATTTGTCTCTTATCCTCCTTAGACCAGTGGACGAACTAGGTATGTTCTTCTCATGATAACAGTAAATGCAGGAAAAATAAGCCCAAACATGCAAAGACACGTCAAGTTTCTACTTACATGTCTTCTAACAGCCTGTTGGCCAAAACAAGTTGTGTGGCAAGCCCAAAGTCAAGGAACAAATATGTCTGCTCCCTTCTCTAGTGTAAGGACTGCAAAGTCACTTGGAAGGGGATATGAACACAGGGAGGAGTGAAGAATTAGGGCCAATAAATCAACCTACTGTAAGGAAGGAAAAACAAAGAAAATACAAACACAGAAGATGGAAATTAATTTATGAAGAGCAGTCTCCTCAGTCAAAGTCTAGTCATCAATGGCCCCTGCTCCTGGTTCCGTTCTCAACACCTCTCTTGAAACCCTACCTTCAAAGCCCCCACACTCAGTCCTTGGGCCCTTCTCTAACTCATCTCCAGAAGAGAGACTGGAGCCAAAGACCCTGGCCAGAGAGGCAAGAATAGTCAGTGGGTTAATGGGCATCATTCCAGCAGTGAGACAGAAACCTTGGCTTTTCTCCGCCCTCAGAAAACCAGAGACTGAAGCCTTCTAAGATGGTCTGAGCAGGGCCTCCAGGCCGTCCAGTCCCTGTATCCCCAGATCCTGTCGTAGTGATAAGAAAGCAAGGCCAGAAAGTCATTTCTCTGGTCTTTCCTGGAGGCTGAAGCCTGAGCTATATGTAGTTAGGTTCCTCCGAAATGGGAGCTTTGGAAACTCTGCCAATGCTAAGCACACCCCTTACGTGTGACGCACAAAAGGAAAGCATCCACCGGTGGCATTAAATATGCTGAATGCAGCTGGAAGGGTTTTGTTTTGTTTTTCCATCTTCAAGTCCACTTTCAAAGAGGAACTGAATGTTCGATAAGGACTTGAACCAGCCCAGCTGCCTGGCTTGGTGCCCAGAGTAGCAGCCAACACTAGTCTCATGTCACTCATAAATGTCAGGATTTCCAACTTTTTCTGTGAAACATGATGGAGAAGAGCATGGGACTTTGGAGTCAGGCACACCTGGATTGGAATCCTGTCTCTCACCTATTTCCCCTGTGACCTGACCCAAATAGCTGAACCCCTCAGGTTCCTCATAGGTAAAATGGAAGCAAGAATAGTAGCTACCCCATAGGACTACTAGGTAGATTTTATGAGATAACTTACAAAAGTGCTTGGTACGGTGTCTGCCACATGGTAAATGCTCAGCATATAGGTGCTGTAGTAATTTGATGTGGAGACTGTACATCTCCAGCTGGCAAATACCCAATCCTCCTGAACTCTTAAGGACCAACAACCATGGGTCTTGAATGTCACATCTGTATGTTGGAAGACCATTTCAGTCCTTACAATGCAAAATTCTTGGCCAAAGGTTTTTGGTGGGGAGGGGGAGGAAGCCAGTTCTCTGAACTTAACACCAGTTGGTGCCCCCTAATCAGTGTCCTTTAAAAATATATATACTGTAGTCCAGTAAGATAGCAATTGTACAAAATGGATAAAACAGACTTTAGAATCATATGGTGTGTATCTTGGTTCACCTTCAAAATCAGAGACTGATCTTTGAAAGTAGTGGTTTTTAACCAAAGCTGCTTACAGGAGGAATATGTATCCACCACTGTTTTAAAACAATTCCTATGAATGTGTGTGTTTTTGTATGATTGAGCCCATTTGTCATAAGTCTTAAACTCATTTGGAAATAATGTACCCATGTAGACTAGCAAAATAGTATGTAGATGTGATCTCGGTTGTAAATAGAAAAATCTAATTCAATGAAGTCCGTATCACCCCTCTTGGAGGTCAAAGGAAAGTGTTTGGACCACTCTGGAGTTAACCACCCCTTGGTAACCAAACACTAGCAGGGGGTGGTTTGAGGGCTGAACGAGAACATGCAAAAACGCAGGTGTCTGTGGTCAGTGAACTCCAACGTGAAACGATCATCCAGCGATGAGCCAGGAACACCTGTTGGTATCTGTTCGCTGCGGCCACGTGGCACAGGACGGCTCTTTCCTTCTGCATCATTGGGTATGTAGACTTAAACCCTTCCATGTGACTGCTTAAAACATTAGTTGTCATCACAATCCCACCTTCAAAATAAATCGTGCCTTCTTTTGGCAAATTCAATATATTTCCAAGCTCCCTTGATTCGACTCAATAAGAAGGTGTGGCGTGTTTACACTGTGGCAGATGCTTTGAGCTTTAAAAAGGCAAAAAGGAAGAAAACAGGCATTTGTTGAGTTCCTGCTCTGATATACAAACAAACTCACGGTTATTTATAATCTCCTGACCTTACTTTATCTAAGGAGGGTGAAGCCAAAGGAAGATTATTTGTGTTACTGGAGGTGGGGGTAGGGGGTGGGAGGGAATAAAATTGGATATACTGATGCTTTATTTAAGAAAAATGAATGAGGTCCCGAACTGTGGCGAGGTCGAGTTCGGGCGAGGTCCCGAACTGTGGAGGAGGCTGGAGGACTTCCTGGAGAGGGGGGGACAGAGACGAGACAGTGCTGCTCAGGAAGGAGGTCTAGAGCCTGAAGAGAACTGTAGAAGAAGCTGCTATACGAAAGAGAACTGCAGGCAAAGAGCAGAGCCTCTGAGCGGGAGTTGGGAAGCTTGGCTCTGCATCGCAAGTGGTAATTCCTTCTTGTGCCTCCATGTGGAATCTTCCTTGTTTTTCCACGCTCATGAAGGGGAGCGTGCAACACCCAGAGGTGGGCTTCAAGGGAAGAACCGGGTGGCCAGGGCAGCAGGGGATGCTTTCATTCACCTAGGTCTCCACGAGACGGTGTATGAGAGTGCATTTCATCCAGAACAGAAAACGTGGTCCCACCTTATATGTTAGACAAGAAAGCCGTGTTCAGGGAGGGGAGAGCTGTGAATTGGTGGGAGAGAGTCATTGGTGTAGAAGACACATCCCTGCTCCCCAGCAATCCATGCTCCCTCCCAACTGGCCAGCTCTGCTGAGCATGCTTTGGGGAACACGTTTGACAGGTGAAAAAATTGTCAGGACTTGGCATAGAGGACCTTTCCCCAAAGAGGACCATCACAGGAAGCAAATATCAGTGCATGTTCATTTGTTTCTAGAAAATATGAATTATGTCTGACTGCAATTAATGGGGGAAAAAATTCTCATTTTCAATTATGTGTCTTGTATTAGGGAAACACTGGCTGCTTTAAGAAATGAACCTGATCTTTCAGAGGCTTACGACCCTGGAGTTTATTTCTCACTCGTCTGTGGGCCTGGGGCTCCTTCCAGCTCGTAGACCTGCCATCCCTTACAGCCTCAGGGTCCCCTGCCTCCAACCTGTAGAGGGAAGAGAGAGAACGGAGAAACACCCTCTTAAAAGACCTCTCTCAGAGAGACGTGCGTCAGTTCTACTCACATCATGCTGGCAAGAATGAACATGTGGCCACTTCTGGGTGCAAGAAGACACAAGGGAAGCTGGGAAAAGCCCTGTGGCTGTTGAGTCAGCGGCAGGTGCACACCACGGCAGGGCAGTCTGGACTTGCGGCCACTCACACACGCGTATTAGCACAGGATGGTGTTTCTTTGGCCTCTCTCTCCTCCCTCTGTCAGGAGAGGCCTGGATAGTGTCTTGAAGGAGCTGTCCAAGTGCAGAGGTTAGAAGAGGGCGGTCCTTAGGCCAGGAGGCGCAGGCCATCCAGAAGGCTCAGGCTGAGAGGTGCCCCGGTTGTCTGCCATGGCAAGAGAGAAGAGCGGGGGCTGCCCGGGGCCCGGTGGGAGCCTGCTGCAGGGTCTGGAATGGGCAGGGCCCTGGTCTCAGGCAGGGATTTAAATCTGTCCTAAAGTATTATCGGGCCCAGCCATTCCACTCGTAGGCACACCCAAGTGAAATGAAAACATACGGCCCCACAAAAGCCTGTGCACGATTATCCATAGCAACGTTATTCACTACGGGCAAGCAGTGGCATCAGCGCCAGTGTCCACCGACCGACGAAGGGATTAACAGAGTGTGGCTCTCCATACAAGGGGATATTGATCTGCCATAAAAATGAATGAAATGCTGATACAGGCTACAACGTGGAAGAATCTTAAAGACATTATGCTGAGTGAAAGAAACCAGACACACAAAACCACCTCTTTTATGATTGCATTTGTATGCAATATCCAGACCAGGCAAATCCATAGAGACAGAAAGTAGAAGAGTGGTTGCCAGGGGTTGGGAAGAGGGAGGAATGGGGGTGTGGGGTTCCTTCTGGGGGTGATGGAAAGGTCCTGGCAACGATTGCACAGCTCTGAACATACTAACAGCCACAGAGTCGCACGCTTTCAACACAGGAACGCCATGGTGCATGATCATGGTATGGTATGGTATGGTATGGTATGGTATGGTATGGTATGGTATGGTATGGTATGGTATGTTGTTTAAAAAGAAAAATCTCTCCTTAAGTCAATAGGGAAGTGTGGAAGGGTTTTAAGTGGGCGCTGGCGACGTGCTCAGATGTCATTCTCATGGTAAGGCTCGCAGTGTGCTGGAGAGCAGGGAGACTGGTTCTCCCAGTGAAACATCCACGAAGTTGTGCAAGTAACACATGTGCAAGGCCTCAGAAGAATTCAGGCCTGCTTCTCTTCTCCTTTAACGCCTCTGAGGAGCTGCCGGGCAGGTGGTGCTGCTGGCACAGGGCTTGAGCTCCAGGCGCCCCACTGTCTTAGCACCCAAAAGGGGAGCAAGCCCTCAAAGCTTCCGCCACGCCCACACCCACTCATTTCTCCTCTACAAACTTTATAAATCAATGCCCATATCGGAAATCTATCTGCATGTCCTTGGAATTTCTGAATCAGAGGGGATGTTTGGGTACCTGCCAGATTTGAAGTCCTGTCCTATGCTGAACCCTACAGCTCTGTCAGGTTTCACAAACACCTACCGGATGCCAGGGACAAAGGGATAGAGAAGGGATAGGATGTGGTCCGTGGCTGGAGGAAGCACACAGGTTGCTGGGAGAGGGCAAAGGCGGCAACAGAGGGCTGTGGAACCTGGGGGGCAGGGAGAAGTGAGGAGGGTTCCGGGGGTTGGCGAGCAGTTTGGGGCTCCCTCCACCGCCTGTCGGCTCTGAGCTGGCCTTCTGTCTACCAGGCTTCCAGAGTAACTTCTTCTTGGGGGAGAAACCAGTGGGCACAGCAGAATTGGAGGGCAAGGGAAGGGGGGGGGGAGCATACTGGAGTGGGACCAAGCAGGAAGACATTTTGGGTAAAATCCCAAGTTAGGAAACAGAAAAATCCAATCTATAGTTACCCTTGGTCAAGGACCTCAAGGGAGTCTCCTGTAGTGCTGATCACATCCTGTATCTTGCTTTGGATGGTGGTTATAAAGGTGTGTATTTGTGATTTGTTCACTTAGAAAAAAAAAAAGAAAGAAATCCCTGGGCCTGCCAGGATGGCTGGATCTATTCTCTATATCTTTTCCATAGAAGAAAAAATTACCAACCTTGGATTTCTCATTTGCCTTCTCAACTACGCTATGTCATTTATTTCTTTTAATAAAACTTGGATTGATTAGAACATCTATTTTATGCCATAACAGATGCTTAGATGGATTAAATAACTTGCCCCAAATCATTGAACTAAAAAATAACAGAGCCAGATTTGACTCCAGCTCTCCTAACTCCTAGTTCAGCCATATTGACATACACCCAGTGAGTTTTTAAATGGGCAGCTATCAACTTCATTTTCCAACTGTGGAACTTTAAGCATTGGAGCCAAGAGGGTCCAAGAAGCATCTCTTAGCTGCCTCTGACACAAGCGCCCTTCCACTCAATTCAGCCAAGCGTCTCTCCGCCTTGTGCCACACCTTTGAACCACTCATGGCCTACGGAGGAGACAGTATGTGACAGCCCGGTCCTGGCAGAAGTGTGGGTGGCTGTCAGATGAGCCGGCCATGTTGTTCGACTCCTGAAGAAGCTTCTTCTTCGACTCCAGGCAACTTCTCTTCTTCTTTTCCACATATCCCCAGGACCCAGCCTAGGAAACCAAGGGGAGCCCTGGAGCTTTGCCCATCACCCCCTTCTCCAAAAGTCATGTGTTAGCCTCAGCAACACTGAGGTTCACCGGGTCATATCTGAGATTGTCAGGCATTGGCTGGGAAATGAGTGAAAACCCTGGGTTTTATGGAGAGAAGGCAAACTCTGTGAGACTTCGGCCAGATCAAAATCCCAAGGAAGCCAACCTATAAACCCTGGGCAGCAGGAGGTCCGCTAACCCAGCTCCGTCTTTGGGGCCAGCTGGTGTGACAGGAGGGGCGTGGGTTTCGCCCTGAGGAGCCCACGCGTGCTCTGGACCTGCCGCCCTCCACCAGCATGAGGCAGCCTGATTCTTGGTCCTTAAACTCGGCCTGACTCCTAGGGCCGCGGAGAATGCAACAACCTGAAGTGCCCGGCATGTGTTCTGTTGGTAACTGGTGGTAGACTTGTGCCGTAGGAGGTCTTTCAGGGCTTCTCTTTAAAAGTTCCAGAATGGATCTGCTTGATAGCACATTCACAGAAATATCCCTCTCTAAGCGGCCGTCTTTGGAGATTATCTCATGCTCCTTAAATGCTAGGCTCATCTGTTTCAATCTCAGAACGGAATGCCTTTGCCTCTGGAAACCCCAGGGTGACCCGTGAGGCTATCGTGCTACCCTGGAAAGGGCGTGTTTCGTGTGACGGTCACCTCATTCCAATGCGTAGATGAGAAGCAGCTGAAATGGTGACTTTAGGCGCGGCTCACAGCATGTTCTCATTTTCAGCCTGTTGACTGTGTACAGAGGCACCAGCTCCTGCAGCTTGACCTGCCAAGTGGAATTGAGTTCACTAAGGTAGAACAAACAGCTCAAGAGGTGAGGCTCTCACGAGGGCAGAGACCTGGAGAAACAGCCCCCGCACAGGAAATGCCTTAAGAGGTCTCTCATCCACCCTGCCTCAGACAGGGTCTACCTCCCACCTTTCAGACTCGCGATAATCTAGCCTTTAAAAATGAAAACAAACAAAAATAGCAGAAACCTAATCCCAACCCTCCCGCATACTCACCAGGCAACGAGCCTAACTTCCATTTCTTGTGCTGTAGCTTATGTGTCTCGCTCCATCATTGGCGAAGTGGGAATCAGGCTTTCTTGAGCAGCATTAAATTGCCATTCAGTCTTTTGTTCCCCAGACTAAGTGCCCCAGGCTTTTGGGATGAGGGGTTTTATTTTCCAGTCCCTTGCACCTCCCCTCAGACCCGCCCTGCATTCTCTGTGTCTCTCTTGAATGTGCAGCCAAGTGAGAAACGAGAAAACAAGTGTCTAAGCTCTGAGGAGAGAAGCACAGGCCAGGTATCCATCATCTGAAGAGAAAAAGTAGGATTGTCTAGCACCGAGCCTTAATTATCAGGAGAAAATGCTAATCCTTCCTTTCTGATAATGTTAAAGCTTCCGGCTCTCTTTCGTCCCAGCGGGAACAACTTTAAAAACAAAACTCAATACAGCAGGAGAAGGAGTCTGGCCCTGGGGAATTGGCTGGATGGAAGAGGCAGAACGTTCACGCCAGATCACCAACTACAAACATGGGCACAGTCTGGCGGGCCTTGGAAAACTCCGCTCCGCAGCCTGCCAAGGAGAAGCAATCTCTGCGCTTTCTCCATCAAGATGGAAAAGCCAGAAAAGGATCCCGAGTTCATTGTCCCCGTGGGCCAGGGACACGCTCCACCCCAGCTCTAACCTGTTTCGCCACCGGCTGCTCTAATCTTATCACAATGGGCTTGTGCAGATGCGGAGGCCTCCCTCCCCAAATATTTTCCTCCTCGCAGCGCTCCCCTACCCCGGGCCTCCCCGCCCGGCGCAGCCTTTCGCCGGCGGCACAAGCAGCTGGCGGGAACGTCCTCCTAGAGGGGGCTAATCTCCCACCCTCCGAGATCACGAGACTTCTCCTCCGGGTTTGGGGGTCACGGTACATTTACGCCTCTCGTTTGGCCTTCCTGAAACACTTTGGTCCGAGAGAGGCAAACATTGGGTCCCTTGATTCCTCGCCCTCGGTTTTCTCGCCTCTAAAATGGGCCCCAAGGAGATCCAGCCCGTCGGGGCGGAGCTGGGGCGCGGCGCCAGGTGCCCGCAGCCGCCCCCCACCCCCTTTCCAGAACGACCCTGGGCTCCCTCTGGCTTTCAGTTTCCTTTTGCTCGAATGCGCTCATCTCCCAGAAACCTGCCTGGCTCATCCGCCCTGTTTCCCAACTTCCCCGCTCGCTACCCAGAACCGAGGCCCGCTCCGCCCCGCCCGGGGCAGCCCCGGGTCGCGCCCGCTCTTTGACCTTCGGTCCCGGCAAGGTCACTGCCTGCGGCCCCGCCCCGCCCGCGCAGCCCCAGCCCCCGTCGCCACGCGGGGTCGTGCTCCGGCCCTGCCCTTCCCGGGGCCTTCCTTTGGCGCAGAACGCACAACCCAGCTCTGACCCCTCTGGGCCCTGGGCCGAGGACAGCGGGTCACGCGCCTCCGGGAGCACCTGGGCTCTCCCCGCGCGCTGTGCGACACGCGCAAGCTGCTTTGCAACCTGACAAACAAACGCAAGCCCGCCGGAGGGGGCGTGTGAGCGCCCTCGCGGTCCCTGGAGGCAGGCGGGCCGCGACTGGCAGGACAGCGACCAGCCCCCACCACATCCTCCCAAATCAGGGCCAAGTGTTTGTCTTCCGGTGCTTCGGACTAGCTCACAACACACACGCGCGCACACGGCGTGCTGGCGCGGGGTTCTGTTCATTGCGGGCTTCGGAAGACTTGGCTGACTTCAGAATCATCAGGTTCTTGGGAAGGGTTGGGAGCAGGGTCCGCTCAGCCTGCAGATGTGTCCCTGGAGCCACATGGAAGTCTGCCTCTTCGCCCAATGCCAGTGAGGGTGCCTGAAGTTCCACCATTAGAGATTCATTTCTTTGAGTCTCAAAGTTCTCTGCGTCCTCAGAGGCCCCGCCTCTCCTCTGGTAAATGTTAAGTAGCTGGGGAAAGGGCTCTTATGCGCCTCTGTCTTGGTCCTGGATCAGTTTTTCTGATGTGAAGGATGCAAGGCCCAGGGAAGGGGAGGCAGATAAGTGGATGAGGGAGTGATCCAGGGTGGGGACAGGGCAAATGAGAGACCCACAGACGCTTTGTCGTGTCCAGTCTGCCTGGGCTGTGCCGGACGTGACGGGCTTGGCTCCTTCAACGAATACGGGGTGAGCGGGCACTACGCGGCCAGCGTCGTGCTGGGCGCCGGGGTACAGCGGCAGGCAAAACCAAGATGCACCTGCCCTCTCGGGGCTTACGGTCCAGTGGGTAGCGGGAAGAGGCGTCTGTTAACAACCACCACAGCAAATCACACGAATGAACACGTCATCGCAAACCAAGACCAGCGCACTTAAGGAAAGGGTTCCCTAAGAGCATAGCACCCACAAGCCCAGCCTCGACCTGGCCCCAGGGGAGGCTTCCGTTTGCTTGAGCAGATCCTGAAGGAGAATGAGCTGGAGGAATGAAACAGAGTGAGCATTCCCGCGAGGGCCCTGGGGTGGGAGGGGCCGCCTTACTCGGCTGCCCCTGGAACAGCCACCGTCTTTAACGTCAGCAAACTTTGAACTTGAAGGACAACGTTCCCTTCTAAAAATGTGCTACCCTTTCCTGCCCGCTTCTACTCCCTCCTGTGTTTAAATCAATACCGGGCAATACGGAGAAGGTGAGTTGTACAGGAGAAAGCCTTAAAAAAAAAATAGTTTAAAAATAATAAGAGTACAAACCTTGCAGACAGCAGCTACGACAGTCATTTCCTGTTTGGTGTCTCTGACCACAGACCTTCACCGCCAAATAAATCAACACAGGAAAACATTTTGGAGAAAGGTGTGGAAGAAACACATACTGAAAAAACAAGAAAAATCCTGTCTGCCTTTCAGAGGAGAGCTATGAGGCAGAGGGGGCGGGCAGGGCCCACCCAACCAGTCCCTGCTGGGGCTGGAGGGACCCCAAGGTCACCTAGTGACCTGGGCACTTTCCTCAGAGGCCCAGGAAGGGGAAGGGACCTAGGAACGGGGGTCCTGGGGCGAGGATGGGCTCCAGCCCTTTGTCCAGTGCTCTCTCCCTGCCTGGCGCCCTCTGGCCTCATCAGACCAGACCTACCCGGCTTCTTCTCAGATAAGGAATATCCGGGTTAGAACTGCCCTCTGCTTTGGGTACTGGAGCCCGGTGTCCTTGTGGTACAAGGAGAAGGTGGGCTAGACACTTTCGTGTTACTATTTGATCATCACAGCAACCCTGGGAGACAGGAACTCACACGCCTGTTTCAGAGGTAAAGGAACTTGCCCAAAGTCACCCAGCCACTAAGTGGCCAAGCTGGGATTCGAACCTAGTCCAGCTTGAAAACCCATACATTCTCCCCTTTCCCCCATCCCATGCCCGGATGGGTATTCCTGTGGCCTCAGCCCACCAGCACCTGCTCAGATGGGCCTTCTCACACAGGGCACAGATTAGATCGGAGGCTCGGTCATAATCCCACAGGGAAGAGAGACCCAGCGTTTCCTCGGCCCAGCCCGGAGCCTGGCTGGTGTATGAGTATTTGAGCTGACACTAGATCCTCTCCCATGTGGGTGTGTGCAGTATTTTTTCTTTGTTTTGTTTAGCTCTTTCTTCCAGAAGTTAGAGAATTCCCAAACTTAAAACCATACTATTCTGGGAAGCAGAAGTGGCTCAAGTAATTGGGCTCCTCTCTACCATATGGGAGGTCCAGGGTTCGATTCCCAGGGCCTCCTAGTGAGGGCAAGCTGGCCCGTGCAGCAAGGTAGCCTGAGCAGAGTGCTGGCCCAAGCAGGAGTGCTGGCCCAGAGGAGAGCTGGCGCAGCAAGATGACACAACGAGAAGAGACACAGAGGAGAGACAATAAGAGACACTGCAGATCAGGGAGCTGAGGCGGCTCAAGAGATTGAGCACCTCCCTCCCACTCTGGAAGGTACCAGGATCAGTTCCTGGTGCCGCCTAAAGAGATGAACGAGCAGACACAGAAGAATGCACAGCGAGTGGGCGCAGGGAGCAGACAACGAGGTGGTGGTGGGGAGGGGAATAAATAATAAATAATTTTTGAAAAAACAAGTATACTATGCCTGTCCCACCAGCTCTGCACGCACAGTACCCAGTCTTCTGTTCTGGAAGAGCCCACTGGCTGGCACTCTCCAGTCAGCACTCAAGCAGGTTGTTTTGCTGCTCTCAGGTCCTGAAGGAGCTGGGGTGCAATAGACACACTGGAATGAGGCTACCTACCATGGCATTTCCCAAGGTGTGCTCCAAGGAACACTGTTGATTACTGATAGCTTTCCCACACACAAAAAGAGGAGGCGGGACCAGGGGTCTTGACTGCAGGATTTCTCAAAGCCATCCACGTGCTGTGGCAGAGATGGACAGCTGTCCTCTCTTTATTTAAGGACAGACTTCTCAGCTTTCCACTCATCACGTCTCTGTCCAGGGAGAGAATTTCCCCCAGCATGCCTTGCAGCAGGAACGGCCAGCTAGTTATGAGTAGAAGCAACTTGGGTCTCTTCCCTTTATGTCACTGAAAGAAATAAGCCTCTGCTTGACTTGCCCATCCCCTTTTCTGCTGGCTGGGATATAAGTGGGATGACAAGAGCAGGAGTAGCCACTTTGGACTAGAGAGCCCCCTGCCAGCCCGGTACTGCTCACCTTAGTGCCTGGACTGTCGGTGAGAAAGAAATTTCCATTTTGTTTAAGCCACTATATATGGGGTTCTCTATTTCAGCAACTCGGACTGAGCCCCAAGTAATTCATGCACTAATGTGCAAAATGAATCTCTATGTGGGGGAGAGCATGCAGCATTTTTCAAGCCTGCATGACCTTAATACCTATTTTTCAAAACAGCTTAGCGGGTTGCAGATATGGCTAAAGCAGTTTAGTGCCTGCTTCCCACATGGGAAGTCCCGGGTTCGGTTCCCAGTGCCTGCCAAAATTTAAAAAAATAAAACAATCAAACAAACAAACAAAAAACAACTCAGGGGAGCCAATGTGACCCAGTGGTTGAGCACCAGCTTCCCACATATGAGGTCCAGTTTCAATCCCCAGCCTGGGTACCTCAAAAAAAAAAAAAAAATTAAGACTGTGCTCCTTGAAATGCACCTTGGGAAAGACTGAGAACTCTTTCTTCAATTTTTTCTGGATCCCAAGCTTTCACTAAGCCCACTACTTGCTTGTCCCCAGGAATTCATTCAACAGAGGCTTAAAAGCACAAACTAATGCCACCTTCTGAAACTCATGTAAAGGAATCTACTTCTTTCCCCCAAATCACTGACCTCATCCTCAAAACAGGCCACAAACTTCATACCCTACCTTTTAACCTTGGGAGTCCAGATTCCAAAAGACCAGTAAAAAAGAGCTGCCAAATGCAGGAAAATCCTCAAATTCTGGAAGAGGCTAGGAACAAAAGTCATAGTAACAATGACAGTCACTGGTGTCCTGAAATAAAAATGATTTATCCAAAGCAGGTAAAGGTTCCCGGATGTGAAGAAGAACCAGTGCCAGGTAATGCAAAAAATATGTTTAGAAAACAAGTCAAGGACACCTTGATTAAAAGAGAAAACATTTCCACAGCTAACAGCTTACTTAATAGTGAAAGATTGGAAGCTTTCTTCCTAAGATCAGGAACAAGATAAGGATGTCCACTCTTACCACTTCTATTCAACATTTTACTAGAAGTTCTAGTCAGAGCAATAAGGCAAGAAGAAGAAATTAAAGACGTTCAGATTGGAAAGGAAGAAGTAAAATTATTTCTATTTGCAGGTGATATAATGTTGTATATAGAGTCCACACTTTAAAAAAAAACAAACCCAACCCACCAGCAACAGCAAACAAGTAGAGCAAGATTGCAGAATACAAGATCAATAAACAAAAATCAACTGTAAAACCACAGATCATTACTGAAAGAGTTTAAGGAAGACTTAAATAATGGAAAGATATTCCATGTTCATGGACTGGAAAACTTAATATTGTTAAGATTCTACTGCTTGTGGAGCAAGATGTTAATGGCTCAGGGCACAACAGAAACTTTCAGCAAATGACCCCTTTATTACTTACACACTACAAAGAGTCCAAAGGAGAGGGAAAGAAATCCCATTGTGGTCAGTCTCCTGGGGTGGCCAAAACTTCTTGGATCCAGGTCCTTAGACAGCAATGCCACACACCCCATTTCACATTGGCAAAAAGAGACAAATCTATACCGAGTGTGGTATTTATCTACCCGGAGGGAAGGCGGCCCTGACACTGAGAATTCCTGCCTTGATTGGCATCTGGGGCTGCTTGTTTCTGGTTTCCAAGTTTAAGGTCTAGTCGGGCCTCTTCATTAGACTTAACCTCTCCCCCAGGCTGTAGAATGGAAGCAGTGCACAATGGGGGTGGGGAGGGGGCAGTAGGTAAGGGCTGGGTGACGCCACTGAGCCTATGTCCATGACTTCCCCAGCAATGCTACGCAAAGCAATCTACAAATCCAGTTGATCCCTATCAAAATCCTGAGGGCTTTTTTAAAAATATAGAAATGAAAAAAGCTGATCCTCAGATTCATATGGAATTGCAGGGGGACCTGAATAGCCAAAACAATCTTGATGAAGAAGAAGAAAGTTGGAGGACTCATACTTCCTGATTTCAAAACTTACTACAAAGCTACAGAAGTCAAAACAGTATGGTACTGGCATAAGGATAAACATATGGACCAATGGAATAGAATTCAGATAGATTCCAGAAAGAATCCCATACATCTGTGACCAATTGACATTTAAGAAAAGTGCCAAGACCATTCAATGGGGAAAAAATAGTCTCTTCAACAAAAAGGCACTGGGACAGCTGGCTATTCACATGCAAAATATGAAACTTGACCCCTCACTTATACCATATACAAAAATTAACTCAAAATACATCATATAGCTAATGTAAGAGCTAAAGTAAAAAAAAATATTTTTTAAAAACTCTTAGAAGAAACCATAGGAGCAAATCTTCATGATTTGGATTAGACAACAGATTCTTAGCTATGACACCAAAAATATGAGCAAAAAAGAAAAAAAATAGATAAATTGGACTTAGACAAAATTTAAAATTTTTGTGCACCAAAGGCCATTATCAAGAAAGTGAAAGTACAATCTACAGAATGGGGAAAAAACCATTGCAAACCATATATTGGATACTAGGCCGTATCCAGAATATATAAAGAACTCAACAACAAAAGACAACTAACCCATTTACAGATGTACAAAAGACATTTCTCCAAAGATATTCAAATGGCCAGTAAGCACATGAAAAGGGAAAGCAAATCAAAACCACAATGAGATATCACTTGATACTCCCTAGGATGCAATAATCAAAAAGACAGATAATAGCAAATGTTGGTGAGAAGCAGATGTGGCTCAACTAATAGAGTGTCCACCCACCATACAGGAGGCCCAGGATTCAGTACCCAGGGCCTCCTGGCCTGTGTGGTGAGCTGGCCCACGTGCAGTGCTGCTGCGCGCAAGGAGTGCCATGCCGCTTAGGGGTACCCCCTGCATAGGGGTGCCTTACGTGCAAGGAGTGCACCCCATAAGGAAAGCTGCCCCGTGCAAAAAAAAGTGCAACCCACCCAGGAATGGTGCCGCACACATGGAGAGCTGACGTAGCAAGATGATGCAACAAAAAGAGACACAGTTTCACAGTGACGCCTGACAAGAATGCAAGCGGACACAGAAGAACACACAGTGAATGGACACAGAGAGCAGACAACGGCAGGCGGGGGGGGGGGACAAATAAATCTTTAAAAATATATATATCAAATGTTGGTGAAGATGTGAAGAAATTAGAACTCTCAAACACTGCTGGAAATGTAAAATGGTACGGCCACTGTGGAAAAGTCACCGTTCAAAAAGCCGAACATAGAATTATAATATGACCCAACAAGTCCACTCCTAGAGAAATGAAGACATATGTCCACACAAAAACTTTAATGTGAATGTCCTTGCATCATAATTCATAAGAGTCAGTAAGTGGAAACAACCCATGTCCCCTGACCAATGAATGGATAAACAAAATGTGGTATATCTGTACAGTGGAATATTATTTTGCCATAAAAAGGAATGAAGTACTGATACATGCTACAACATGGATGAACCTTAAATGATATTATGCTAAGTGAAAAAAGCTAAACACAGGCCACATAATGTATGAGATATGTATATCCACAGACACAGAAAGCAGATTAGTGGTTGCGAGCAGCTGGGGAGTAAACCGCTAATGGATACAGGATTTCTTTTGAGGATGATGAAAATGTTCTGGAATTAGATAGTGGTGGTGGTTGCACAACTCTGTGAATATACCAAAAACTGATGAATTGTAAAAGGGTGAATTTTATGGCATGTGAATTCTATTTCAAAAAAATATGAAAATATTTGGGCCCAACCAGGATTTTAGGAAGAAGAAAAAGATATAAGGGTCCCCAAACCCTAAAATTTATTAGATGCTTCTAAGATATAAAATGATCCTAAGTAAGCGGTGGACTTGGCCCAGTGGTTAGGGCATCCGCCTACCACATGGGAGGCCCGCGGTTCAAACCCCGGGCCTCCTTGACCCGTGTGGAGCTGGCCCATGGGCAGTGCTGATGCGCGCAAGGAGTGCCGTGCCACGCGAGGGTGTCCCCTGCGTAGGGGAGCCCCACGCGCAAAGAGTGCACCCTGCAAGGAGAGCCACCCAGCGCGAAAGAAAGTGCAGCCTGCCCAGGAATGGCACCGCACACACGGAGAGCTGACACAACAAGATGACGCAACAAAAAGAAACACAGATTCCCGTGCCGCAGACAACAGAAGCAAAGAAGACAGCAGCAAATAGACACAGAGAACAGACAACCGGGGTGGGGGCGAAGGGGAGAGAAATAAATAAAAAAATAAATCTTTAAAAAAAAAATGATTCTAAGTATTTACTTTTTGGATTTATGTCCTTTAGGACTATAAGGAATGGAATTTTTAAATAACCTTTTTTTTTTTTAAATTATGAAAGTAATGCATGGTTATTTTAGAGGAGTTTTTAATATAGAAAAATGTGGCTAAAATTACAAACTATCCTGCTTTCATACTCTGCTCTCCCCCATAAAAGGCAGGTGGGGGATCATATACCAACCTCTCTGCAATGCCCACCTTTCTGAACCCCTGGCTCCCTGAGCCACCTCAACTGTAGCGTCAAAGCCAGCACCATCCAATCTTCCTTGGCTCACAGAGCTTATAAAAGCACCATCACCGTTCAATCTTTCAATTGCCCAACGTTCCCTCATATATCAAGTCCTGGATTTTGAGTACTAGTACTTTCCTGGAAGCAAGGAGAGAGTCCATGGCACCTGAAATGTACCAAGATAGGAGGAGGAAGACAGAGATAAAAACCTTACGTCCATCAAAACCACAATCCTCAAATTCAAATTTCCCACTAACCATATTCCTGGACCATTGAAGGAGCTTCACAGGAGCAGTTTCTTAAGTTACCATCTCTAACTGTTACCTAGAGCAATTAGGTAGCATCCAGGGTTTTAGTAGGAGTCGAGGCATGCTGCTTCCATCAGAATATTATTTGAATGTAAATATATTGAAAGAAATAGAGGGGTGAAAAAAGGAAACTTACAAAATACAGATTCCAGTTCAAATTTTATTTGCATACAAAAATATATTATAATGGGAAAAGCCTATTACTGTCTCCAACTATATATAATTAATTACAAATATTTTCATAAGAGCATTTTAAATTATAGGAAAGCTATGTTTTAAGAGAAAATACAACATTAGCACGGGTCATCGGTTCTAATACGCTGCAAGCAGGTAAACAAATCAGTTGCGCTGTCTAAATTGCCAAGAGATGAAAATGAGGGCTGAGCCTGAGAACAGCCTGGTGGCAGGTGAGCTTTCACCTCTGGCCTCTCCTGCAGTAGATTCTAGTTGCTGATTTTACCAAGTCCTCAGCGCTTCCTGAAGTCTCTCTTTTGGCAAAGAAGGACCCAGAACTTCTCCTTGTTTCACATACCTGTGAAGAGGAGATAAGTAAGTTATCCATTCACACTAATTTAAAACGTCTACGCTTAACCAGATGACGTGCATCAAAGCACCAAATTTAATGGCAGCCTTCCCAAGTAAGTACGTCTGTTTAGCCGGCAAGACTGGACAGCCATCTGCACCTCCCATGAAGGAGGCAAGCTTGTTCCATGGGTCGAACACAAATTGGGCTGCAATTACAATAATCTCTGTCAAAACAGGCCTTAGTCTTCTGATGTGGGATGGGAGGGCATGTAAGAAAATAGACAGTAAAATCTTCAAGTAAATAGAGATGACACAAGGACTTTCTAACCTAATATTTGGACCAGTCTGAAATAGCATTATTTCTAAACCACCGACTTTGGGTCTAATTTTTCAGATTCCCACCTGGTTATTTAGCAGACTATCACATAAAATACTCCTTAGGGGAAATCAAGAACTTCCCTGAAAAATTCAGGGTTTTGGCTCAGAATCCTTCAGCCCTCTCTGGGACCGAACAAGGCCCCCGCCTGAGGAGAGCTGCTGAAATGTCCAACCCGGAGCTCGAGCTGGTCCTTCCGGCTCTATGGGGTCTACAGAGGGATTCTCAGGGTCGCTTCCTCTAGACCCTATTGCAATTAAGATCTGATGTCTTCAGTTCCCAGAATACATTTTTGGTTACACAAAATGGGAAACCATCAGTGTAATTCTGAAGTGGGATACAAGGCATTGAGTATTTCATGGACGCCTTTCAGTAATTGGCATGGGTCTTTGGTTGGAGGGTCTCCACAAGCCAACTTCCTTTTTGGGACTCACCCCTTTAGAAGATAGACCTCACCGAGCCCTTGGATCTAATGTGGCCCGTGCCAATGGGCCCCTCTGGCCTGTAGGCGGAAACCTTGTGTGGTCATTCAGCTCATTTCTTCACTGAAAAGCCTGGCAGGTCTTCATAATGGAAAAGTTCTAGCCTTGTTCTAGCTACTACTTTTCTCTCCATTTCTCAAACAAACCACCATTGTTTGCTTGGTGGCCTGTGCTCACCGTTTGGAAGGGCACAAGGACTACTTGAATGCAAGCTTATCCTTAGCATTTCCTGCCAAGCCGCTGGGGTCCAGTTTCTAAACCTAAAGAAGCCTTATGATGTAACTTCCTGCCCCCAGGCAAGCCTGTAAACATTATAGCGTTTTATCAGAGGTGTCTGTTGGTTTTCTGGTTAATTTTTTAATACCAGCCATGTACTTACTTGCTAATGTTCTGTCAAGATCAGCAATAAAGTCTTCTAGTTCTTTTGTGTCTCCCAGTTTGGCTATAAAACAGGAGATGGAGTTCAGTTTCCCATATCAAAGACAGATGACGCCAGCAGCTGCAGACACATGGTGGGTTTTTTCCTCATGACTACATGACGCCATTTTACATCTCTTCATCCTCAGACTTCCGAATGGCAACCTGCACCAACTCTGAGTGTCTGCTCCATTGTCTAGCCACAGCACACTCAGAAACTGACTGTGAAGACGAGCTTCAATGTTTCTCTTAGTGTTTCATTCATTTCTATATCCCCCACCCAACCCCACAACCCCCACCCAAGAAACCTGGAAAAAGAATCTTCCTTCACTGCCTTCAAAGGAAAGGAGTGGGGAATGGGGGTAGCTCAGTGCTCTGAGCACCTGCTTCCCATGTACAAGGTCCCAGGTTCAATCCCCAGTACCTCTTAAACAAACAAATAAGCAAAAGGAAGTAGCAAGATTGAGAGGTGAATTTTCTTGTTTGTCTGTTTTTTCTCTATTATTATTACTGAAATAATGAAAATGCTCAAATAGTGATTGAAATGATGAATGCACAACTATGTGATTATACCAAAGACCACTGACTGTATACTTTGGATAAATCTTATGCTTTATTAATATGTATCAATAAAATTGATTTGTTTTAAAAATATAATTGATTTGTTAAAAAAAAAGTAAAGGAGTAGTTTGCTGTGGGGAGGGGAAGTAGATTAAAAAATTGGTGTTTGTTGTATGTGTGCATGATTGTGCTAAGATTTGAGTGATCAGTCAAAACTACAAGTAAGCATGGCACTGTAGGGAAGGGACACCCAGATTCTGATATTCCTGCGGCACCTTCTTCTATGCTGTCCCTGCAGCCGTCAGAGTCCCTCCAGTATAAACTGAACGAATAGCCAGTTTTTGACTGTCCCTTGTCAAAATATGACACAAGCCTGGGTACAGGACATTATCCTCCATCACGTGCCAAGGCAAGGTAATGAATCCCTGTGCTGATTTTCTTCTATTTCCTGAGAAACATCCTTATTTTTCTCTATAGAACTCATCACACATGCCTTCCCTGAAATGCATTACTGGATATATTTATTAATCAACTCCTGCTAGTTATAAATGGTTCCTTGTTCTGAGCTTTCACAGTCAATTTGCCATCTGAGGCTTTTTCCCCTCTTTAATTACTGCCTCTTTAGGATCAGGTAGCAAATCTGGGCACATTCTAAGCCACTTTCTAGACGGCTCTGTCGCTCTGATCGCAACAGATCCGTTACAGACCAAGGGCTGGGAACAGCACAGTCCCCAGTGGCTGATAACGTTGCTCTGTTGAGAAGAGAGTTCTAAAACGGCTCTTTTGAAAAGGTTCTGTCTTAACGCCAGAGTTGGAAAAGTGATAGAATCTTCATATTTTTTCAACTCTGTTCCATTTTTATTGCATTCTGCAACTATTTTCAGCAAGTGTAACTTTTCCTAAGGGGAAAAAAATTGCTTTGTTTTCAAAAGGGCACTGGTCCAATATCACAGAACATTCAGCTCTCTCACTGGAGACACCCTATTAGTTCCAAAAAATAAGAAACTGCTCCTCTGTCTTTAAAAACTTTTTCGGTCTATAAATATCACAGCGGAGACAGGCTAGGGCTGCTATTTTGAATTGTGGGAAATCATCTCCTAATGAAGACCCCATTTAATTGCTAACTTGGTAATGTGAAAACACTGATTACATAGTTAAGGCAATAAAAACAGTCCCACCTTCTGCGAAGTCTAACTGCTGAGCTTTAAATTCTAGACTCAGGCAGGCATGAGGAATGCTGTCACCTGGCGCTCAGCCTTGACCCTGCCGCAGGAGAGGAAGCAGGTCTCCAGCCTCCAAGTTTTCTTTCTCTCTGTGCACTTGGGTTTCCTGCTCCCCGAGTATCTAATTGTCACATGCAGGATGGAAATCCTGAGAAATGACGAATTCCGCTTCACACTGTGCTGTACTATTTATTGTTTTGCATATTTGGAAAAGATTGGATAGGGCCAAAGGGGAAGAGAGATGAGACTGAGAGTGGGAGGGGAACCCAACAGCCAAAAGCCCACACTCCAACTTACCCTTCCGAGGCCCGACGGTGGGAGAGAGCAGAGCTGGGGTCGAGTTTGTAGGAGAATTCAGTTTTTCATCACTGAAGCTGAAGCTGTTCCTGTACAGGGAATCGGCACCTTTCAGGGAAGAAAACGCACTCATTAAACATGTTTTTAGTCTACGGTCTATTGATAACTCGTAGCTTATCTCCGACCAAAGCAAAGGGTATAAACCTATAGTAAAGGTCCATATGTATGAATGATATACTCGATAATTTTTTGAAGATGAAAAACACAAGAAAGCACTAATAATAGAATTATGAAGAATCAAAATATAATTTTTAAAAATGGTCGATTTCCACATTTTATATTATTCCCAAAAGCGATTTGAGACGGAGGAATGTGCACAGGTTTACGTGTGAGCGTCTCCAATCGTGCACACCAAAGGCCCCTTAAAGAGGAGGGGGCGAGGGCCATCGCCACCACCAAGCCTGCCCCACCAACAAACAGGACCCACGGACCAAGTGCCTGAGCGACAGCCAATCCAACGTCTGGCCGATTGGGGTCAGCTGGGGATTTTAATTGTGCTTTTTTTTTTCTTTTTCCTTTGTTTTAATTTGTGGTTTTTGTTTTGTTTTTTTAAATAATTTTTTGTTTTCTTTATTTTTCTGGGTTGGGGATTTTGAACATGAAGAATCATCTTTCATGTATCATGTCCCTGATGTCCTCTGAAATCCCTAAGATACAAAAACAAGGTTGGGGAATGGATGTGGCTCAAGCAGTTGAGCGCCAGCTTTCCACATGGGGAGTTTCTGGTTCAGTCCCCAGTGCCTCCTAAAACAACAACAACAGCAAGTAAACAAAGAGAAAAACTAACTCAGGGGAGCTAATGTGGTTCGTGGTTGAGCGCCAGCTTCACACTTACGAGGTCCCGGGTCCAATTTCTGGTCCCGGCCCTTGCACCTTAAAAAAAAACAAACAAGGTTGGGCCCCCCTCCTCGTTCGTGGGAGCAGGTGCATCTTTGCCATGATTTTCCAAGGCAACAAACGCCAATCCTTCACACTAGGGATAAGCTAGACAAAGGGCCAATGACAAAGAGGTCTTCTCCTGGAGGGTCAGTGTTTTACAGATACCCGGAGTGATTTTGTGGTTTCCTCCATTCTCACACCCCCTAAAAAAACCCAGAGACATGGCAAGGCAAATGTTCCAGAAGCCAGAGAATCAGCTCAGCCACTAAGTACTTTAAACACTTAAACAAGATAATTAGTATCTGTGGGCCTCAGCTTCCATACAATAAAATAGGGAGGGGCATTAAATGATCCTTAGAGTCCCCTCCAGCTCTGAAATCCTGGGAAGGCCCACCAAAGGGGAGGGAATCCCCCCAGCTGCTGCCCACCCAGCTACGAGACTGAACACAGACAGGAGCTGCCGGCTAGGTAACTCCGACTCAAAGGCACAAAGGCAGAGCAGGCAGCGGAAGCAGGATGTGGCCCTGTGATGGAAGGGCCTTCCTGGGGAAGACAAAACAAAACGCCAGCCAAGCCTGTGGCACAGATGCGCTCTTGAAAGGCTCTTCAGGTGAGAAAGGGCAGCTGAGCGACGCGGGCCTCCCCTGGCTGCGTCTCCTCTTTGGGATTCTCTCACTTTAATCCAATTACTTCCAGTTCAAGAAAAGGCAAAAACATCTCTCTTTGGTCCCCTTAACTCAAAATGGACTTGAACAGTTGCAAAAGATAGGCACTGTACAAAAAGATTCAGAGTTTTCAGAAGCAAGGTTTCTAGTCCCAAGAGAATACAGCTTCCATCCATAAAGGCTGCCACAACTTCTCAGTCCCCTTCCTTTCCTTCCACTCTCCCCTGACCAGGTAGCACCAGCTACCAGCTTGTCTTCCTGGTCTACAGACTCTCAATTTCCAGACATACCCAGAAGACCCATCCTTCAGCGGTCCATCCCAGGTCACCTAAAAGATCACGATCCACAACCATCCTTGAGGGCTTTATGATGAACTCCTACTGAGATCCAAGACTCTGCCCTTGAAGCTTATGTTTTCCTAAAAACACATTCCTCAGAATACTGGTCCCTTGAAAAGAAAAGCTCTGTGAGTGCCTAAATCTCTTAAGAGAGTCCCATCATATACTTCTACTTTAAAGTCCCTGAGAAGTCTTGTAATAAAGAAACCAGTTCACCCTAATTCCCAAGGTGACTTAATCACAGGATACTTCTTTTGTGTGGCACCTCTGCCAATATTACTCGGGACACATGTATTCTGTGGAATTTGATTTGGGAAACCCTTCTACTTGGTTCATCAGCTGAGCCCACCCCTAGAGATTTCCTCAGGGGAAAGTCGTTGCCATTCATACAGGAAAGTCGTCATGTCCCTTGCAGACCTACAAAGAGTATTACCACTGATCACCAAGCAAGGGCCAGGAGAACTGTCCCTCATCTAACTTGGGAAGTCTGTTGGGAGATAATATCAAATTTAGGGGCAGGAAAACCACAGAGGGTCCTAGGGAAGACAGCCTTGCGCCTGGCCTCCTGAGCTGGAAAGAAGGAATGTGTGATCCTTGGAACATTCTCCTCAGCTCTGAAGGACACCCAAGAGCCTCACCCCTACTCTGCGCCCCCCCAGAGCGCCAGGCCCAGCCCTCAGTGGCCACACCCCTGGCCTCTATCTCCCAGAAGCAGCCAGCCCTGAAGAGCCATTATCACCACCACCCTCATCCTACCCACCCCCGCCCCAGGCGCCCTTCCCAGGGCTTTGGGCTCCACCTCTGTTCTTCCCCCACTGTCCAGTGGTTTTATGCCCACATGGACTCAACCCTTGGGAGGAGAAGAAAAATCACAATTTGTTTGCCTCATGGTCAAGCAGACCAAAAGCTTTTGAGTTGTCAGGGGAGCAATGATCTCGACATGGAAGAGGCTATTCTAAAAAATACAAATAAATAAAAATAAAAAGGAGAGGAGGGAAAAAGTAATCCCTTGTGGTTTGGGGATACTCTGTGGAGAAGGAGCCATAGCACCGGCAGATCACCATGGCTTACTCTCATCCTTTACAGCCTGGTTGCATGCGAAATACCTTCCCGGTGCAAGGATTTTCCTCAAACTCAGAAAATATATAGACAAACTGAATTTTCCTTAGCTGATAAATGTTTGCAGACCAAACCATTAAAATAATCAGAAGTTGCTTCCTACTGCTAAAAACTCATGCTACTCCCACCATGACAGAGGAGGAGGAAAAAATACGAGTTATAGCATCTATACACGTAAACACAGGCACATCAGCATAGCACGTGCTCGCTCCCCGTCTCTTTCACACCCTGGCTCACAGGCACACTCACACACACTCGCTCACCCACCGGCTCCTCCACTTTCCTGTGAGGTCCAGTGCACACTGTGTGGGAAGGACCCGCCTCCAGGGCTCTGAAACATGACACCAGCCTTGAGCCAAACCTACCCAGGGTTCACTTCATTTCTTCCTGGGGTGGCATTCTACGCGGGTCATTCTTGTCAATGAGGAAAGATGAAGAAAGCCACCTCAGGAGTCCCAGAGCCACCGCCCCAGCAGGAGCCACCACTGTGGAGGGGGCACGTAGCACGAGAGGCCCTCAGAGAGCTGCGCGCAGCTCCCACCTGAGCCTCGGCCCTCTTGGCCATGGGGAGCAAGAACCAGGAGCCCCACGTGTGCAGGTACCTCTGGTTTTAAATACTTTATTCTGAAGTTCCTGGCAAAATGGAGAACTGTGTGTCCAGGAGAAGAAAGGTCAACAGAGAGAATTTAAAAGAATCAAGGCTCTGGGTCAGGCTTTCTTCTCTGCTTCAGACAGTGGCAAAATTATGATGAGAAAGTCATCTATAGAGAGAAACTCGCAATAATAGAGTATTAACACAGACCTCACCAAGCTCCCAAGCTCCAGAGCCCCAGAACTTCCCAATGAAATTTCATTCCATGGACTTTCATTAAGCACCTTCCACGCACAAGATCTGGTGCTAGGTGTGGTGGTCAAGGAAAAGGGGAGCAAGGCCCAATTTCCTGTTCTTTTTACTCCCCTAGCACTCTATTCCTTGCAAAATAACAGCCAGTTGGTCTGATGAAATGACAGTGGCGTGTCGCTGGCTGATAGCATGTGAATGTGTTGCCTCACCCTGGGTGCCAGGTGCTGCTAGGTTAGGGGTCTGCAGGGTTCTTAACTGCCACAATTTGGGGAGCCTCTGCAGGTGGGAAGGCTAGATATTTTAAGGCCTTACAGCCTCTACTTCAAGCAGCTCTGAAACCCCATCTTGTAAGCATCTCACAGTGTGCTGAAGGCAGGATCTCAAATGCAGAGACGAGTTATCTAAGTTATCATCAGAAGAAATGTCAGCATAGTAAATACACAACCACCTGACTTAGGAGCATCTACAGAGCTTGAGAAACTCAGCCGCAAAAAGAGAGGCTTGTTTGAAAGGTAAGTGTGCTTTTTTTTCCGTTTGGGGGTGGGAAGAAAAGGTAATTTAGGGTTAGCGCTGACTTGTGCTACTCCAGAGGAAAGGAAACCACAGACTGTAAGTCTTGCCCAGAGTTCCTGTAAATATAGAACAACCCCACACGTCTAAGGCAAGCAAACTACAGTAATTAACGGAGAAAAGGAAAGCTTCCCTCCTGTTTTCCCTTTTGCCACAGGGAATGGGGTGGGGAGTAGGGATGGGAGGGTTTCATCTTCAAAATCTAAATTACGACAGTCTCACAAAGAGCCGGATAGAATAAGGAAGAGCCTCATTTCTCCGTTTCCCCGCCGCTGCCCCAGCTCGCCTTCTGGAATGGCTCCGTCCCTCCTGACACCTCACTGATGCTTGTGGAGTAAGAGTGCCTGTTTCCCCTTGGGATTCCTGGCCGGTACCAGGGCTCTCACCTGGCCTCTGCCTCCCACAGCTTGAACAAGTTCAGGTTCTAGTCTCCGCGGCTCCTGACCCAGACCAGCCACTGATATGCTACCTCCCTGCTCCAGGGTGCATTGTCTTGATAGGGACATGCAGACACTCCTGGTCTGGCCTGTGCCAGAAAAGCCACCTCCTGATTCCCTAACGTTGTCCTGCAGTTTCCTGATAGCCCTCCGGCGCACACCAGCTAGACTTCAGACCTTTTCTATTAAGTAGCAAAACACTTCCCCCTCATGGGACAAAAGGTATGTGAAAACCCCAACACATAAATAATACGAGTTCATACTACCCTTTAAGTTCGAGTCAATGTTATAAACCTGTAATTGCATAAAGTAAATCAGTGGAAACATAAATTAAAACACTGATTAAAATTTGGTATAAAGTGAGTTAAAATTTCATTGAACACATTTGGGAGATCATGGTGGGTTTTTGTGGTTTTGAAAACACTGACAAAAGCAATTCGTGTGTTCCCAAAAAAAACCTTTATTATGGATACTGAAATTTGGATACCATATGCATGGCACAAAATATTATCCTTCTTCTGATAGCTTTCAACTATTTAAAAATGTGAAAACCATTCTTGGCCACGGTAGCCTGTAATTTGCTGACTGTAGCATTATACCATAAATCAGGCAAACTCGAAGAGGGTGTCTCAAGCTGGCATCTAGGAGTCACCAGGATGGGGCACTGCTTCCATGAAACCCTGCAGCCAAATTAAATATTACCAATTGCTGTCGTATTTGTTTTTTATTCATTCCCAAATATTGTCAGCACTTTTACTATGACCTCAAGGAGTATATAATAAGAGAAGTGAAAAATAAAGACAGCAGAGGTAGACTGCACTAAGAGACTGCGGTTAGTAGGAAGGAGAGAGTTCATCTGTTTGGGGGTAGGGTGCTGATACTAAAGAAGGCTGGGAAAAGGGGGCAAGATTTAACCTGGTCTTATAGGAAGGATACAGTATCAATAATATTGAACAAGGACATTCTAGTTAGAATTTTGCTAATCAAGCACTGTGCATGTGTTCAGATTTCATAATTAATGATGTTTATCCTCTAATAACCCATGAACTCAAATTTCAGAAATCACAAAAAGAAATACTCTATATATCTCTCAAATCCCTAAAAAGCCTCTGTATGTTCACAAAACTTATCGGTGTTTACTAACTGTTAGACTTAAAAAAATCCATCTCCCTCCCTATTAAATTCAACCATGTTTAGGCCAAAAAAACGAATAAAGCAATATATTTTTAAAAATAAACTCAAACCAGAGATTTTCACAATTCCCAGGGCACCTCTGAGGATCAAGTTTGAAAACCCCTGTCCTAGTTCCTAAGTGCATTGCCCTTTTTCTGTCGAAATTCAAATTACTCCCACTAAAGTGCCTGATATAACCTGTTGAAAGCTGAAGACAGTCCACCTATAGGAAAGAAGCAGTTTCTATTTTGATCAACAATCAAAATGTGCCATTATACTGCAATTATTTTGATCCTCTTCACTTTTTAGGAGGCCTCCTATAAGCGTGAACAGGAAAAAGTTATTTCCTTATTAAATATCCATTCTTCTTCCCTATCTAAGCTAATTTCCTCTTTTGGGTAGAAGAAAGAATATCTATTGCAATGCAAACAATCTATAAAAACATTTTTTTAAGTGAAAAGGAAGGGTTCTTCAAAAAATGCGAATGCTAAAAAAAAAAGGAAAAATGTGAACACTGTATTGGTCTACCTTGTAAAGTAGGTCTTCAAAGCAGTAGAGCTGTGAATGTTAGAGCAAAACCCAAGGTAAAGGCAGCAGGTACTGCTCAGTTGTTGAGCATCTATTTCCCACATACAAGGTCCCAGGTTCAATGCCCAGTACTTCAAAAAAAAGGTAGCATACATACATACAGAACATTTTCATGCAGGAAACTGGCTCGAAGATCTATTCTCTATAGCTCGGTGTGTGCATTTTAATGATGTCTTGCAAGCATTCGATGGAGAAAAATTTTCTTTCTAATCCTGAGCTTGTGGATCTTTCCAACAGCACTGTTAAATAGCATCCTTTCCCTTTCATAGCTAGAGAAACTGAGGCTCACTCATTCCACAAAGTCCCGAAAGGGCTCAAGCCCGGGCTCTGCTGACCACCCTGTATGACCACTGCCTTGAAGAGACAACAGTCAAACACAGCCACAACCACAACACTTAACAGATGCGTGGTGAGACTCAGATGGGACTTCGGTCTCCTCCTGAGGACTGGTTCCCATTCCAGCCATCAGTCCATGGCAGTAGGCCTTAGAGAGAGTCCATGCGGTTCTGCCGTTTTACCAGAAAAATGGGGACAACAGCGTCCACCTCTTAGGGTTGTGACAGAGATCATGGGAAATACACTCGAAGCACAGAGAAGATGGCAATCATCATGAGAGCTAATGAGTAATAAAAACCGCAATCACAGGAAGGGGTTGGTGAAAGTGAGCTGCTGTTACCATTCTCCCTTTGGGAGAGCTAAATTCCAGAAGGATCTACCTCTCTCCAGCATTCTCTTCCACAGGGAAACATTAAACAGACAAATGAGTATAACGGATGTCTGTGCTTAATTCTTGGCAGCAATTAAGATACACATATTTGATACACACAGCTCCTGCCAAGACTATTTCTAACCAGTCTTGTGGGAGACAAACTACACACTTAGAGCAAAGAGCAATGTCATCTGAGCCTTCTTTGTATCCTGACCAGGCCTCTCTCCATCACTTCTCTAACCATTCTAAGGGCTAGGTTGTTAAAGTTAACAGTTAACAAAAACTGACTGCAAAATACACACACACACATGCCCTGAGAAAATTACACACTCTAACCCAAATATCTGCCCCCTCGAATGTTAAGAATGTGTTTCTCATGCCTTCCCTTTGAGGCTCCTGAAAAGGGATTCCAGATCTGAAATCCCACTCAGTTGAAGCCACCATCCCCCAGGAATAGGCAAACTCATGCTGTATTCTAGCTGGACGTGCTGTGGCTTCTAAAGGAGCTGTTCTTTGCAAAAGAGCAGCACTGGACAGACAGTCCCAGATTTCCTTCCGGTGTGGGAAAGAATTGGTTTTTTATGAATAACTTGCTCCGTGCCCCAGGAGAAGGAGACATATTAAAGTTTGGCCACAGATATTGAGATCTCTTTCCAAAAACTGAAGACTTCCCCTTGAAAGCAAGTTGAAAGAGTAAATTAGTGTTAAGGATTTAATAAGTGGCTTGGTCACTAGCAACAACATCCAAAAATTCAAAACGGAAAATCAGCACACAATTTCATTCCCTTTCACCCCAAAAGCTGCAACTCAGTCTCACCCTCCGGCAGGGCTGCCAAGGAGACTCACGCTGGTGCTCAAGTGCCTGGCTCAGTTCCTGAACAGGGTGGTAAATGCCCTTTATCCCTTTTCCAGAGGACAGCCCATGTTCAAGTCTAGGACTGAATCTTACCCAGTGACAAGGGAGAGCTCCAGCTTTCAAAAGGAGAGAACCAGAAGAAAAGGGCACTGCTTTTACTGTCAGAGCCAAGGGGAGCAAAGAGAATGACATTCAAGCTTGGAACCCATGTAAGGGATTAAAATCTCAAGAATAACCCAGTAGAGTTTAAATTTCTCTTTAAAAATCAGTCACCCGGGATCTGAAAACCAGTAATCATACTGTTTGACACCTAAACCGGGATGTGTCCATCATCCTTAAGGGAAATTTGACTGGGGGGGAGGGGTGTCTTTTATTTCAAGGTTGTTTAGGACAAAGGGGGTTTTGATTATGAGAAAGGTCATGCCTACGTCCATGCCCCCCTACTCTCTGGGTCCCCCTCCAGGTGGGGCAGGGGTCACCCCTGTAGTGGTCCTGCTTCCAAGGAACACTTGAATTCAGCAGTGCCAGGGACTGTTTCAAAACTGCGTGCAGTGGAGCAGCATTTTGGCTCTTGAGAGTCCAGGGCCCAAAGAAAGTGCAAAAAGTTATTTCAAAAATCCCAGAAACTGGCAGTTTACGAAATCTTGCCTGGTTTCACAAATGTCTCAATATTGTGCCCTCCTGCGGTCAGCCCCCCACGGCTCCCCATACCCGCTCCTGTGGCACTTGCTCCACATCCTCTGGAAAGTTTTACTGCAAGGAGAGGGGCGGGGAGAGGAGGGAGGCGGCGGTGGAAAGGCCTGGCCCGTGTCCCCAGGGGTCGTCTGGTTGTGCGTCGGGCCAAGCCGCTTAGCCCCTCTTACCTGACACCCGCAAGGCGACAGGTGGGCCAGCTGCCCTCCAAGGGCCTTCCATTGCCCCCACTCCCGGGTCCTACAGCTTCCCGAGCTTCCGCTGGGCCCACGCCCTCTGTTCACAGATTTGCAAACTGAGGCAGAACCTGGAGCGCCCTCGAGGGGTGGAGAACCCGGAGCCGGAAGAACTCCGGATCCGCTGGCTGGATAAGGGGCCTTACTTACTCTCGGAGTCGCTGAAGCCGCTGCTGTCGCTGACGCTGGCGCAGCTGAGGCGCTTCATGCGCTCCAGGTGCTCCTCGTAGTGGAAGTGGCGCTCGTGGAAGGGCGACGCGAAGTCCGCCAGCACCGCGTCGAACTCGCACAGCGCGTCCGTCAGGTCCGCGGCAGCTGCCGAGTCCAAGGCCGGGGCTGCGGGCAGGGACGGCGGGCTCGGGTGATGGGGACGGGGCCCGGCGGGGACCGCCACCCTTCCCGAGGACACCGGTCACCACGCGCTTGCCCAGGGACAGCACGCGGGGGCCGCCCGCCTTCTCATCTCCCAGCCCCCGCCTGCAGGCCCTTGTCACCAAGCCCCTTTTCCGACAAAGCCGCTGGGCCCCGGGGGGCTGCGGCTGCTGAGAAACTCTTCCCGCGCGCGGTCGGGGCCTCGTGCCCACGCTCGTTCCCCCGGGGACGGTGGGAAGACTGAGTCAGGCTGTGCCCGTGACGTGTCCCCGTCCCGCGTGGGAAGGGCGGCGAGACGGGGAGGGGCTGGGCCCGCCCGCGCCGCGCGACCCGGGGGCAGGGCCCCGCGGGTGAGAAGGGGGAGGTGGGGTGCACGACCCCTCTTCTCACGCCCCACGCCCCCTGCGGGGCCGCGGCTGTAGGGGACTTCGGGGCCCCACACTCACCTGCGGCGGCGGCGGCCGCGGGGCTGCCCTCGGCGGCGGGCGGCTTCATGGGGCGCGCTCGAGTCCGCGCGCGCGGGGCGGAGGTGCTGCGGGGGACCGGGCCCGGGATCCGAGCCCGCTCGTGCACTGGGGCCGGCTGTGGGGCTGCGGGGCTAGCCCTCCCGCCCGGCTCTGCCTCTGCCCGGGTGCCCTCCCGCCCGGCTCTGCCTCTGCCTGGGTGCTCGCCGCACGCCCCGCACGCCCGGACGCGCGCTCCCCGACCCGCAGCCCCGCGGCTCTTCTCCCAGCCCCGCGGCCACACCTTCTTATAGCCGCGGGCGGGGGCGGGGCGGGGCGGGGCGGCCCGGACCTTGCCAGCCTGTCCCCAAGGCGCCGCCCCCGCCACACGCCCGCCAGGAGCCGCCGCAGGGACGACAAGTCGCCGGAGCCCGGGTGACAGCCCCAAATATTTACCCGCCGCTGGCCCCGCGCGCCCTGAAAGCCCGACCCACGGAAGTGTCTGGGCCACTGTTCGGGGTCACCAGAGCCCCGCGGCTCCCCGCTGTGTGCCTTGAATCTCCGTGAGCCTCAGTTTCCTCCTCTGTGACATGGACGGAAAAACGCTGAGCCTCCCGGGGTCGCCGGGAGCATAAAGGAGCCGCGCGGCGGTGGCAGGAAGGCCCAGCCGCGTGCGGGAGACGTGGGCCGAGCTTGCGGGCGCCGCATTCCATTCCGCCCGAGGGACTGACGAGGCCGTGGGAGGCCGCAGTGGGAAGGTGGCAGCCGAGAGGGACACGTCGGTGGAGTCCGCGCGGTGACGCCCCTCTCGGAAGGTGGGAGCCCGCACCGCAGTCCCGGGCGTTCCCACCAAGCCCGTCTTCATTCCAGACGAGTTTGTGCGGGGCAAGAAATGGCTGCGTAGACGCAGCGAGTTGAGCGGGACGCCTCGCGGTGTCCACACTCGCGGGCTGGCCTCGGCGCGCGCGGCGGCGGCGGCCGGGGCGCGCGGCGGTCGTGGCTGCGAACGACGCGCCTCTGCGCAGCAGGACGGTCGCCGGGTGTTTCAGTTTAAAGCCGTTAAACGTGAGTGAAAGGGAAAAGGGCAACCCCTCAACCGCAGTGGCCACGCTTGACGTTCCCCGTGTCGTCCTGGCGGGAAGCTCTGCTGGCCCGCGCTGCCCGGGCGCTCGCCCGCACAAAGCCCGGGGGAGCAGGGCGCGCCCAGCCCGGCTCCTCGGGCGCCTCCTGGCAGTTAGGAGGATGCAGGCGCTATTCCTTGCCCCGAGAGCTAGCACCATTGCCCCTGCTTCCCAGGTGAGGACACGGAGGCAGGGAGCGGCTGGGTAGCTCGTCAGTCAGGTAACGGCGATGGAAGAGCAGGTCCACTTGGTTTCGGAGCCGCCCTCGTCGGCATCCACGCCCTCGGTCCTGCACGGTCGCACCCGACGACGCGTGCGCGGAGAGCAGGGCGGACTGCGAAGTACCCAGGCCCTTGCGGAAACCGGGCAAGGGACCTGCATCTTCATTTTCTCTCTTTTGCTCTTCCTCTTTTCCCCATTCCCCTTTTATTTAAAAAAAAAAATGTTTTTTTCACCCCCCCTTTTAACTCTGTTTTCTCTCTTCCTCTGTCATTCTCTTAGACTTACCCAAGGCCCACACTGGCGAGACCCTGAGTTAAATGGCAATAGCCAGCTGGGAACTGAGGCCAAGAAGCTGCCTTCCTAACGTACTCCCCTCCAATCCCCCCCCCCCCCCCCAGGGCAGTGGACACCCCAACCCAGGTCTGGTTGATAGCCCTGGGACCCTCTCAGTAAACAGTCAAGCTGATCTCCAGGTGCACCAACAAAGCCCCACTTTCTAGCAACCAAACCAGTTTACTGAGAGAGTGATGAGAGCCTTGTGCCCCTCCAGGAGAGGCCATTTTGGTTGGCTGATTGGTGCTGTCATCTTCATTCAATTGGCCCAAGAGTTATGGAGAGGGGAGATGACTGGGCAAGTGGCCCCAACTCCATGTGTCACCCCCCTCAGAAGGTTTCACTTTGGTTAGGAGGACTGCTGCTCTCTCACCCTCTTTCCAATTATAAACCTAATTTTTACTATATAGGAAAGTATTGGTAATTAGGTAATAACATTTCATATCCACCACCCAGAATTAAAATGTCAACATTTTGCCATTTGCTTCAGATGTTTTTGACATATAACAGACTAAAGTATGCAAACCTTAAGTTTACAGTTTGATAACTTTTTACATATGTATATACCTGGGAATTACCATCCAAATATAATTCATTTCATCACCCCAGAAGGGTCCCTATCCCACCTCCCAGTCAATGCCTCCCCATAGGCAACTCATATTCTGATTTCTGTCAGAATGAGGTGGCCTGTTCCAGAACTCCTTAACCAAAATCATGCCATATGCATTCTTTTATGCCTGACTTTTCTGTTAAATGTAATGTCTGTGGGATTTAGTCATGTTATTTCAGTTGTATTAATCCATCATCCTGTTGATGGATATTTGTTTCCTTTTTCCTTTCTTTCTATTTAAATAGAGCTGTATCTGGTTCTTGTGTTACATGCTTAAGAGTCTCCAGGATATATGTCTAGGAGCAGAATAAACCATACTGTTGGATTATTTCTGGTCATTGGATAATAAAAATCAACACTGCTGTGAATATCCTTGTCCATGTCTTTGGGTGCACATATGTACTTGCTTCTCTTGGGTCTCTATCTGGAAGCGGAATTCAGAATCACGGGATAGGAATATGTTTAACTTGTGAAGACACTGCCAAACAGTCTTCGAAAGTGGCGATACCTGAGAGTTTCAGTTGCTTCATATTTGTGCCAACACATGATATTGCTGAACTTTTTCATATCAACCATTCTGTTGAGTGTGTATGGATATCTTACCATGGTTCTTTTCTTTTTGTGGTGGTTTTAATTTACAAAAGTCTACTTAACATTTATAAGCTTTCAAATCTTTTCTTTTAGACTTTTCCCTCTCAAGTCTCTTGTATCCAAGCATCCTTAGGACTTCTCCACCTGGTGTTTCTCTACCAATTCCCTGTGGAAGAAACTTCTAGCTTTCCCCTGATATGGGATCTTATGTCATGGGCCCAGGGATTCCTGCAGTAAAGTCTGTATTTCCCCACCTCCCTTGCAGCTAGAAGTGGACATGTGACTACATTCTGGACAACAAGCAGTCAGCAGGGGTGTCCTATAAAACCTCTGGATCAGGAGCAGATGTGGCTCAAGCAGTTGGGCACGCACCTCCCACATGGGAGGACCCAGGTTCAGATCCCCACACTTCCTAAAGACTACGAGCAGACAATGAGTGGATACAATGAGCAGAGACAATGAGCAGACAGATGAGGGAGCCATCTCGGGGAGAGGGGGAGTATAAAACTATTTTTTTTAAAAAAACAGCCTCTGGATCATATCCTTAACAGAAGGGGGCAGGCACCCTCACCACTCCTTCCTGCTGGATGAAAGGCTGACGGGAGACTAGTCCTCAGACCAGGAGGTGGAAGCCACTTACTAAGGATGGCAGCAAAAAAAAACCAGAAAGAAATCCTAGACCTGCATACGAGCCAACCCTCGACTACCCATACCTTCATGAGAGGAAATGAAATACATTTACCATTGGGGGATTTTTGCTTTATTTGAATGTATTCCTTCCTGAGAAAAATCTCATCATGAATCTCCCCTAAGCCTAAGCAAGTGAAGATGGAGTGAGACGCTTCTGGGCTCCATGCCCCCTCAGAAGCTTTGAACAACAAGCACTTGGCAGAAACATCTTTCTCAAAGCTCCAGAAAATAAAGCACTGCAGTAACTGGGTGAGCACTGCATCAAGGCAAGGGCTCTTCAAAGGCCTCAGGACCTCTCAGTGTCCTGGCTGGCCCTTCGCTGGCTCAGCATGGAGCCAGCCCGTGCTCCCAGCACAGCTCCTTGGTCCTGGTTCTGGAGAGAGCAGATTAAGCCCCGCGCACGCATGGGGAGCATGTCTACACACCTGGCCCAGTCTGTCTGGTGGTGCCTGAGGGATTCTGCTGTACCAGGATTTGCCCTGCAGATTTAAGGAAGGTCACAAAATGCTCCGGGGGAGCAGTCAAGTGGCTGCCTGGTCGAGGGACATGCAGTATAGTGCCTGGGACCCTGAGGAAACTGTTTCCTAGGGAAGAGGAACATTTGTATCCCTATAAACGGGAATTCCTAGGGCCACACGCACATGCCCAAGACAATACACATGTGCAGAAAAGACCACAGAGGCCCTTACATATTGACCTGGAATTATTCTCTAAACTCATTGAATGGATAAGCTCTAAAAGAGTGTACTCACACTGGCTTAGCTGCATAGACCACATCAACTACGCAGAACCACATAAACATACCTAGACCACAGAGAACTACATCGAGGTAGGGGACTGGAGGGCTGAAGGAACAATTTATGCATGCCACTGAAGTTAAGGTGGTAGCAAAGCAAATGAGATTGTTATAGATTTAGGATATTAAATTAAGCCCCATGGCAACCACAAAGAAAATATCAGAGAAGATGCAAACTCACAGAGACAGAAAGTAGAGTACAGGTTACCATGGCTGGAGGTAGGGGCAATGGGGAGGTAATGCAAAATGAGAATAACATTTCTCTTTGGATGAAGGGAAAGTTATAGTAATAGGTGGTGGTAGGGTATTGCAACATTGTGAATGTGATTAATCCCATAGAATGGTATACTCAGGAGGGGCTGGGATGGGAAGATTTATGTTGTATATGTTTCCACAATTTAAAAAAGAGAAAGAGAAACTAAAGAGATAATAACAATTAAATGCAATACACAATATTGGATAGGATCTAAGAATGGAGGCAAAAAGGCCCAAAAGGACATTACTGGAACATAAGAAAAAAGTGGAACATAGAATGTTAAGTTTTATATCAATGTTAAGTTTCTTTAAATTTATAAATGCTTTTAAGGTAATTGTGCAAGTGAAAATCCTTGTTCATAGGAGCTGTACATGGAAGTATTATATGTTTAATGAGTATAATGTATACAATCTGCTCTAAAATGTTCAGGGGGGAGAGAGAGAACAATATTGCAAGGAGGCAAATGCCTAAAGATAATGATTTGAGCACCTTTTCATATGCTTATTGGCTATTCGTATATATCTTTTTTTTTTTTTGCTTTTGTGTATGTATCTTTTGAAGAAATGTCTATTAAAGACCTGTGCCCATTTTTACTTGAGTTGTCTTTTTGTTGTTGACTTATAAGAGTTGTGTGTTTGTTGTTGAAAAGAGAAATTGAATAAAGGTTATGAATAAAAGATCCTGATTCTCAGGGAAGGCCAACTGTCAAATTTATTTGGAAGGATAAGGGGCCCTGAATTGCTAAAATCATCTTTAAAAAGAAGAACAAAGGTGGAGGACTCACACTTCCTTAAGCATCTTACAAAGCTACAGTGGTCAAAACAGCATGGTACTGGCATAAAGACCAATGGGATTGAATCAACAGTTCAGAAATAGACCCTCACATCCATGGCCAATTGATTTTTGACAAGGATGTCAAGTCCAGTCAACTGGGAAAGAATAGTGTCTTCAAGAATTGGTGATGGGAGAACTGGATATCCATATCCAAAAGAAAGAAAGAGGACCCCTGTCTCACACCATACATAAAAATTAACTCAAAATTTATCAAAAACCAAACAAAAGAACCAGGACTAAAAAACTCCTAGAAGAAAACTAGGGAAGCATCTTCAAGATCTTTGTGGTAGGCAATGGTTTCTTAGATTTAACAACAAAAGCACAAGCAATGAAAGAAAAAATAGATAAATGGGACCTCCTCAAAATTAAAAACTTTTGTGCATCAAAGGACTTTGTCAAGAAAGTGAAAAGACAACCTACTAAATGGGGGAGAATACTTGGAAATTACATTTCTAATAAGGGTTTAATATACAGAATGTATAAAGAAATGCTATAACCCAAGCAATAAAAAGACAGATGACCCAATTAGAAAAATGGGCAAAAGACTTGAAAAGATATCTTTCCAAGGAGGAAATACAAATGGCTAAAAAGCACACAAAAAGATGCTCAACATCACTAGCTATGAGGGAAATGCAAGTCAAAACCACAATGAGATATCATTTCACATCTACTAGAATAGCCACTATTAAAAAAACAGAAAACTGCAAGTGTTTGGTAGTTCCTCAGCAAACTAAATATACAATTACCATATGATCTGACAATCCTGATACTAGGTGTATATATATATTCCCAGAAGGACTGAAAGCAGGGACAACAACAGATATTTGCACACTGATATTCATAGCAGTATTATTCACAGTTGCCAAAAACGGAAGCAACCCAAGTGCCCACCAACCAATGAAGAGATAAACAAAATATGGTACACACATACAATGGAATATTATTCAACTGTGAAAAGGAGTGAAGTCCTGATGCATAGAACCACATGGGTAAACCTTGAGGACATTATATTGACTGAAGTAAGTCAGATATAAAAGAACAAATATTGTATGATTTCACTGTTAAGAAATAATTATATTGAGCAAACTCATAGAGTTAGAATCTAGAATATAGCTTACCAGAGGAATGACTGGGGTTAGAGGATGGAGATTTGAGGCACAGATTTACATTTAGGTGGATGGTAAATGTTTGGAAATGGGTGGTGGTGATGGTAACCCATTATGGTGAGTGTAATCAACAGCGCTGAACCGTATAGATAATGTTGTTAAAAGTAAATTTTAGGATGCATATATTATAAGAATAAAAATTAAAAGATAAAACATAGGACTGTACAACACTGACCCTTATTGTAGATGATGGACTATAGTTAAGAGTTCAAGTATAAGAATGTTCTTTCATGAATTATAACAAATGTACAATACTAATACAAGTGGAAATAATAGGGCAGTATATGGGGAAAAAATACACCTAATGTAAGTGTCCCTGACAGTCTGAAGGCAGGAAGGGAGCACCTGGTGCCTGGCTCATCTCCCAAGCTTCAACTTCCTCTCCTTGTGTTCTCATGACATCCATATTGGAATCTGAATTTTACAAATGAAACTGAAGCTCAGAAAGCAAGAACCTGCCTCTAGCATCCCAGCTAATGGGTGACCAGGCTTCCCTCCATGTCTGGCTGACTCCCCGTTTCCACGTCCCACCCCCACTGCTTCCCTAAGCCCTGACTGTGCCTACTTCCAAACAGAGACCACCAGCAATTTATAATAAGCAAAGGAATGAATCTCAGGAGAACATTCCAGAGCTAAGGGTCCTCATTTGGAAGGCCCAGGTGAGACTGTGAAAACTGAATAAATGGAGTCACGAAAGAGAAGGCGACGGACCTCTTAAAGAAAGGAAAACACTTCGATGTGATTTTTTTTAAAGATTTGTTCTTTATTTATTTCTCTCCCTCCCCCCCACCCAGTTGTCTGCTCTCTGTGTCCATTTGCTATGTGTTCTTCTGTGTCCACTTGTATTCTTGTCAGTGGCACCGGCAATCTGTGTCTCTTTGTTGCATCATCTTGCTGTGTCAGCTCTCCGTGTGTGAGGCACCACTCCTGGGCAGGCTGCACTTTTTTTTGTGCAGGGTGGCTTTCCTTATGGGGTGCACTCCTTGCACATGGGGCTCCCCTATGCAGGGGACACCCCTGCATGGCATGGCACTCTGTGCGCACATCAGCACTGCATGTGGGCCAGCTGATCACATGGGTCAGGAGGTCCTGAGTTTGAACCCTGGACCTCCCATGTGGTAGGCAGACGCTCTATCAGTTGAGCCAAATCTGCTTCCGTCAATGTGATTTTTTTAATGGCTTTATCTCCGCATAACTGACATACAAAAATGCACAGATTTAAAGAGGTAAGCTTTGACATACATATGCAAGAATGAGAACATCTACCATCCCCAAAGTTCTCCTTACACCCAATATAATCTTCCGTCTTACCTCTGTCCCTTCCCTGTTTCCAGGCAACCACTGATCCATTTCCTGTCATATATATTTGTTTGCCTTTTTTAAGATTTTATTTAAATAGATTCATACGGTATATACTCTCTTTTTTGTCTGGCTTCTTTCACTGAGCATAACTATTTTGAGATTCATCCATGTCATTGCATATATCAATAATTTTTATTGCTGAATAATATTCCACTGCATGGATGTAACAATTACCCATTTGCCTGTTAGTGGACATTTGGATTGTTTCCAATTTTAAGCTGTTACTGATAAAGCTGCTATGAACATACAGCTACAAGCTCTGTATGGGCATATGATTTCGTTTCTCTTGAAACAAAGAATAGAAAGGCTGGCTCATCTGGTAGGTATGTGTGTAACTTTTTAACTCTTAAAGAAAAACACTTTGATGTGATTTCAACTAAAACATCCCACAGCTGGTCCCGGGTTGCATTGAAACAGGATTTTCTCTGCAGCAGGTTCTACAACTTTCTGCTGCCACCATCTGGGGAGCAAAAAGAGGCAAGAGCTTTCCTCAGAATTCACCGTCTGGACGTAGGTCCATCCTGAAATCTCTGCTGGCCCCAGCAATGCTGCCCCCGACCAGTTCCCAGCAGAGCCACCGCCCACAGTCCAGCCACGGCCATCTCATCCTGCTGACAACAGCCGGCGAGTTCCGAGGGGCTCCGGCCACAACGGAGCTCAAGCTGGAGGACGAACAAGGGCTTCTACCGCTCAGTCGCCTGCCGTGGCATCCTAATGTCATGGAGGAAAATAGCATTTCAAAGTGCTAAAAATGAGCCAGCACCCTTCTGCACCCCACACCAGCTTTGCGAATTGTGAAATGTGTGACCGTTGTTGTTCACTAGTGCCTGGTGCTGACTGTGCATTTGAGAAAGGAATGAATGAAGACCACACATTTCTCTAGTGTGTGTTATGCAGTAAGGACAAAGACGCAGTTGGTTCCTGGCAGGAGGCCTTGGTGAAATAGCAGTGGAAGACCTCCGCTCTGCCCTTGAACTAGCTCTGTGCCCGTGAGCACGACCTGGAAGCTTTCTGAGCCTCAGTTTCCTTATGTATAACATCAGAAAAAGCATGGCTTCTTCGAATTTGGAGAGATTTAAACAAGGTGACACATGCAAAAATCCTTTATAAGCTGTTAAGTCTTCTACAAATCAAAATGTTTACTTTTACAAATTTATTTACAAATGTGCTAGCAAATAAAAATAAGCATATGCTAACACTTTATTTTTCCATTGTCTTTCGGAAACTCAAATCTGTTTCATACATTTAGCTCTACTTTGTCAGTGAATTAAGGAGGAGCACATTTTTACCATCCTTAGAAGACTAAGAAGCAGAGGCTCAGAAAGGTTGCCCGAGTCTCCAAAAATCAGCAGGGAGTCATTTTTCTGGCAAATTTGACTCTGGCTCTCCTTTCTGCGAAGTCCATTCTTCTCTTTCTCTGCAAGTTTCTAGCAGCATTTCTCTGCACTGTTGTACATCTCTGGCACTCCTAATTGTGAAGATGGGCTTTGTAAGAATTCAAAGCAAATGCTAATTTCTCCCTTGCCCCATAGTGGATGGTTAACTCCTGTGCTTCATTACTTTATAAAGGGCTTAGTCAACCCTTCCAATTGTTTCTCGGATAAAGATCACCTAGCTCAAATGCATTGCCCAGTATTATTAGAATACAATAAAACTAACTTATAATGCAGAAGATTAAATTTACCACCTTTTGAGAAAAAAAAAGATATGAAGAAATCAAAACTCTCCAGAATGGGTCCAGTTCTCATTGGACCATTATTTGTCCTCCCCTGCCCTGCCTCTACTACCCAGGGTTAATTTCCATGAACATCTGGTGTGTTTCTGAGTGGGAAGGGGGCGTTACTCTAGGTGTGAAGCAGTAAATCAAAGCTTTCTGAGGACTGGACAGTGGCTCTCCTGTTTTGTAAAATCCCAAGGCACTGACTGCGTAGTGGGATGATGTCATTTTTCTACCACACAAATTGGAACGAATGGACAAACACATAACCTAGGCTGTCACACAGCTGGCATCGTGTGTGGGGAGAGAAGCAGAAAGAAATGCAAAATTCCCTTCCAAGCAGCACTTTTTATCAGAATCTCCTGGTAAAGAAAATTTCTAGATGACCTAATAATTACAAAGAAATAAGAATAAGGCAATAATATGTTTTCAACGTCCAAGAGACTTAAATCTTTGGGCTGTCCATGTACCATTTGGGCCTTGAATCTCAGCATAGTTGCAGCACCTACCCTCCAGTTCATTAAACTCATCCAGGACATCTAACAAGGAGATGATGATGGACAACGACCATCTCAAGGAATAGAGAGATTCTGCAAATGCAAGCAAGATAGCTCCATCCATCTGCCCCATGGGATCTAAACCCCCTGTCAATTAGAGGCAGAGTGGTCATCACCATCTGTAGCAGTTCGGTATCATTGATGAATTCCAAAAAGAAATATTGGATTATGCTTGTAAACTGGTCTGTACTGGGGCATGATTAAATTATGAGTGGTCCTTTGATTGAGCCACATCAGTAGAGTGTTGAGTCCCAGCCCCTTGGTGGGTGGGGACTCACAGATAAAAGACATGGCAAAGGACAGAGTTGAAGTTTTAATGCTGGAGTCTTGAGCTGGAGCCCTGGGAAGTAAGCACACAGAGGAGCTTGGTTGTGAGGAAAGAGAAGCAAGCCCTGGGAAGACAGGAACCCAGGAAGCCTGAACCCTTGCAGATGTTGGCACACATCTTGCTCCAACACATGGCAAAAGACTTTGGTGAGCGAAATATCTTATGCTTTATGGCCTGGTAACTGCCAGCTTCTACCCCAAATAAATACCAACTGATTTCTGGTATTTTGCATCAGCATCCCTTTGGCTGACTAATACACCATCCCAGAATCCTCAGGATTGGAGAATGAACACTGGACTAGAGTAGACTTACTGTTATTCTACTATAGATTCTTTGTGATTTTAGCAATGAAAGAAATTGTATCATTGATGTGGAGGCATGGCCACTGGAGGTTCTGAGGGGAGGGAGAGGGAAAAATAGGTGAAATTTGGGGGCATTTTTGGAACTTGGGAATTGTCCTGAATGACATTGCAATGACAGATACAGGCCATTATATATCTTGTCATAACTTACAAAAACATATGAAAGAGAGTGTAAACTATAATCCACACTTAGTGGCAATGTTCCAAAATGCGCTTATCAATTTTAACAAATTAACACACTAATGAGGATGTTGTTAATGTGGGAAAATGTGGGAGGGGTAGGGAGCAGGGAATACAGGGAATCCCCTATATTTTTAATGTAACATTTATGCCACCTAAGTATCCTTAAAAATTTAAAATAAAAATAAAAAGTATATATATATATATATATATATATATATTTGTTTGTTTGTTTTTTTAAAGATGAGCTATAGAGGTTCCGCAGGCTATGGAAGGAATGCTGTGGCCACGTCCTGCCTGCCACACTTGGCTCAGAGTAGGGGAGAGAAACTTATTGTCAAGCAACCCCCATCTCTCCCTAAATGATGCTTTCATCCTCTTGAAACACTCCTCAAAAGGAGGACCTTTGAGAAGAAAATGTAGTCTAACTTAATAACTTTTTTTTACTAAACTTTTTTTACCTTTAAGAATTTGGGTAACTTTGCATGAAAAAGAAACAATGAAAATAAGCTCTATGTTGTCCACATAGAAAATTCAGTGGTTGTTTTAGAATGGTTTCCTGGCTGCCAAAGCAAATGCCATGCAATGGGCTGGCTTAAACAGCAGAGATCTTATTGGCTTACAGTTTTGAGGCTAAGAGAATCCAATCAAGTCATCACCAAGGTGATGCTTTCTTCCTCACGACTGACATTCCGGGGCCAGTGATGCTTAGTCCTGAGCTCCTCTGTCACATGGCAATGCACCTGGCAGCCTTACCTGGACTCTCCCTCCCTTCCGGAGGTGAAACCTCCGGCTTCATGCGTCCAGTGCCTTTCTCTCTCACTGTCTGAATTTCACGGGCTTCTAAAGGACTCCAGTAAGAGGCTCAGGACCCATCCTGTTCTTGCAATGACTGACAAGTGGTTTTGCACATGTCTTGGCGGAGGGGGGGGGGGGCATTTTAATTTTAATACCTATTGATTTTCTCCCTGCACAGAATTTTGTGGATAAAGTGGAAATATCTTAAGTGGTAGCCTTTAAGTAGCGGTGTGAGTTGACATTAAACTGCTTTTAACTATTCAGGCTACCTTTTCTACTAAACTTTAAAAACCAGAGTCTAAAGTAACATACTCCAAAAGGTAATTCTTTGACATTTCAGACTTTTTTAGGGACCACATCAGGAGTTTGTCAGAGTTTATTATTGGTTTGTTAGAGGAGTAGTTTCATCTCCTGAATAGAATGCCTAGTCTCATTGACCTCTTGTTGAAAATCACATTTGTGTGTCTTAAAATTTGTCTTTTTATGTTTGTCAAATGCATGTCTCCTACATATAACTTACACTGCAAATGAAACTGTCCCCCAGGTAAGTCCTCCTTTACAAGGAAGCTGTCTGCTCAAGTCAACTCCCAGTTTGATCCTTGGATATAAGAATCATGTCATTATATGTAAAATTAGATTTTTCTGCCTTAAGAATGATTGCCCTACGTAAACTATCAGATGCAGTGTATAAGTTATCCAAGGCAGATGCTTGAGCTTCATATATATTGTTAGTTTTAAAGTCATTTATGTTTATTTAAACTTCTAGATTGGATTGTTTGCTATTGCTCTATGTGAAGATACGTATCTTATAGTAAACTTAATTTTTTACTTTTCCGTTAAAAAAAAAGGACGCATCCTGATTGAGGTGGGTCACACCTTAACTGCAGTGACCTCATCAAAAGCTCCTACTTACAGGGAAACGGACTTTGGCCCAGTGGTTAGGGCGTCCGTCTACCATATGGGAGGTCCGCGGTTCAAACCCCGGGCCTCCTTGACCCGTGTGGAGCTGGCCATGCGCAGTGCTGATGCGCGCAAGGAGTGCCGTGCCACGCAAGGGTGTCCCCCGCGTGGGGGAGCCCCACACGCCAGGAGTGCGCCTGTGAGGAAAAGCCGCCCATCGTGAAAAGAAAGAGCAGCCTGCCCAGGAATGGCACCGCCCACACTTCCGTGCCGCTGACGACAACAGAAGCGGACAAAGAAACAAGACGCAGCAAACAGACACCAAGAACAGACAACCAGGGGAGGGGGGGAAATTAAATAAATAAATAAATCTTAAAAAAAAAAAAAGCTCCTACTTACAATGAGTCCAGACCCACAGGAATAGAGTAAGTTTAAGAACATGTTTTTCTAGGGGTACATCACTCCAAACTCCCATGGTAGTCAATAAAACGCCATGCTATAAGTAAAGAAAATATAGGAACTTAGTATGATAAATGAAAAAAAAATCAATATGAGTCAAAAACCTTAAGCTCTCTCATTGAATCAAGTCCAACATCAGCAGCTCTTCTTTAGAGTATCACCCATACCTACACATCAGCTTTGCTAGCACTAGGCTTTTGTTCTCTAGTTTCACTAAATGGAAAAAGGACTCCTTGGAGTGTACCCAATTGGATGTCTTTTAGGGAAGGAAAAAAGAATCATTTTGAGTCTGGACTATCTTGTTGTTTCCAGAAAGCAAAGATACTTTAAAAAAATGTCTGTTGGACCACATTCTCGTATCAGCCAACCTTTAGAAATATTAATAATTTGAGCTTTTTTCCTTGAATTTAAAAAGTTATAAATTAAATCTGATGAGCTGACATTTAACAATCTGATGATAAGAAAAACAACGGCCCTCTGCCATGTCACTTTTATTAAACCATGGCTCTCTAAGGGCCCCTCAGCTGTTGCATATAAGCACATTCATTCGATTTCGAGATCAGTATGTGCAGTGGCCTAGAAGCATTCCCTTCCTTTTTTGCATTGATTTGCCATAGCAATGTGGACTAAGTACTTTGTTTTCAACCACAAGGGTCTGGGCTCTATATAGCTATATTATGCCTTTGAGATTAAACCTGATTTCTTCCTTCAAATGGATGCTTTATTCTTACAGCCAAGGGCAGAGTACAGAGAAAGAAGATCATGTTTTATCATGTTTACTCACGTCTTAAAAGCACATGCTCGGAGTCTGACAGAACTCAGTAGCCTTACCAGAACTCAGGCACAGGGCATCAGCCAACGGCCTGACGATTGTTGAGTGCCAACAATGTGTGAGGTCCAGGAAAAATTAAAATCAGACAGTATGTCTAAAACACATTTGTACATTTTCAACTTTCCTTTAATTAGGTAACTTTTCCTGGGATAGTGAATAGGGTTTAAGTTTGCATTTGATTTAATACATGCTTATTTTCTCTCTTTTTTTTAAAATGTAAGGGTTTATTTCTTTTTTTTATTTCTCTCCCCGCCCCCCCCCCAGTTGTCTGCTCTCTGTGTCCATTTGCTGTGTGTTCTTTTGTGTCCGCTTGCATTCTTGTCAGGCAGCACCAGGAATCCGTGTCTCTTTCTGCTGAGTCATCTTGCTGCATCAGCTCTGTGTGCAGTGCCACTCCTGGGTGGGCTGCGCTTTTTCCATGTGCGGCAGCTCTCCTTGTGGGACGTACTCCTTGCATGTGGTGTACCCCTAGGTGGGAGCACCCCTGCATTGCACTTCACTCCTTGTGCATGGTAGCACCGCACACAGGTCGGCTCACCACATGGGCCAGGAGGCCCTGGGTATCGAACCCTGGACCTTCTATATGGTAGGCAGATGCTTGATCAGTTGAGCCACATCTGCTTCCCTTATTTTCTCTTAACTTGGGACAGGAAAGCCATCATAGCATGACATTTAAAGTATCCTGTTCTTCAAAAGATGCTTTTCAAAACTAAGGAAATTGAGCATCTCTCCATGTGAGCACTGGCTTTATGTTTCCTCTTTTTCTGTCTTTTGCCTGTTTTTTAATGGGTTGTGTTCCTTTGTGGGAGTTCTTTAAATATTCTCAATACAGATTCTTTTTTTGCTATCTGTGAGATGAGTATAACAACACATCATCTCTCAGATTGTAGCTTATCTTTTCACCTTCTTTAATGAGTCTTTGGATGAACAGAAGTTTTTAATTTTAGTGTAGTCAAGTTCATCAAATTTCTATATTATAGTAGACTTTTTCATGTCTAATGTTTAAGAAATCTTCCCTACCCTCTGATCAGAAGATATTTACCTATTTTTCTTGTAAAAGTTATAAAAGTTTTGCTTTCTACATTTTCCAGCTGGAGTTGATTTGCATGTCTGAAGTGAGAGAGGAATCTGATTTAACATTTCATATGGATAATCATTTGGATAATCTCCATTCTTTTGAATCCTCATAAATAATCCAGAAAATGCAAATCAAGACAACAATGAGATACTAGATGACCATTCAATTAGCGAAAAATAAGAAGTCTAGAAGTGCTAGAGGGCTAGAGCAACAAGCTATCTCTCATGCATTGCAGGCAAGAGTGTAAAGAGCTACAGCTGCTTTGGAAAACAGTCTAGCTTGCAAAGTGGAGCATTCGCACACCCTATGGCTGGCCCAGCAATTCATTCCTGCCTATATACCAAAGATGACTGGCACATGTCCACCAGGAGGGAGTGTGGTGGGTGAGAATGTGCACCACAGCACCGTTCATTACAGCAGGAAACATGAAAGCCTATAGGCTGGTGTCCAGAAAACAGGCACTGTCAGCAGGTCATGAAATGCCTGGTGCATATTGCAGTGATGAAAGGCAAAATGTCAAAAACAAAGCTTTATAATATTTTTCATTTTTTAATATCCCAATTTATTTTTACTTTATTTTAGTTTTTCTAAATTAGTATGTATTCTATTTCTAATCTTTAAAACCATCAACTGTATTTCATTTTCCTATTAATTGAATTTGGCAACAGATTAGGTTCATTTTTTAAGAAGTTTTGGACCACAGAGAGGTTCAACTATGGCAGGGGAGGAACACTGGTGTGGGGTGTTATTGATGGGGGGCCCAGGGTTGGGAGGGAGTTCTCCAGGGCATGTGCATAGGGTACATAAAAATGTTTGGATATTTGTTGGGTATTTTCACAGGAGTTACAGTTATAAATGACAACTGAGGGAGTGCTGAGTTCCTAGCCAGGGAAGCTCTATCACATTCACCAATGGATCAGCAACAATCCCCCAACTGCAATGGCAAAGACCAACAAAGAAGGATTGTCCAACAATGAGCCCTTGATACTGATGACTATGCTTATGAAACTGTGGGTCTGAAATATGAACTAGGACTAGAGATGCAGGGTGCCTGAGAGCCTCCATGGTGCTCAAATGTGGCCACTCTCTAAGACAAACTCAGCATGTAAATGCATTACCTTCCCCACAGCATGGGACATGACCTCCAGGAATGAGCCTCCCTGGTGTTGAGGGATTACTACCAAGTACAACTGGTGATGTAACTAGAAAAAGACCTTGAATAAAAGAGTCAACTCAGATCAGCAGAATATCTCAGCTTACATGTAGGATCATGTGTTAAAAACTGCTTTTTGACCTTGAATAAAAGGGGGAAATGACAAAGAAAATTGAGTTTATATGTCTAAGAGTCTTCAAAAAAGTGTAGGGAGGTCATCAGAGGGGTCATGCTTATGCATGCCTCAGCAGGATGCCAGAGACAGCCAAAGTAGATACAACCCCAGGTAATGGTTCTCCTGAGGGCTACGGAGACACACAGGTTCTATAGTCCTGACAAATGGCTCTGGAATTCAGTGCTGTGTCAGTTGGCCCTACTTTGGAATTTGTGTTCCTGAGTGTGATGGAGTTGGACTCAGATGTGACCTTTCTACACATGCCTCTTCTGTCACTTTTACTGAACCGTGGTTGGCGCTAGGGTTGGTGTATGCTCAGGAGGCCTGACTCTCTGGACTGTCCATGTGCCAACTGGGCCCTGAGCCTCAGCAGACTTGCAACTCCTACCCTCTGGTTCATTGGACTTACCCAGGCCAGCTAACAGGGAGGTGAAGATGGTCAACCACCACACCAGGGCACCGAGAGTGCCTACAACTGCAAGCAGGAGAATTGCATCCATCATCCACGTGGAATCTAAATCCCCTCTTGATCTAGAGGTGGAGTGGACATCACCATCCCAGGGTTCACAGGATGGAGGAATAAAACATGATTTAGAGTGGACTTACTGATATTTTACTATGGAACTACTGTGACTAGTAAAGGAAGAAATTGTAGCATTGATGTGGAGAAAGTGGCCACGGTAGTTGCTGAGGGCAGGGAGAGGAAAGAAGAGATGTGATGTGGGGGCATTTTGGGGACTTGGAGTTGTCCTAAATGATATTGCAGGGAGAGATGCTGGACATTATATATCCTGTCATAACCTACTGAATGGACTAGGGGAGAGTGTAAACTACAATGTAAACTATCATCCATGCATTACAGCAGTGCCCCAAAATGTATTCACCAAATGCAATGAATGTGCCCCAATGATGAAAGAGGTGGTTGATGTGGGAGGAGTGGGGTGAGGGGAGTGGGGGGTATATGGGAACCTCTTATATTTTTTGAATGTAACATTTAAAAAAAAAAAGCGATCATAGGGAAAAAAAAGAAATGCCTGGTGCAGAGGGAATGTGGGTGGGGCCATCACAGTAGCTGCTGCTGAGTAGCAAATACCTTGGCAAGTCAGGTAGTCTCCACTCCGTTGCTTTTATCAAAATTGAAGAAGATTTTAATGATCCAAACCTGTGCCCATGACTGAACTGTACCCAAGCATTTAATCCTAAATACAATAAATGAACGGGATTCTGGGAGAGATCATAACCCCCTGAAATGTAATTAGAATTGTGGGCAAAGAAGATAAAAGCTGCCTTGATGGTGAAGCATACAAGACCCTATACTGGAGAAGGGAAGAAAGAATATTATTTTCAGGGCAAATTCAAGTGACTATTCTAATGAAATATGAAGGTATAGGGATTTTTTTTTTTAAATAGTAGTAGGACACATTTTTTAAAAATACGTAATTTTACTATGGAAAAAAAATTGAAGAAGAAGCTAATAGAGTTGCCCACTGATCGATAATGAAAATAACACTTGATGGGGAACACTAGGTTATTTTTGGCATAAAGCTGAAAAGAATTTCAAAGAATTGGTATACAAATTACTTCCAGTCTCTTCTGATTAGTTATTTGAGCAAAGTTAATCCAAATATATATCTATTTTAAAATGGGGATAAATAGGAATAAGTGATATTCATCAGTAGGTAATAACTATTACTGAATACATGACCTAAGAGTTTAAAAAGCCAATAAAATTTTACTTTTTATGTTGAATGCTTATGAAAATATGTAACATGTTTAACTTGTTTTTAACACACTTAGTTAGAGTCGCCAAATTTTTTATTTTCTGATTTCAACTTACAAAAGTATTTTTGTTGAGGAGAATTATAACAGCACAATAAATTTATAAGATGGGGGGAGAAGTGGATGTGGCTCAAGTGACTGGGCTCCCACCTACCACATGGGAGGTCACTGGTTGGGATTCCAGTGCCCAGTGCCTTGGTATCTAAAGAAGATACCAACCTGGCATGACAGGCAGGTGCAGCAAGCTGACACAACAAGAAACACAAGAAGAAAAACCATAATGAGAGACCAAAACAAGGCAGAGAGCAGAGGGTCCCAGTGCTTCCTAAAGAAGACAGCGAGCTGACACGACCCGCAGGCGTGGCAAGCTGATGCAACAAGGTGACGCAACAAGATGACATAACAAGATAACACAACAAGAGACACGGGGAGGAAAAGCATAATGAGAAACACAACAAACCAGGGAGTGGCGGTGGCTCAAGCGATTAGGCACCTCCCTCCCACATCAGAGGTCCTGGGTTTGGCTCCCAGTGCCTCCTAAAGAGACAAGGACAATGAACAGACACTGCAAGTGCAAACAACAAGGGGGCGGGGAGAAATAAAGAAAAATAAACCTTTAAAAAAAATAATAAGACGGAGGAATTGGAATGGAAACACAGGTTTAAAGAGGAAAAAAGAATGATATAAAATGTCCTGGAAAAAAAAAATGTCCTGCTGTTAATAAAAGACCTTCTTCCTCTCTCTCTTTTTTTTTTCAATTATGGATGGTGGGTGTTGAATTTAGATTTCACTGGACACATGCAAAGGAATGAAGCAAGCATTTTATTTTAAAAATTAAATATTTAAGTATTAAGAAATATTATTTATTCCATAATATAATTCCATAAATATTAATTATTTATGGAGCCCAAGAAAAAAAATCATTTGCAATTCTATAGGCTTACAATGAAAAATGTTTGAATTCATTCTAAAAGCATTTTAGGGAGCAAATGAACCTCCAAGTTCAAATCCCAGATTCCCAGCAAAGAGCATCTGATTGGCCTAACCTGCCCCAGACCAGTAGTTCTCAAAGAATATGGATGCAGGTCCCAGCAGGCACCCCAAGAAAGATTCACCACTTAATAAAGGCTTTATTAATTATGCAAATGGCTCTTATAAATAGAACCTGTGTGAACTCTTAAAAAGAATTTTTTCTTTGAGTCAGAGAGAGAATGAACCGTGGCTACTCAGAAATACGTTGTTACCAACTCGCCAAAATATCTGAGGCACGTTAATTTTCAGAGATAACTGAGGGTGCTGGTGGTGCTGCCAGCCCCAACTGCCTCTGCTTGTCCGCAGAAGAGAAGCAGATCAAAATCGTTGACGGACGGAAAGTCGCAGCAGGCTGGGTGACAAATAAACCTCCCTCATGAGGTAAATTTCCTCCCTACTTCCAGGCAGCGATCCAACGTGTATTTTAGATTTCTTCTTTAGCATTCGTCAGCGTCTCGACCTCCTATTTTCATCAGCCAACCCTTATTTTGCTCTTATATTTTTAATCGGGTTGAGTAATGCTGCTACCAGGCGAGGTGCAAATTGGACTGGTTTGCTTGTGACCATGAATAACACAGCAAGAATAAAAAGGAAACGTGTACAGACAGTTTGTCTCCACAGAGGTACACAAGATTCTCTGAGGAATGTTCGGGGCTTCCGACATTTGTGTTACCTTCTTCACAGACTTTTTCATATCCACTAACTACTGGTGCTTTTTTTTTTCCCAGCAATTTCAGTGAGATGTAATTCACTACCATATAATATACCCTAAGTGTGCAATTCGATGTTTTTAAATATTTTCACAGAGTTGTGCAACCACCACCACTGTCTAATTCCAGAACATTTCCATCCTCCCCAAAAGAAATCCTGTACCCGACAGCAGTCACTTCCCAGCATAGCCCACTGCCCCAGCCGCCACCTCTAATCTCCTTTATGTCTCTATGGATTTGCCTATTCTGGACATTTCAGATAAACTAAATCATAAAATATGTGGTCTTTTGTGACTGGCATATTTCACTTAACATCATGTTTTCAAGGTTCATCCGTGCTGTAGCATGTATCAGTATTTTGTTCCTTTTTATTACCCAATAATACCCCATTATATAAAAACGCCATATTTTATTTATCCATTGATCAGTTGATGGACATTTTTGCTGTTTCTTCTTTTGGGGTATTATGAATAATGCTGCTATAAATATTCATGAACAAGGTTTTATGTGGACACATGTTTTTGTGGGTTTTTTTAAAGATAAATTTATTTATTTATCCCCCTCCCCCTCCCCCCCACCCTGCTATTTTTGCTGTCTGTGTCCATTCACTGTGTGATCTTCTTTATCTATTTCTCTTTTTGTCTTCTCTTCTCATTTTTTCTCCCCTAGGATTCACTGGGATTCGATCCTGGGCACCTCTGATGTTCCCTGTCAATTGTGCCACCTCAGTTCCTGGTTTCTGCTGCACTTCACCTTGACTCCCCTCATCGTCTCTTTCATTGCACCATCATCCTGCTGCGTGACTCACTCCTGCCGGCACTGGCTCACTGCAGGGCCACTGGCTCACTGCAGGGCCACTGGCTCACTACAGGGCCACTGGCTCACTGCAGGGCCACTGGCTCACTGCAGGGCCACTGGCTCACTGCATGGGCACACTTTTCTCTTCTTCTTTTTTCAGCAGGAGGCCCCAGGGATCGAACCTGTGTCTTCTTATATGGTAGGTGGAAGCCCTGTCTCTCGAGCCACATCCACTTCACGACATATGTTTTTAATCTTTTGGGGATGTACCTATGAGTAGAACTACTAGGTTATGTGGTAACTCTATGTTCAACAAATTGAAGAACTGCCAAACTATTTCCAAAGTGGTTGCACCACTCGGTATTACCACCAGCAAAGTATAAGGGTTCCAATTTCATTGCAACTTTACCAAAACTTGATATTATGTTTTTTATGATAGCCCTCCCAGTGGGGATGAAATAGTATCTCATTGTGGCTTTAATTTGTATTTCCCTGATGGACTAATGATACTGAGCATATTTTCATGTGTTTTTGGTCATTTACATATCTTCTTCGGAGAAATGTCTATTCAAGCCCTTTGCCCATATTTAATTGGGCTATTTCTTTTTTTTTTTAATTAAGTTTTAAGAGTTCTTTATATACTTACTCTGAGTACAAGTTCTTTATCGGACATATAATTTACAAATATTTTCTCCAATTCTGTAGGTTGTCTTTTTATTTTATTAATGGTTTTGTTTGCAACACAAAAATTTTAATTTTGATGAAGTGCAGTTTATTTTTCCTGTTGCTGCTTGTGTTTTTGGTATCATATCTAAGAAGCCTTGCCTCATTCAAGGTCTCAAGGATTTATACTTGGGGAAGCAGACTTGGCTCAAAGGATAGAGTTTCTGCCTGCCACATGGGAGGTCATGGTTCAAACCCAGGGCCTCCTGACCTGTGCGGTGAGCTGGCCCATGCGCAGTGCTAACGCGTACAAGGAGTGCCATGCCACGCAGGGCTGTCCCCTGCGTCAGGAAGCCCCACGCACAAGGAGTGCGCCCCATAAGGAGAGGCGCCAAGCAAGAAAGAAAGTGCAGCCTGCCCAGGAATGGCGCCGCCCACATTGAAAGCTGATGCAGCAAGATGACACAACAAAATGAGACACAGATTCTGGATGTCACTGACAAGAATCCAAGTAGACACAGAAGAACACACAGCAAATGGACATAGAGAGCAGACAACTGGGGGACTGGGGGGAAGGGGAGAGAAATAAATAAAAACAAATCTTTAAAAAAAAAATAAGGATTTTACACCTGTTTTCTCCTAATTCCTTTATCGTTTTAGCTCTTACCATGGGTTAATGATCCATTATTTTTTGTGTGTGGTGTGAGGAGGGGTTCTAACTTCACTCTTTTCCATGTGGCTATCCAGTTGTCCCAGTACTTCTGTTGAACTTGAACCTTTACATATTTTCCTTTCCTAAAATCAATTAATCTTTCTCATATAAAGAGATTATTTTAAAAGAGAACTTTATAACATTATTATAAATGCCACAAAAAGAACATAAACATTCATACTAAGAAAAGAAAGCAGGGAAACGGACTTTGGCCCAGTGGTTAGGGCGTCCGTCTACCATATGGGAGGTCCGCGGTTCAAGCCCCGGGCCTCCTTGACCCGTGTGGAGCTGGCCATGCGCAGCGCTGATGCGCGCAAGGAGTGCCGTGCCACGCAAGGGTGTCCCCCGCGTGGGGGAGCCCCACGCGCAAGGAGTGCGCCTGTGAGGAAAGCCGCCCAGCGCGAAAAGAAAGAGCAGCCTGCCCAGGAATGGCGCCGCCCACACTTCCCGTGCCGCTGACGACAACAGAAGTGGACAAAGCAACAAGACGCAGCAAATAGACACCAAGAACAGACAACCAGGGGAGGGGGGGAATTAAATAAATAAATAAATCTTTAAAAAAAAAAAAAAAGAAAGCAACACCATGAGATTCTGGGGAGAGGCGGGGTGACTACTAAGGCCTCCTTAGGGAGCTCAGCAAGTGTTAGGGAGGTAGCAGCGATGCACTAGCTCCAAACTGAGATGCCATCATTTGAGCAATTAAAAGAGGGAGCTAGCAAGGAATCAGGAGTCTCACGAAGTGATTTGACAGGATTTGGGGCCAGGTCCCTGTGCCACCTAAGCCTGGCCCCCACGCCGTGGGAAGTACTTCTTTGTACCTCTGGCATGACAGTGACGCAAGGAACCTGGGCGGGGCAGGGGGCCAACGTGGGTCTGAAAATGTCCAGAAGAACTTCGACCTGGTTGTCCCTCTGTAGTGACTTAGATGGAAAATTTATACTTGGAACCATCCTGTATCCATGAAGGTGTCTTTACAAGATTGCCTGTAACAGTTAATTATGTATTTGTCGGTATATCCATGCAAAAGGTAAACTTTCTGATAACGGAAGTCTCCACGATCAGACAAAAATGACTTTAAAATTTTTTTTCCTGCTTATTTTCTCAAGAACCAAAATAAACCTATTCTTATTTCTGCTTGGGGCGGGGGTGGGGGTGGGGAATGTTGCCAGTGGAAGCACCTGGGCTTTTAAAGGTTCATGTCATCTCCTGTATCACGCAGGATTGACTGTGAAAACATTCCACGTGGTGTGGTAATGGCACGGCAGTTCCGCAGGGGAGAAAAGCCAGGTGAGAGGGCAGGACATCGGAACGTCACTTAAGCAAAGGGAGCAGGGAGAGGAGGGGAGAGATGAGACAAGCCTGGCAACTGCCAGCACCAAGTGGGATGGCCCTGGGTCCCTTTTTCCACCCTTCGCCAATTCATTTCACTCATTTGAAGCTGGGAGATAGGCACAGGTTATTCATTGTCCTACTTTTCACTTTCGGGTATATTTGAAATTTGAAATTTTCCATAATAAATATTTTTTAATTGCGTAATGGATTATCGTGTATACAGATGTACAAAATTGTATTTTAAAATGCAATTAAGATTATTCTTCCTAAAGTATTTTCTTTTAAGATTTATTAATTTATTTATTCCCCCCCCCCCGGCCCCCCTTTGTCTGTTCTCTGTGTCTATTTGCTGCGTCTTGTTTTTTTGTCCTCTTCTGTTGTTGTCAGTGGCACGGGAATCTGTGTTTCTTTTGTCGCATCATCTTGCTGTGTCAAGTCTCCGTGTGGGCGGCGCCATTCCTGGGCAGGCTGCACTTTCTTTCGTGCTGGGTGGCTCTCCTTACGGGTGCACTCCTTGCGCGTGGGGCTCCCCTACGCGGGGGACACCCTGCATGGCAGAGCACTCCTTGCGCGCATCAGCACTGCACATGGGCCAGCTCCACACGGGTTAAGGAGACCTGGGGTTTGAACCGCGGACCTCCCATGTGGTAGACGGACGCCCTAACCACTGGGCCAAGTCCGTTTCCCTAGTGCCAGGTTTACTCTGCAGGAAGGGGCTGCTGAGGCACCAGCCCTGTGCTCTTGGGGCCTCGTTCTGGGCCAGGGAAGCCAAACGAGTATATGCCTGTGGCGCGGACCCCGACAGTCCCAGAGCCTTCTAGTTGAGAATACAGCGTCCCGGGCCCCCCGGATAACTCTCCTTGTTCTACCGGCCGGGTAAAGGGGGCCCAGTGCCCATTTTTTCCCACTCTGCAATCAGGGTGCTCTCCAATACAAAACTCCACCACTCAGACAAACTGGCTGAGCAATGGGTTTTGCAATGAATGACAGCTGCATCCAGGATTTTTAATCTCTACTGAAGGTATCAGGACATACTGAATCAGAAATTTATGTACTACACAAAGAGGAAATGAATACAGTTTTAAAACATGCCAACAATCTAATTCCCCTAGGACAATTAAAACACCAAAAACAACTCAGGCCAGGAAATACGAAGTTGTTTTTTTTTTTTTTAAGTCTTACGAAATCAGAAAAGTAAATGAATTGGATAGTTCGCCCTCTAGTGGGGAAACAATGAACTAACCACACACTTCAAAGTTACAAAAAGGCAATTATTGCCCTGAACTACATGTTAAGTGCATTAAATGGGAAATGAATGCAAGTCAGGGAGTAAATATAAGTACCTGCTATGGGGTTAGTCTGGGTCCTGTCCTTTGTTGAGGGGACAAGACTTTAAATGGATACAAGTTCTGACAACTGAGTAACATATTACACAATTACAGTCATGAGGACAGAGAGGAAGGAACACTCAATTTAAAATGGGTTTGTGGGAACCAGATGTGGCTCAAGAAGTTGGGCGCTTGCCTACCACACGAGAGGTCCTAGGTTCGGTTCCTGGTGCCTCCTGAAGAAGACAAGCAAGATAGCGAGCTGGCACAAGGAGGAAACACAATGAGAGACACAAGCAGAGAGCGGAGATGGCTCAAGTGTGAGGCACCTCCCTTCCCTATGGGAGGTCCTGGGTTTGGTTCCCAGAGCCGCCTAAAAGGAAGATGAGTAGACACAGAGAGCACAAAACGAACAGATACAAAGAGCAGACAACGAGTGCAAAAACCAAGTAGGGGGAAGGGTGAAAGAAAGAAATAAATCTTTAAAAAAAGAAATGGTTTTGGATCTTGTTACTGAAAAGCTGTGCGATGCAGATGAAAGCTTCTATCCTATCAGTATACTGTCATGTAAAATGAGGATGATGATAATGCTCTCCCACAGTGCAATTGTTAGGAACAAGTGAGGAATCTAGGGCAAAGTACGGAGCTGTCAGCATTCATCCATGCAACCGATATCTATGAATACTTACTTTATGCTAGGCCCTGTACTTCAAACTCAAGACAGACTGGGTTGGTGACCTTCAAGGGTTTACCATCAACTAAATAATGTGTCAAGTACTCAAATATGTAGGCTGCTTCACGCACACTAACTTCCCTGCAACATTTAAAATAGGCATTTATCTGGGCAGATGAATTGCAGAAAGGTGCCCCTTCTGGGAAGAACTATTAGACAGATTTTACTTTTTTTAAAAGATTTATTTATTCTCCCTTCTCCCTCCGGTTCCCCCTCCCCCACGCCACTGTTTTTTTTAACACCCCCCTCCCTGCCCCGTGGCTTACTTGCTATCTGCTCTGTGTCCATTTGCTGTGTGTTCTTCTCTGTATTTTTGTTAAAATCCCTCCCCTTGCAGCTTGTTTGCTGTCTGCTCTCTGTGTCCGTTTGCTGTGCGCTCTTCTACGTTTTTGCTTCTCCCTTTTTGTTGCATCTCCTTGCTGAGTCGGCTCTCCGCTGCACTTGCAGGCCGGGCGGTGCTCCGTGGTGCTTGCGGACGAGCCTGCCTTCACAAGAAAGCCCCAGGACGTGAACCCAGGGCCTCCCATATGGTAGACGGGAGCCCAACTGATTGAGCCACAGCCGCTTCCCCGCCCTGTTGTTTTTGCTGTGTCTATTTGCTCTGTGATCTTCTGTATCTATTTCTCTTTTGTGTCTTCTCATTTTTTCTCCCTCTAGGATTCACTGGGATTCAATCCTGGAGGCCTCTGATGTGGAGAGAGGTTCCCTGTCAGCTGTGCCACCTCAGTTCCTGGTTTCTTCACCCTGACTCTCCCTTTTGTTGTGTCATCATCTTGCTACGTGACTCACTTGTGTAGGCACTCGGCTCACCACGTGGGCACTGGCTCACCACGCGGGCACTGGTTCACCACACAGGCACTGGCTCACCACGCGGGTACTCAACTTGCGGTGTGGACACTCAGCTCACCACGCAGGCACTCGGCTCACCACGTGGGCACTGGCTCACCACGCGGGCACTCCACTTGCTGTGTGGACACTCAGCTCACCACACAAGCACTGGCTCACCATGTGGGCACTTGGCTTACCATGCGGGCACTGGCTCACCACACAGGCACACTTTCTCTCCTTTTTCACCAGGAGGCCCCAGGGATGGAACCTGGGTCCTCCCATATGGTAGGCAGAGGCCTCATCGTTTGAGCCACATCCGCTTCCCAGATTTTACTTTCTAATATGGTAGCCACTAGCCACCTGTGGCTATTTAAATTAAAATTAAAACTGAACATCATTTAAGATCCAATTCCTCAGTCACAGCCACATTTCAAGTCTTCAGTAAACAACCTGTAACTAGGGCTACTGCATTGGCTACTGTGGATTAGATAGATAGACGATGATAGATAACAGAAGCAGAAAGGAACAGAACACGCTCTGGAAAGATACACACAAAACATTTCTCTGGAAAGGAAATGGAATAAAAGGAAAGTAGAGGATGATTCTCCCCCTTTTAGTCCCCTTTCGTTGACAGCTGATGGGGTGAGTTTTCTAGAGTATGAAGCGATGACTCTACTTCCTGTGTAACGACAGCACCAAGACCATGAAGGAACCTGCCAACGTGGTCAGCCCCATCCAACGCTGCAGAGAGAACGAGGAAGACCGAATGGAAACCTCTCCTTTGTGGTTGAAGATGGAGACCGTGAGTGACGTTTATGGAGGTTAGGGTGGACTGCAGAGCAAGCAGATGTTTTTCTCTAGAAGTTTCCATGAGGAGACTAGCTGCATCAGGGAACTATAGAGTGGAGGGAGAATTCTGCCGGGTTCTGCTAGTAAAAGGAAATTAACAGAATCTGGGGGAAAGCCACAGGAGCAAGGAAACCACCAGAGCAGAAAGAATACCAGAAACGGAAAGCAGCGGAGCCCGGAGAAGGCAGAGACGGGCAGAGCTGGGATCGCCTAGCCAGCCCGTAGGAGAAGAGCTTCCCAGTGCTGGCCTGGGGCAGAGCTTTCTGAGGCCTTGATCAGGACACTTTCCCAGCCTCGGTACTGTCAGCTTGTGAAAGCCAGCCCATTTCTGGTATATTTCCTTCACAGCAAAGTACCACTACTGGGTATATACCTAGAAGAACTGAGAGCATGGACAGGAACAGACATCTGCACACTGATGGTCGTTGTGGAATTATTCACGGTTGCCAAAAGTTGGAAACCATTCAGGTGTCCATCAACCAATGAATGGATAAACAAACTGTGGTGTATTCACACAGTGGAATACTTGCAGCTTTAAGAAGAAATGAAGTCCTAAAATATATGACAACATGAATGAAACTGGAGGACATTATGTTGAATGAAGCAAGCCAGACACAAAAGGAGAAATACTGTGTGAGTGTTCTACTATGATCTAAATATAGTGTGTAATCCCATAGAGTTAAATCACTTGAAAATGGGTCAACAGAAAATATGTTAATCTTTGCAAATGAGGAGAAAAGGTAAAAGCCCAACAGCATGTTATTAACTAACTGTGCTATTAAGTGGGTATGAAATTGCTTTAGATCAATGTCTAAGGTCATGTATATCACTAAAAGGAAAGCTAAACCTGTAACACAGGACTGTACAGCACAAGAAAAGCACATGTGAAATATGACTGTGGGTGAATTTGCATATATAAGACCATCTTGCTTTGAAAGTGGACAAACATATGTTAATACTATGAGATGTTAATATCAGACCAAAAAAAAAAAACCCACATTATGTGACGTAAAGATTAGACACAAAGGTACCACATCTTGTATGATTTCATTTATATAAAATGTAGATATAAATCAATTTATACAGATAAAATTAGATAGTGGTTAAGTAGGGTTGGGGAAGGACTGAAGGGTGGTGTGGAGTTTTTTTTTGAGTAATGAAATTGTCCTAAGATTTTTTTGTGGTGATGAATGCACAACATTGTGATTATAGTCATTGATTACCCTTTGGATAGATATAATGGTATGTGAATAAATAAATAATTGTACAAGAAGAGCCAGAAATAGCAGCTAGGTACAGCTCAGGGATTCATAGAGAGATTGAGAAGTGAAGACTTTTTTGTTTGTCTGTTTTTTATTATTATTATTGAAATAATCAAAATGCTCTAATAATGCCTGAACTGATAAATACATAACTAGGTGATTTTACCAAATATCATTGCTAGTATATTCTAGATAAACTGTATGCTTTATTAATAGGTATCAATAAAAATGACATGATTTAAAAACATAAAAAAGATAAACATCTTGATTAGATTTATCTTGATTGGCATCCAAGTCCATCAGGATACATTCTTTGGATTCTATGACTGAAGAATTTGTCACATGCACAGGAGGAGAATTCAGCATTGAAACTGTTTTATTCTAGCAAAAGAAGCTGTAGTCTCAAGTATAGGGACAGTATCAATAATGAAGACTTGAGATCTTTGATTTATCCAATCTATTTTGGTTCTTTGAGTACTAGGGTAATTTTCACCAGGGTTTCTTTTATGTTTTTAGATGAATTCTTATCAAAATAAAACTGTTTAATCCAACTATAGGTACCTTGGGTAGGTCTTCTGAGGACAGGCTAGGTAGCTGTGAGCATATTGCTCCTCATTTACAATGCATATGTGATGGTCAAAGGGAATCTTGTCTCATCTCAGTATTAAGTTTTGATTTTTCTGTGATCAGATCAGTAAGGGAGCCAGAATATACACAACACCTACAAACAGACAGACAGACAGACAGGAACATTAGAGTTTTAATTAAGTCTAGGGGGAAGAGAACGTAAGGGCTATCATTGGGGCAGTTCAGTGAAAGGATATCTGAGGAATTCTCATTTCAATTAAGACTGAAAGAAAATGAGTTTGGGGGAAGGTAGTGTTTGTGGAATGGTGTGGAAATTAATGGTGAAAAAGTGATTAGTGTAGACAGAATAGCATTGTTTAGTTGTCTTTTGTAGGTTTGAGAGGGCTTGCAAAGTATCAGTCTCTATGCCTGGTGGAGACCTTAACCAAGAGTAGAGAAGGTGTGGTTTTTTGTGTTTTTTTTTTTTTGAGGTGTAGTATTTATATTTTAGGAGAGAGTTTATGTTCGGAGAAGTGTTCCATATTAAGTGCATGTAATTAAGCAAGTAGCAATGACAGCTCAGAAAAGGATTCCAGATAATTGTTTTGCCACTTTCATCTTAGAAAGAGCAATGGAAGAAATGAAAAGTAATTGAATAAATTTTGGAGGAAGTAAGGATAGTTTATTAAAAAGGAGAAGAAAGGGTGCTAGGATTTAGTCTGTTGCTTGAATAATTCTTAGGCATGATGAGAGTAGTTTGAAAACAGTCAGAAAAACAGCATTTCAGAGAAAGCAAGGAAAAGAAGTTCCAAAACTAGGTCATGGTTCAATTCATCTTTGGTTCCAAGTAAGGATTTATGTATGGAGAGATCCATGTTGACATTAGCCAGCTCTCCTTTGAGGAATCATTGTTGGTCTCTGTTAGTCAAAGGGTGAGTGGGGTGAGGAACTGGTAACTGCACTGAGAGTTTGTGAAGGGAAGGACAGGAGATCAGGAACTTGGGGAGAAATAGGTTAAGAGGAGGTTTTTGTTTAACGATGGAACAGATGGAATGAGCTTCAATGGTGAGATGATTGTGAGGAGAGGGAGCAGTTTCTGGTTTAGGAGATTCAACTTAAAATCAATTCTATAGAAAGAAAAAAAATCAGGAGAGGGAGAGTTGAGTGGAGACATTGGTCTCAGCCAGAGGTAACATGACTTTTTGATTTAATAGGAGAGAAGGTGTAACCAATGTGAATGATTGCAAGGAATATTTGAAGATGGTATGCTATGAAAGGGTAATTTGAAAATTGATGGTCCGTCTGCTTATTAGAAGGATATTCTATCCATTAAAAGTGAGGCATTATGTTAGAATAAGCACAATCAAAAGTCATGGAGAAGACTTCATGTATTTACAGGGACCAGAGCAATAATTTAATTATCAAGACACTAGAGGTGCCAGATATATTTGATAGTCACCAGGAGTAGTGAGTTTGTGTTTATACCAGGAACAATATCCTAATCTCATGAGGTGTCAGAGGCAATCATGGAAAAATGCAGGTATTTAGGTCTTGATCACTAGAGGCAGTAGTTAGTATGAGGGACATGAGAGATTAAATATTGGATTTGTAATGTAGAAATGTGTAATTGGATTAAACTAGACATTAAAGACAGAGGTCAGAGGCTGATGTTTGGCAAGAGGCATGAAGGCATGAGGAGATTCCTGTGAACAAGCCGAAAGGGAGGTGGTTGTGACCACAGGGTGTGGCCTCTGATGAATGATGTGAGATGGGACAGTCCAGGTAAAGCCTGGGTGTGGTGAATAATGTACCAGGAATATAAGCTTGGCACACAGGCAAAGCGGCATTCAAAATCTAGCTGTGTAATCTTCTAGACATGTAATTTGGTCATGTTATTAAAATTTACCGAACTTCTAATTATAACCTTTGTGAAATTGTTTACAAAAAAACATAATCTAGGGAAGTGGACTTGGCCCAGTGGTTAGGGCGTCCTACCTACCACATGGGAGATCTGGGGTTCAAACCCCGGGCCTCCTTGACCCGTGTGGAGCTGGCCCATGTGCAGTGCTGCATACAAGGAGTGCCATCCCACGCAGGGGTATCCCCCGCATAGGGGAGCCCCACGTGCAAGGAGTGCACCCCATAAGGAGAGCCACCCAGCACGAAAGAAAGTGCAGCCTGCCCAGGAATGGTGCCCCACACACAGAGAGCTGACACAACAAGATGACACAACAAAAAGAAACACTGATTCCCGGTGCCGCTGATAAGGATAGAAGCACTCACTGAAGAACACACAGCGAATGGACACAGAGAGCAGACAACTGGTGGGGGGGGGGAACAAACATAATCTACAGGATTATTGTGACAATAAAATAAGGAAATCTATGTAAATCTTTTCGTTTTCCAGACTTAAGGTAAAAGTGGGTGCTTACTTCATTTATGACACATTAACATTTTTGTCCTTTGAATACATTTAATTATTAAAGAAATTTAAGGGCCAAATGTATAGTGTATAAATGAGTAATGCTTTTACACTTATGTATATTTATATACAAATAGAAGGATGTTGCAGCAATGTTGATAAATATAGGAGAGGTTTTCAGTAAGCATTTTCTTAAAAGATCAGATGGGCAACCAGATATACTCTTACACCCATCCATCCTATATTGTCTGAGCCTTTGTCCTACAAGGATTGTGTCTCTTGGCACAACATAATAATCTATGTATTTCTGCTAATTTCTAATGCATGATATTTTCAGGGATAGACTTGGAAGATGGGTGACATTGATCTCTCCAAATGAATACATTCTTGAACTTATTAACTCCTTCATGAAATAGGTTTTAATTTGCATGAATGATATCCAAATGTATGGGGGAAATATCTAAAAGTCAGGCTTGAGGGAGTGATAATTCTTGAAATCCCAAGTGGGACAACCAAAATGATGTAGGGCAAGTGTATATAAAAGAGCAGGCACTGCATGGATCATGAAGTGGGTGGTTTCCAGAGGACTGGGAGGGACACGGGTGAAGCAATGAAGTCCTGGTGTATGCAACAACATGGATGAATCCTGAGGACATCATGTTGAATGAAATAAGTCAGATGCAAAAGGACAAACCTCTTATGGTCTCCCTAATATAAACTAATAAATAAACTTATGGAGCTAAGATCTAGAGCATAAGTTACCAGGATACACAATGAGGATAGATAATGGGGAACTGATGCTTAATGTGTGCAGACATTTTAATAAGGTTGATTGTAAAGGTTTTAAAATTGATACATGTAATGGTAGCAAATTATTATTATTATTATATGGGTGTGATTGTGGTAGGAAGGGGAAGTTTACAGTTTTATATGTCATCAGATGGAAACTAGAGAATGAACTTGGTACTATATAACATAATGAATCCTGTTGTGGATGATGAATGTACTTAATAATACAAATACAAAACTGTTCTTTCATGAATTATAATAAATGTATGTCACTCATACAAGGTGCTAATAATAGGGTAGTATATGGGAAAAATACTAACAATGCAAATTTTGACTATAGTTAACAGCAATGTTGTAATATTTTCATCAACTGTAACAAACGTACCTTAACAATGCTAAAGAGCATTAACGGGGAATAAAGAATACAATAGCTTTTTTTTTGGAGTAATGAAAGTATTCTAAATTCATTGTGGTGATAAATGCAAAACTATGTGATTATGCTGAGAGCCATGCATTGTACTTTATGGATGGAGTGTGTAGATCACAAAGAATAAAACTTTTAAAAAGATAAAATCTAACATGAATGTCATTCAATTCCTGGCTTAGGTGTTAATAATTTGGAAGATTTTCTTGAATATTCAAATCCAATACTGGTGTCTACACTGGCCTCACAAAAATTTATTTTTCTAACATCAAAGTATGATCTATTCATTCATTATAACATATTTTTACTGACATTTACTCTCCCAGTCATTGACTGATGCGGAGTAGAAATCATGTATGTCAATGTCATCTTTTTTTTAAATAAAAAGTTTTTTTCTTGATTAAATTGTCTTTTTTTTAAAGATACATAGATCATAAAAAAAAATGTTACCTTTAAAAATATAAGAGGTATCATGTTTTATACCAGTTTTGGTCAAAAGAGCAGCTCAAGAATAGTATTGGCTGAATTACAGATTCTTTCCTACAGGCATTTTGTGTTATTTAAGAAAGAAAACATCCATGAGGTAGTACTTCAAGAGATATATAGTAGTCAGTGTCAGCATAAAGAAAGGTAGATTGACCAATGGAACTGAATAAAGACCTCAGAAATAGATCCTCACAGCTACAGTCAAGTGATTTTTGACAAGGATGTCAAATCTTCCCAGGTGGACCAGAACAATCTATTCAATGAATGGTATTAGGAATATTATAGACATATTCAAAAGAAAGAAAGGTGACCCCTATCTCACACCTTATAGAAAAATTAACTCAATTTTTGTATCAAGGGCCTAAATATAAAACCAACAACCATAAAAATCCTAGAAGATGTTGTAGAGAAACATCTTCAAGATCTTGTGGTGGGTGGTGATTTCCTAAACCTTACATGCAAAGCACAAGCAACAAAGGAAAATATAGATAAATGGGACCTCTCAAAATTAAATATTTCTGTACCTCAAAGAACTTTATGAAAAGGCTGAAAAGGCAGGCAAGTCAATCAGAGAAAATATTTGGCAATCACATATCAAATAAGGATTTAATATCCATGATATAAAAGATCATGCAGCTAAACAATAAAAACTACCAGATTTTAAAAATGGGCAAAAGACTTAAAAGGAGAATTTTCCAAAGAAGAAATACAAATGGAGGAAAAAACACATGAAATACTGCTGCTCAACATCATTTGTGATTAGGGAAATTAAAATCAAAACTATAATGAGAGGGAATTGTGGGAAAATGGTATTAGATTAGGCAGGCAAGTCTCAATCTTCTGACAAAAACAATGGAGAAAAAGCCAAAAGCTATCTGGGGGAACTGCTTTGGGGTCAGCAAACCAGTACAGTGCTACACAAGTCCAAGGAGGGTAAGAGACAGAAGGAGGAAGAACCCAAAACAACAAATGTCAGTTACCAAATCCCTGCGTTGTCTGGGCTGGGTCCCCTCCCCACCTCAAAGATATTGAGCTGGGGTAAAACCCCTGGTTCATTGCAGCTGACTAAGAGGGGAACAGCCATCTTCCTCCCTTTCAGCTCTTTGAAGGCAAAATGGAAGGGCAGGTATGGTGACTTTTTGTGAGTGAATTTGGCCTGCAGAGCCCAATAAGAATCTCAACTCTGTGCAGACCGAAAAACAGGAAAGCAAAGACTGAAACACCTCCATGGAAATGTGTGCTGTTGAGCACCATCTTATGACACATCTGAAAATTGCATGGGAAAAAGTTTCTGGTTCTTTCTGTATCCTATGTATCCTAACCCCTGGGTGAAAATCTACACCTCATTGGTGAGTCCCTGGTCTGACTTGGATAACTTAAGCTGGGTGATTTTTTAAAAAATGGGAGAACACAAATGCAGTCTCCCACTACCACAAATTAGGCAGGATATTTTCTCATACTTGGAGACATCGCACATCCAGAGTACAATGGATAGACCTCACCCTGGGAAAAACCACCTTCATGATCTTTGTATCTCTCCTGCTAGGTAAGTATGGGGTAATTTTAAGAATTTAGAACAAGTTGAAACAAATACCAAAAAGAGCAGTGGGGGAAAAAAAAAAAGGAAGACAGAATTTGGCCATCAGAGTAAATTCACCAACATATTCAGATGACTAGACATCAGCAAATAATCACAAGCCATAGTAGGAAACAGGAAAAGATGGCCCAAAGAAACAAACCAAATGACTGGAAGAGATACAGGATTTAAGACAATTCATATGTGATAATGACACAGCTCTCCTAAATCAATTCAAAGAATTTAAAGAAAATATGACTAAAGAAATAAAGGATATTACAAAGATACTGAGTGATCATAAAGAGCAATTTGAAAGCCTGCAAAGAAAAGTAATAGACCTCATGGGAATTAAAGACATGATGGATGAGATTAAAAATACATAAGTGACACATATGAGCAGATTTTGATTGCTCTAAGACAGAATTAGTGATTTCAAAATCAGAACATCTGACCTGGAAAAGTCAGGAGAACAGAAAGTGAAGAGAATGGAAAAAATGAAACTGAGACTCATCAAACTGAATGAAAATGGCAAATGTCTATACACACTAGCAGTGCTCCAGTAGGAAAAGAGACTAGAAATGGGAGAGAAAGAATATTTGAGGAAATAATGATTTAAAACTTCCCAACCCTTATGAAAGAGAGAAATATTAATATCCAAGAAGGAAAATGCACCCCAAACAGAATAAATCCAAACCCACCTACCCTGAGACACCCAATATTCAGAATGGCAAATATCAGAGATAGAGGATTCTGAAAGCATCAAGAGAAAAGCAAAACAAAATGTACAAAGGATACTTGATAAGATTAAGTGCCACACCCACATCAGAAACCATGAAGAAGAGAAGAATTCTATATCTGGCAAAACTGTATTTCAAAAATGAGGGTGAGTTCAATGTCTTCACAGACAAATAAAAATTGATGGAATACATTACTGAAAGAGCAGAATTATAAGAGATACTAGTGGGAATGTTGCAGGCTGCAAGGAAAAAACAAGGGTGAGATTTGGAGAAGAGTACAGAAATGAAGATTGTTCGGAAGGGTAAATGAAAGGGTAAAAAGATAGACAATAGAGTGATATGATGAGAGAAACAAAGGACAAAATAGATGAAGTAAGTAATGCCTTTATAGTAATAACATTAAACGTTAATGGCTTAAACTCACCAATCCAAAGACATAGACTGATAGAATGAATTTAAAAATATGAGCCATCTATATGTTTTCTACAAAAGACCCACTTCGGATATAAGGTCACAACCAGGTTAAATGTAAAAAGTTGGAAAAAGATATTTCATGCAAATAGTAACCAAAAGAGACTCGAGTAGTAATATTAGTATTGGACACATAGACTTCAAGGTCAAAACCGTTATAAATAATGAAGAAGGTCATTATATATTTTAAAAGAGGCAATTCACCAAGAAGAAATAGCTATACTAAATATTTATGCACCTAACCTGAGTGACCAAAGATACATGAGGAACACACTGGTAAAACTGAAGGGAGAAATAGATGCCTCTATAGTAATAGTTGGAGACTACAATACACCACTCTCAGTATTGGATAGGACAACAGGATAGAGGATAAAGAAAGAGAATGAGAATAATATAAATGAACTAGACCTAACAAACATCTATGAAGCACTGCATCCCCAAACAGCAGGGTATACTTTACTTTTCAAGTGCTCATTGATCCTTCTCCAAGAGAGACCATGTGTTGGGTCACAAGACAAGTCTCAATAAATTTAGAAAGACTTAAATTATATAAAACACTTTCTCTGATAATAACAGGGTGAACCTGGACATCAATAAGGAATGGAAAAAGGGAAATTCATAATTATTTGGAGATTAAACAACACACTCTTAAATAATCAGTGGGTCAAAGAAGAAAGTGCAAGAGTATTCAGCAAATATCTTCAGAGGAATGAAATGAGAACACAACATATCAAAACTTGTGGAACACTGCAAACGCAGTGTTAGATTTAAAAAGTAGGCAGTTTTAAATTGAAGATTTAACTGCACACCTGGAGGAAATAGAAAAAGAACAGCGAACTTATGCCAAACCAAGCTGAAGGAAAGAAATAGTAAAGATCAGAGCAGAAATAAATGAAATTGAGAACAAAGAAACAATACAGAGAAATAACAAAACCAAAAGTTGGTTTTTGAGAAGATCAACAAAATCAAGAAACCCTTAGCTAGACTGACGAAGATATAAGAGAGAAGACACAAATAAATATAATCAGAAATGAGAGAGTAAAATTACTACTGATCCTGCAGAAATAAGAGAGATAATAATAGACTATTATGAACAACTGTACATGAAAAAACCAGACAATGTTGAGGAGATGGATAATTTCCTAGAAACACATGAATCACCTACACTGATCCTGGAAGAACTGGAAGAGCACAACACATTGTAAGAGACTGAAACAGTCATCAAAAACCTCCAAAGGATGAAAGGCCTGGGAACAGATGCCTTCACAGGTGAATTCTACCAACCATTCAAAGATGATCTAATACCAACCTTACTCAAGCTCTTTGAAAACACTTGAGAAGGAAAGAATACTACCAACCTCATTCCATGAAACCAACATCACCCTAAGAGCAAAACTAGATAAAGATACTAAAAAATTTTTAAAATTCCAGGCCAATTTCTCTAATGAATAGCAATGCAAAAATCCTCAACAAAATACTTGCAAACAAAGTCCCAAAAGTACATTCAAAGAATTATACACCACAATCAAGCAGGTTTAATCCCAGGTATGGAAGGGTGGTTCAACAGAATAAAATCAATTGGTGTAATAAGTCATATTGGTAAGTTGAAGAAGAAAAATCACATCATCTTCTTGATTGATGCAGAAAAGGTATTTCACAAAATACAGCACCCTTTCTTAGTAAAAACACTCCAAAGATGGGAAGAGAAGGAAGCTTTCTCAATATGGTAAAGCGTATATATGTAAAACATACAGCTACCATTGAACTCAAGGGGAAGGACAAAGCTTTCCCGCTGAGATCTACAACAAGACTAGGAAGCCTACTGTCACCACTGTTATTTTTTTAAAAAAACAAGCTAAACAATTAAAAAATGGGCAAATGACTTGAAAGATAACTATCTGAAGAAGAAATACAAATGGCAAAGAAACACATGAATAAATGTTCAACATCACTAGTGATTCAGGAAATGCAAATTAAAACTAAAATGAGATATCATTTCACGCTTATTAGATTGCCGCCATAAAAACTCAAAAAATGGGAAATGCTGGAGAAGATGTAAAGAGAGAGTGATGCTTTTTCACTGTTGGTGGGAATGTAGAATGGTACAGCCACTGTGGAGGACTGTTTGGCAGTTCCTAAGGAAGTTGAATACAGACTTGCCATGTGACTTGACAACGTCATTACTAGCTATATACCCAGAAGAACTGAGGGCAGAGTAACAGATGTCTGCACACCAATGATCATATCAGCATTTTTACAATTGCCAGAAGTAGGAAACAACCCACATGTCCATCAGCTGATGAATGGATTAACATTTGCAGTGTGTGCACAGGAAGGAATGTTATGCAGCTGTAAGAAGAAATGAAGTTGTTAAGAATATGACAACATGGATGAACGTGGAGGACATTATTTTGAGTAAAGCATGCCAGACATAAAAGGAAAAATACTCTATGATTATGCTATTACAAACTAAATATATTGTGTAAACTCAAGGAGTTAATAATTGGAATACAGGTCACCAGAAAATAGAATGAAGATAGAGAATGGAAAAATGAGATTTACAATCTTAGGAAAAAAATAGAAACAGTGAGAGCACATCATAGTGTCTGTAACTACCAGAGCTCTTATATGGGTTTGACAGTGGTTGAAAGGGTAAGTCCAAGGTCATGTACTAGAAGGAAAGCTAAAAACTGTAACCTGGGACTGTGTAAGATAGTAAACCTCATGTAAAACACAAATATGGGTGATATTGCATTTATAAAACTGTTTTTACAAAAGATAAATAAAAACAACCTAGAAAAAATGACAAAGAATAGGAGCTATGTACAGCAGGGTAAGCATAGAGAGATTGAGAGGTGCTGAGATTTTTTCTTTTCTTTTTATTATTATTATTACTATTATTATTGGAATAATGAAACTGCTCTAAAAATAACTGAAGTGATGAGTGCACAACTACGTGTTTATACCAAGTACCCCTGATGAATACTTTGGATTCATTTATGCTTTAGTAATATGTATCAATGAAATTGATTTGTTAAAAAACTATAATGGGGATCATCTCACACCTATTAGAATGGATACTATTAAAAAGTCAGAGGTCTGGATGTGGAGTGTTAGGACCCTTATTCACTGTTGGTGGAATGTAGAATGGTACTACAGCTGTGGGGGACTGCCCGGCAGTTCCTAAGGAAGTTGAACATAGACTTGCCATGTAACCTGGCAATACCATTACTAGCTACATGCCCAGAAGAACAGAGAGCAGTGACACAAAGAGACATGTACCTGCTGATGTTCTTAGTGGCTTTATTCATGATTGCCAAAAGTTGGAAACAATCTATGTGTCAATCAACTGATGAATGGACAAACTGTGGTGTATATATAAATGGAATATTATGCAGCAATAAGAAAAAATGAAGTCATGAAGCATATGACAACATGGATGAACCTATAAGACATGATTTTGACTAAAGCAAGCCAGACACAAAAAGACAAATAGTGTATGATTGCACTATAAGAACTAAATATAAGGTCCTTAAGATTCATCTATGTTATCCCATGTGTTGTTACTGTCTTCCTTCTTTCAAATGAGTGATATTCCATTGTATGCATATTCCACATTTTGTTTATCCATTCATCTGTTGGTGGGCATTTGGGTTGATTCCATCTTTTGGCGATAGTGAACAGTGCTGCTATATATATTGGTGTGTGTTTATCTTTTCATGTCCTCGCTTTCAATTCTTCTGGGTATATACCCAACTGTGGAATTGCTGGATCATATGCCAGACCTATAGTTAGTTTTGTGAGGAACTGCCAAACTGCCCTCTACAATCACTGCAGCATTCTACATTCCGACCAGCAGTGCACCAGGTTTCCTGTTCATCCACACCTTCTCCACCACTTGTAGTCCCCAGTTTTTTAATAGCTGCCAGTCTAATGGGTATAAGATGCTACCTCATTTCAGTTTTGATTTGCATTTCCCTAATAGCTAGTGATGTTGAACACCTTTTTATGTGCTTTTTAGCCATTTGTATTTCTTCTTTGGAGAAGTGTCTGTACAAATCACTTGCCCATTTTTTAATTGGGTTGTTTGTCTTTTTATTTTCAAGGTGTAGGATTTCTTTACTATGCTGAATATTAGGCTCCTATCAGATATATGATTACCAAATATTTTCTCCCATTGGGTAGGCTGCCTATGTTGATTGAAGCAAGCCAGGTACTGAAGGACCTCACTGATAAGAATTAAGCAAATTGAGCAGACTCACGGAGCTAGGGTCTGGAAGATAGGTGTACAAGAAATAGAAAGGGAGAAGAAGGTTGTGAGACAATGCCTACAAGGATAAAACCTAGGATAAAACAGGTGGAAATGTGCACTTGTGAGCTGAAGGGCTATGACAGGGGTGTAGTGACACTAATGGATTGGGCGGTACAAGTTTGACAGGAAGTAGGGTAGGGAGGGCAATTTGAATGGTCCATGGAACTGGGGAGAGGATTGGGTGAGGGAACAGGTGAACACTGGGGATCTGCAGGTACAGAGTTGAAACTACTCTGTTGGGAAAGCTCTTTTGGTGACACAACTAGAAAGCATTACTGTTTTAGGGTCTTCGACGGGGAGGCATTCAGGTCAGGGTGAACTTGGGGCAGGCTTCTAGGGAGTGTGTGTGATCATTTTGCGATAATGTGTTGTACCAGTGAGTGGAAACTCACATAAAGAGTGGGAAGGAGTTGGACTCCCATCCTGGGGAAGTCTGCTATGTTCGCAAATAGAGGAATGGGAGTCTCTCAAGAGCATGGGTGGTGCCTAACAGGGGAGGACAGACCAGTCTGTCAAGCCCTCAGTGTTGCTGCAAACAATTACGAATCTTCTCCTTCAAGGAGTCAAGCCTGGTGGTCACTGTGTGCTGTAAGAGGAAGGGGAGGGAGGAATAGAAGAGATGGAACAGGGGATATTTTGTGGGTAAAGGAAGAATTCTAAATAATCTCGCAATGATGAATACAGGCCACGTTAAATTTCATCAAAATGTATAAAAGTGTACAGTCAAAAATGTAAACCATAATGTAAACTATTGACCATGGTTAGCAGCTACGTTCATCAGTTGTAAGAAATGTATCATCCACATGTGAAAAGATTAATATGGAAGGGGGAAACAGGGAGGATGTAGGGTAAATGGGATCCCCTGTATTTTTTATGTGACTTTACTCTGAAGACAAAATGAAAAACAGTAAGACATTGTGGTAAAAATGGAAGAAAATGTCAGTGTACATATGGGACAACAGATCTTACAGTGATGAATGGCAAAATGTCAAAAAAATTTCTTAAATATTTTTCATTATTTTTTAAATCCCAATTTTCAATTTTATTTTTAGTGTTTAAAATTTTTCTGAATTTTATTTCCTTTGTTTAAAACTATCATTATTTGCGGCGGCTTGCTCGGTCGGTAGAGGTGGGGTCTGGCTGCGGACGAGGGGTCGGTCCAGCTCTGGACGAGGGGTCAGTCCCGCTTGGGACGAGGGGTCGGTCCCATTTGGGACGAGGGGTCGGTCCGGCAGCAGACGAGGGATCGGTCTCACAAGGGGTTGCGCGGTTCGGCTGACGGGGTCGCCCGGCGAAGCCGGCGACGAAGGGGTCGCCTGGAGAAGCCGGCGACGAAGGGGTTGCCCGGAAAAGCAGGTGACGAACTGGGGACAAGGGAGGCCAGGCCCTTGTCGGGGGCTCTCAGGACTGGAGGGCGCACGGCAGAAGAACTACCGCGAAGACAAGGTAAACACGCAAGTCCACTTTACTGAGGGAGAGGCAACAGTTTTATAGGGGCTGGGGAAGGCTGATTGGTCGAAGCCATGCCCTGTTCTGATTGGTTGCCGGTGAAAGGTCAGTGGGTGGTACTGGACGGGGGAGGGGTGGTGGTTAGGGATTGGCTGTCGCTGTTGCTGGGGGAAGTGGCAGGGTTTAGGGATTGGTGGCTGCTGTTGCTGGGGTGGAGGGCAGACTTGAGTTTCCCGCCCATGCCTGGCTGTTGCTGCTGTCGGGGGGAGGGAAAAGGGCAGACTGGATTTTTCCGCCCACGCCTGGCTGTTGCTGCTGTCGGGGGAGGGGAAAAGGGCAGACTGGAATTTTCCGCCCTGCGCCTGCGCAGGGAGAAAGAAGAAGAAGGGTGCCGCCCTACAGGCATCGTGTGGCGCCATCCGGGAGGAGGGGCGGCCGCGGAAGCATGGCTGCCGAGAAGGGGAGACCCGAGGGCACTCTGCGCCCATGCCGAGCTTCCTTCAGGGGTGGCGGTGAGTTCGACCAGCCACCCTATTATGGGGGCAGTGGCTTGACCTACCGCGGCCGCTCCCCCGCCAGGCCAGCAAACCACACTTCAGCCCGAGGGGTGACCGCAATTATTATTTCATTTTCTTATTAATTGTATTTGGCTACTTTATTGGGTTCATTCTGGAGAAGTTTTGGATCACAGAAGGGTTACAACTGTGGCAGGTGAGGATCAGTGGGGCAGGGTGTAAGTGATGGGGATATATGGGAGGAGGTTCACTGGGCATAAAGATAAGGCATAGAAATGTGTTCAAAGGTTCACGGGGCATGGCCACAGTGGCTGGAGATTCACACAATAACCAAAAGAATATTAATTGCCCATGCTAGGGATTCTGCCACATTCTCCAGTGGAGCCGCAAGTACATGGGCAATGACTAGTGGAGGAGGATGGTCCATTGATGGGCCATTGATACTGATGACTGTGATTACGAAGCTTTGCTCCTGAAATTAAAACTTGGCATAGTGTTGTAGGATGCTTAAGAGTTACCTATGGGGAGCCTCCTTGTTGCTCAAATGCGGCCCCTCTCTATGCCAAAACTCAGCATATAAATGCAATAAATTCTCCAAGGGAAACGACTCCTGGGGTTGAGACTCCCTGGCACCAAGGGATTGCTACCAAGTACCAACAAACAATGCAACTGGGGAAAAAAGGCCTTGACCAAATGGGGGAATGGGTAAAGACAAATGAGTTAATATGGTTAAGAGACTTCAAAATGAGTTGGGAGGGAACTCCAGAGGTAACCTTTATGCACATCTCAGCATGATCACATTGACTGCCAAAGTAGATACAGCCGAAAGAGCGGGGCTCCTGAGGGCTCTGGAGACATCCAGACACTGTAGTCAGAGCAGATAGTTCAGGAGCCTGGGCCCTTGCCAGTGGGCCCTACTTTGAGATTTATGCTCCCCAGTGTGACAGAGTCAGACTCCCTTGTGGTTTCCCTACACATGGCTCCTCTGTCCTTCTGTTTGAACTTATAATTAGTACTGAAGTTGGTAGGTATACCTCTAAGAGACATAAATCTCTGGGCTGTCTATGTGCCAGCCTAGCCCTGAATCTTAAAGGAGTTGCAACACCTCCTCTCCATTTCATTGGACTGACCCAGAACAAGTAACAGAGAGAAAATGAAGGAGAACCAACATACCAAGAAATCAAGAGTGCCTACAACTGCAAGCAAGAGAGTTCCAGCCATTGGCTGTATGGGATTGAAGCACCCCCCTCAAATAAAGGTGGAGTGGGCATCACCATCCCAGAATCCTCAGGATTAGGGAATGAACTATGGACTAAAGTAGACTTACTACTATTCTACTCTAGGCCTTCTGTAATTCTAGCAATGGAGGAAATATTGATGTGGAGGCAGTGGCCACTGGAGGTACTGAGAGTAGAGAGACGGGAAAACAGGTGTACTATGAGGGCATCTTCGAGACTTGGGAATCAGCCTGCATGACATTACAATGACAGACACAGGCCATTATATATCTTACCATAAGCTACAGAATTGAGTGGGAGAAAAGTGCAAACTATCATTCAAACTATAATTCATGCTTAGTGGTAATGCTCCAAAATGTGTTTTCAATTGCAATCAATGTACCACACTAATGAAAGATGTTGCTAATGTGGGAAAAAGGTGGGAGGTGTGGGGAGCAGGGCATATGAGAATCCCCTATATATTCTTTCTAACATTTATGTAATCAAAGTATCTTTTAAAAAGTAAAAAAATGAAAAGACACATACACAAAAGGACTGGATAAACTGTGTAAAGTCTTGGAGTTAACAATTAGAATATAGGTCACCAGAAAATAGAAAGAGGGTAGAGAAAATAAAAGTTAAGGGTTAAAATGTGCAGACTTGGTATAAAGGTTGTAAATCTTTAGAAGTGAATAGAAATTGTGACAGCACATCATAGTGTTTGTAACGAGCAGATACGGGTATCACAGTGGTAAAAGAGTAATTCCAAGGTCATGTATATTACTAGAAGGAAAGTTAAAAACTGTAACATTGGGCTGTACAACAGAGTGAAACCTCATGTGAAATATGAATACAGGGGATATTGCACATTTTAAACTAACAAAATATAAATACTAGTAAGTAGAGAGACATAAACAGAATAACAGCTATATATGGCCAGGGAAGCATAGAGAGATTGGGAGGTGTTTTTTGGTTTGTTTATTTTTTGGGTTATTATTATTGGAGTAATGAAAATGCTCTTTAATGATTGAAGTGATAAATGGACAACTACGTGATTACCCTGACTACCACTGATTATAAACTTCGAATGGATTTATACTTATTATGTATCAATAAAATCGTTTTGGGAAAAACCCTAACCTTAACTGATAATCTAATCAAATGACATTTTAGCAGAATTTAAGAAAATCAAAGTGTTTCATACCCACAGGAATAGATTAGTTTACAAATATAATCTTTCCTTTTTGGAGATTTATCAATAACCTCAAATAGCCACATACTGATTGTAGCAGTTTGATATGGTCATGAATTCCAAAAATAGATATTGGATTATGTTTGTTGTCTGGTCTGTACCTGGGCATGATTATGATTACACCTTTGATTGGGTCACATCATTAGGGCATTGAGTCCCCACCCACCAAGTGGTGGGGACTCACAGATAAAAGGCATGGCAAAGGACAGAGTTGAGGGTTTCTGAAGTTGGAGTTTTGATATTGGAGTTTGATGCTGAAGGCTTAAGCTGGAGCCCTGGGAAGTCAGCTCACAGAGGAAGAGAAGCCAGCCCCAGGAAGAGAGGAAACCTGAGCCCAGGAAGAAGCAAGCCCTGGGAAGAGAGGAATCTTGAATCCAGAGAGAAGCAAGACCCTGGAAGGGAGGAACCCAGGAAGCCTGAACCCTCACAGCTGTCAGCAGCCATCTTCCTCCAACACATGAAAATAGACTGGTGAGGGATGTAGCTTATGCTTTATGGCCTGGTATCTGTGAGCTTCTATCCCAAATAAATACCTGTATATAAACCAACCAATTTCTGGTATTTCACATCAGCACCCCTTTGGCTGGCTAATACACTGACTCAAGACTTTTCTTTCCCATAATTAGCAAGTAGTTGTAATATGGTGAATGAGACTGTTAATGAACTCCAGGGAAGGAGAGATTAAACAGCTCTTTCAGTGTCTAGCTGTGCGGGCAAGTCAGCGACGTCCTCGGGGGTCATTTCTCAGCCTTATCTCCCCCCCTCACCTTGGTGTGCAGAGGCTTCGTGTCTCCATTCTAGAACCCTGGGAGGGTGTAGGTCTAATGGAACAGCCTGAGCACACCTTGAGACCAAACACGGAACAGAAGCCCCAGTGGCTTCCCAGTTCCCAGTGGGAACTGCACAGAGGTTACGTGGTACCTGCTTCCTCCTCAGGGGCATCCCACTGGACGTCCTGCCTCTCCAAAGCAAAGCTGTGTGTGGAGAGCTGCATCCAACAGCCTGACCTGAGCCGTGGACCTCCTCGGGGGACTGGCGAGGAGGGCATCTCTTCCCGGGCCCTTTGGTGCTCTGTGCTGAAGAAGTCATACAGCGGTCAGTGCTGGGGGAAAAAAGAGTCAGTGTTAAACCAGGCAATGCTGGGCAGTTACTTGGGTGCAGATTTGGCTTAAAGAGTTAGTTTCAGGGAAGCAGACTTGGCCCAGTGGTTAGGGCATCCGTCTACCACATGGGAGGTCCGCGGTTCAAGCCCCAGGCCTCCCTGACCGGTGTGGAGCTGGCCCACGTGCAGTGCTGATGCGCGCAAGGAGTGCCGTGCCATGCAGGGGTATCCCCCGCGTAGGGGAGCCCCACGTGCAAGGAGTGCTCCCCGTAAGGAGAGCCAGCCAGCTCGAAAGGAAGTGCAGCCTGCCCAGGACTGGCGTGGCACACAAACAAGATGATGCAACAAAAAGAAACACGGATTCCCGTGCCACTGACAACAACAGAAGTGGACAAAGAAGAACATGCAGCAAATGGATACAGAGACCAGACAACCAGGGTGGGGGGGGGTTGGGTGGAAAAGGGGAGAGAAATAAAAATAAAAAATAAATATATATTTTTTTAAAGTCAGTTTCAAAGCCGATGCACTCACAGCCATCCAGGCTGACTGAGCCAAACCATTTCAGAGCTCACTGAGCAAAGACTGCTGAGGACTGGACAGTGAGAGGGAAAGGCTGACCACAAAGTCCAAATCCGTGAATACTGGGAGGTTTCTTTTCTCAGGTCAAATAGCTCTCCTAACAGAACTTAACAAACACCAATCACAGGGAGTTCTCATCAAGAGGGCATTTTCTCTAGAGAACGGTACATATTCTATTTTTTTCCCTGTTCGTTTGTTGGCAATTACATTAATTTTGAGTATTCCTTTTTACATTTTATCAAAATTATTTTCATGCTTTAAATCTAAATCATGAAAACACTTCGTGGAGCATCTATCTTAAATGATGGCATCTTTTCTTTTGAGAATTATCTTCTAAATATTTTAATGACATTCAGATTTTTGAAGATTGAAATTTATCAATTAAATATTAGTAATGCCTTCATATATCTTGTTAGGCTATTGCTCTTATTAGGATTTTTCTTTCTGGTAATAATAACTTGCAAAACTTTGGCACTCTTCATAAAATTTAAATATTTTCAGCAATTCTCTGTCTTTCCAGGATTGTGCCATTATCTGTGCTTTGTAAAATTTTATCACTACTTAAAGTAATACATACTTGACCAATTTTTATACCGACTTTTCTGTCTTCCTACTTCTGAACAAGAATTTTCACATCTGGGACTCAGAAAGAACTTCTTGACCTAAAGACATAATAGTAAGAAAAGGAAGTCAACACAGTTTGTTAAGCTTAGGTCAAAGCCCTCTCTAAGCATCAACTTGGTTTATCCTTCCAAACCTGCATGACCAGGCTCGGGTGCCCAGGCTTCAGGGCCCCGCCCACTGCACCTGGGGCCGGGCGGGGGGGAGCCCTAACGGAGCCCAGCCCAGCCCAGCGCAGGGGAGCCAGGTCCGCCGGCCGAGGTGAGCCAGGGCGAGTGGAGTCCCACCGAGCCCAGCCCAGGCGAGCCCAGCCCAGGCGAGCCCAGCTGAAACCAGCTCCATCGAGCCAGAGGAGCCCAACCAGGCCAACCAAGCACACCTGAGCCCAGAGCAGTCCAAACGAGCCATGGTCAGGCAAGCCCAGCCCAGCCCAACCGAGCCAAGTCGAGCCCAGCCGAGCCCAGCCGAGTCAGGTCCAGCTCAGCAGATCTGAGCCCAGCTGAGCTGACGAGCGCAGCCAAACTGAGTCCTGCCGAATCCAGCCCAGCCGAGCCCAGCGAGGACGAGCCCGCGCGAGTCGATTTCAATAGGGCGGAGACCAATAGGGCCGAACCCAGCCCAGCCCAGCCCAGCCCAGCCCAACCCAGCGGAACCCGACCGAGCCGAGCCCAGCAGAGCTGGGCAGAACCTCCTCCCGCGCCACACACGCCGCACCTGAACTTCCTGCCAAAGAGAGAGGGAAATTGGAATATTCACAACTCAGCGAAAATTATGAACTACACTCAAGCTACAGAATTTAGAGGAATAAAAGTTCATAAAAGAATATGATGAACAATAGCACAACAAACTGGATAACTTAGGTAAAACAGACAACTTCCTGGAAGCATTCAACTACCAAAACGGACTGAAGAATAAATAGAAAATAAGATCAGAGCTCTAACAAGAGATTGAACGATCATCAAAAATTTCCCCACCCAGAAGAGTCCAGGACCAGATGGCTTCCCTGGTCAATTACACTAAAAACATACAGAATAACTAACAGAATAGTTTTCAAACTCTTCCAAATATAAAAAGAGAAGGTGAGAGAATTTCCTAACTCCTTGCCTGAGGCCACCCTCATCCTGATATCAAAGATTCCACAGGACCCTACAGGACTTACTTGAATTCGTCTGCAAACCCCTGAACCTGCCGCACAGCAACCCCGCAGCTTGTCTGCAGGGTCGTGAGCGGGAGGAGCAGGAGGCTCCCAGGAACTCAGCAGGGTCCGCGCAGGAAGATCAAGCACTGAACAGCACCTTGGGCTCCTCAGCTCGGCCCACCAGCGGCTGGGGTGCAGGGTGGAGCTGGCCGAGTCGGGGATTGCTGGGCTGCCAGGGCTGGGGGCGCTCGGCCCTGCCGCCCCAGGACGCTCCGCCGCCCCCCGGGACCACGAGTTAGGACCTGCAGAGGAGCCCAGCGGCGCAGGCGCAGTAGAGCAAGGTGCCGGAGCCGCGGGTGGACTGCGAGAGAGGGGCCTCCTGCGAGACCCGGGTTACTGGAGACCCTGGTGCCCGTGAAAGAGACGTCGAGGAGTGAGCTGACCCCCAAGGTGAACCTCCCGGGGAGCGGCGCAGACAGGTGCAAGTGAGCTCCACCTGCAGCCTCCGTGCACACCCGGCCGCGCTCCTGCTGGCGCCAGCAGCAGCCACAGGGCGAGCCCTTCCCGGCCTGGCTGGGGCAGCCGCTGTGGGACTAAGCGGACCCACCTTGCCAGGAAAGCGCAAAGAAAACTGATGAACCCAGATGAGAAGATGGAGATGATCCAGCTGTCACAGAGCAACTCTGAAATATGGAGTGGATCCTGCCTCTGTTGTAGGAACAACCGGGAACCAGGTCAGTTCTCTAAGAAATCTCTAAATGTCTTTCTGTGAACTCGGCACAATCAGCTGAATGCTATATCTTTGGCACACTGAGCTTGGTCTCCTAATTTTAACTGTATAAAAACATTTGTGTACACTTGTTGATGCAAGAACTAAAATAATGTGATTATTTTACAGTTTCCTTTGAAAAGAAAACAAAACCAGAAATGGACTTAATTTAAATGTTTTGGACTTTAAACTAGATTTCACTTTGTGGCCATATGAATAAACTTTTTTAGCTCTGGAACTTTTTGAAAGCTTTTTTTTTTCCACATGGACATCTTATTTCATTTTTTTGAGAAAAATTATATTCTGTGTATTTGGAAAACAAGACAGGCAAAACATGGTAGTATAATGCGAACCTAAGCATTTCAAAATCTTGAATTCTTAAAGAACAGATCTTAGGATTCCTTCTCTGTGAAAGAGAATGAAATTCAGCAAGAGAAAACATGAATAATTTGGGGTTGCACAATTTAAACAAAGTTTGATAGTGGTTATGGGGAAAAGTACAGCAGTAACCTCTCCTGTAATTTTTATTCATGTCAATGTTATTGTAGCCCGATTGAACTCACTTTTTAAAAGATTTCTAGTACCATGAACATCTTACTTCTGTTAAGATCTATTTAAACACAGTTGATTTCTAGCAGGGATATTTTACTGCAAAAGTATAGTGTTTTGGAAACGGACAGCTGGCTATCAAGCACTACTGGAAATGTGTCCTCTTTATTTACTATAAAACATTAATTCCGTACAATTTGGTACCAAAATACTTTTTAGATAGATGTGTGTGTTTAGAAGTTAGAAACTTTAAACACTGTTCTTATGTTCCATTTGGATTTTTCTTGGGTACACAATTGTAAAAGTTCTACACTCAGAACATGAGTAGGGCATTAGGATTTTGCATACACTTGAACCAGTTAGTTTTATCTTTGTGGTGGAATTTTTTTAGCTGAAAATTACCTCATGTGTGAGTCGGGTAAGTAAAGTAGTAGGTAATTGAAATTTCAATAGAATCAAGTGAAATATAAAATTTTTAAACTTATTCATTTGAGTTTCAAACTTATTGAACATAAAACACTAAAAATGTAAGTTATTTTTAAGTACCATTTGCAATAAAAAAGGAAAAAGCTGAAGATATATATTTAGACTGGCATAGAATTTTGATTTTCATTAGCCCTGTTTTGATTTTTGACTTATACATGTTTTGCAGACATTTTCACTTACTTTGCAATTGAGACAAACACTTGAAGATCTGGGCCTGCAGAGGAAGTGGGAAACTTACTCCCAGATCACAAATGCTTGCCTCTGAGTAAATGTGTTCCCTTGAGGTGCACCATGGAGGGGCCATGTTTTACTCAACCTTTCCACTGTAGGATAACAGCAGATTTACTTTGTTTATAAACCATTTCCCTTTTGTTTTTAATTTAGAAATTGTGAGAAGCTGTATTGAAATTTTTTAATGTGGGAATATAAATCAGATTTAACATGAATGTGTTAGTTCTTTAAGAGGAATAGTGCAGTCCAAAATAGCAAAAGTGGATCCAGATAAAACATGTAGTCTTTATTTTTAAAAACACATTCTTGGTCTTTTGTCTGTGTGTCTTTTAAGCCACTACAGTAAATGTGTCCTTGATGTAAATACAAATCATTTTGTCTCGATTTAATTGCAGACATACTACTTAAGCCTTTGCAATATAATTCAATAATAAAAAGTAATTAACCACTAAACAAACCTCATGCTAATTTCCTGAGGGACACGAGTCTCAGGGTATCAGATTGAGCCAAGTTGCCTGCCCAAGGACTGCCTTGCCAGTTCTAGAGAATGTTATGGAAGGTTTTGCTCATGTGAATTTGCTGTAGTGCTGGTGCCCCATGTGCAAGTCTTTCTTCCTGGTAGAATCACCCAGATTCTTCATGTAATGGAAATGGGTGGAAACAGAATGCTGACAGTGAGTGATCCTCTCTGTAAGCACATAGTGTTCATTTTATCTTCCTTCCCGCCCTTTCTCTCTCTCCCTTCCCCCTTCCCTCACTACCCCAGCTGCCCTCCGTGGCAGAGACATTGAAGCCAGGAGCCTCCCAGATGACTTTTCTATCCAGATGCCAGTCTTCCTCTGACACCCACAGTGGGCACATGAAGGGTTTCATTCTTTGGCAACATTAGAGAGTTCATATTCCTCTTCTGGAGCTTCGGAAAGCCTGCAAGATTAGGAGCCAAGCTCTTACAAGTGCCACAGCTGCTTGGTGGATTCCTAATGGCTCAACTTTCGGGAAGTACACAAACTTTGGAGGAAGTAGAGTATCTCCAAATCACAACTACACCACCCTTGGACACCCAGTTCCTGTTTTCAGCTCCTTTAAATCTGAATTTCCAAAGGTTTCTTGCCTCTGTAAATGTATACACATTCCAGGTAAACACTACCACATATAGCTCTCATGTGGGTAAAAAGACTGTGAGTGTTGATATGACCTGGTAAATCTTAAGCTCTGTTAACTTGTCAAGTTAACTGCCAGGTGGCTTTCACTGTGTTTAAAAATATACTGCATTCCAAACAAAACTAAACTAAACTAAAAAGCTGTTGTGATTAAAACAGTGTGGTCATGGTGAAACAATAGACTGGCAGATAATTGGAACAGAATAGAGAGAAAAGAAGTATATCCTCCATATGTAGATAGTGAGCAGTTAACTAATCTATGACAAAGGAGCAAAGGCAATTCAAAGATGTAAGGACAGACTTTCCAAGAAATGAAGCTGGAAAAACTGAACAACCAAATGCAAAAATAATATAGACATATACTATACAATTTCTTTAAGACAAACTCAAAATACATCATTATTTAAAAATAAAATGCAAAAATATACAATTTTTAAAAGAGTAATTATAGGTGGCATTGGGTTTAGCAATGACATTTTATGCAGAATACTGAAAGCATGATATATTGAAAGAAAAAATAAAGTTAGGTTGGACTTCATTAAAAAATTTAAAAACGGTATTCTGCAAAAGACACTATTAAGAAAATAAAAAGATAAACTACAGAGTGGGAGGAAGCATATGCAATCCACATGTCTGATAAAGTATTTATATCCAAAATATACAAGGAACATTTAAAACTCAACAATAAAAAAAACAACCAAATTAAAACGGGCCAAAGATCTGTACAAACCCCTCACCAAAAAAGATACGCAGATGACATAGAAGCATACAAAAGGATTTGCACCGTCTTTAGGATGTGGGTATTTAGGGAAATACAAAATTTTAAAAGTTAGATACCACTACACAACTGTTTGAATGGTTAGAAACCCAAAAGCTGACAACTGCAAATGCTGGTGCAGACGTGGAGCAACAGTAACTCTCATTCATTGCTTGTGATAAAACAAAACAGAACATTTTCAAAGAGAGTCTGCCAGTTTTGTAAAGCTAAACATAGGCTTGCCACACAATCCAGCACTGATATGGCTAACTATTCATACAAATTTCTTGAAAATGTACATCCACACAAAAAACCTGCACAAATTGTTTATAACAGCATGTTCATAATTGTCAAAAATTGGAAGTAATCAATATGCCATTCAAGAGGTGCATGGATAAACAATGCATGATACGTCCATAGAATGAGTATTTTCCAGTGGTCAAAACAAATTAGCAAGAAGCTGATGTGGCTCAAGCAATTGGGCTCCCGTCTAATCCCGTTTAATCTCAGAGACTCCTGGTGAAGGGATGCTGGCCTGAGTGGGAAGCTGGCCCATGCAGAGTACTGGCCCACATGGCATGCTAGCCCATGTGGAGTGCCGGCCTGCATGGAGTCCTGGCCTGTACAATAGTACTGGCCCATGCAGAGTGCTGGCCTGTGCAGTAGTGCTAGTCCACATGGAGTGCTAGTCCACATGGAGTGCTGGTCTGTGCAGTAGTGCTAGTCCACATGGAGTGCTGGCCCACATGAAGTGCTGGCTCACACGGAGTGCTGGACCACATGGAGGGCTGGCCTGCATGGAGTGCTGTCACAGCAAGATGACACAATAAAAAGAGACACACAGGACAATAAGAGACACAGCGGACCAGGGAACGGAGGTGTGCAAGAGAATGATCACCTCTGTCCCACTCAGGAAGGCTCCAGGATCAGTTCCCAGTGCTGCCTAAAGAGAAGAGAAGCAAACACAGAAGAACATATAGCAAAAATGGACAGAGAAGGCAGACAGCGAGTGCAAAAAATAGGGTGATTAAAGAGATCTTTAAAAACAAAAACAAATTAGCTATCAAGGCATGAAAATGCATAGAGAAATCTTGAAGGCATATGACTATGTGAAAGAAGCCAGTCTAGAAAAGCCTACATACCATCTAATTCCAACTATATGATATTCTGGAAGAGGCAATACCATAGAATCAATAAAAAGTTCAAGGTAGCCAGGGTTTCTGGGGGAGGGAGGGAAGGGTGAGTTGGTGGAGCACTGGCAGTTTTAGGTGAGTGAACTGATCATATGGTACTATAATGAACATACGACCTTACACATTTGTCAAAAGCCATACAACTACACAATCCAGAGTAAACTCTAACATAACCTATGAAGTTTCATTGACAAAAATGGATCAATATTGATTCATCAACTGTAAAAAAATGTACCACACTAAAGCAAGATGTGAATAAAAAAGACAACTGTGGGCAGAGGATGAAGAGGGGGGTATTGGAAGTAACTATACTTTCTGCATACTTTTTCCAGAGACCTAAAACTGCTCTGAAAAATAAATTCTATTGTAGGAAATTAAAATCCAGGTTGCCTGGGTCAGGGTGGGTATAGGGAATGGGGTAATTCTAAATTGGTATAGATTTTCTGTTTGGGGTGATGGGAAAATTTGGGTGGCAGATGTAGTGACAATATTGTGAATGTAAATAACAGCACTGAATTGTATATTGGAAAGTGGTTAAAATGGAACTTGTTAGATTGTATATATGCTACCAGAAGAAAAGGATTAAAAAATCATAGAATTGTACAACAAAAACAGTGAATCCTAACATAAACTATGAATTACAATTAAACATATAAATCTTATCACAGGGTTTCATCAATTTTTTAAAAATTACCACATTAATGCAGTGTTAAGTATAAGGAAGTCTGTGTGTCTGTGAGAGATACATGGGGATTCTGTACTTTATGCATGATTTATCTGTAAAAAACTTCTTATAAAATAGTCTATTAAAATACAAAATAACATACCATTAATTCAAAGAAAACAAAACAAAGATATGATCATGTCTCTTGCCACAGAAAAATTATTTGACAAAATCCAATAAGCATTTGTGCTTAAAAACAAACAAATATGCAAACAAAATCAGGAATACATATTTAGCTTTCTACCCATTGGAAAAGACTAAAAGGTTTCCCTATGGAATAAGAAACAAACCATAGATGATCTCTTTCATCACTGCTATTGATAATTTTCCTGGATATAACAGCCACAGCAACTAGGCAAGAAAAACAGAATAGACATCCAAATGGGAAAGGAAGAAGTAAAACTACTGCTACTTGCAGATGACATGATTTATACATAAAAAATCCTCTAGAATTCACAAAAATACTTTTACAGCTAATAAGCATTTTCAGTAAAGTTGCGCAAAATTTTCTTTTATTTCTATACCACAGCAACAAACAATATGAAAAGGAAATTTAAAAAGCAATTTCTTTAACAAAAGCATCAAAAGAACAAAATACTCAGGAAGAAATTTAACCAAGGAGGTGGAAGATTTGTGACTTGAAAATGACAAACCATTGCTGAAATATATTAAAGAAGGGGAAGCTGGGGAAGACATTTTAGGAAAGCATATTAGTCAGGGTTCTTTAGGGAAACAGACTCAACAAGAGATACCTGTCAATAGTGTGTGATTTTATGAGCCTCTCACGCAGCCATGGGGAGGCACAAGTCCAGGTTCTGCAGGCAGGCTACACCCAGGGGCTGCAATGGAAGTCCAGTGAAGGTTCTTGAGGAGTTCTGTGAAACGTTGGCTGTCCAAAGACAAGCTGGGGAATTCTCTCTCAATGCTGGAATCACTCCCCCTTTAAGGCATTCCACTGATTGGGTTAAGCGTCACTCACTGCTGATGGCAATCTCCCTGACTGATGTAATTATAACCAGCCAGCTATGACTTACCACTGCAGTAAAGTCAATGGTGACTGAAGTCCATAAGTGTCCTTGTATTACACTCAGCCCACTGCTTGCTTGACCAAGCAACTGGGCACAAACACCTGGCTGAGTTGACACAATAGCTTAACCATCACAGAAGGTACATGAATCAAAACTTATTAATACATAAATATGTGTTAGAAGTAAAAAACAACAACAACCTTATTTAACACCATTACTGGTGATTGAGAATTGTTAAATGCTGCAATTATGCCAATTGAAAATAAGGTGAACATATAGTAAAATTAGAAAATGCTTTCGAAATGTCCATTTTCCTAAATTCAAGAAATATTAAACTAAATCCTGGAATTGTTACATAAAAAATTTCATACTTAAAATATTGTTTTATTTTAAATTCCATAAACTACTCAGTTTTAAATACTTTTCACTACATTAATGTTGGAGGAATTATTGCACATTAAAAACTGATGAAAACATGTAAACAGGGCCACCCACGGTCCCTTTCTCCGTGCGCTTCCATATGGCTCATCTGGCACCAGCCTGTCCCCAATTTAGCCAACTGGAAAATACAATCTTTTGTATATTTGTGTCCCAACTGTATATGCTTGCCCACTCTCTCTGAACCTATCAGAATTTTACATGAAAACAACCCTGAATCAGAAAAGAAACTACAGCATGCCTTGATTGGAAAGTTGCTTAAGTCTTGCTTAAACTTTCCATGAGAAAGTTAAGAATAAACCCCAGGGGAACAGTGCAGAGAATGAAATGTTTGTGCTCCCTAAGAACAGTCTTCTCAGAGAACACATGGCAAAGCCCCCTCCTCAGGACAGATGCAAACAGAAAACCTTTTACTCACTGAGGAAATATCTAAGAATATATCTTACCAAGGAAAAAAGGAATTTTATACAGAAAAATACAAGACACTGCTAAAAAGAAATCAAAGAAGACCTAAGTAAATAGATAAACATTCTGTGTTCATGTAGTAGAAGACAAAATATTGTTAAGATGTCAGTCATACACAGAGCAATTTACAGAATCAACAAATTCCCAATCAACACCAACAACCTTCTTTGAAAAGTTGTTTTTCTTTTTGGAGTAATGAAACTTCTACAGATTTTTGTGGTATGTTTTACATCTCTGTAATATATATTTTACATCTCTGTAAAACTGCTTAATAAGAATTGTGCAAGAATAGACAGAATCAGCAGCTAGTACAGCAGAGGAGGCATAGAGAGATCCAGAGGTGATGAATTTTCTTCTATATGTCTGGGTTTTGTTTGTTATTATTATCATTGAAATAGTGAAAATGTTCTAATGATGATTGAGGTGATGAATGAACAACTATGTGCTTATACCAAATACCTCTGATTATACACTTTGGGTGAATTATATGCTTTATTAATATGTGTCAATAAAATAGATTTGTTTAAAAAACAAACAAACAGAAAAGAACATGATATTCCCAAAGACAGACATAAAGATCAACAGACTCAAATTGAGATGTCAGAAACAAACCCTCCCATTTATGGCCAACCTTTTTGACAAGGGGGCAGAGACCACTCAGTTACTCAGTTATGAAAGAATAGTTTCTTCAACAGATGGTGCAGGGAAAATTGGGTCTCCATTTGCAAAAAAAGAAAAAAAAGGATGACTGCTACCTCATACGTCATACAAAAATCAACTCAAAATGGATGAAAGACCTAATTGTAAAACTCAGATATATCAAACTCCTGAAAGGAAATGTAGAGAAGCATCTTCAAGACCTTGTGTTAAGCGATGGTGTCTTAGACTTTACACATAAAGCACAAGCAACGAAGGAAAAAATAGGTAAATGGGGCCTCATAAAAGTTTAAATTTTTAGCCCTCGAATGATTTTATCATGGAAATGAAATGACAACAACTTACACATTGGGGAAAACTATTTGGAAACCACATTGTTAGAGGTTTGCAAAAATTAACAAGATGTAGCTCAGTTTCCCCTGATATGCATTGGGGAAAAGGCACCCCGTCCCCCATGTCTGAGGGCACTTCCCGACAGGTTAAACAATGGAACCTCATAGAGACAGGACTAGAGGGACATAGAGACCTTCACCCCTGCCTGTCAGAGGGAGATGGAGACCTTTATTACTCTACCTGCATGTCAGAGGGAGACAGAAACCTTCAGTGTTTACATATCAGAGGGAAACAAAGAAACCCTTTAAAACCCTACGGATGAAAAGAAACCTGTGCCCCTGCAGCATTCCAAGAGACCCTGAACTCCCTACTCATTATCAGGAAAATTTTCACCTCTAAAGCCCCTATTGGTCCCTGCACCTCGCTCAGACCCTCAGCCCCCTCCCACTAACTATCACTTCCCCACCTAGGAAAGTTATGTATGAATTCAAGGCCCCCCTTCCAGGAGTGGCTGAAGTCTCTCTTCAGACCCCACCATGCTGGTGGGGGGAGTGAGTCTGTTCTTCAGACCCCTCCGTTGGGAGAGCTTCTCAATAAACTCTTTTTCTGCCCATGGTCGATCAGTCTCCATGTCCCAGTGAATGCCATTTTTCTCCAACACACATATTTGATAAAATTTTAATATTTAGAATTTATAAACAAACCTTTGACTTAACAACAAAGGACACCAACAAAAATGATAAAACAGGGAAAAGAATTGACATCTTTCCAAAGAACATATAAAAATGGCTACAATACACATAAAAAGATGGTGAACATCATTAAATATAGGGAAATGCAAATCAAAACTGCAGTGACATACATCCTCTCACACCTATTAGAGTGACTGCTATTAAAAACAAAATTACACATGTTTGAGAGGTTGCAGAGCAATAGGAATACTCATTCAATGCTGGTGGGATTATAAAATGGTACAGCCACTGTGGGAGACAGTTTGACAGTTCCTCATAAAGTTAAGTATAGAATTAACATATGATCCCTCAAACTCCCTTGTGTGGAAACCTGCAAAGCAGCCTCCGAAGTTCATAAGAACAATGTAGATAAAGAAGGAGGCACCCCTGGGCAGGGTTATGTGCTGAACAAAGTATGCTGCATGTGGATAAGAATTCTAGGAGAATGGTTACCAGAGGGCTATTGAGAAGAAGAAGAACTGTTGTATTTGTAGTGACCTGGAAACAAGAGCTTCCCGTGAGAACTGCTGAATGTGCTGATGTCCCTTAAGGTGTAAAATGACATGCCTGATTAAACTGGGTGCCTGGGGTAGCTGCAAGCTCCTGCAATCTCCTCACGGTCCACCTGGTCCCTGCTATTTCGTGTCTTTCATTTCTTCTCCCTCTCATCCCCTCCTCGCAACTGCACAGACCCTGTTCAGCTACAACTGCACTGCACGGGTCGCGGCCCTCACTAAGGAAATACCCAAAATATTTGAAAGTAGGGACCCAAAGAGATATTTGCACACTGCTATGCATAGCAGCATTATTCCCAATTGCCAAAAGATGGAAGCAACCAATGTGCACATCAACTGATGAATGGATAAACAAAATATATACATTCAATGGAATATTTTTTCAAGATTTATTATCATTATTTTTAAGCCCCCCACTTGCTCTGGTTTCCAGCTCTCTGTGTCCATTTGCTGCACATTCTTCTATGTCTGTCTGCTCAGCTTGTCCTCTCTTCTCATCTTTTCTTTAGGAGGCACCGGGAACCAATCCCAGGACCTCCGATGTGGGAGAGAGACATTCAATTGCTTGATCCACCCCAGCTTCCTGGTTTTGTCTCTCATTGTCTTTTCCTCTGTGTCTACTTTTTTTTCTGCTGATCCTGTTATTGTGTCATCTTGTTGTGTCATCTCTCCACATGGGCCAGCTCCACCACACAGGGCAACTCACCTTCACTAGGAGGCCCTGAGAAGTGAACCCAGGACCTCTCATATGGTAGATGGAGCACAATCACTTGAGCCACATCCACTTCCTTATGATGGAATAGTTTTAAGTTGTAAACATGAATGAAGTTCTGACACTTGCAATAGCATGGATGAAACTTAAACACATCTTGTTGAGTGAAATAGCCAGGCACAAAAGGGCAAATATTGTAGGTTCTCACTGATAGGAAACCATCAGAACAAGCAAACTTATAGAGTCAGAATCTAGAATAGCAGATAGGGCAGTGATAGGGAATGGAATGTCAAGACTAAAAGTGTACAGAGTTCCTAATTGGAATGGTAGAAATACTTGGTAATACATGGTGCTGATGGGAGCATTACCTTGTGGTCATAATTAAAAGCACTGAAGTATATATATCTGAATGCAACTAAAGGGGAATTGTTAGATTGTATCTATGGTAACAAATTAAAAAAACAAACATGGAACTGCACTCCACAGAAAGTGAAGCTTAAGGTAAACCATGGGCTATAGTTAACAGTACAATTATAAATCTGTTTTCCTCAGCTATAACAAATGCTGCATATCAATGCAAGCTGTTAACAATAGGGTGGTATATGGGACTCCTCTATTTCATGCAAGATTGGTCTGTAAACACACACCTTCTCTAATAAAGGAAAAAAATGGTATTGGCATGTGCTAGAAGAAAAATTCATGCAAAATCAAGTAATTAATTTTAAAAAGGAGCCATAATCTGATTATCAGCCTCACATCATGAATAATATGAGCAGTTGGAGGTGGGCACAACTACAACAGCTGCCTCAGCAAGCAGCGGGCGCCCCTGCTCTACGATGTGTAGGAGCCGTGCAGTGCTCCAGGCGTGGGTGCTGTCCTACCGCATGCAGACAGTGGTGCTCTTTCACAGGGAACTGGTCCACATTAAAGCTTCTGGGTTCTCGTTTTAGTGATATGTTTTCCTTTATAGGAACCGATTGCATATTTACGTCTTAAAATATTTATACGAACTAGAAAAAGAACAAACATCCCAAAGGAGGAAGAAAGTAGGAAATAGAGCAGAACAAAATGAAATTGAGAGTTAAAAGCAAAAAAAAAAAAAAAACAAAAAAACAAAAAAAAAAGCACTAGAAAAAATAGCCAAAATCAGGTTCTTTGAGAAGATTAATAAAATTGACCTTCTAGATGAACAAAGAAAAATGAGAGAGGATGCAAATAAATAAAATAAAAAACAAGAGAGGGATATCACCACTGATCCCACGGAATTAAAGAGTATCATTAAAGAGGATACTTTGAAAAACTGTATGCCAATAAGATGGATAACTTAGATGAAATGGACAAATTTCTAGAAACACACAAGCATCCTACACTGATGAAAGAATAAATAGAAGAAATCAAGAGACCAAAATTGAATTAGTCATAAAAAAATCACCCCAACTCAGAAAAGCCCAGCACCAGTGACTTCCTGGGTGAATTCTACCATCATTCCAGGAAAATCTAAAACCTATTCTGCTTAAACCCTTCCCAAAACTTGAAGTGGAGGAGCATTACCTAGCTCGTTCTTTGATGCCAAAATTACTCTAATACCAAAGCAACATAAAGACACCACAAGGAAAGACAACTACAGATCAATCTCTCTAATGAGCTAAAATCCTCAAATAAACATTAATAATACTATTCAACAACACATCAAACAAACTACACGCCATGATCAAGTGGATTTTTAAAAAACGTTTATTTATTTACTTATGTTCCCCCTTCCCCTCCTCTCACCCTGCTGGGTTTTTTGTTTTGTTTTGTTTTGTTTTTTTGCTGTCTGTGTTGTCCTCTCTTCTCATCTTTCTCCTCTAGGATTCTATCCTGGAGACCTCTGATGAGTAGAGAGGTCCCCTGTCAATTGCACTGCCTCAGTTCCTGGTTTGTGTTGCATTTCTCCTTGACTCTCCCCTTGTCTCTCTTCTGATGTATCATCTTGCTGCATGACTCACGTGTGCCAGGCACTGGCTCACCACGTGGGCACTCCTGCGGGCACTTGTGTGGGCACTGGCTCACCACGCAGGCACTTGCTCTGGCACTGGATTGCCACATGGGCACGTTTTCTCTTATTCTTTTTCACCAGGAGGCCCCAGGGATCTTCCCCAGGTCCTCCATATAGTAGGTGAAAGCTCTATCACTTGAGCCACTTCCTCTTCATATGATCAAGTCGATTTTATCCCTAGTATGCAAGGTTGTTTTAATGTAAGAAAATTAATCAAATTAATAGACCACAGATGCAGATCCATAGAAAAAACTACATGATCATCTTTATTGTCACAGAAAAAGCATTTGACAAGGCACAGCATCCTTTTTGGATAAAAAACACTTGGAATTACAGGAATAGAAGGAAACTTCCTAGACATGATGAAGGCTATATATGAAAAACCCACAATTAACATCATATTCAATGGTGAAATGAAAAAGACTTTTCCTCTAAGATCTGGAACAAAACTAGGGTGTCCACTGCCACTGCTTTAATTTAACATTTTTATTAGAAGTACTTGCAAGCATTTAGCCAAGAAAAAGAAATAAAAGTCACCCAAATTGAAAAAGAAATAAAACTTTCACTATTTGCCAATGACATGATACTGTATATACAAAGCTGAAAAAATTTAAAAATTATAACAAAGCTGTTAAGAACTTGTAAACAAGTTTAGTAAAGTGGCAGGATAGAAGATCAAAACATAAAAATCAGTAGATTTTTACTCTAAAAATGTGCAATCTGAGGTACCAGTCAGGAAAGAAAAATCCACTTACAATAGCAACTTAAAAGACTCAAGTAGCCACCAGTAAGCTTATAAATGCAAAGGCCTCGTACACAGCTATCTCCATGACAGCATGAAAGGAAGTCGGGGTGCACTGGGGGATGTGCTCAGGAGGGCTGGGAAAACCCCTTTCTCCAGGGTGGGGCTCTGGGCCTTGCCCCTGCAGGACAGGTGGGGAGGGGAGCTCTGGGTGGGGCCCTGGCACCCTGGGGAGAAGGGGAGAAAGGGGTCTCAGGGCCAGCCCTTGAGAGCCCATCCCCTCCAGAGCCCACTCCCGGCTCTGTTTGCCCACCCAGTCCTCTCCACCCCACGATCATGGTCCCAAAAGGAAGGTTTGGGGAGTGGCCCACTCACCAATCCAGGCAGGGGACTCAGCTGCATTAGGGCTGAGCAAGGCTTTCTTCCCCCCTATCGGGAGATTATCATCAGTGGGGGGGAAAACCAAACATGGTTGTCAGAATAACACAGCATGAGGGAGCTGGGCAGGGGATGGGGAGACTGGGGGGCAGGACCCAGGAAGAGCCTCAGAAGCTGCTGTTGTCCAGGAGCTAAGAGAGAGGAAGCCCAGACCACACTTCCGGAGGCTGCAGCCTGGGGCGGTCCCTGGGGGTGTTTGGCTGCTCAAGGCTGTGGGGTGTTCTGTGCTTAGAAAGGCAGAGGGATGGCCATCGTGGGGTGAATGTTTCTCCTCTTTAGCTCCAGCACCAGGTCCAGAGCCAGACCTATGGGCAGACCTGGAGCTGGACTTCCCTGCAGCAGCACCGCTGCCACCAGCTCCAGCTCCAGGGGCAGCTTCTGGGTCGAAGGAACCTCAAAGTTCAGAGGCATCTCTAGAGCCAGCTGTAGTGCTCACTCCAGCAGCTGCTCAAGAGCTTGAGACTGAGGGTTTGGCCCCCTCTAAACCAAGCCCTCCCTGGAGAGACGAGAGGGAGACCCTCTTCCAGTGAGGGAGCAGGGCCCAGCACGGACCTATCGATAAGCTCAGGCCCTGCAAGCACCAAGGACACTGCTTCCTGGGTTTAGGAGAAGACACAGGAATTAGTGGGGATGGAGGATTTGGGGAGAAGTGGGAGAGCAACTGACTGCTGTATACAAGTCAAAAGAAATACTAACCACGTGGGTAGGGACATGATGAGTTTTTTAAATAGCCAGTTCTTGACTTGACCAGAACCCAGGGCAAAAGAAAGTGCAGCCTGCCCAGGAGTGGCACCACACACACAGAGAGCTGACACAACAAGATGACGCAACAAAAAGAAACACAGATTCCGGAGCCACTGACAACAACAGAAGCGGACAAAGAAGACACAGCGAATAGACACAGAGAACAGACAACTGGGGTGGGGGCAGGAGGGAGAGATATAAATAAATCTTAAAAAAAATAAAATGGAATTAAGATGCAAAGTAACAAACAACATTATTTCAACAAGAAATGAATACTGTGGGGAAGTGGATGTGGCTCAAGTGATTGGGCTTCCGCCTACCATATGGGAGGACCTGGGTTCCATCCCTGGGGCCTCCAGGTAAAAGGAAAAAAAGCATGCCTGTGCGGCAGGCCAGTGTCCATGTGTCGAGCCAAGTGACCGCGCACTGAGCTGAGTGCCCGTGTGGCATATCAAGTCCCCGGCAGCAAGCCAGTTCCTATGCAAGGGAGACATGAAGCAAGATGATGACACAGCAAAAGAGAAACAAGGGGAGAGTCAGGGTGAGACATAACAGAAACCAGGAATTTCCGTGGCTCAAGTGACAGGGACCTCTCTCCACAGCAGAGGTCCCCAGGATGGGAATCCTAGAGGAGAAAAAAGGGAAGAGAAGACAAAAAGAGAAATAGATACAGAAGATCACACAGCACAGGGACACAGCAAAAACAGCAGGGTTGGGGGAGGGGGAAGGGAAGGGAAAAAAAGGAATACTGTGGCCATGCCATTTGCTGCAGATAAATCATCCGACACAATCCAATACCTTTTCATAATGAAATACAAAGAAACAAGCCAGCAAAACGAGGACAACGTAACTAGTGTCATTCTTGATGGTAAAAGCCTGTGAGTTTTGCCAACATCAAGGCCCAACCCATGATGCTGCTTTTGCCACTGCTATTCCTCACTCTAGGATGTCCTAGCCAGAGCAATTAGGCAAGAAAAAGGAGGTAAAGGCCCCAAATTGGAAAGAACAAAACTATCTCTATTTAGAAAGGACAGGATTTATATATAAGAATCCCTCTAGGACTCACAAAATACTGTTACAGCTAATAATGTCAGAAAGTTGCACAGAAGTCTGTTGTATTTCTATAACATTGAAGCTAACAATCTGAAAAGAGAGTTAATAAAGCCATTTCTCTTACAAGAGCAGCAGAAAGAATAAAATATTTAGGAAGAAATTTAACCAAGGAGGTGCAAGATTTGTTACCTGAAATCCACAAACTGTTGATGAGACACATTCAAGGAGGGGGACCTGGGAAGCGATTTTAGGAATTAACCTGAATGAGAACTTATGGATGAAGCTTCTGACTCACTACAGACAGGGCAAGAGTTGTCCCATGGCCCCCGGAGCTTCCCAGGACAGTCCTGCAGAATGAAGCGCTTGTCCACATGGGACAGGACAACCAGGCCTCAGGGCCCACAGGGAGGCCTTCTCCACTGGGTCTGAGGTTCAGCTGGGTCAAAATGATGGCTCAGTTGTCCTAAATGGTATTGCAGGGACAGATGCCGGACAGTGTATGTCCTGCCATAACCCACTGAATGGACTGGGGGAGAGTGTAAACTACAGTGTAAACCATTATCCATGTGGTGCAGCAGTGCTCCAAACTGTATTCACCAAATGCAGTGACTGTGCCACATGATGAAAGAGGTGGTCGAGGTGGGAGGAGTGGGGTGAGGTGGGATGGGGGTATAGGGAACCTCATATTTTTTTAATGTAAATTTTTTATGATCTAAGTATCTTCAAAAAATACAATAAAAAATTGATGGGGTTGGGGTGTGGGGTATATGTAATGTTTTTTAATGTAATGTTTTGTGTGGTCTCTTAACTTTAAAATAAGATAATTTTAAAAAAATGATCCTCAGGCACCTCTCCTGGCAGCCAGGGTGCAGGAGAGGAACTGCTTGTGCTCACTGTTCAGCTGTGCACACGCGCCCCCTTCAGGCTACCAACAGAATCTCAGAAATTAAATTTTTATTAATTTGCTATAAATTTGGAAGTTCAAACAAAATGGAGCTAACTATCCAGTGCCTTGATGAGACTGCATGGAGATAACAAGAAGCAAAGTACTAGGTAAGTATACAAAAATCAATAGATTTCTCCTTCCCTGCAGTGAACAATGAAATAAAAAACAAATACATTTCTAGTTGTAAAACCACATAATAAATTCCTTTGCTCAAACCTAAGAAAATAAGTACATATTTTTCTCCCATAACCTATAAAAACTTGCAAGTAGTAAATAGTTAAGTAAATGGAGAAATATTCCTGTTTCATGGTGGGTAGAGACAATATTTTTAAGATCTTAACAAAATCATAGAAAATATTTTGTATATATTTTTGAACTTTTTCTACTCCGAAAAGAGCATGCAAAATGTTTAAGAAAACAAAACTGAGCAGTCCATATCGCCTGGTTCCAATTCTTATTATAAATCTACAATAATTAATAGAGTTTGACTTTGGTACACAGAAAAATGGGGGGGAAAATAGAGCCCATATGTAGACCCATTAAAATATGCTCAAGTGAACATATTCCTTTCAAAATATGGAAATGGAACAACTGATGGCCTTATTGAAAATAAAGACATAAACTTTACACCTTACACACAAATTCACCTAAAGTAGTTTATATGTTAATGTCTAAGAAGCAAAATGATTAAAAAAAAAAAAGTGTGGTTCCAACAGAAAAATGACCTTGTGTTTGCTGATGAGTTTTTAAATGCAACATCTAAAGAAAGAGTCATAAAAAGAAAACAATGGTAATGGGACTTCATTTGAAAAATTAAAAATCTACTATGTGGAAGACACTGTTAATTGAATGAAAAGACCTCAATCCTGCACTGGGAGAAAGTTTTGTAAAACACATATATTTTGTACCAAAATATACAAAAGGCCTATAGAGCTCAATAAAAAGAAAACAAACCACACAACTAAGAAATTGGAAAATGACTGAACAGACCCCTCACCAAATTAGGTATATAGTTGGCAAATAAGCACACATAAAGACACTTAACATCATTTGCCATTATTGAAAAGTAACTTCAAACAACAATGAGAGATCCTACCCTCCCACTGGAATGGCTAACATCCAAAGAACAGACAGTCCAACTGCCAGCAATGATGTGGGACAACAGGAACTCTCCTTCCTTGCTGGAGGGAATGCAAATGGCACAGCCACTTTGGAAGACATTTTAGCATGATTACTAAGGTAAACCTATCTCAGCATGTGACTCATTAATCACACTCCTAGGCATGTACCCAAGTTTGTTTGACAACTAATGTCCACATAAGAAAAACCAGCACTGATATATTTATAGCAATTTTTAGTTGCAATAGCCACAAGCTAGGAGAAACCAAGATGTCCTTCACTAGGTGAATGGATAACCAAACTGTGGCACAGCTATGTCCATATAGTTACTCAGCAGTAAAGAGGAAAGTGTTATCCTGCCACAGAAGGACATGGATGCATCACAAATTCATATTAAGAGAAAGAAGCTGCTCAGTTAGGGCTACGTAATGCATGATAAGGCCACGTCTGCTTGTTGATGGGGTACGGTGTTAGGGACCTCTTTGCATACACCTAAACAAATTGCTCCAAAAGTTGTCAAATTAAAAATTCAGATATCTGCTGAACTGTCATTTTGTCTTCCTTTAAGATCTGAATTGCAGTGGGGAAAAGAGATGATATTAAGTAGTTACTCAAATCTCAGCACCATAATATGAGTTAGGCACTGGTCCATCTGCTAGAGAGGTAAATAGACAGTTGAACAAACAGAAATATTCTTGCCATCTTGTCTCTCACATTATTGCAAGATAAACAAATACAAAAACACTGTGGCAACTAGTTTGAGTTTCTTCAGGTTTCCAGAGTTAGAAAAATTCCAGGACTCTGGCTGGGCCTTTCTTAGTTGAGAAATGTGGGTCCATAGTTCAACATCCTGTACTTTAGTTATAGTACCAGAAGTTAGATGAACTTGGTAGGGGGTCTTTTTCTTAATGAGGGTCTGTCACCTTGATGGAGCAGCACAACTTGCCAAAATGTTTCCATCATTCCAAATAGGAATGCTGTCGATTTTAAGCCTTTACTTCTCATTCTGTATACACACCGCAGGAATGAATACTCTACATTCTGATGCTAGGAGATTATTTATTCTAGATATTTCAAAAAAGTGAGACTACAATACTTGTCCTTTGTGTCTGGTTTATTTCACTCAATAGGACGTCTTCCAAGTTCATCCATATTGTCACATGTATCATGAATTCATTCCTTTGTACAGCAGAACAATATTCCATTGTATGTCTATACTGTTATACATTTTATTTATCCATTCATCTATTGACGGAAACTTGTGTTGCTTCCATCATTTGGCAATTGTGAATAGTGCTGCTATGAACATCGGTGTCCAGATATCTTTTTGAGATGCTGCTTTCAGTTCTTTGGGGGTATATACCTAGTAGTCCAATTGCCAGGTCGTATGATAATTCTATACTTTGCTTTTGGAGGAGCCATCAATCTGTCATCCACGGTGGCTACACCATTTTGCATTGCTACCAGCAGAGGATGAGGGTTCCTTTTCCTCCACATCCTTTCCAACACTTGTACTTTCCATGTGGTTTAATAAAATAAGAGGTGGCCAATTCAGCTGTAAGAAGGATGCTCCCCGGAGACCCCCTTCTGACAGCAGCCAGGGGAAGCAAGTGCTGAGAGGGCAGGGCCACATGGGGAAGGAGACTCAGTCATCAGTCACCTCAGGAGAGACCCCCATCCAGGAAGACTTGGATTAGAGGGGGACCAATGTCTCTCAGAAAACCCATTACATTTTCAGACACTGCCAGTCCCAACAGATTTCTCCCAAGATTCTCTGACTGTCATGCAGGTCAATTTGGTGAGATGCTGCAGAAGTCCAGTGCCCCTGCTTGCCTTGAGGAAAGGGGAACCCATGGTGGGGGGAGGGGTAGTTTCCTGTGATGCCTGCGGCAGGATCCTGCTTCCCAAGGGCAGAAAGAAACACTTAGGAGAATGAGCCCACCAGGCTGTGGGTACAGGAGCCCTCTATTGGCATGGCGCCCACCATTGTGTCCTGACATGCTCTATGCAGGGGAGGGGTGATGTCAGGGCACCGCTTGATCCTCTGGGCTTGCTGTAGGCCCTGGTGGGGCTCAGAGAGGCCGGAGCACAGGGACTGGTCTCCTATGCCTGGCATTAGCCAAGTCCCTTTCATTAATGCACAGGGCAACTAGCATTTTCTATTTATACAAAGAGCAAAGCTAGAGAGCCCTGTTGTATAGAGCCTTGCTGGTCTCCCCCACGACAGCCCAATGACAGTCTTCCCTGGTGACATCAGGACAGCTTCCCTGAAGACCCCAATGCAGACTCCTCTGGGTCTCCTTTCAGAGCTAAGCTCCTTAGAAACAGTCCCATGCAGTCCCTCTCCAGAGGGACATCTCTATTTCAGCCCTCTGTGTTTTTGAACCTGCTGAACCCTAGCCAACCACTCCAGTGGAACAGCTCTCCTATGGGTATTCCAATTACATTCAAATTCTCACATGCAAAGGCCACTCTTTTTTTTTTTTTTAATCATTCTTGAACTTTCCTTCCTGATTTTTCAGCAGTTTTACAGATTTGATTATGTCTTCCCCTTCTGCTTTCTTGGCTTCACCAGGCTTGGGGCTCCCTGCTAATTTTCTTTCGTACATCTCAGTGTCCTCTTCCTCTGTTAACTGTTTACATGTTGATGCTCCACAAGGTTCAATCTTCTTCTCACTTTCCTTCTCATTCGCCCTAGTCTATTTCAGTGACCACATCCAAACCTATTGTTTCAAACAGGATGCCAAGACTCTTAACTTTTCATATCTAGACCAGATCTCATTCCTGAGTCCCACATGTGAATTTCTCACTTGTCTTTCATAGATTACTCAAACTAAGGCTGTTACCCCACAGCTCTACACCATTTTCTTTTTCAGTCTGAATGTCACCACTCCCTGCCCAATTCTCTAAGCCAGAAACCAGATGATTTCCTTTATATTTCCCATTCTATCATTCTTAAATACGATTAGTCTGAAGATGTGTCAGTACTACTTCCTAAATATATCTTCTCAATTCCATCCCACCTCCCCATTTCTCACTGTAGACTTAGTCCAGTATTTCATCACTTTTTAAAAGAGATTTATTTATTCATTTCTCTCCCCTTCCCCCCGACCCCGGTTGTCTGTTCTCTGTGTCTATTTGCTGTCCAAGTTGTCAGTGGCACAGGAATCTGTGTCTTTTTGTTGTTCTCCTGTGCAGCACCATTCCTGGGCAGGCTGCAGTTTCTTTTGCGCTGGGCAGCTCTCCTTATGGGAGGCACTCCTTGCGCGCATCAGCACTGCGCGTGGGCCAGCTCCACACGGGTCAAGGAGGCCCAGGGTTTGAACCGCGGACCTCCCATGTGGTAGACAGACGCCCTAACTACTGGGCCAAGTCTGCCGCCAGTATTTCATCACCGATAGCCTGGATTATTGTTACAATCTTCCAAAAATGTTTTCCGCTTCTGGTCCAGCCTCCTTCAAATTTATCTTCTACACTGCGGCTACGACATGTATAAAATTCAAAATATTTCTTATCTAAAACCATTCAAATATTTATATAGTTTGCATAATAAAATTGAAATCCTTCCAGCATTTTAGAATAGAAATCTCCAAACTGGCCACAATCCACCTCTATGACTCATCTGTGAACCACCCAACAGAATTCTCTTATGCTAAAGGTCAGCATATTCTAACGTGTTCCAAGGAGCACTTCTTCCAGATATTAATAAAGTTCTGGTCTAATAAGTTTGTGAACATGGGGAAATGGACTTAAACACAGTGATGGGCAGAGAGTGTAAACTATAATGTAAACTATAATACACGTTAGTGGCAATGCTGCAAAATGTGTTCATCAATTTAAGAAATATATCACACTAATGGAAGATGTTGTTAATGTGGGAAAATGTGGAAAGGGTTGGGAGTGGGACATATCAGAATCCCCTCTATATTTTTTGTAATGTTTATGTAGTCTAAGTATCTTTTTTTAAAATTTAAAAGTATATTAAAAAAAATAAACACAGTAAAGGGCATTGGGGATATCCAAATGAGGAACAGAGAAGATACAGTTTGAGTGCTGAACTCCTGTTTTTCACTGAATAGCTACTAACATCTGAAGGCATTCAGTTTGGGAAATGTTACTGAAAGCATTTGGGCAAACCTAAAGTTCCAACAATATGCTCTACTCTCCTACTTCTTCACCTCTGCCTGGTGAGCCACCCATTCATTCAGCCATTCATTTGTTCGTACACTCCAAAACAATCATTGGAAATCAACTAGATATGCTGTACATTCAGGGGGAGAACACGCTCTTGGTGAGCCAAACTTTGTAAACATATGATTAAAATAACCAGGATAAGTGCTCTGAATTTTGGAGCATAGTGCAAGGACCTGAGTTTGGCAGATCAACAGACAGCAAGCTTTCCCCCTCCTCCTTGACAGGGCTATCCCTCAGATAGGTGTTAATTTTTTTTTTTTTTTACTTTAAGTATTAAATTGATCCTTAGGTGTTAAATTAACATATATTTACAGGTGTCATATCTTTCCGTTAGGTTGATCCTTTTATTGTTATGAAATCTCCCTCTCTGTTTGTAGAGGTATAGGTAAAGTATATGTACATGTCATGAAAGTTAAGTTGGTATCAAATGAAATGTGATTTTATTATTTAGGATGTTGCATTTTAATCCCACGGAAAACACAGGAAAAGGAAATGACAATATATAGGAAAAGGAAGGCAATCAATGTGGTACAATTCAAACACCCAATACATATAATAGTAGGAAAAAAGGGCTGTGTTTAAAATGAATTGTTACATTAGGAAAAACTTTCTGGATAGAGTTAAGAAATTCATAATAATAATTTGTAAGAGTGGCAGAGTAAACTAGGCTGAAGGGACAGAAGCAATCGTGAGATTATTTCAGACAGATATTTTTCATTATGTTCATGTACCTAATCAAGAAAACTAATATATTTTTATAAAATGCAGATTTCTGGTTCTCCACACTAAATCACAGATTAATATATCTGGGTATAAGGTATAGAAAATAGTATTTTAAATATGTTTCCTACAAGATTTTCATGTACAGTAAAGACCAACACTTTCTGTTGGGAGACTGTAATGAATTCAATAATTGAAAGGTGCAGAACCCCTGACATAAGTCATATATATTGGCTTCTTCATTTTCCACTGACCACTAAAATATTACATACCTGGGCCAGAGCTTAACCTCCTGCCAAAATGTCTTTATCAAGTGATACTTTATAATTATACTTTTGTTTTTTATTTACCAAGAAAGGGTTCTTATTTGCTAAAATATTATCTTTTTTATTATTGTTCTTTTTTATTCATTGTCTCTAATAACAGTTATATGTTATTTAATTATCCCTGTAAAAGCTACCACTTTCAGCATTCTTGCATCAGGAAAACTTTTTCTTAAGAATGGTATTTTTTCTTCTCTGTGAAAAGCAAATATGTCATTGCTTTTTGGCCTGAGAAACTATTTAACAAAACTGAGAAAAGCAGGGCTGCCCTGATGGAAGGGGCTGAGGGTCAGAACTGTGTACTCTCAGTTTCCTTCATGACTCCTATGTTAATTTCCTACCTGCTCTAACAGATTCCATATAATGGGTTGGCTTACCAGCAGGGATTTACAGACTCAAGGTTTCAGAGGCTAGAAGGCTTGCTTCCTCCCAGAGTCAGCACTTAGAACTCACCAGCAATCTTGGTGCTCTCTGGCTTTTCTGTCTTGTGCTGATGCATGTGGCTGCATCTTCTCCTTTCTCTTCTGGGTTCCCTTGTCTTCCAGCTTTAGGCTGCTCCCAGCGCTTCCTTTCCACATCCAATTTCCTTTGCTTATAAGGACCTTCAGTCACACTGGATTGAGGTCCATATATTCAAAGTTCCTATTTACAAAAGCGTTCACACCCACAGACCAGGGGTTGGAACCTGAGCATTCCTTTTGTGGGGGACATTATGCAATCCCCAACACCAATGATACCCTCTGACCACTCACCTTTCCAATGGGACCCAGAAAGCAATCAAAAAATCATTAAGTGAAAAACCACTTTAGAAATCAGTATTTCAAATGTCCACAATTCTCATTTTGCTCTGAACACTAAGAAATTCAGTCAAATTTAATACAATATTGTATTAACTCTCTTTGTGAGAATGTTTACTTTTGCCTTCTCTATGGCTTTAACTTCTTTAGTGCTTTAGTTTCAAGAGAATTTCATAATTATTTCTATAAATATGTATTTTTTTCCTATAGTAAAAAACCATTATGGAAAGATGGGGTAGAATTAGTCCAAATACATATGCATTATTATTATCTTTATTGAAATCTTTTGAACTCAAATGTCTTCCATTACTTTATAATGATTCTTCTGGGAAGATGGCAGACTAGCAAGACAGAGGACTCTTTTCTTGCAGAAAAATAGCTAGAGGACAGGCAGAAATTGCCTGGAAAGAAAGCTTTTTGGGTTCAGGACCCCAAGGGAAGGCTGGACACCACCCAGGAGAGAGAGGGGCAATGCAAAAGAACCATGATGGCAAAACTGTGAGTACATGCTGCAGCTGCCAGTATCCACCCTACCATATAGACACTTTGAATTCTCAGGCCTCAGGGCCACTGGCTACAAAGGGGGATCCACCTCCCAGGAGAAGTGAGGAGAGAGTAACACAGCCTGAGGCTGACCCTGCTTTTGACCCATACCTTTGGTCTGCTGTGCCCTTGAGCTCCTGCAGCCTGCATGGGTCCTGCCATTGTTTGCCTGGGGGAGCCAGCAGGGGACTAAAGAGATCCAGGATTAAGGCGATCTGACTCTCTCAATCATCCTGTCTATTGAGCAGGACTGATTGTTTGAATTAGGAGGCTTTCAGCCTCCAGGCAGGATCCTCTATCACAGTGATCTGGTCTGGTGGTTCTCTGACCAGGCTTTGAACTGAAGGGCTGACAAAGAGTGCCATCTGCTGGTGGACCATGGAAAAACATGTGGGGAACACACGTAAATTAGCCAGACAGGCATTTTCCAGTCTTTACAGTCTCCCTTCCCAAGGACCTCAGAAGCAGGTCTGCAACACATTACTCTGCTCAGGGCCCAGATCTGAGCAACTAACAGGGACAATCCTAAAGACCCAGAACAAGTTAAACCAAGAATCAAGGACACCAATAACACACAGCTTCCTGCCACTAAATCCCTATGAAAGGAAAGTGAGCGTCTGAGTAAACTCACCATCCAAATCAGATGCCTAGACATCAGCAAAAGTTACAAGTCACTCTGAGAATAGAGAAGAAATGACTCAAGAAAAGGAAACTATCAAAGTCCCCAGAAGATACACAGGACTTCAGACAACTAACCAAGGAGATGCACACAAACTTCCAAAATCAAATTAATGGGCTGAAAGATGATATGGATGAAAAGATAAAAGATATCAAGAAGACACCAAGTGAGCACAAAGAAGAATTTGAAAACCTGAATAGAAAAGTAACATAACTCATGGGAATGAAAGACACAATAGTGGGATAAAAAACAAATTAGAGAGCAGCGGTTGTAGCTCAAGAGGTTGAGGATCTACTTCCCATGTACGAGGTCCCAGGTTTGATCCCTGGCATCTTCTAAAAACAAACAAATGAAAAGATGAACTCTCACTGCAGAGCAGATGTAGCTGAGTGGTTGGGCATCTGCTTACAATTCACAAGGTCCTGGGTTCAATCGCCAGTACCTCCTAAATAGGAAACAAACAAAAAAAAACAACAAAAAACATTAGAGGCATACAACAGCAAGTTTGAAATGATAGAAGAAACAATAAGTGATGCAGAAGACAGAACAGCAGAAATGGAAGAGAGAAGAGAATAGAAAGAGAAAAGAATGTGAAAAATTGAGCAAGGGCTCAGGGAGATGAGTGATAAGAGAAAACACAACCACATGCATATCATGGGAGTTCCAGAAGGGGAAGAGAAGGGAAAGGGGCAGAAAGACTATCTGAGGTAATAAGAGCTGAAAATTTCCCAACCCTCATGAAAGTAATGACCTTGCAGGTCCAGGAAGCACAGTGTACCCCAATCAGAATAAATGTGAATAGACCTACTCCAATAGGCCTATTCATATTCATAGTAGGTCTAATAGGACTACTCCAACTGTCAAATGTCAAAGACAAAGAGAAAATTCTGACAGCAGCAATGGAGAAGCAAACTATCACATACAGTCGTTGCCCAGAAAGATTTATTGTGGATTTCTCATCAGAACTTGGAGAAAAGAAGACAATGACATGATATAATTAGGATATTAAAAGAGAAAAACTGCCACCTGAGAATTCTTTATCCAGCAAAATTGGCCTTCAAATACGAAGGTGAGTTTAAAGTGCAAAGAAAACAGAAATTAAGAGAATTCATAAAAATGATTCCATTTTGCAGGAAATATTAAAGGAAGCCTTACAATCTGACAGAAGAAGACAGGAGGCAGAGGCCTGGAGGAGATTATAGAAGAAAGAATAGCAGAAAGGATAATCAAAAGAGTAAAAATATAGACAGAAACAAGACAGGACATATGAAAACCAAAGAATAAAGTGATAGAAGTGAATAATGCATTTACCATAATATCATTGAATATGAATGGATTAAACTCCCCAATCAAAAGATATAGGCTGGGAAGCAGACATGGCTCAACTGCTAACGCATCCATCTACCACAAGGAGGGTCCAGGGCTCAATCTCCAGGGCCTCCTGGCCTGTGTGGTAAGCTGGCCCACGCGCAGTGCTGCCATACTCAAGGAGTGCCCTGCCATGTCAGGGGTGCCCCCGCATAGGGGTGCCCCACCTGCAAGGAGTGCACCCCACAAGGAGAGCCACCCCATGTGAAAAAAAAGTGCAGCTCGCCCAGGAGTGGTGCTGCACACAGAGAGCTGACACAGCAAGAGGATGCAACAAAAAAAGAGACAGTTTCCCAGTGCCACCAGATAATGCAAGCAGATACAGAAGAATGCACAGAAATGGACGCAGAGAGCAGACAATGGAGGGGGAAAGGGATAGAAATAAAATAAATCTTAAAAAAAGATATAGGCTGACACAAATGGATGGAAAAACATGAGCCATCCATGTGCTGCCTACAAGAGACTCACCTTAGATCCAGGGATAAAAACTGCCTGAAAGTGAAATCTTTGAAAAAGATACTCCATGCTAACAGTAACCAAAAAAGATCATGTCCTCTACACAAGTAAAAGAAAAAACTTGCAAACGTTGATGAATGATTCTGCAGTTCTTTGGGATTTGAGGGTTCTATGACAATGGAAAGGAGGCCACTGCCTCTTGTGGTTTAGAAAAGCCTGAGAGAAGAGAGAGAAGAGGCAGGAGAAGGAGGAGGAGGGGGAGGGGGAGGGGGAGGAGGAGCTGCAGGAGGAGGGGGAGGAGGAGGAGGAGGGGAAGGAGGAACAGGAGGGAGGAGGGGAGAAATGGGACAGAAAGAATGGCAGGGAAGGTTCATGTGGTCAGAGAGAATCCTGCAAAGGCACTAGTAGAACAGGGGAAGCTTAAGGAGCTGGGGAAAAAACCCTCTGACCAGGTTCTGTACTAGAGCAGGGAAGAAAAATGATTTAATTGGTTCTAGTGATGAAGACTAGCAAGAGACTTGCTCAATTGCAAAATTCCATTTTCCTCCTAATTCACTCTGGAGTATGTCTGTGTTGACAATACTGGTTTAACTTAATACCCTAGCTTTTAGCCATTTTTAGAACTAGAGAAACCTATTCCTTGAACAGGAACCAGCCAGGATTTTTGTGGCTCCTTTCCAATGTAGGCACACCTTCTCCTTTGGCATGGCATGGAACCCTCCTATCAGCAGGTGACAACTCAGAACTATGCAGGTGAGAGATATAGTAGAAAGTGTTGCTTTCAAGCACCAAAGAGCATTCTGATTATGAGAGTTTCTTTTTCCTCCACTTCACATTATCTATATATTTTTTTGTTAGGTGAAAGTGACATAACATAAAATTAACAATTTTAACAGTACATTCTGTGGCATTTAGTACATTCACTATGTTGTGCATCAAATTTATTTAATTTCAGAACATTTTTATCCACCCCAAAGGAAACCTCATAGACCCAAAAGGAGTTCCTCCACCTTCCCCACTCCCCTCAATCCCTGCCAACCATTAATCATGGTTCTGTCTCTCTTTATTTGCATAGTATGGTGGGGGTGGGGGTGCAGGAGCCTCATATTTTTAAATGTAACATTTTTTTTGTCATCAAGGTAGCTTTACAAAAAGGCAATTAAATAAAACTTTTTAAAAAAGTTTCCATTTATATGATAGTTTTTTGACATTACAGGAATAATCTGTTTGGAGTGATTACATGAGTCCTAAAAGATGAATTACTGACGGTTTGTCCCAAGTATTGCTCTAAAATATTCCAAGTGTCAATTCACTTATAACCATAGCATTTCATAGATTTTAATTTCCCTTTAAGATTTTCCGCTTTAAAATTCCTGTGTATCTTGAGAAACGACAAGAATTCTGCCCATTTTAACTATTTTTATCATCTTGGGTCCTGGAATCATGACCTGTTAGTTGAAAAGGAGTCAGTAACCATCTGCTTACGAGGAGACTCCCCGCTCCCCCACCAGCGCACCCCCTGCTGCCCTTTATTGCGCTGCACCCTGAGCTTCAGGCTTCTGTGATGCAGAAGAACATTCATCACACAACAGGGGGGGCGGGCGGCTCTTCTCCGGAGGCGTCCCCACTCCTGGCCATGGGGAGCTGCGTGGCCGGGTCGCGGGGTGGAGACACTCCTCCTGGAGAACGCAGGTAGGGGTCCCCGAAGCCGCGTGGGACGCGAGCGCGCAGGAGCCCCAAGTACGCGCGGGTCCACCTCGGCCCGCGGCGGGGGTGGGGCTCCTGGCAAGGGAGTGGCCGGGCGCTCAGCCGCGCTCGGGGCCGCTCTGCCGTTCCCCACCGCTCAGCCCCGCCCCTGGCCGCTAAGCCCCGCCCCCCGAGGCCCCGCCCCCGAGGCCCCGCCCCCCGAGGCCCCGCCCCCCGAGGCCCCGCCCCCGAGGCCCCGCCCCCCGAGGCCCCGCCCAGCACGCGGCGCGGCTGCGGCAAGTTTCGGAGCGTCGGGCGTTTGGCTCCAACCGCTGACCTGGTGCTCGGGCCAGGCCGAGGCGCTGCGCGGGGCTCCCCGAGCGCAGGGCGTGTCTGGCCCGCGGGCGAGAGGGCAGCGAGCGCGGGCCGGGAACCCTCAGGTGGAGCGCGCGGCCCCTCCTCAGACGCCCGCCTGCGCCGGCTCGGCGGCCGGTGTGTGTGCGGCCCCACCTGGCGGCGGCGGGGCGGGCGGCGGGGAGCGCCCGCGGGCCTGCGGGCGGGGGGGGCGCGGGGCTGCGGGGCCGCCGGCGGCGCGGAAAAGCGGGCGAGCGGCCGTCCCCGCGCGGCGCTGAGGGCGCGCCCGGCCCGCGGCCGCCCAAGCTCCCGCTCGCTGGACGGTTGTGTGCGGCGGCCCCGCCGGTCCTCCCCTTTCTGTGCGGTTTGGGGCCCAGGATGTGGGGGCTCCCTTGGTGGGGGGGCGTGGGCGGGGGGCTTGGGGCCTGCTTCTGTCTTTGGCATTTTTCCAGACACGGGTAACTTGTTTATTCTGTGAAAGTTAGTTGAATGAAATTATCTAGTTGGAGCTGCAGCGCTAGTTACCATGTACCACCTTCTCTCTTCCAAGCCCCGGGTGATAGGCATTTGTATTTTTTTCCAGTTTTGGCGGCCGTGGACTTGCTGTGGGAATCATGGTACAGTAAGTTGTCTTGGATAGATATCTCCGAGTGGAACTAGGAACAATGATGTAAGTTTATATTTTTAAGAAACTGACAAAATATTTCCCAAAGTGGCAGCACCATGTGGCATTCTCACTGGAAATGTATGAGGGCTCCAGGTTTTCCACATCTTCGTTAACAGTTGGTATTTTCTTGATTTTAGCCATTTTAGTATGTCTATATGATAAGTCGTAGCAGATTTTAATTTGTGTTTCCCTAGTGATGAAAAGAATTGAATGTTTGTTCTCTGGTGAAAGTGTTATTTTACATAGTTTCCCGTTTTTAAGTACTGTTTGTCATTTTTTTTTAACAAATCATTTTTATCGATACGTATCAACAAACAAAGCATACAGTTCACCGCACAATCAGTGGTATTTGGCATCATCATATAGTTGTGCATTCATCATCTCAATCTTATTAGAGCATTTTTAAAATTTCAATAATAATAAAGTAGATCCATCACTTCTCCATCTGTGCTTCCCCTACTGTTCACAGCTCCCATTTTTGGCTATTCTTTCACAAATACTTTTTTCCCCCCCTATAAATTGATTTATATTTACATTTTATATAAATGGAATCATACAATATGTTATACAATATATTTAGTTCACAGTAATGCTGTATTTACTGTATTTGTCCTTTTGTGTTTGGCTTGCTTCACTCAGTATAATGTTCTCCAGGTTCACTGACATTGTCAAATGTTTTTTTACTTCATTTCTCCTTTTTTTAAAAAAGATTTATTTTTTATTTATTTCTCCCCCCTTCCCCACCCCACCACAAGTTGTCTGCTCTTTGTGTCCATTCACTGTGTGTTCTTCTTGTGTCCGCTTGTATTTTTGTCAGCGACACCCAGAAACTGTGTCTCGTTTTATTTCGTCATCTTGCTGCATGGGCTCTCGGTGTGTGTGGCGCCATTCCTGGGCAGGCTGTGCTTTTTTCATGCTGGGTGGCTCTCCTTATGGGGTGCACTCCTTGCGCATGGGGCTCCCCAACGCGGGGGGGCACCTCTGCATGGCATGGCACTTCTTGTGAAAATCAGCACTGTGCGTGGGCCAGCTCATCACACGGATCAGGAGGCCCTGGGTTTGAACCTTGGACCTCCCATGAAGTAGGCGGATGCCCTATCCGTTGGGCCAAATCCACTTGCCCATTTCTTCTTAAGAGCTGTATAATATTCCATCGTGGGAATAAAGCACTGCTTGTTTATCCATTTGTCAGTTGATGGACATCTGGGTTGTTTCCAGCTTTTGACCTCGTGAATAGCACTACTATGAACATGGGTGTGCAGATGTGTATTTGTTTCACTGCTTTCAGTTCTGGGTGTAGACCCAATAGTGATAGTGCTGGGTCACTGGCAAATCTCTGTTCAACTTCTTTAGGAACTGCCCAACAGTCCCCCACAGTGGCTGTACCATTCTGCATTCTCACCAATTGTGAGTAAGTGTTCCTATCACTCCACATCCTCTGGAACATTTGTAGTTCTCTGACTTTTTAATAGTGGCCTTTCTGCTGACAACAATAGAAGCTGACAAGACGCAGCAAATAGACACAGAGAACAGACAATAGGGGTGGGGGGAAAGGGGAGAGAAATAAATAAAATAAATCTTTAAAAAAAATCAGTTTAGGTTGGATTGACATCTTCACAATATTTAGTCTTAGAATACGTGAACACAGAGTGTCATTCCATTTGTTTAGGTCATTTTAAATATCTTTTACCACTGTTTTGTAGTTTTCCTCATATTGGTCCTGTACTTCTTTGACTAAGTTGATCCCTACATATTGAGTCTTTTTGTTGCTATTGTAAATGGAATCTTCCCCCTGATTTCTCCTCAGATTGTGCAGTACTACTGTGCACGAACACTGATTTCTGCATGTGGATCTTATATTCTACTGCTGTGCTGAACTCATTAATTAGCTCAAGTAGCTTTGTTATAGACATCTCAGAATTTTCTAAATATAGGATCATGTCATCTGCAAATAGTGCAAGTTTTATGTCCCCTCTTCCTATTTGGATGCCTTTAATATTTTTTTTCTTCTCTAATTGCTCTAGCTAGAACTCGTAGTATGATGTTGAATAGCAATGGTGATAGTGGGCATCCTTGTCTTGTTCCTGATCTTAGATGGAAAGCTTTCAACATTTCCCCACTGAGTATCATGTTGGCTGTGGGTTTTTCATATATGCCTTTTATCCTATTGTGGCATTTTCCTTCTATTCATACCTTTTGAAGTGTTTTTTACCAAGAAAGAATGCTGGATTCTGTCAAATGCCTTTCCTGTGTCTATTGTGATCATCATGTGTTTTTTCCCTTCAATTTTTTAAATGTGTATTATGTTGATTTTTTTTTTTTTTTTTTTTTTTTTTTATCTTGAGCTAGCCTTACATACCAGGAACAAATCTCCCTTGGTTGTGATGTGTAAGTCTTTGGTAATGCTGCTGGATTCAATTTGTCAATATTTTGTGGAGAATTTTTGCATCTCTGTGTTCATTGAAGAGATTTGTCTGTACTTTTCTTTCCTTGTAGTGTCTTTATCTGGCTTTGGTGTTAGGGTGATGTTGGCTTCATAAAAAGAGTGGGGTAATTTTCCCTCCTCGTCATCATGTTGGAAGAGTTTAAACAGAATTGTTGTTAATTCTTTTTGAAATGCTTGGTAGAATTCATGTCTGAAGTCATCTGGTCTTGAGCTATTCCTTGTTGGGAGGTGTTTGATGATGGTTGGTTGGTTTGTTAATTCTTGTATTTCTTGTAGTGTCAGTGTAGGTTGGTTGTGCCTTTCTAGGAATTTGCCCATTTCTAGGTTGTCATTGTTGGCATACAGTTTCTCATAGTATATCGTCTTTTGATTCTTTTTATTTCTGTGGGGTCAGTCATTACCTCCCTCCTTTCATTTCTGATTGTATTTATTTGCCTGTTTTTCTCCTTTGCTAATCTTGCTAGCAATTTGTCCATTTTACAGATCTTCTCAAAGGGACCAGCTTTTGGTTTTGATTTTCTCTATTTTCTTTTTGTTGTTGTTGTTCTCAATTTCTTTTATTTCTGCTCTAATCTTTATTATTTCTTTCCTTCTGCCTGCTTTTAGGATTGGTTTGCTGTTCTTTTTCCAATTTGTCTAGATGTTCAGTTAAGTCTTTGAGTTTAGCTCTTTCTTCTTTTTTAATATAGGCATTTAGGACTATAAATTTTCTTCTTAAGACTGGCTTTGCTGTATCCTGTAAGTTTTGGTAATTTGTGTTCTCATTTTCATTTGTCTATACGTTTACTGATTTCACTTGCAATTTCTTCTTTGATCCACTGATCATTTAAGAGTGTGTTGTTTAGACTCCACACAGTTGTAAAGTTACCTTTTTCCTGTCTTTTCTTGATTTCTAATTTCGTTCCATTATGATCTAAGAAGGTGCTTTGTATAACTTCAATCTTTTCATATGTATTGAGACCTGCAGTGTGCCCTACATGTGGTGTATCCTGGTGAAGGATCCATGGGCACGTGAGAAGAATGTATAACCTGCTGCGTTTGGATGCAGCATTCTGTGTGTCTGTTAGGTCTAACTCATTTATTGTTCTGTAAGATCTCTGTTTCCTTGTTATCTTTTGTCCAGTTGTTCTGTCTCATGATGTGAGTGGTGTATTAGAGCCTCCAGTGATTATTGTAGAGATGCCTGTTTCTCCCTTCAGTTTTGACAGAGTTTGTCTTATGCATTTTGGGGCACCCTGGTTAGGTGCATAAATATATCTTCCTGGTGGGTTGTCCTTTTTACTAATATATAATGGCCTTGTCTGACTCATTACTATTTTTCACTTCAAGTCTGTTTTGTCCAATAATAGTATAGCTATCCCTGCTCTTTTTTGGTTACTATTTGCATGGAGTATCTTTTTCCAACCTTTTACTTATTGCTGGTTTGTATCCATGAGTCAAAGGTGGGTCTCTTGTACAGAGCATATTGATGGCTCATGTGTTTATTATCCATTACACCTCCACTGAGGCTCAGGGCCCAGCTGACACATGAACTGTCCAGAGATTCAAGTCATTTGGATGTAAACCTACTGATTCCAGCATCAACTATAGGTTCAAATAAAAGAGATAGAAGAGGCATGTGTAGAAAAGTCACATTTGAGTCCAACTCTGTTACACTTGGGAGCACAAACTCCAAAGGAGGACCCAGTGTCCAGACATCAGTCTCTGGAGCTATCTGCCCTGACCATATGAGCTGGGGGTCTCTGGATCGCTCAGGTGTCCCATTATTCATGGTAGCATCTGTTTTGGCAGTCTGACATCCTGCAGAGACATTTATAAGTGTAACTCTGATGGCCTCCTGGCTTACTTTGAAGTCTCTTAGCCATATCAACTCATGTATCTTTACCTTTTCCCCCTTTAGTTCATGTCCTTTTCCGGTTGCATCATCAGCCGGTGCTTGATAGTAATCCCTCAGTGTCAGGGAGGCTCATTCCTGGGAGTCATATCCCACTTTGGGGGAGAAGGTAATGCATTTATATGCTGAGTTGGCTTAGGGAAAGGCCACATTTGAGTAACATGGAGGCGCTCAGGAAGTAACTCTTAGGTATCCTACGTCACTAGGCTAAGTTGCAAGTTTAAGAGCAAAAAGCGCATAAGAATAGTCATCAATCTCAAGAGTTTATCAATGGACCATCCTTTTTCACTAGTCATTGCTCCTTGGGGGATTGTTGCTGTAGCATTAGAGAATGTGGCAGAGCTCCCAAGGATAGGACTTCAATATTCTTTCAGTTATTGTGTGAATCTCTACCCACTGTGGCAATGCCCCATGAACATTTGAACAGATTTATCTACCTTGTATATATCCCCAGGTGAACTTCCTCCCATGTATCCCCCATCACGGACACCCCACACCAATGGTCCTCCCGTACCATAGTTGTAACCCTTCAGTGATCTAAAACTTCAGAAATGAAGCCAAGAATATTTTCAAATTCACTTACTAGGAAAATGAAGTAATAACGAAAGGTTTAAACATAAGAAATAAAATACATAATAATTTAAGAAAACTAAAACTAAAATAAGGTTAAAAAAGGGTATTTAAAAAATGAAAAATAGTTAAAAAATTGTTTGTTTTGCCTTTCCTCACTGTAATATATGTTGTCCTATATGTACAGTTAAATTTTCTTCCATTACTTCCCCAGTATTTTACCGTTTTCATTTTGTCTTCAAAGAAGTTTTAGGTCACAGTAAAGTCACATACAGAATATAGGGGACTCTCATATACCCAACATTCTCCCTTTTTTCCCCTTTCCTTGTTAAGAACCTTTTTTTACATGTGGATGGTACATTCATTACAACTGATGTAAAAATATTAAAACATAGCTGCAAACTATGGTCAGTGGTTTCTATTATGGTTTACATTTTAGACCATATACTTATATACATTGCTGATGAAATTTAACATGGCCTGTATCCATCATTGCAAGATCATACAGAACACTTCCTTTGCCCCCTAAATACTTTTGATCCCTTTCCTCCCTCTCCCTCCCCTCAGGACCCATTGTGACCACCAGGCTTCACTCCTTGAAGGACAGGATTCATAATTCTTGCAACAATGCTGATGGCTTGACATAGTAGTCTGTCCTCCCCTATTAGGAACCACCCATACTCTCCAGGGACACCCTCCCCTGTGTTTGAGAGCTTATCAAGACTCCCCTGTATGGGAGTTTAATTCCTTTCTACTCATTATGTGGGTCTCCCTCCACTGATCTAACACACTATGCCAACATCATCACTTGCACCTTCTCTAGAAGACTGCCCCAGGTGTGCCCTGTCCCAAATGTACCTCCATCCAACACCCTAAACCAGTAGCCCTTCCTTGTCATATTGCCAAAACAATTTTCTCAGCATTGTAGTTTCAACCGCATACCTGCCAATCCCGTGTTCACCTGCTACCTTCCCCAACCCTTCCCCCATTTCTGTGGACCATCCAACCCATCCTCCCTACCCAAGCTCCCTGTCAAGCTTGCACCACCCAACCCAATAGTAACCGTACACCCCGTCATATCCCTTCACTGTACAACTACTCACACCTTATAGATTTCACCCCTATGGGCATTGGGTCTTAACCTTCTTCTCTCTTTCTATTTCCTATAAACCTACCTTCCAGACTCTAGCTCCCTGAGTTGGCTCACTTCCCTTAATTCTTATCAAAGAGGTCATGTAATATTTGTCCTTCAATGCCTGGCTTGCTTCACTCAACAAAAGGCCCTTCAGATTCATTCATGTTATCCCATGTGTTGTACTGTATTCCAGCTTACAGTCGAATAATATTCCATTGTGTGTATAGACTACATTTTGATTATCCATTCATCTCTTAATGGGCATTTGGGTTGATTCCAGTTTTGGCAATAGTGAATAATGCTGCTATGAACGTTGTTGTGCATAAGCAGTTCTTGTCTTTGTTTTCAGTTCTTCTGGGTATTTACCCAGCAGTGGAATTGATGGGTCTTATGACAGAACTACAGTTAGTTTTTGAGGAAATCCCAAACTGTCATCCACAATGGCTGGGCCATTCTACATTCCCACCAGCAGTAGATGAGGGTGTCCATTACTCCGCATCCTCTCCAACACCTTAATCCTCTGATTTTTTTAATGTCCACCAGTGTAATGGAAGTAAGATGGTATCTCATTGGAGTTTTTTTTTTTTTTAAAGATTTATTTATTTATTTAATTTCCCCCCCTCTCCTGGTTGTCTGTTCTTGGTGTCTATTTGCTGCATCTTGTTTCTTTGTCCGCTTCTGTTGTCGTCAGCGGCACGGGAAGTGTGGGCGGCACCATTCCTGGGCAGGCTGCTCTTTCTTTTCACGCTGGGCGGCTTTCCTCACAGGCGCACTCCTTGCGCGTGGGGCTTCCCTACGCGGGGGACACCCCTGCGTGGCACGGCACTCCTTGCGCGCATCAGCACTGCTCATGGCCAGCTCCACACGGGTCAAGGAGGCCCGGGGTTTGAACCGCGGACCTCCCATGTGGTAGACGGACGCCCTAACCACTGGGCCAAAGTCCGTTTCCCATCTCATTGGAGTTTTGATTTGCATTTCTCTAATAGCTAGTGATGTTGAGCATCTTTTCATATGCTTTTTAGCCTTTCATATTTCTTCTTTGGAAAAGTGTCTGTTCAAATCATTTGTCCATTTTTTAAATGGGTTGTTTGTCTTTTTATTTTTGAGGTACAGGATTTCTTTACATATGCTGGATATTAGGCTTCTATCAGATATTTGGTTACGAAATACTTTCTACCATTTTTGAGGCTGTCTTTTCACTTTCATCACAAACTCCTTTCAGGTGCAAATGGTTTTAATTTTGAGGAGGTCCCATTTATCTATTTTTTCTTTTGTTTCTCATGCTTTGGGTTTGAAGTTCATGAAGACATTTCCTATTACAAGGTCCTATAGAAGCTTCCCTACTTACCTTCCAAGGTCTTTATGGTCTTGGCTCTTATAATTAGATCTTTGATCCATCTTTAATTAGTTTTTGTATAAGGTGTGAGATGGGTATTCTTTGGGATATTCATATACAGTCTCGAAGCACCATTTGTTGAAGAGGCCATTCTCTCCCAGTTGAGTGGGCTTGGTGACTTTGCCAATGACTGTATATGCCATGATCTATATCAGAACTCTGAGTTCAGTTCCATTAGTTATTATGTCTGTTCTTGTGCCAGTACTGTTGTACCATAACCTGAAATCTGCCCACTTCCCTAGTAACAGCTAACGGCACAAGACCACAAGACCGCCCACAAGCTTCTGCCTATCCCCAGCCGCCCTGTAGCCCTCACTCCTCCTGCTCTACCGCGCCCTCCTCATTCTCTATATAACCCAGTGCACTTCCTTAATAAAACGGACTTGCGCACAGACCTGGTCTCCGCGGCATTCTTCCTCCCCTCGCCGTGCGTCCTCCACGCCTGAGAGCCCCTCTGATGCTGTCTGCCGTAGCATCAGACGCCACTGCGGTCTTGTCTGACCCCTCCAAACCCCCCCGTCAGCATCGGGGTGCAAGCCGCCCCAGCCACACAGTACCAAGCAGTTTTGACCACTGTAGCTTTGTAGTACGCTTTAAAGTCAGGTAGTGTGATTCCTCCAATTTCATTGTACTTTGTCAATATGTCTTTGAATATTGAGGGACTCTTGCCCTTCCAAATAAATTTCATAGTAAGTCTTTCCAATTCATTAAAAAATGCTGTGTTGATTTTTATTGGGATTGCATTAAATCTGTAGATTAGTTTTGGTAGGATAGACATCTCAATGATATTTAGTCTTCTTATCCATGAGCAGGGAATATTCTTCCATTTATTTAAATCTTCCTTGTTTTCCTGTAACAGTTCTTTGTAGTTGTCTGCATATGTCATTTGCTTCTTTTTTAAAATTATTCCTAGATATTTGATTGTTTTAGTTTCTATTGTAAATGGTATTTTTTTCTTGATTACCTCATCAGATTGCTCGTTATTGGTATAGAGGAATGCTGCTTATTTTTTTGCATTGTTCTTATAACCTTTGACTTTACTGAACTCATTTTTAAGTTCTAGAAGCTTTGTTTCTGAGGGCTTTCTATGTATAGGATCATGTCGTCTGTAAGTAGTGAAACTTTTACTTCTTCTGTTCCAATTTTGATGGCTTTTACATCTTTTTGTGGCCTCAGTGCTCATGCAAGTCCTCGTAACACAATGTTAAATAAGAGCAGTGACAGTGGGCATCCTTCTCTTTGTCCAATCTTAGATGGAAACCTTTTAGAATTTCACAATTGTCTATGATTTAGCTGTGGGTTTTTCATATATACCTTATATTATGTTGAGGAAGTTTCCTTCTATTCCTATCTTTTGGAGTGTTTTAATCAGGAAAGTTTGTGTTTTGTCAAATGCTTTTCCTGCTTCTGTAGAGATGATCATGTGGTTTTTTTCCTTTGATCTCTTTACGTGATGTATTTTACTGATTGATTTTCTTATGTTTAATGTTCCTTGCATACCCAGGATGAAACCCATTTGGTCATGGTGTGTAATTTGCTTGATGTGTTGTTGAATAAGATTAGCAAGTATTTTGTTAAGAATTTTAGCATCTGGTTCATTAGAGGTTGGTCTGTAATTTTCTTTTCTTGTAGCATCTTTGTTTGGGTTTGGTATTAGGATAATGTTGGCATCCTAGACTGAGGTAGGTGATGTTCCTTCTACTTCTATTTTTTGGAAGAGTTTAAGCGGGATTGGTGTTAGTTCTTTCTGGAATGTTTGGTAGAACTCACATGTGAAACTGTCAGGTCCTGGACTCTTCTTAGTTGAGAGGTTTTTGATGACTGATTCTATCTCTTTACCTGTGATTGGTCTGTTGAGTTCATTTTTCTTCTTTTACCAGTGTAGGCTTCTTGTATGTTTCTAGGAATTTGCCCATTTCCTCTAAATTATTCTTTTTGGCATATAATTTTTCAAAGTATCCTCTTATGATGCACTTTATTTCTGTGGGGTCAGTGGTGATTTCCTTTGTCAATTTTATTGATCTCTAAGAACCAGCTTTTGGTTTTGTTTTTTGTAGTTTTCTTATTTTCAATTTTATTTAGTTCTGCACTAATCTTTGTTATTTCCTCCATTGTACTTCCTTTGGGGTTAGTTTGTTGTTCTCTTTCTAATTCCTCCAGGTGTGCAGTTAGGTCTTTGATTTTAGCACTTTCTTCTTTTTAATGGCAGTGTTTATGGCTGTGAATTTTCCTCTCAGTACAGCTTTTGCTGCATCCCATAGGTTATGCTATGTTGTGTTATTTTTTCATTCATTTCAAGGTAGTTACTGATTTCTTTGCAATTTTCTCTTTGATCCACTGATTGTCTAAGAGTGTATGGTTTAACTCCCATGTCTTTGTGCCTAATCTGCTTCTCGCCCCTTGCTGATTTCCAGCTTCAGTCTGTTGTGGTCAGATAAGTTACTTCGTGTAATTTCAATCTTTCTGAATTCATTGAGAGCTGTTCTGTGGCCTAGCATATGGTCTATCCTGGAGAATGATCCATGTGCTCTCAGAAAGATTGTATATCGCACAGTATTAGAGTGTAATGTTATGTGTATGTCAGTTAGGTCCAGATTCTCTCATGTATTATTTGGGGTCTTTGCTTCTTTATTGATTCTCATTGAGATGTTCTGCCTAATGGTGATAATGGTGTATTAAAGTTCCCCAGAGTAATTATAGAGGCATGTATTTCCCCACTTAGTTATTTCCCTTGTTTGTCTCATGTATTTTGAGATTCCCTGGTTCGGTGCATAAATGTTTATGATTATTCTTTCTTCTTGATAGATTTCTCCTTTTTTAAATATATAGTGTCATTTTTTTGTCTAATAGTTTTGCATTTAAAGTGTATTTGTATGGTTTTAGTATAGCTACTCTCACCCTCTTCTGATTATTGTTTGCATGTAAAATTGTTTTCCATCCATTTACTTTCTGTCTCCTTGCATCCCTGGGTCCTTGATGAGTTTATTGTAGGCAGCATATGGCTGGTTCATATTTCCTTATCCTTCTGCCTATCTGTGTGTCTTGACTGAAGAGTTTAAGCCTTTAACATTCAATGATATTACTATAAGGGAATTACTTATATTAGCCATATTTTGTTAGGCTTATATATGCCATATGTTGTTTTTAATTTCTCTTCTTCTCTTTTTATTCTTATACTCTCTTCCACCTCTCTCCTTTTTTCCCTTTCATCCAAAAGAACTTCCTTTAATATTTCTTTTTTTTTTAAGATTTATTTTTTATTTTATTTCTCTCCCCTTTCCCCTCAATCCCCCATTGTTTGCTCTCTGTGTCCAGTTGCTGCGTGTTCTTCTTTGTCTGCTTCTGTTGTCAGTGGCATGGGAATCTGTGTTTCTTTTCGTTGTGTCATCTTGTTGTGTCAGCTCTCCGTGTGTGGTGCCATTCCTGGGCAGGCTGCACTTTCTTTTGTGCTGGGCGGCTCTTCTTATGGGGTGCACTCCTTGCATGTGTCCCCCTACGCGGGGACACCCCTGCGTGGCAGGGCACTCCTTGCGTACATCAGCACTTCGTGTGGGCCAGCTCCACACGGGTCAAGGAGGCCTGGGGTTTGAACTGCAGACCTCCCATGTGGTAGACGGATGCCCTAACCACTGCGCCAAGTCTGCTTCCCTCTCAAGAACTTTTGAGTCATTACATCTAAGTTATCAAATTATTGGACATAAGGATGTTCATAGTCTTGTTTGATTATCCTTTTAATGTCCGTGGAAGCAGTAGTGAGGACCCCTCTTCCATTCCTGGTATTGGTAATTTTTATCTTCTCTATTTTATGTTTGGTTACCCTAGCTAGAGATTTATCAATTTCATTAGATCTTTTCAAACAACAAACTAAGGCTTTAGTTTGGGCATATGTTTTCATATCTATGTGATTAATGTGCAGCAGTGCACTCGCTGGGCCATATGATAAGTTTATGTTTAGTTTTAGAAGAAACTGCTAACTAGTTTTCAGAGTGACTACCATTTTACATTTCCTCGTGCAATGTATGAGAGACTGAGTTTTTCTGCATTCTCACCAGCATTTGGAATTGTCACCTTATGTTTTAGTTGTTTTAATAGTGTGTAGTTACATATTATATTGGTGTAGTCTGCATTTCCCTAATGGCTAATTATATCCAGCATCTCTTCCTGTACTTATTTCCCATCCAGTCATCTACTACGGTGAAATGTTTGTGCATATATAGTGCCCATTTTCTAATAGGATATATTTTTTTAATTTTTTATTTCCCCTTCCACCTTGCAGCTTGCTTGCTGTGTCCATTCGCTGCACAGTCTTCTGTGTGTGTGTTTTTTTTTCTTGTCTCCTTCCTTTGTTGCGTCACCTGGCTGGGTTGGCTCTCCACAGTGCCTGTGGGCCGGGTGGCAATCCGCAACCTGTGGGTGAGCCTGCCTTCACAAGGAGGCCCTGGGATGTGAACCCAGGGCCTCCTATATGGTAGACGGGAGCCCAACTAATTGAGCCACAGCCACTTCCCAGGATTGTTTTTCATGGTTGAATTTTGAGAATTTTGGAAATTCTTTTAATTTATTCTAGATATCTGTGTTTTTTAATGTGTTGTTTTTTTTTTTTTTTTTGCTATTAGGCCCAGGGGTTGAACCCAGGACCTCATTAGTGGGAAGCCAGTGCTCTACCACCATGCCACATTGGCTCCCCTGAAATTTTTTTGTTTGCTTGTTTTTTGTTTTTGTTTATTTTAGCAAGTGCTTGGATCTGAACCCAGAACCTCTCATGTGGGAAGCAGGCACTCAACTGCTTGAGCCACATCCATTCCCAATATTGTAGATACCTGTTCCAGATATCAGTTTCAGATAGTCTAGGTATGTGTTCTTTCTTTGTCACAGTTAAGTTTGCAAATATTATTCCCTGTCTGTAGTTTGCCTTTATAGTTTCTATTTTCAGATCTGTAGTTTTAAAATTTGGTGAAGAGCCATGTATCATTTTTATTTTTTGTGGATCTCATTCATGCACTCTCTCTTCAGAATCTGTTTCCATGTTTTCAAATATCAAAAGTTTTGATGATACCCCAGTCTTTCTCTTGCCTAACATCACAACTCCATTGATACTTCTGCTTCAGTGTCACAATTTTAAAAAGCATTTTGTTTTCATTACTTTTAAAGGAGCTTTAGTTGCCATAGATGTTCCATCAAAAATATAGATGTTCCATCAAAAATATTTTGATGTTTCATCAAACATATATATATATATACACATATATATATATGTATTTCCCCCCCACCATGAACATTATCCTTCATTAGTGTGGTCCATTTGTTTCATGGGATGAACACATATTGAAGCATTGCTGTTAAGCATGGTCTGTAGTTTGCTTTATGTTTCACACTTTGCACAGCACATTTTTATAAGTTTTGAGAAAATGTAGGATGACAGTTATTGCAGTATCATGCAAAATTATTCCAGTGTTTGAAAAATGCCCCATGTTATGCCTATTCTTCCCTTTCCCTCCCCTCAGAACCTCTTGTGTCCACTGTCTTTATATCAATGTTACAAGTTCTTCCATTATTAGAACAATAACAGTCTACTTAAGCCATCGTTGCCTTCCTCCTATTTGTTCATTCCTCTATCTTTTGGAGTTGGGACTGTCACTTTCTTACCCCACAGCAATACAGTAACAGCTACTTCACATACGTGTAGAACCCGACCACCTGGTTTCCCTAACTGCTACTGCTCTGTCTAATCCACCATATCACTTGCCTGGACTACTGTGATAGCTCCCTAACTGGTCTGCCTTTTGACCTACTTGCCTCTGTGGTCCATTCTTACCTAGCAGCCAGAGTGATCCTGTTAAAACCTAAGGCAAGCCTTGGCCCTTGTTTTTCTTTACTGAAACCCCCACACCTTCCCAGCTTACAGTAAATGCAAGGGTATTATACTGGACTACAAGAAGCTCCACAATGTGTGCCCCAAGTTTTTTTTTTTTTTTAATTTAATTTAATTTAATTTTTTAATTATTTATTATTATTATTATTTTTTTAAAATTACATTATGAAAAATATGAGGTCCCATTCAACCCCACCGCCCCCGCCCCCCACTCCCCCCACAGCAACACTCTCTCCCATCATCATGACACATCCATTGCACCTGGTAAGTTCATCTCTGAGCATCACTGCACCCCATAGTCAATGGTCCACATCATAGCCCAGACTCTCTCACGTTCCATCCAGTGGGCCCTGGGGGGATCTATAATGTCCCGTAATTGTCCGTGAAGCACTATCCAGGACATCTCCTCGTCCCGAAAACGCCTCCACATCTCATCTCTTCCTCCCGTTCCCCACACCCAGCAGCCACCATGGCTACCGTTTCCACACTCATTCCACATTTTCTCTGTGGACATTGGATTGGTTGTGTCCATTGCACATCTATGTCAAGTGAGGGCTTAGATTCCATATGGGTACTGGATGCACTCCTCCCGCTTCCAGTTGTAGACACTCTAGGCTCCATGTTGTGGTGGTTGACCTTCTTCAACTCCATGTTAGCTGAGTGGAGTAAGTCCAATAAATCAAAGTGTAGGAGCTGAAGTCTGTTGAGGCTCTGGGCCTGGGTGTCATATTATCAGTCCAGAGATTCAAATCCCCTACATATATCTTAAACCCAGCACCAACTACAATTCCAATAAAGTAGCATGCAAGTCTTGTGAAAAGAGATCCCCTCTGAGTCCAATTCCATCACGCAGAAACACCAGCTCCAAAGAAGGGCTATCTGTCATGGCAGTGAACCCCTTCTGCCATGACCATAGAACCCGTGGGTCTCTTTATCCCTCAAAAGAACCAATACCTGGGGTTGTATCTACCTTATCTGTCTCTTAGACTCTGTTCAGTTGTACATAGGGCTATTCCTTCTGACAACCTCCAGACTCTTTTTTAGAGACTCACAGCCTTATAATCTCATTTCTCCTTTCCATTTCCCCCTTACATTAGGTCAAACAGCTTCCCGAAGTCATGTTATTATATGTAGACAGGTATATTCTGCTGTTCCGCATTGAATCTTTAATTCAAGGTCATTTTCTAGTTGCTTCTTCAGCTGGTATGTGGTAGTGATCCCTCGGTGCCAGGGAGGCTCATCCCCGGGTGTCGTGTCCCACGCTGGGGGGAATGCATCACATCTACACGCTGAGTTTGGCTGTGAGAGTGGCCACATTTGAGTAACATGAAGGCTGTCAGGAGGAAACCCCCAGGCACAATGCTACTCTAGGCCTTGTTCTTATTGCAGGTGCAAAGCCTCAAAAGTATAGCCATTAGTATCAAGAGCCCATTGTTGGGCCCTCCTTCCTTCCTGGTTCTTGCCGTTGCACCTGGAGGATTGCCGCTGCTCTCCCAGGGCCCACAACAGTGACCCCCCGGCCAGGAGCCCAGTACCCCCCCAGCTGTTGTTTTTAATTGTTTCCACTATGAGTATATATAGACATTACCATATACCCTGGGCATATGCCCTGTATAACTCCCTGTCAACCATATATATCCTGTCAATAATATCCCATATCAGTATTCCTCCGCTGCCATTGTTGAACCATTCTGTGATCCAAAACTTCCCGTAAAGTGAATCCCAACATAATGTCAGCTTCAGAAGAGTCTTAGATCACCAAAATTCATATATACAATATACAGTATTTCCCCAGATCCACCATAAAACCTTTTGCCTTCCACAGCAATAATCTTTTAACTTATTCATATCATATTTCCTGAAACTGATGTACAGATTCCGAAACTATAGTTTTCAAACAAGGTAACATTTGTGCTTACTATGTGGTCCATACTTTAGGTTGTACAGTTTTCTAAATTTTTTAGTTATCCTATGTTTTGTCTTATGGTTTTCATTATTAGTCTGTCGTCCCCTGTATGTTTTTGGTGTAATATTAGCTGTTTTATATTCATCCTCGTGTACTCTCACATAACTCCTCTTTTGCCCCCTTATTTACCTTTGTTCCATCCATTGCACGTCCATTTTCCCCTCCCCTTAGGGCCCACAACACCTGCCAATCTAATGCCCTGGGAGCCGTCCTTTCTCACGAGAGATACAGTTCTCTCTATTCGACGGCATTAGTCTTCCCCAGGATATGGGTCCACCCCACCCAATGGTAGAACCCACCTTGGCAAAATGAGCCTTCAGCTATTCCCTCCGGAGTCCGTCCCGCATCAGACCATACCCCCTGAGCGTCCTAACCAGGTAACCCTCCTACTTATATTTTGATACGTTTTACTCAACATTTAGTGCTCAACGAACTTCTGGCACTCTCCCATATTCGTATGTTGCCCCTCCCTCCCACCTATTTCTTGGACAATATTACCCCTCTTCCCATCCCCAGCCCCCCTCAAACCCAGAAAACCCCACCCGAAGGTAACCCCTTGCCGCCATTTTGTCCCTTCTTTGTGCTCATACTTACCCCCAGCTCATCACAGATTCCACCCCTACAGACATTAACTCACATCCTTCCTCCACCCCCCGATTTCCTGTAAGCCACTTTTCCAGACTCTAGCTCTCTGAGGCAGTTAACTTATTTCATATCATTGAGGTCATATAGTATTTGTCCTTCAATGCCTGGGTTGCTTCACTCAACATAAGATTCTCAAGGTTCATCCATGTTATCACGTGCGATTGTAGTGTATTGGTTCTTACAGCTGAGTAGTATTCCATTGTGTGTATATACCACATTTTATTGATCCACTCATCTGTTGATGGACTTTTGGATTGATTCCAACTTTTGGCGATGGTGAACAATGCTGCTATGAACATTGGTGTACATATATCGGTTTGTGTCCTTGTTTTCAGATCTGATGGGTATATACCCAGCAGTGGTATTGCTGGGTCATATGGCAAATCTATGGATAATTTTTTGAGAAACTGCCAAACTGTCCTCCAGAATGGTTGGATCCTTCTGCATTCCCACCAGCAATGGATGAGTGTTCCCCTTTCTTCACATCCTCTCCAGCATTTGTATTCTACCGTTTTTTTCATAGCTGCCAATCTTATGGGAGTAAGATGGTATCTCATTGTAGTTTTGATTTGCATTTCCCTGATAGCTAGGGATTTGGAGCATTTTTTCATGTGCTTTTTAGCCATTTGTATTTCTTCTTTGGAGAAGTGTCTGTTTAAATCTTTTTCCCATTTTTTAAATGGGTTGTTTATCTTTTTGTTTTCGAGATATATGAGTTCTTTATATATGCAAGTTATAAGTCTCTTATCAGATATATGGTTGCCAAATATTTTCTCCCATTGTGTGGGTTCCCTTTTTACTTTCTTGACAAACTCCTTTGAGGTGTAGAAGGCTTTAATTTTGAGGTAGTCCCATTTATCTATTTGTTCTTTTGCTGCTCGTGCTTTTGGTGTGATATTCATGAAGCCATTTCCTATTACAAGGTCCTGTAGATGTTTCCCTACACTGCTTTCTAAGGTCTTTATGGTCTTGGCTCTTATATTTAGGTCTTTGATCCATCTTGAGTTGATCTTTGTATAAGGTGTGAGATGGTAATCCTCTTTCATTCTTCTACATATGGCTATCCAGTTCTCCAGGCACCATTTGTTGAATAGGCCATTCTCTCCCAGTTGAGAGGGTTTGGTGGCTTTATCGAATATTATACGGCTATATACATGAGGTTCTATATCTGAACTTTCAATTCGATTCCATTGGTCTGTGTGTCTCTCCTTATGCCAGTACCATGCTGTTTTCACTACTGTAGCTTTGTAGTATGTTTTGAAGTCAGGAAGTGTGATTCCTCCTATTTCGTTTTTCTTTTTCAATATGTCTTTGGCTATTCGGGGCCTCTTTTTATTCCAAATAAATTTCATAGTTAGTTTTTCTAGTTCCTGAAAGAAGGCTGTGTTGATTTTTATTGGGATTGCATTGAATGTGTAGATCAGTTTTGGTAGGATAGACATCTTAATAATATTCAGTCTTCCTATCCATGAACAGGGAATATTCTTCCATTTATTTAGGTCTTCTTTGATTTCCTTGAACAATCTTGTATAGTTCTCGTTGTATAAGTTTTTTACCTCTTTAGTTAAGTTTATTCCTAAGTATTTGATTTTTTTATTTACTATTGTGAATGGTATTTGTTTCTTGATTTCCTCCTGATCTTGCTCATTATTGGTGCATAGAAATGCTACTGATTTTTGAGCATTGATCTTATAACCTGCGACTTTGCTAAACTCATTTATGAGTTCTAGGAGCTTTGTTGTAGATCTCTCAGGGTTTTCTATATATAGGATCATGTCATCTGCAAATAATGAAATTTTGACTTCTTCCTTTCCAATTTGAATGCCTTTTATATCTGGTTCTTGCCTCAGTGCTCGAGCAAGTACTTCCAAGACAATGTTAAATAGGAGTGGAGACAATGGGCATCCTTGTCTTGTTCCTGATTTTAGAGGGAAGGATTTCAGGATTTCGCCATTGTAAACAATATTGGCTTTAGGTTTTTCATATATACTCTTTATCATGTTCAAAAAGTTTCCTTGTATTCCGATCTTTTGGAGTGTTTTTATCAGGAAGGGGTGCTGTATTTTGTCAAATGCCTTTTCTGCATCTATAGATATAATCATGTGGTTTTTTTCTCTCAATCTGTTTATATGGTGTATTACATTGATTGATTTTCTTATGTTGAACCATCCTTGCATACCTGGAATAAATCCCACTTGGTCATGGTGTATAATTCGTTTAATGTGTTGTTGAATACGATTAGCAAGTATTTTGTTAAGTATTTTTGCGTCTAGGTTCATTAGAGAAATTGGTCTGTAATTTTCCTTTCTTGTGGTGTCTTTGTTTGGCTTTGGTACTAGGGTAATGTTGGCATCATAGAAGGAATTAGGCAGTGTTCCTTCTGTTTCGATTTTTTGGAATAGTTTCAACAGGATTGGTGTTAGTTCTTTCCGGAATGTTTTGTAGAATTCACCTGTGAAGCCGTCTGGCCCTGGGCTCTTCTTAGTTGGGAGATTTTTAATGACTGATTCTATCTCTTTGCTTGTGATTGGTTTGTTAAGATCATCAATTTCTTCTTTCGTCAGTATGGGCTGCTTATGTATTTCTAGGAATTTGTCCATTTCCTCTAAATTGTCATTTTTGTTGGAATATAGTTTTTCAAAGTATCCTCTTATGATAGTCTTTATTTCTGTGGGGTCAGTGGTGATATCACCTTTTTCATTTCTTATTTTGTGTATTTGCATCTTTTCTCTTTTTTTCTTTGTTAGTCTCGCTAAAGGTTTGTCAATTTTGTTGATCTTCTCAAAAAACCAGCTCTTGGTCTTGTTTATTTTTTCAAGTGCTTTCTTATTTTCTATTTCATTTAGTTCTGCTCTTATCTTTGTTATTTCCTTCCTTCTTCTTCCTGTTGGGTTACTTTGTTGTTGTTTTTCTAATTCCTTCTAATGTGCAGTTAATTCTTCAATTTCTGCTCTTTCTTGTTTTTTGATATATGAATTTATGGCTATAAATTTCCCTCTCAGTACCGCTTTTGCTGCATCCCATAAATTTTGGTATGTTGTGTTATCATTATCATTTGTTTCAAGGTAGTCATTGATTTCTTTTGAGATTTCCTCTTTGACCCACTGTTTTTCTAAGAGTGTGCTGTTTAATTTCCAAATTGTCGTGTGAAGTCTGGGTCTCTGTCCCTTGCAAATTTCCAGCTTGACTCCACTGTGGTCAGAGATATTGTTTTGTATGATTTCGATCTTTCTGAATTCATTAAGCCTTTCTTTGTGGCCTAGCATATGGTCAGTCTTGGAGAATGTTCCATGTGCGCTTGAGAAAAATGTATATCTTGCTGTGTTTGGGTGTAATGATCTATATATGTCTATTAGATCCAGCTCTTCTAATATACTGTTCAAATGTTTTGTTTCTTTAGTGATTCTCTTTTGAGATGTTCTGTCCAGAGTTGATAGTGGTGTATTAAAATCCCCTACTATAATTGTAGATGCATCTATTCTTTCACTTAGTTTTTCCAGCGTTTGCCTCACATATTTAGAGGCGCCCTTGTTAGGAGCATAAATATTAAGATTGTTCGATCTTCTTGACAAATTGTCCCTTTCACTAAAATATAGTATCCTTCTTTGTCTCTCACAATTGTTTCGCATTTAAAGTCTATTTTGTCTGATATTAATATAGCTACTCCTGCCTTTTTTTGGTTGTTGTTTGCTTGTATGATTGTTTTCCAGCCATTCACTTTCAACCTCCATGAGTCTCTGGGTCTAAGATGTGTCTCTTGTAGGCAGCATATAGATGGGTCGTATTTCCTTATCCAGTGTCCCAGTCTGAATCTTTTGATAGGTGAGTTTAATCCATTGACATTCAGTGTTATTACGTTTAGAGAGTTATTTATGGTAGCCATATTTTGGTTGGATTTGTGTTTGTTATATTTTGTTTGTATTATTTTATTTTCCCCTTCTATTTTTGTCTTTCTTGTTGCTTTTACACTCTCCTCCATCTCTGACTGTCCTGTTTTTTCCTTTCTTCCTGCAGAATTCCCTTAAGAGTTTCTTGAAGGGGAGGTTTCTTGTTGATATACTCTTTGAGTTTCTGTTTATCTGTGAATATTTTGAACTCTCCATCATTTTTGAATGCTAGTTTAGCTGGATAGAGTATTCTTGGTTGGAAATTTTTTTCCTTTAGTACCTTGACTATATCATACCACTGCCTTCTTGCCTCCATCGTTTCAGATGAGAAATCAGCACTTAATCTTATGGAGTTTCCCTTGTATGTGATGGTTTTCTTTTCTCTTGCTGCTTTTAGAATTTTTTCTTTGTCTTGAGCATTGGATAATTTGACAAGTATATGTCTTGGGGTGGGCCTGTTGGGGTTTATGACCAGTGGAGTGCGCTGTGCTTCTTGGATATGTACATCTGTCTCTTTCAGTAGATTTGGGAAGTTTTCATTCATTATTTCCTGCAACACTCCTTCTGACCCCTTTCCCTTCTCTTCTCCTTCTGGAATGCCTATAATACGTATGTTTGAGCGTTTTGCGTTATCATTCAGGTCCCTAAGTCCTATCTGGATTTTTTCTACCTTTTTATTGACCACTTCTACTATCTGTTTGATTTCCAATGCACTGTCTTCCACATCACTAATTCTCTGCTCTGCCTCTTCTAGTCTGCTGATATTTGCTGCAAGTGTATTTTTGATTTCTTGAATTGTGGTGTTCATTTCTATCATATCTGTTATTTTTTTGCACATGTCTGCAATTTCCCCTCCAAGTGTTGTCTTCACGCTGTTAACCTCTTTCATTACTTCATCAAATTTGTCGGTGATAAATGTTCTGAGATCTTTCATTGCTTGTGCGAAGTCCTGCCCCACTTCCTGATTTTCAGTTTGTTGATTGGATTCAGCCATGTTTTCCTGATTACTGGTTTGGTTTGTAGATTTTTGTTGCTGTCTTGTCAACATTTTTTCTTGACGGGTTTAATCAGTTCCTTAGCTTCTTTGTCTAGTCTTGGAGATTAATTAGCTGTTGTTTTTGCGTAAGTGTTATATCTTCTCTTTGTCACTTTGTTCTTCTTATTCCAATTTCTTATTGCTAGTTAAGCTCACTTTAAAGGAAAGTATTAGTGCTGGGGAAAGTCAATTGTGTAAGGAAGGAAAAAGTGTGAAGTAGTATTGGTGATATATGTTTACAAAGCAACAATATGAGTTCTGGGAGGATGGAGGTTAGATCATGTAAATTGTGTAGAGTTATAGTAGTAGGAAAGTACCTATAATGAGGTAGACGACTGAATATGGGAGGAATGTGGTACGTACTAAGAGGCTATTGTTTTTGTGAGAGAGGGAAAGAGAAAAGAAAGGTAATAGTTTCAGGGACGAATACCAGATGGAAAACTAAACAAAGGTATTAGAAATTAAGAGTTAGACACTTTGTGGATCAAAGAGAGGGAGATGGAATATAGGAGAGATAGCAGATGGTGGAGGATATCAAGTTGTAGGGGAAAGGGGATAGTGTAGACAGGCTAAATCTATTCACAGAGAAATGAGGCAGTGGAGGGTGAGGAAACCCAGCAAATGTGAGGTATTTCCTGTAGGACCTATTGTATTGTTAAGGTAAAATAGTATAAGAAGAATATTGGGGACAAGAAAGAGAGGATTGAAAAATAAAAAAGAACAAGAAGAACAACAACAACAAAAAAAAAATAAAAAAAATAAAAAATAAAAAATAAAGCAAAGAACAGACACCCCGCCGCCAGGCTCGGCTGGGCTCAGCTGGGCTCCGGTCCCCCGCCCGCCGCCCGCCGCGGCTCGGCTGGGTTCGGCCGGGCTCCGCTTTCCCGCCCGGCGCGGCGCAGCGCGGCTCGGCTCTCCCGCCCGCCGCCCGCCGCAGCGCGGCTAGGCTTGGCTGGGCTCGGCTCCCTCGCCCGCCGCCCGCCGCCCGCCGGGGCACAACGCGGCTCGGCTCTCCCGCCCGCCGCCCGCCGCGGCGTGGCTCGTATCCCCCGCCCGCTGCCCACCTCGGCCCAGCTAGGCTACCCTGGCCGCCGCCCGCCGGGGCTCCGCGCGGTGCTAGCTGCCTCGGCTCCGCCTACCCAAGGAGGGAGTCCTCCACACGTAGCTGGGATCTCCGTGTATATTTCACAGATGGATCCTCTCTGTTACCTTCCCTCCAAATCGATGTCCAGACACCTCCGGACCAGGAAAAATCCCGAAACAGCCTGTCCCAAAGAGTCTCCGACGCCTCCCAGCCGATTCCCCCCAGGAGCTAGTAACCGGGAAGTTCACTCAGCCGCCATCTTGCCTCCCCCTCCTGAAAAGTCCCAAATTATATCTTATAGACCAGTCCTTTCCGTTACCTTCCCACCAAATCGATGTCCAGACACTTCCTGCCCTGAAAAAATCTTGAAAAAGCCTGGTCCCGGAGAACCTCCAGCGGTGCCCAGCTGCCTCTTCCCAGGAGAGACGGCAAGGCAAGCTCACTCAGCCACCATCTTGCCGGAAGTCCCTAGTATTTTCTTATAACCCTTTTAATTTCTGCCAGATGAGTGTTAAAATCCCCACTTTCATTCCTTAAATAGTTATTTGCATCTTCTCTCATTTCTCTTTGTCTGGATAAAGGTTTGTCAATTTTATTAATCTTTTAAAGAATCAAATTTTGGTTTCATTGATCCTCTCAGTTGTTCTTCTGTGCTTTATATCCCTTGTGTCCTTTCTAATCTTTATTATTTCCTTCCTCCTACTAATGTTAGGTTTAGTTTTCTCTTCTTTCCTCAAGATATGAAGTTAGGTAATTGATTAAATATCATTCTTCCTTAATGTAAGAATTTATAGTTATAATTTTCCCAGTGAGTAGTGCCTTGCTCCTTTCCATAGTTTTTTGGACTTTTTTTTTTTTTCCTAAAAATTTTCAGGTTTTCTTTGTAGGTGGATTTCAGAAAATTATCCCATTGGTTATTTTAAAATGGGTCATATAGTTTCGACTTTATTGTACAATTCCAGTTTTCTTTGTATTGATTTTTATATAAATACATTATGGTAGGAAAGGATTTTGTGTGCTTTCTATCTTTTAATTTTTATTGTCTTGTGCACTAACAGGTGGTCTAGCCGAGAAAATGATCCATGGACACTTTAGAAGAATGTGTAATCTACTGTTGTTGAGTGGTGTTCTACATATGTTAGGTGCATTTTGTTTATAGTATTCTTCACATCCTCAGTTTCCATTCTGAAACTCTGTCTTGATGATTGACTCATTCTTTTTTTTAAAAGATTTATTTTATTTCTCTCCCCTTCCCCTCCATTGTCTGTTCTCTGTGTCCATTAGCTGTGTGTTCTTTTGTGTCTGCTTGAATTCTTCTCAGGTGAATCTGTATCTCTTTAGGTTGCATCATCTTGTTGCATCAAGGCCTCCCTTGTATGTGGTAGCACTCCTGGGTGAGCTGCGTTTTTCATGTGGGGTGACTCTCCTTGAGGGGTGCACTTCTTGCGCATGGGGCACACCTACATGAGGGACACCCCTGCGTGGCATGTCACTCCTTGCCCGTGGCAGCACTGTGCATGGGCCAGCTCACCACATGGGCCTGGAGGCCCTGGTTACAGAACCCTGGACCTCCTATATGGTAGGCAGATGCCCTATCAGTTAAGGCACATCTGCTTCCCTGATTGATTCTTGAAACTGGTATTTTGAAGTCTCCAACTATTATTGTATAAGTATTTCTTCTTTCAGTTTGCCAATGTTGTTTCATGTATTTTGTGGCTCTGTGCATATATGTTATTTGTTGCTATACCTTCTAGTGGATTGACCCTTTTCTTAATATATAGTATCCTCCATTTTCTTTTGTTTTAATTTTGGATTACAAGGCTATTTTATTCTGATAATAGTTTAGCCACCCCGTTCTCTTCTAGTTTCTCTTAATATGTAATATTTTTTCTTCTCAAAACTTTCAAGCTATTTGTTTCTTTGCACCTAAAATGAGTGTCTTTAAAATAACATAGGTGTTTGAAGTATTTTTTTTAATATTTATTTTTCTTACTTCTCTCCCCTCCCACCCCCACTCCAGTTGTCTACTATCTATGTTCATTCGCTGTGTGTTCCCGTGCCCGCGTCTATTCTTGTCAGTGATACCTGGAATTTGTGTCTCTTTTTTGTTGTTGTGTCATCTTGCTGCATCAGCTCTTGGTGTGTGCAGTGCCACTCCTGGGCAGGCTGGACTTGCTTTCATGCTGGGTGGCTCTCCTTACAGGGTGCACTTCTTGCACATGGGGCTCCCCTACGCAGGGGACACCCCTGCGTAGCACGGCCCTCCTTGTGCGCATCAGCCCTGCACATGGGCCAGTTCCACACGGGTCAAGAGGCCCTGGGTTTGAACTGTGGACCTCCCATGTGGTAGGTGGATGCTCTATCCATTGAGCCAAGTCAGCTTCTCTGAAGTATTTTTAAAATACATTCTGCCAATATGTGTATTTTGATTGGTGAATTTAATCTATTTCTTTATTTTTTATTTTTTAAAAGATACTTAGATTACATTAATGATGTATAAAAAACAGGGGATTTCTGTATGCCCCATTCCCTACACCTCCTAAATTTTCCAACATTAACATCCTTCATCAGTGTGGTACATTTGTTACAATTGATGAACACATTTTGGACCATGACTCTAATCATGGATTATAGTTTACATTGTAATTTATATTCTTTCCCACACAATTATATAGTTATGGGAAGATATATAATGGCCTGTATCTGTCATTGCAATGCCATTCAGGGCAATTCCCAAGTCCCAAGAATGCCCCCATATTACATCTGTTTTTCCCTCTCCTTTCCCTCAGAACCTCTAATGGCCACTGCCTTCACATCAATGATATAAATCTTCCATTGCTAGAATCACAATAAGTCTTTAGTAGGATACCAGTAAGTCTACTCTAGTCCATAGTTCATTCCCCCAGTGCTGAGGATTCTGGAATCGTGATGCTCATTCCAACTCTAATTGAGAGGGGGCTTTGCTCCCATAGAGCAAGATGCATGAGAATATCTTGCTTACAGTTGTAGACTCTTTATGGTTCTTGGGATAGTTGTTGTGCCATCAACCCATCATTATTGTGCCATCATTTCCTAGTTAGTTGTGCTGGGTGAGTCCAATGAACTGTTGAGATTCAAAGCCCAGCTGGGACATGGACAGTCCAAAGACTTAAGTCTCTTGGATGTACACCTTATAATCTATTTATTTTGAGGCAAGTACTTTGAAAAGCAGGATTTATTTCGGCATTTTAAATTCATTCCTTATACATATTGTACTTTTTCCCCCTTATTTCCTCCATTCCTGCCTTCTTTTGTGTATAGTTGATCATTTGTAATGAAACAGTTTTTTCCCATTCTTATTTCTTTTTCTGTATATTTTTTAGATATTTTATTTGTAGGGTTATGTTGGAGTTTATATTTAACATCACAAATTGATAATAATCTTCTTTGAATTGACTTGAACTTACCTTCAGTTTCAACAGTAATATTAAGAAACTAAAGGGAAACAGATTTGGCCCAATGGTTAGGGAGTCTGCCTACCATATGGGAGTTCCACGGTTCAAATCCAGGGCCTCCTGACCTATGTGGTGAGCTGGCCTACATGCAGTGCTGATGTAGTCAAGGAGTGCCGTGACATGCAGGAGTGTCGGCCGTGTAGGGGAGCCCCATGGGCAAGGAGTGTGCCCTGAAAGGAGAGCCGCCCAGTGTGAAAAAAAGTGCAACCTGCCCAGGAATGGTGCCACACACACAGAGACCTGATGCAGCAAGATGACGCAACAAAAAGAGACACAAATTCCAGGTGCCGCTGACAAGAATACAAGCAGACACAGAACACACAGCAAATGGACACAAAAAGCAGACAACTGGGGGGCAGAGGAGGGGAGAGAAATAAATTTTAAAAAATAAAAGAAGAGAAACTCAAAGTTAATTATTAGATAAAATACTTTGAAACAAAATTCAGAAATGAATTATACTTTAAGACATATACCTGAAAACACCTTCAAAACTAATTGATCCTGAAAATATATGCACATTTAAGGGTTATGACTAGATTTTGGCAAGATGACGGCAGTTGTTCATTTTAGAAAAAAACTTAGTATTGGGTTAAAAGGCAATAATCAGATGCAGAATGAAAAGGACTGGTACAATGGAGACAGTGAGAACACAAGCCTATATTTAAGAGTGGGAGAAATATGGAACCAGGAAATACCCAGAATTAAGCTGCCATGTCTTTGAGCATTTTACAGAAACTACAGGAGGGACAGCTCTGTAAGGTTTGGAAAGCTGTTCTGAATCATAATAATGCGTACAAATTCAAGGGAAAAAATTATATAAAATGACCAATAGAAAAAATACTCATATCAATTGACATATAAAGGTAATAGAGGGCAAAAAAGGAATAAATGCTGAGTAACAGCATACAACAAAATGAAAAATCTTCATTTCGGTGTCCTTTATGGTGTAGTTTTTCAAAAAAGAAGGCGTTAGGCATTAAGAAAATGAAGCAAGATATGAAAAGAGGGAAACGGACTTGGCCCAGTGGTTACGGCGTCCGTCTACCACATGGGAGGTCTGTGGTTCAAACCCCAGGCCCCCTTGACCCGTGTGCAGCTGCCCCATGGGCAGTGCTGATGCGCGCAAGGAGTGCCCTGCCACGCAGGGGTGTCCCCCGTGTAGGGGAGCCCCACATGCAAGGAGTGCACCCCATAAGGAGAGCCGCCCAGCATGAAAGAAAGTGCAGCCTGCCCAGGAATGGCGCCGTCCACACTTCCCGTGCTGCTGACGACAACAGAAGCGGGCAAAGAAACAAGACGCAGCAAATAGACACAGAAAACAGATAACCGGGGGAGGGAGGGGAATTAAATAAATAAATAAATCTTTTATAAAAAAATTGTTTAAAATAAAAAGATATGAAAAGACATCAGATAAATAAAAAATTGAAGGGACAAAAATGTGTAAAGAATATGGAAAAAAAGGAAAAATCACTTCAAAATGTAATGCAAGCTAGAAGAAACACAGTGAATGATAATGCGTTATAAGAAATAGAAGTTGATGAGAGAAAAAATTTATTCAAGAGAAAATAAAATTTTTTTGAAGATTTGAGAAAAAGTGTCAAAAGCTAATGATAGGTACAGAGGAGCCCATATATGAATAACTGGAGTGCATGAAAATACAAAACCAAAGCAGAGACCTGAAATAAATTTAAAGGTATCATTTTTGTCTGTAAATAGAAGGAATGCTTTGAAGCATCTTACTAAAAGTACATACCGAGCACTGAATGAGAATGAATATAATGACAATATATAGTCTGGTAGAATTGATGGGCTTTACAGAAAAAGAAAAATCATTTGTGCATTTAGCACAGTAGATAGAAAATTAGATCCTCATCAAGGTTTTGAAGATAATACATTGTATCAGAAGAAAATGGAGCCATTAATTTTATACCCAACAAAATTGATTTTCAAGTATAAAAGACATGGAAGTCCACATTATGCAATTAGACCCTGAGTAATATTGTTCCCACATTCCGTTCCAGCTGAGTGAACAGAGTTCTGTAAAGGTAGTGTTTAGAAAGACACTGGCCTGAGGACAGATGCTAAGTATTACATTTACACTTGTTCCACTATGACTAAATGAGGGTTGTATGAGAGAGGGAGTGTCTTTGGTGAAAGCTACTAGGGATTCAGACATAGGATAATTCAGGAAGTTCTAACTCTCTTTAGGGTGCTTGATAAATATTAAGGAAAACAACTTGTAGGAGATAAATATTGTTTACTATAATAATATCTAACATTAAAAGTAAAGTCTCTTTCTAACCTTCACTCTAAATCTATCAAACTCAAAACCAGACTTTCACTAAATCAGCTGATTAGAGAATGGGTATAAGGGGTTGAGTACTGAGGCGTCTCTATTTCACTGGAATTATGCCTTCCAGTCTGCAAACACCAGCTCCTCTGAGGCTCCAACAAAGACCTTCAGTTCATGCGTGGTCTTCGTAGCTGTTGATACTAGGATCTGGAAAACAAATAGAAGTTCCAGAATCTGGAATGGTGCAGAGATTAATGGCAGAGGAAGCTGTACACGGTGACCCTCCTTGCCCTCTTGCCCAAATTAAGGAGCCATTGAATGGATGGCCGAGCAACTTAGGGGCTTTCATGAAAAGGGTTTCTGCCCCCTGGGTAGAAGTTGTCAGCGCATCTTTACCTCCTGTGCCTATTTTTACCAGCTAGTTCCTAGCTCCACTTGCATGTTCACATAAAATGTTAATCGCAGTTACCTAGTGTTCCCCTCTCTTTTGCTGACTTTCCTGAAATGCCAAAAAGAAAGCTAGAAAAGCAGTGGGTTGTATATGCACTTGTTTCCCTTCCCCTCTTCTTCTGACCTGCTCCACATTTCCTCTTCTTTCTCTTCATCTTTTTCTTCCCAAGTCTCTTCTCTTGAGCCAGGACAAAATAATTTCTGGAACCAGACTTGTTCTGGAACAGTGTCGGCAGCTGGGGGAGGGAGGGAAGAAAACATTTTTGCATGTCCGAGTGACCCAGTGCAGGAAAACACTTGTGTGGCCTGAGGAAAGTTCACAGGGAGGGGGGCTGGTAGAGTTTGGGGGACAGGGCTGGCCTGTCTCACTGGAGCTGTGGGTTCTGAGAGGATCAGGGAGCCCTGGGCCCTGTGGTCCAGAGACTCTGTGGTGGGCCTGGTTCATTCCAGGAGACCAGGTCAGCAGGAGTGTGAGAGCCAGTGTGTGGAAGAAGCCAGGCAGTAGCCCTTCACACAAGTCCTCCAGAAAGCCTGCCAGGCCTTGGGAAGTGTTGAGGGGCAGCTGGACAGCAGTCCCTCTCAATTGAGAGCAAGTTCAGGTTTTATTCCTAATCCTTGGATTTGGGTTCTGGGTGTAGAGTGGAGGCTAGAAGTGTGTTCAAGGATATGCATCTCACTGCCCCTCTCCAGGACCCACAGTCACACCCGCTCCCCTGCCCCCACATTCCCAAGCACACCACTCAGACTTGCACATAGACGGTCCGCAGTCCCTGTACACAGAGTCCACGCCACCTAAGGGAACACTGATGCTTATAAGAACTAGTTCTTTACCTGGAAAATCTCTTTCTTTAACCATACCTCAATCCTCATTTCTTCCAGGATATGGAAACAGAATGATTCTCCAGACAAAGCCAGGAAGAATGCTCTGATTTTCTTATGCAGATATTTCCTCAAGAGTGAGTGCTTCCAGAATATGTGCTGTTTTTGCTTCCCCTTAGCGTTATTCCAAATTACAGAAGTGAAAACTCCATATTGGATCATGCAGTGTAGCGTTTGCTCAGGTACTTTGTTCCCTTGGTGCTTTAGAAGAACAGATGGGAAACGGTGGTGAAGTAAAGGGCCCTATAAGCAAGTGGAGGGACATCTGTGGCAGAGCACATTCTTTGCTTGAACATCAATCTCTCAAGTCCATTTTGCTTTGCAATTACAAAATTCTTAATCAGTGGAGGAAAAAAAGGTTGCTGAGGTCAAGACCCCTACCGTGGAGTTTATAATGTGCTGCCTTTTGTGGATGCCCTTTTAAAGAAGGGGTCAGTTTGAAGAGGACCCCACTCGACACTTTCCTCTCCTGGGAAATTGTATATATTGAATATATTATACATAATTAGATTTCCTTATCTGAAGTCAGTGGAAAGTGAAAGAAACAAAAAAGGTAATATTTATATCTTAGACAAAGAATAGTGACCTCACCTCAGCATTAGATGGGCCACCTCATCTTCTTGGTCTTTGGGAATCTCCACTATCATTTATTCCTTGGGAGCTCAGAGGACACAGAATATCTGTGAGCACATTGGTGTTTAACCATGAATTACTGAGGGAGTATTCTGGCCTTGGGCAGGAGGGTAGAGTAGAGTTTGTGGATTAACAAGTACAGTGTGAGCTGCTGCTGGGCCATCCTTACTGTAAGAAGAATAGAAACAAGAGTAGGCGAAAAGAATGTATTTAATGGCAACCTAAAGTAACTTGTAATAATCAGCCTACAAATGGTTCTAAAATTCAATGACAAGTTCCCATGGTGCCTCCCATTTGTTCCGTATCTCACCTAAATTTCCAGAATTGCCAGTGTCTTCTTGACATCTTCCAGATCATTTCAACCTCCATGGAGTCACAAATGCTGACCCTGCAGATACCATATGTGCTATAGGAATTTACCTAATGAATAATGACTTTGAATATCTTTTCCTGTGCTTATCGGTATTTGATATATCCTCAGGAGATTTATCTGTTCAAGTCCTTTGCCCTTTTTTAATTGGGTTGTTTTTCTTTTTGTTGTTGAGTTGTAGGTGTTCTTTTATACATACTGGCTATTTAAACCCATACTGGAAGTAAGATTTGCATCTATTTCTGTAGGTTTTTTTCACTTTCTTGATAACATCCTTTGAATGACAAACCTTCTGACTTCTAATGAAGTTCAGTTCTACTTTTTGTCATTGTTGCACATAGAATTCTGTACCTCAGTTTTTCCACCTGAGGAGGAGGATAGTAAATCAACCATGACATTTGTCTATGAATGACATAATGTATGTAAAGTGTGTAGTGTAGATGCTCAGGAATGTTAATTAAAGGCACAATGTCTTGCCTGAGATCTCACAACTTAATATGACTCAAAGCTGGATTCACACCTGGGAGCAGAAACTCCAAGGTCAGTGCCCCATCCATGAAGCACAGCTGCTGTGCCAGTAAATGACCACTTTATTTTAATCCTTTCATAAATTGAAGTGTCTGTCAGAAATGATGTAGAGGGATGTGAGCCAGTACCCTTATGGGGAAAACTGATGATAGGGTGGAAGGGTGTAGCTGTACAGTGGATGGGCTTGACGGTGGTGCAGTGAGGCTATTGTGATGGGTGGTGCTGGTCTGCGAGGGGGTGGGGTGGGGGTGTGTTGCACTGTTCATGGAACTGGGGTGAGGGTTGGGGGAGGGAACAGATGAACTCCGGGGATTAGTCGTGTAGTGAATGGGTGTGACAGCAGTGCAGTGATGCTGTTGGGTTGGGTGGTTTGTGAGGGGTTGGGGAGGGGAGGGTGGGTTGTACTGTACATGGAACTGGGGGGAGGGTTGGGGGAGGGAGCAGGTGAACACATTGGCATTTGTGGGTATGTGGTTGAAACGACAACATTGAGAATGTTATTCTGGCAACTATGGAAGGGAGAGTTATTGGTTTAGGGTGTTGGATGTGGGGAGCATGCAGGACAGGGTGCACCCGAGGCAGGCTTCTAGGGAGTGTGTGAGTGTTCATCCCATGTAGTATGTGTTATCAGAGGGTGGAGACCCACATAATGAGAGGGAAGGGGTGGCCTCCTGGGGAATCCTGCTGTGTTCTCAAATAGAGTGGCAGGAGTCTCTTGAGATGGCAGGCAGTGCTTAAATGGGAGGACAGGTCAGTATATGGAACCCTCAGTGTTGTTGTAACTAACTATGAATCTCCTTCTTTAAGGAGTGAAGCATGATGCTTGGCCAGGTCCCATGGGGAGGGGAGAGAGGAATAAAATAGGTGGAAAATGGGGCATTTTTGGGGTGATGGAATTGTTCCACATGGTCTTACAGTGATGGATACAGGCCTTGTTAAATGTCATCAAAATTTATAAAAGTGTAGGGTCCAAATTATAAACCATAATGTAAATCATTGACCGTGGTTAGTAGCAATGCTTCAGTATTTGTACATCAGTTGTAACAAATGTACCATCCACATGTAAAATGTTATTGATAGGGGAAACAGGAAAAGGGGGAGGATATTGGGTATATGGGAATACCCAATATTCTCCAGATGGCTTTTCTATAACCTAAAGATTCTCTGAAGATACAATGAAGAAAATAAGACACTAAGGGAATAAATGGAAGAAAATGTCACTGTACATACAGGACAACAGATCTTATAGTGATCGAAGGCATAATGAAAAAATTTAATTTTTTTCAATTTTTAAAAAATTGTTATTTGTTTTTTAAACTGTCATCTCATTTTCTTATTATGTTTGGTTATTTCATTGGCTTCATTTTTTGAAGAAATGTTGGATCTAAGAAAGGCTCCAACTGTGGTAGGGGAGGATCATTGGTGTGGGGTGTCAGTGATGGGGGATTCATGGGAAGAGGTTCACCTGGGGCATGTATGTGAGGCATGTGGTCAGATGTTCATGGGCATTGTCACAGTGGGTGAAGAATCACACAATAACCAAGAGAACATTAAATTTCCAGTTCTGCCTCATTCCCTAATGGGACAGCAAGAATCCCTTGAGTATAAGGGCAGTGACTAGTAAAAGAGGATGGGCCACTGATGGGCCCTTGATATTGATGACTGTACTTATGAACCTTCGCTTTTGAAATTGAAACTGAGCTTAGTGTTATAGGCTGCCTAAGAGTTACCTGCTGAGGGCCTCCTTGTTGCTCAGGTATGGCCTCTCTCTAAGCCAAACTCAACATATAAATGCACTGTCTTCCCCCTGGCATGGGCCATAATGCCCAGGGATGAGGCTCCCTTACACGGAGGGATTACTACCAAGCACCAAGTAGCAATGCAACTGGAAAAAGACATTGCCCGAAAGGGGGAAAGAGTAAAGACAAATGAGTTTATATGGTTAAGAGACTTCAAAGTGAGTGGGGAGATCATTCTAGAGGTTACACTTCTGCACGTCCTAGTAGGATCTGCTTGACTGCCACAGTAACTAATTGCCTCAAATAGCTGGGTTCCTGAGAGCTCTGGAGGCATCCAGACACTATAGGCTGGGTCAACGTCTGAGGAGTTTGGCACCCCACCATTGGGTCCTTCTTTGGAATTTATGCTCCCCAGCGTGACAGAGTTGGACTCGATTGTGGTTTCGAGTCCATGGCTTTTCTGCCAATTGTATTTGAACCTATAGTTAGTAATAGAATTGATAGGTTTATGTCCAAGAGACATAATTTTGGGCTTTCTGTGTGCCAGTTGGGCTCTGAAACTCAAGAGATTTGCAACACCTACTCTCCTGTTCATTTCCGAGGACATCTGCCAAGGAGATGAGAATGGACAACAGCCATTCCAAAGAACAGACAGTCTGCAACTAGAAGAAGATAGTCCCATCTGCCTGCTCCTTGGGATCTAAGCCTCCTCTCAATTAGAGACAGACTGGGCATCACCATTCCGGAATCCTCATAATTGGGGAATGAATGATGGGCTACAGTAGATTTACTGTTATTCTGTTACAGTCTTACTGTGATTCTAGTAATGGGAGAACTTTCATCATTGATGAGGAAGCAGTGGCCACCAGAGGTTCTGAGGGGAGGGAGAGGAAAAAATAGGTGTAATAAGGGGCCTTTTCAGGACACTGGAATTGTGCTTAATGATGTTGCAGTGTCAGGTGCAGGCTGTTATATGTCTTGACATAACTTACAAAATTGTATGGGAGAGAATTTAAACTATAATGTAAACTATAATCCCCACTTAGTGGCAGTGCTCCAATATGTGATCATCAATTGTAACGAATGTACCACACTAATGAGGGATGTTGTTAATGTGGGCAAGTGTGGGAAGGGAAGGGAGTGGGGCATTTGGGAATTGGGAAAGGGAAAGATTTTCCTGAGCCCTTTAACCTTCCCAGCCCCTTGGGCCTTCTGAGTGAGGGGCTAGGTGTGGCAGATTTTTTTTTTCTATTTTTTTTGTCTTTATTCATTTAAAAAAATATATTCAAAAAATATGAGGTCCCCATATACCCCCCACCCCCACACCCCACTCCTCCCCCCATAAGCAACATTCTTCTCCATCATCATGAGACTTTCATTGCATTTGGTGAATACATCTCTGAGCATCGTTGCACCTCATGGTCAATGGTCCACATCATAGCCTACACTCTTCCACGTTCCATCCAGTGGGCCATGGGAGGACATACAATGTTCAGTAATTGTCCCTGCAGCACCACCCAGGACAGCTCCAAGTCCTGAAAATGCCCCCACATCACAACCAATCCAAGGTTCACAGGATGGAGGAATAGAATATGGATTAGAGTGGACTTACTGATATTCTATTCATGAGCTATAGTGATTGATTAGTAATTGAAGAAAATGTGGCATTGGTGTAGAGAAAGTAGCCATGGTGGCTGCTGGGTGTGGGGAATGGGAAGAGAAGAGATGAGAGGTGTGGCAGATTAAAATCATCTAGGCTGTGGAATTAAAAATCAGTTTGTCCTGTGGTTCCCCAATTTAAACCTTTCAATAGCCTTAAAATAAGGGGGGTTAATAATCCTATTAACAAATTTGAGGAAGCAAATGAAAAGTCCTTGAAAGCTATGGAAGATCTTTTCTAAATTATGATTGAAACAAATTAAATAATTGTAATATGTTCTAGAACCTAGTATTCAGTATGCTTTTAAGATTATTCACAGTTTTAGAATTTTATTAAACAAGAGAAGTTTTAAACCTTTTGTAAAGGAAGGAAAAAGAACATTCCTGGAATAAACTATAATGATTTCAATTTTATTTAACTTAGATGTAATCTCCCTACATGTATAGAATGCCAATTAAATAAATTAATATTATATTTATTAAGTCTTTAAGACAATGAAATTCTAAATTCATGTTTAATGGAATTAAGTTAAATGGAGGGAATGTAGTTCTCTCTTCAATGAATAAAGTAAGCTTTATTGGCTGCTAATTGTAATTTTTTTAAGATTTATTTATTTGCCCCACCTTTTTGTTTTTGCACTCGTATGTGCTTCCCGTGTCTTTTCTTTAAGAGGCTCTGGGAACCGATCGCAGAACCTCCGATGTGGGAGAGAGGCATTCACTTTCACAAGCTGCCTCATCTCTCCAGTCTGCTGCATCTCTCAGTGTCTCTCCTGTGTCTCACTTTGTCGTGTCACCTTGCTGCACCAGCTGTGCGCAGCATGGGCTGTCAGCTCTCCATGTCAATGGACTTTCAGCTCTACAGTGCTCAGGCCAGTTTGCTTTACTAGGAGCCCTGGGAATTGAAGCTGGGGCCTCCTATATGGTAGATGGGAGCCTGGTCATTTGAGCTACATAGGCCTCCCTAATTGTAATTTAATAAGCTTGTTTTAATGTGAAGTATCCAGTCCATGTGGTTATGGTAAATTATATGGAGTTTGGAAAAGCATCTTCTAAACTGAAGCATTTAAGTGACTAATTCCAGAAAACCATTATTAATTAGAACTGTACATTGATATTAAAAATGGAGGGTATCTTCATAGCAGGGAAACCTATCAGAGGCCACCTCAATCTGCATGTTAAAGTGGTGGTATGGAAAGATAATCTGGATTGCTTTGGGAACCCTTAGTTGTCATAAAATACTGGAGAAAGTAGTTTCTCCTGTAATGCTAAAGTAAAATACCTGTTCATTTACGTAACTTGGCAAAAGTAATATCATTTAATATGTTCTATATTATATTGGAAGTATTTAGAAAGTATATAAAGATCAACAATACTTAAGTCTATCTCTTTTAAACTCTCTTGTGCATCCAAACCTGTCTGAAATACCCTGCATGTTGCCTCTCCATTTGAGTTGTTGGCCAAGTTGGTCACTGACCTCTACAAAATACGGATATCTACCACATCTCTGGTTATGCTCCTGAAGTGAATGAAGAGTACATTGCAGCTTCAGACTCCTGCAGCAGTCAGCGACGGATTGATAATGGCCAGATGGACAATGAACATTGCCTCCATAGTGGCTCTGTTTCATAGTGTCAAAGGGCACTGTGCACCAGACACATGAAACACTGGAGCCTTACCTTCCTAGTCTCTCTCTAGGATCAACAGTGCTGTAGCCCGCTGGCTGTGTGAAGGACTTACCATGTGGAGCAACAGTGATCAGAGTACTGTGAGTAGAACTTAAACACAATTGGCATTATGGCGTGCTCCCATGGAGAGATAACAAATCTGGAGCTTACATCTATTAACTGCAGCTCAAAGAGGAATTTGTGCATTGAATTGTGCATTGATTAGTATTAAGTACTTACCTACATACTGATGAATATGATAATATCTCTTCAATTCTAGATCATATGCAGAAGGGTTTTGAACATGTTAAAAATCTTGGTAAACAATTCATTTTATAAGTAGGTAAGGAATGTAGCTGTAAGATAAAGGAATGGCTCTCTTAAGTGCCATCTTTATTTTCTTTGCCATGTGCTTGTCTTGCTGCCTATACTGTCTCTGTGAGTTTCTGTCTAGGGCAGTGCCTCTTCACACCTCTTCTAGCTGTCCAAAGCATAACCACTGCTGTAGGAACTGGGATTGAAGTTCATACCGAAACCTAGTAGGTCTACTACAGTCTCTCCCTAGAGTTAACCAGCAGCATAAAAGAATTCAGGGAAGAATGCTGTTTCCATCAAGTTTGGGAGGAAGCAGCCTCTAAAGGTACCTGACCTTTCTCACTCTTGTGGTCTAGTATGTCATGACTGCACCCCTTTTTGGGTCTTTTTGCCACCATCTTCTCTTTATTGGGACCATGGATTTTAAAAATTTGAATTAAGTTTATTTCTTATGAATCAATGCCTTATTAACCATGTGGGGATTTCATCCAGTTCCAACCAGGATGCGGACCCATCTTCCCTCAAACACAATAGAAGAGCGAGAGAGGTTCATGCCCTGTCAGGCAGGGACTACTGCCCTAACCAGCAGGAAGCAACTACAGAAGAATGACCTTGGCCCCTCAGCACCCCTTTAAGAATAATGGCATGAACTCTCTGAGGAAGTTGACACAGTTGAGTACAGGGAAATGAGGAGATGAGCCCCAACATGGCCAACAGACTATGTGGCCATGAGACCCTACTGAGTCCTTGACCTTGACTTTCAGGTTCCAGTTGGGACTCTTTTCCTGGGCTGAGGGGAGGCACTGCATATTCCAAAGAGTACTCAACTTTGGCCCCCGTTATTGGTGGGATAACCAATAGCAGCTTGGGCCCCTGCCGTTGGCATTAGTAAGGGGAGGAAAAATTAATAGCATTGAAGGTGAGCACACAAGCCAGAGCTCACTTGCTCTGCATAGAAGAGCCGACACCAGTACTGGTGCTTATTTCCATCCTCTCCATTTCTCAGCAAGTTCTCTTCTTTCTCCCATTTCTAAATAAAATCTTTTTCCTGGCCTAACTAAAAAAGAAAGAAAGAAAGAAAAAAGAGATATTCCACAATAGATGTTATAGATGCAGCTGTGGATAGGGTTTAGTGACTTCTGCAAATGACAGTCCACTTAGCGGCAGAATGTCCCCAGGGTACAGGAAGCCTGGATGTGCAATTCTGAAATCCCAGAATGTTACCCCTTTAGTAGGAGACCAACATTTTCATGGCTTGAATCCACACTATTCTGAGTAATGTACATGTTTTCAAGATGCTCAGTAAGAGAATCAAGGTATCTTGTGGCTGGCAGGATTTTTATGTGTAGATGGAAAAATTTAAAATATCAGTAAACAAAATTACATCTATTCTTTCTTGCTAGAGTTTATTTCTAAAATAAAGTGTTTAAATACAGTATGTGCAAAAATTACGGATGAGTTTTTGGACCATGTGATATAGATAAGTTACTTTGGCAGATCTTTTGTATACCCGAAAATAGGAAAACCAATTGTTGGTAAAATTGTAGGTCCTATTAAAATGACTTTGAACCTTTATGACTGGGAATCTATAGCACTAGAAATAAAGTTTTTAAAAAATCTAAAAATAAGTGCCACCACTAAAACCAAACTAAAAGACTAAATAAAAAGTAAACTGAAATTCAAGTGCCTCATAGGAATGATGAAAGTCATTGAGAAGGCAGCACTAAAATACAATAAGAACCTAAAATTTAATTGTAAGAGTCAAATACTCATAAGCTTAAGTTCAGAAATAAAATGTATTTGAAGACATGTAATTGAAAGCACCTTTAAAGAAAATTGATTCTGTAAATATATACACATTTAAAGGTAGTACCTAGACAAGAGGGCAAATGTTCCCTTCCAAAATAAGAGTTTAAGTAAGGGACAATAATAATCAGATGGAGAAAGAGTCTAGAGAAGGACAGGTGCAGTGGAGAAAAGGAGTGTGAAGACCCATACTTAAGAGGATATGAAAAGATGTTGCTGGGGAAGGGGGGGAAAGGGTTTGATGTTGACTATATGGGAGTCCCCTCTATTGTGTATGTGACTTTACTGTGATCTAAATGTTTTTGAAGACAAAATTAGAAATTAAAAAAAAAAAAGGATATAGGCACCAAGGCAGGAATGAAAGAGATTGCCTTGCCACTGTACTTACAAGGCAACACTTATTACAGTGATAAAAGCAAAACATCAAAACCAAATGTTTATGATATTTTTCAGTTTTTAGTACCCCTGTTTTTTACTTTATTTCAGTTTTTCTAAATTAATATGAATTTTGTTTCTAATCTTGAAACCTCTTACTATTTCATTTTTGTACTGATCAAATTTGGCAATATATTATGCTTCATTTTGGAAGAAGTTTTGAATCACAGTGGGGTTCATTGATGGCAGGGGAGGAACACTGGTGTGGGGTGTCATTGATGGGGGGCACATGGTTGGGAGGGAGTTCTCCTGGGCATGTATATAGGGTATATAAAAATGTTTGGATATTCGTTGGGTATTGTCATAGTAGGTAGAGTTACAAACAACAACTGAGGGAGTGCTGAGTTCCCAGCTAGGGGAGCTCTGTCACATTCCCCAGCAGAACAGCAACAGTCCCCCTAGTGCACGGGCAAAGACCAGTGAAGAAAGATGACCCAATGATGGGCCCTTGGTACTGATGACTATGCTTATGAGCCTCTGCGCTTGAAATTCCAACTAGGCCTAGAGCTTCAGGGTGCATAAGAGTTACTCCTGAGAGCCTCCTTGTTGCTTAAATGTGGCCTCTCTCTAAGCCAAACTGAGCATGTAAATGTGTTACCTTGCCCCCAGCGTGGGACATGATTCTTGGGGATGAGCCTTCCTTGCACTGAGGAATTACTCCAAGCAGCAGCTGGTGATGCAACTAGAAAAAGGCCTTGAATAAAGGGGGGAAATGGTAAAGACAAATGAGTTTATATGGCTAAGAGACTTCAAAATGAGTCAGGAGGTCATCAGAGGGGTTGTGCTTATGCACACCTCAGCAGGATCCCAGAGACAGCTAAAGTAGATAACAGCCCCAGGTAGCGGTGCTCCTGAGGGCTACAGAGGCACACATGTTCTACGGTCATGGCAGATGGCTCTGGAGTTCAGTGCCTTGCCAGTGGGCCCTACTTTGGAATTTGTGCCCCCGACTGTGATGGAGTTGGACTCACATGTGACCTCTCTACACATGCCTCATCTGTCACTTTTGCTGAACCCAGAGTTGGTGTATACTCAGTAGACTTGAATCTCTGGACTGTCCATGTGCCAGCTGGGCCCTGAGTCTCAGCAGAGTTGTGGCACCTTACTCTCCGGTTTGTTGGACTTACCCAGATCAGCTAACAGGGAGGTGAGGATGGTGAACCACCACACCAGGGAACCGAGAGAGTCTACAACTGCAAGCAGGAGAATTGCATCTGTCAGCCTTGTGGGATCTAAGCCCCCTCTCGATTTAGAGGTGGAGTGGACATCACTATCCCAGGGTCCACAGGATGGTGGAATAAAATATGGATTAGAGTGGACTTACTGGTATTCTATTGTAGAACAGTTGTGACTCTAGCAATGGAAGAAATGGTATCATTGATGTGGAGACAGTGTAGAGGGGAGTTGCTGAGTACAGGGAGAGGGTGGAAGCAGTGTGATATGGGGGCATTTTCAGGACTTGAGTTTTCCTGAATGATATTGCAGGGACAGATGCAGGACATTATATATCCTGCCATATCCCACTGAATGGACTGGGGGAGAGTGTAATCTTCAATGTAAACTACAATCCAGGCGGTATCGCAGTGCTCCAAGATGTATTCCCCAATGCAGTGAATGTGTCCCTGATGAAAGAGGTTGTTGATGTGGGAGGAGTGTGGTTGGGTGGGGTGTGGCATAATCAGAACCTCTTATTTTTTTTTTAAGATTTATTTCCCCCCCCCCGCCGGTTGTCTGTTCTCTGTGTCTATTTGCTGCATCTTCTTTGTTCACTTCTATTGTTGTCAGTGGCACAGGACTCTGTGTTTCTTTTTGTTGCATCATCTTGTTCTGTCAGCTCTCTGTGTGTGCCGCACCATTCCTGGGCAGGCTGCACTTTGTTTCGTGCTGGGTGGCTCTCCTTACGGGGCGCACTCCTTTCGTGTGGGGCTCATCTACACAGGGGACACCCCCGCGTGGCATGGCACTCCTTGCGTGCATCAGCACTGCGCATGGGCCAGCTCCACATGGATCAAGGAGGCCCAGGGTTTGAACCGCGGACCTCCCATGTTGTAGATGGATGCCCTTAACCACTGGGGCAACTCTGCTGCCCTCTTATTTTTTTAAATTCATATTTGAGTTTTTTTTTAAGATACATACATCACAATAAATGTTACACTAAAATATATGTGGCTTCCATTTATGAGGGACCATATATATGTTGAGAATCATTAGAAAGAAACTTCTGGATGTAAAGGTGCACAATTCAGAATGAGTGGAGTAACTGTGAAGGTTAGGCTAATATGTCAACTCGGCCAGGTAATTGTGCCCAGTTGTTTGACCAAGCAAGCACTGAGCTAGCTGTAATACAAGGACATTTATGGACTTTAGTCACTAGTGACTTTACTGCATAGATGGCTGATTGCATCCCCGTCAGTCAAGGAGATTGTCATCAGCAATGAGTAATGCTTTATCCAGTCTGCTGAATGCCTTAAGAGGGGAAGTGATTCCTGTATCCCGGGACAATTTCCCAGCTCTCGTTTGGACAACCACTGTCTCCCAGAAACTCATCAAGAACCTTCATTGGACTTTCATCGGAGCCCTTGGTTTGCAGCCTGCCTGTGGAACCTGGACTTGTGCATCCCCACAGTCATGTGAGAGACTCTTATAAAATCTCTTCCTATTGACAGATATTTCCTATTTATTCTGTTTCCCTAGAGAACCCTGACTAACAGAGTAACCATGACTATCAAAAAGATGTCAGACTATTGAATTGTTATGTAGACTCACAGGTATTTTCTATCTAAAACATGGTATGTGTACTCTCAGATAATTGGACGTTAAGTGAAGGATTATTTGTAGAAACTGGTCAGAATTATGTTGCAGGAATACATTTTATTCCACTATTTTCAGAAACAGAAATATTTTAAGAGAAAATATGTGTCCCAAAACTTCCAGAGCCATTTTTCCCACATTTTTTATTATGTAGTGTGTTAAACTCATAAAATGTTGAAATTGAGGCAAGTTCCCTACATCAATTTTCCCATGGAAACTCTGTAGAGAAGACAATAGTCAAGAAACATTCTAATCAGTGCGATCCCGGTCAATATTTTTTATTATTTAAGCAAAATATTTTAAAGCTGTAATATTACTAATTTATGTTAAATTATATTTCTTAAAGAACTATTTTTGTCATTTCTGTGTTTAGTTTTCATATCTAAGGATAAAACTTTTGAAATGTTCTTTGATCTTATCTGCCACAGTGACTTTAGTTCATAGTTCTGTGATTTTTCTTAGATTTAAGTATTCATGGTCCTACCATAACTATTTTTACCAGGATAAAATAGAATGGTAGATCTAGTAACACGTGATCTGACTTCTAAACTTTTAAAAATTTTGAATAGTTTTAAGTAGATTTATCTTTTACTGAATTCATTTTACATACTACAAATGGTCCAATTATTTTTGGTCACAGTTGGCACTTACAAGTATCTATAAGCTATTTGTATAATGGTTTTCCATGGTATAAGCTTTTACTCGTATATAAATACATCTCTGCCTTTGGAGGAAGGTATGAGTCAGGAGTGGGACCAAAGAAAATGCCTCAAGCAATTTAAACCACTGCTTGGTGTCATTTTGAAGTGACTTTGTACAAATCTAGCCTGTAGCCCTGGAACATGGACCAGAGTTTCATAGGAACAAAAGGGATAAATCCTTTGCCTTTAATAAGTTTTAATAAGGAAATTTCCTTGGACACCAAGTACCTTTTAGTATATAATACTGCTACTATAAATACCTATTTTTATATCACACTAAGACAACAGTTTACTAAGAATAACTTATTTCCTAGTAAATGTTTTAAATACTTAATTGGGAAAAATGGCTAGATATAAGTCTCTTAAAGGTCTGCATATATCTTTTTATTTTTACCCCATTAACTTTGGATTTTTCTATGTAATTCTTTATGTGTCTGTCTCAGATGTGCCTGGTTCATTTGGTATCATTAGACAGTGATGTCCATTTGTTTTTTTATATTTTAACTTTTACTCAGGCATGTAGCATCAGGGTACCCAAATCTGCATACATAGGTCATAAAATATTTGAAAATATATAAATTCCTTCCAGTGCATGATATACACATCAGTTGTTTATGTTTATTTGTAACTCTTCATACAATGTGGGTTGAATACTTCAATTTCTCTTTGTGATTCTTTGCATTTCTGATTGTTCAAGAGCATTCGTTTTGGTCTGTTTTCATCAGAGCTCTGCAAGCGCTTACCTCATTCAAAAGCAAGCCTCTCACATGTCTTGAGAAGCACTGGAGAGAAACTTGAATGAAAAGGAAGACATGATTGTAAGTTTGGAATGCTGGGATAGTATTTAGGGCCTGGTCCTAAATTTACTGCATGACTGTGAGCAACTCTCACCCTATAGGACAGCCAGACAATTTGCTCTTGCTTGTAAAATATTATATATAATTATATAAGTGTGTGAAATGTAACTAGAGCTGAGTGAGGCAATAGGAGATAGGAAGATAAAGCTCTAGTGGTTTCTCTCCATACATCGAAAGGATATTGGGAAAGAAGGAATCAGGTTAGCTCTTAAATGGTGTGGGATGTAGTGACATCACATGGGGAATCTATAGTCCATCTCTTGCAGTATCCGTGAAGACACTCCAGTTCTAATAGGAGAAATTGGGTTATACAGGCAGGCAGGATGGGGAGCTTCCCTCCTCTGACTTCTGTATGAACACAGGAGGCAAGTGTCACCAGACAGCCTGCCTCAGAACAGGCAGCAGAGTACACTGCTAGGGCTGGAGAGCAGAGTGAGCATCTGTCAGTGTGCAGCCTTCTCAGTAGGAATGGGCTGCTGAGAGTTTAGGAATTCTTTCCAGGATTAGAAATGGAAAAAACCAGATATAGGTGTTGTTTTGTCCTGTCACTAAGAAACTTTAAAAATTTTTAACTTGGGTGGTAGAACTTCTGCATAGATGACGGTTATCAAATTTGGTATCCAAATATTGGATGGACAACCCCCATCCAAAAAAACCCAAAGAGATTATATACAAGTCCAAGCAAGACAATTCCTTCTATCTGCCAAATAAGATCTAAACCCCCTTTCATTCTTAAGCAGAGTCGATGTCATCCCCAATACCTCAAGACTGAGGGATAAACCAAGCGGGGAGTGCAACCATGGGCCACTGTAGATTTATTGCTATTGTAGTTATTAGCATGTGTAACTGAAGAACTTATAAAATCGATATAAAATAGTAGTTACCAAAGGTCATGAGAGGAGGAGTAGGGAAGAATAGATGGAACATGAAATTGCTTTAGCTGAAGCAGTTTTGTTAGTGTGGGTGCAGTGTCTCTAAAGGAGCTCCCAGATAGCCTTTTGACCTACACCCCATGGAGCCACCTGTTTGCCATTTCCTTCCTGGTGGGAAAATGCTTAACCCTGGTAGGATGGCATGTGGGTTTGCCAGTCAACCCCAGGATATGAGTGGGACAGGTTTTGGAATAAGGGCTAGGAAGAGACCTGGGTTAAGCATGCCTTTCATTGACTACTTAGAAAATGAAATTGACCAGGACCTTTTAACATGTTCAGTATCCCTCTGCATATGATCTAGAACAGAAATGTCTTGATATAATCTTTAGGCATATAGGTACTGCGCTTAATACCAATTAATGCACCAACTAATGCATACGTTTCTTTTTGAGTGGCAATTAATAGATCTAAGCTCCAGGTTTGCAATACCATAGATGTTATCTCTCCATGGGAGGAGGCCATAGTGCCAATTGTGTGTAAGTTCTACTTACATGTCTCTGGTAATCATTGCTCCACTTGGTATGCCCTTCATCCAGCCAGCATGATGCAGCACCATTGACCCTAGAGAAGAACTAGGAAGGTAGCTCCAGTATTCCACCAGCCTGGTGCATAGTGTCCTTCAGCACCATGACACTGTGCCAGTCTGGAGGTGATATCATTGTACATCTCTCCATTTTGAGTCATCGTTGGCTCCAGCAATAGTCTGAAACTCTCCCCACTTTTCTCCATTAAGAAAATCTTTGATTAGTGTGGGACATTGGTTCCAATTGTTGAACACATGTTGAAGCATTGCTACTGAGTATGGACTATAGTTTACATTCTGCTCGACACAACTTTATAGGTTATGGCAAAATGTGTAGAGGGCTGTCTGTGTCTGTCACTGCAGTGTTATGTAGGACAATTCCAATGTCTTGAAAATGCACCCATGTTGAACCTATTCTTCCCTTTCCCTCCCTCTCAGGACCTCTGGTGGCCACTGCCTTTACAATGATCAAAGTAAATCCATTGCTAGAATAAAATAGCAATAAGTCTTTAATTGTATACTACTAAGTCTACTTTAGTCCATTGTTCACTCCCCAATCTTGAGGATTTGGGGATGGTGATGCGCACTCTTGTTTCTAATTGAGAGGGGCTTAGATCCCGTGGGGCAGATGGATGGAACCATCTTGCTTGCAGCTGCACACACTCTCTGTTCCTTGGGATGGGTGTTGTCCATCATCATCTCCTTGTCCTGGGTGAGTCCAGTGAACTGGCAAGTAGGTGTTGCAACTCTGCTGAGATTCAGGGCTCAGCCAGCACATGAACAGACCAAAGATTTAAGTCTCTGGAACATGTATTTAAAAGTATATTGCTAATTTTAGATTTATACTTTCAAAGAAATCCTTTTAATTCTGAATTAATGATATATTTTATTGTGACACCCTTCTTTTGGTATAGTTGAAGGACCACACTTCTCTTATTCTATGTAATGTGATTTTTGTGGATGGTGTTTTGTTTTGTTTTGGATGCTTAGAATAAGTTTAGAGGACTTGGAATTTTTCTTTTGGAAAACTTGTGGTAGAAGAAATTAGTATCCCTTGTCTACAATATTGAGCCTTGATATGACCCAGTAAATCTTTCTACATGCACTCATTTATCTATATTGACCTACAGAATTTTTTTGGTGAAAATATTCTGTCATTCTAATGAACTAAGAAGATGTCAAAACAGTGATTCAAAATCCAATGTTTCTTCTTATTCTATCACATTGTTTCTCAAAGTGATTAGAAAGTCACAGACTTTCAAAGTCATAAAAAGCCTCTTCTATTGCTCTGAGATAGATTCTTCCTGAATCGTTGCTTTCTCTTGATTTCTGCAGCCCCATTGTTCCGATCCTCTTGGGCCCTAATTTCTCCCTCCTTTACACTTCCTCCATATTCTCAGTTTAATATTAGTGGTTAAGGCTTTTTACTTTTGCTTTTTACCCCCTCCAGTCTTTTTCCCTTTGCAGACCTCCTATTTACCCACATTTACTTGTGCTTTGTATACAATTACCCGCAAATCTGTAACATAAGCATTGGTTTTTCATCAATTTGTTTGAATCCAGCATCCACCCTTTTTCTTTGGTAGCTTTTACATGAATGTCCCCTCCTTGGGTCTGATGTAATGTGTCTAAAAAGTAATTTCTTATCTTTCTGTGAAACCAACTGCCCTTTTGGCACTGATCTTGAATCTCACCTGGGATTGTCATCCTTCACCTTATCCCCAGCTTAAAAAATGCAGCATTTGCTTGAATTCTGCAAATCCTGTCCTTTTTAAAATTCTTAGTACCACTTCATTGCCCCATGTATTAAGAGGTATTTATCTTTTGCCTTCAAGATTTTTTTATTAGAGAGGTTGTAGATTTCCAGAAAGATGCCTAAAGTGTTCCCATTTCCTGCCCCCATTTTAAACATTTACATTAGTGTGGTACCTTTGTTACAATCAGTGAGTAAATATTATCATTGTACTATTTTTTATAACCTTATTTCAAATTCAGAAATATATGACAGAAAAATGCAGCTCAACAAGTTATGGATACATTCCTCCTAAAACGTTCTTTCTCATCTTTATCTGCTCTAATTGCAAATTCTAACTCAGTTGTTCCTGTAGTGATCATAAAGATACAGAGATTAGTTACATGTCATAATTATGCAGTATTAATGAAAAAATAATGAAGAGAAAAACTGCTTAGTCCTATTCAGATTTCACAAAACCAAACTTCTGTCTTTTTTTAATCCTGAGCATTAATGTAGTATTAACCTTGCTTTTGCTAGAAAATCATCGCAATGGTGTTAATTATAGTTCCAAATAATTTATATTTTTCCATTGTATCAGCACTTTCTTAACATGTAGTAGAAGTCCATTCCTCTATCTTGTTTATCACAATCTCCTGCCAAAATCATTGTTCTACATTCCCAATATTATTCTTCTACTCTCCTCTAACTAGCCTTAATTTTCCTAGACACTGTTTTTGGCCACATTCTTGTTCATAAATCATCAGTGTTTGTTACATTTATTATAATGTGTTGCCATCAAGTTCAAGCATTAACCATATATGCATTTTACCTGATTAAGCATTCTATATATACCCAGCATCATCTTCCCCTTTTCATCCACATTCCATCTCCCACCAAACTTCATTTCATAGTCCCAACTCCGTAAGTCTACTCATTGTATTTCGATCATATTAGGAAGGCCATAAAATGTGTTCCTCCACATTGTCCTTGCCTCCCCAACTGATTTTTTCTTACTTCTGAATAATATTCCCTTCTATGAAAATACCAAATTTTGCTTATCAATTCATTGGTTGATGGATACTTAGGTTTTTCCATCTTTTAGCAATTGTGAATAATATAATTGTCCTATTAATTATTGCCTATTATTTCCTTTAGGGTTCACTGTATTGTGTAGTTTTATGGTTGTTTACTTTTAATTTTCATTCTGTCAACATATATACCACCGCAAATATCCCCTTCTATCCACATTTAGATATGTAATACAGTGGTGTTAATTATATTCACAATGTCATGCTACCATCACCACTGTACATTAACAAAAGTAAAAGATCTTTTCACTTTTCCAGTTTCTTCCTTCTTCACTCTGTAACAGTTCTATTCAGTGTGGATCATTTCCTCCTCATGACTTTCCTTTTAGCCCAAAATCTTTAGTTAGTAGCTTGATCTGTGTGTATTGGATCAAGTTCAAACTCCATTCTCTGGTTTTCAGACCTCCTTGGGTTTTTTCCTATTGTTTTCCAACTTACAGTTTCTTCTTTTTTAATAGGCATTTATGGCTATGAATTTCCCTCTTGGTATACCTTTTGCTGCAAAACCATAGGTTTTGATATATTGTGTTGTCATTTTCATTCTTTCAAGGTAGTTACTAATTTCTTTTGTGATTTCCTTCTTGACCCACTGCTTGTCTAAGAATGTGTCATTTAAAATGTGTGTCTTTGTGCCTGATCTGGTTCTCTGCCCATAACTGATTTCTACCTTCATTCCATTGTGGTCAGGAAAACGCTTTGGTATAACTTCAGTCTTTCTGAATTCATTGAGAGTTGTTATGTGACGTAGCATGTGATCTCTCCTGGAGAATGATCCTTGTGTGCTCGAGAAGAATGTATATCCCGCTGTATTTGTGTGTAATGTTCTGTAATTGTGAATTGGGTCCATAACCACTAATGTATAATTCAAAGTGTTTGTTTCTTTATTAATTCTCTGTCAAGATGTTCTCTCTAATGGTGATAATGGTGTATTAAAATCCCCCACTCTAATTGTAGAGGCATCTATTTCTCCACTTAGTTTTTCCAGTGTTTGCCTCATGTATTTTGATGCACCCTGGTTAGGTGCCTAAATGTTTATGATTGTTCTTTGTTCTTGATCGAGTGTCCCTTTTATTAATACATAGTGTCCTTCTTTGTCTCTTACAGTAATTTGCATTTAAAGTCTAATTGTTGGATATTAGTATAGCTCCTCCCACTGTTTTCTGGCTATTATTTGCTTGTAAAAGTGTTTTCCAACCATTCACTTTCAGCCTCCTTTCATCCCTGGGTCTGAGGTGCATTTCTTGTAGACAGCATATTGAGAAGTCATATTTCCTTATCCATTCTGCCAATCTGTGTCTCTTGATGGGTGAGTTTAATCCATTCATGTTCAATTTTATTACTGTCAAGGATTCACTTACATTATCCATATTTTCTTTAGGTTTATATATGCTACATATAATTTTTATTTCTCTTTAAAATGAGAAATTATTGCTCTTACACTCTCCTCCAACTCTCCCTCTCCTGTTTTTTCCTTTCAACCTGCAGAACTCTCTTTAGTATTTCTTGAAAGGCAGGTTTCTTATTGACATAATGTCTTAGTTTCTGTTTATCTGTGAATATTTTGAACTCTCCCTCATTTCTGAATGCCAGCTTTGCTGTTTAAAGTATTCTTGGCTTACAGCTTTTTTCTTTTTGCATGTTAATAACTATGCCGTACTACTGCCTTCTTGCCTCCATGGTTTCAGGTGAGAATTTGCACTTCATCTTATCAGGCTTTCCTTGTATGTGATGGATCTCTTTTCTCTTGCTACTTTAGGTATTCTCTGTCTTTACCATTGGGTAATTTGACACGTGTATGTCTTAGAGTAGGACTGTTATGATTTATACTAGTTGGCATGTATTGCACTTCCTGGACATGTACATCCATCTCCCTCAATAAGTTTGGGAAGTTTTCAGCTATCATTTCCTCCAGTACTTCTGTGTCCTTTCCCTCCTCTTCTCTCTCTGGGATGCCTATAATGCATATGTTTGAACATTTCATGTTGTCATTCAAATTCCTACACCCTTACTGGATTTTTTTCTATCTTTTTATCTGTCTGTTCTACTATCCGCTTCATTTCAGATGTACTATGTTCCACGTCATTGGTCATTTCTTCTGCTTGTTCAAATCTGATGTGCTTCCAGTGTGTTTTTGATTTCTTGGGTTGTGTCATTCATCACCATCATATCCATTATCTATTTAATGTGTATTTACAATTTTTTCAGTATATTTTCCCAGTGTCCTCTTAATACCCTTAATCTCTTCCTTCCCTTCATTAAGCTGCTCTTGATACTTATTTGGACATGTCTGATTGTTGTTCCATGTTCTGCATCTCTCCTGCATTTTAGTTTGTTCATTTCACTGGGCCATGTCTTCCTGTTTCTTATGATGGCTTTTAAGTTTTTGTTGTCATCTAGGCATCTGTGTATTTTGATGGATTTATTCAGTTGATTAGGTTCTCTCTCCTCTCTAGGTTTTTATTTTGTAGTTTGTGTGTGTGTTGTAAGGTTTCACTTTGACATTTCATTCTTATTCTCTTTCTTTGCTGTTGTCTATGTTCCCTTGAAAAAAATAGGACCAGTGAAAAGGAAAGAGATAGGAAGAGAAAAAGAATAATAGTCATAATAATAGTAAAAGGTAAGAGAGAAACCATGCAAGACCTAGGAAAGTGAGTAATTAACATCAGTAAGAAGTACAGAGGAAAAAGAATGAAAAAGTAGAATGGAAACAATGAAATGAGTAACAGAAGAGAGAAAAATATGTAGGATGAAGTCAAAGGCTGGGATGAGAGGAGAGGAAAAGAATAAAGAAAAGAGAGAAATAAAAAAGTAAATAAGAAAGAAGTCAGAAAAAAGGAGAAATAAAAACAGGAAAAATTGAAGACCAAACAAAAAGAATTGGAATGAAAGAACAGAAAACAAAAGACAGCTAGATGCAGGGGAGAAAAGAAAAGTGTAGGTTAAAAAAACTCAGTAAATGAAAAAGAAACAGGGAAATGGAGGAGAAACACAACAAACAAGATACAGCACAGCAGCAACACATTTCAAAAAGGAAGAAAGTAAAAGAACAAAAAACAAAAACTAACAGAGAAAAACAGCCTTCCCTCTTAAACCACTAAGGATCTTTTCAGGCTGCTGGTGTTCACCATTAAATAAGCCTGCAGTCTGCCCTCTGCAAGTTTCAAACCAGGTTTTAGTGAATTAAATAAGGAAAAACTTAAAAGGAACTTAGAGAGAGCCAAGAAAAGCTAATATAAAAGGAATGTCTGTAGGATCCCTGTCATGAAGTTTCAGCTGGGTGCCTGGTAACACAGTGGGGTTTCAAAACAGGGACCTCGTATATTTAAGGTAGGACTTCTTCCAGTGAGCTAACCTGTCTCCTTAGGTAGTTAGCCTTTCACAAGGCTGTCTGTTCCCTTTCCCTTGGGCAGGGTTGATTCCTTGCAGTTTAGCCAGAGTCCTGCTGATTAGGCACCTGTCTCCTCCCTCCTCTCTAATGTAATTCCTCTCTCTACCTGGGTGGCTGGGCATGACATCCTGCCTGAGAAGATCCCCCTCCCTTCTCCCTGTCGATATGGCATCCCTTCCAATATTCAAAGGGGGCTCAGCTGGCCAAACTCACTGCCAAGAAACCACTTCCCACACTCCAGAACCCTCTTCTTCCCAAAAGGTTGGCTCCACCTCGGCTGTTTGCCCAGCCACAGGGGTGAGCATCTCAGTTTTCCTTTGGCTTCTTTGTCTCTCCAGTACCCTCCTAGAGGACTCAGAGTGCCTTCCCATTCTCTATATACCCAAAGCAGCTAACAGGGAGGAAGACGTCTGCTCTCCTCTCAGTTAGATGCAATTCACCAGGAGTTTTATCCTTGCTTAATATTTCAGGGGTAGGGGAGGGAGCTCTTCTCAGCTGCTGGGAGGTTTAATAACTCACAGTGTGTTGTTTGGGCTTCTTTGTCTTTCTGTTGCCCCCTTTTCTGGGAGTTGTGAAGCAGTGTCCTGGTCTGCCATACCCCAAAGCTGTCTTTAAGGCAGCTTTTGGCTCTGTCCCCATTGTTTTAGTGAGAGCTCTGTCTTACCTCCGTAATCCAATGGCCTGTTCCCACAATTCCTCCCAAATCATTTCTTCTTACAGCTGCATAATATTCCATTATGTGAATGCACTAGTTTGTTTATCCATTCATCAGTTGATGACATCTGGGTTGTTTCCAACTTTTGGCAATTGTGAATAATGCTGCTTTGAACATTGGTGTGCAGATATCTGCTTTCAGTTGTTCTGGCTACATACCCAGTAGTGGTATTGCTGGGATACATGGCAAATTCAACTTCTTTAGGAACTGGCAAACAGTCCTCCACAGTGGCCTGTACCATTCTACATTCCCACCAAGAATAAATCAGTGTCCCGATCTCTCCACATCCTCTCCACTTGTTTTCCTGTCTTTTTAATAGTGGCCATTCTAATAGGTGTGAAATGCTATCACATTGTAGTTTTGATTTTCATTTCCCCATTGGTAGTGTTGTTGACTATTTTTTCATGTGTTGTTTTGTTTTGTTTTCCATTTATACTTCCTCTTTGGACAAATATGTATTCAAGCTTTTTCCAATTTCTTAATTGCATTGTCTTTTTATTGTTGAGTTATATCATGGATATTAAGCCCTTATCAGATACGTGATAGCCAAATATTTTCTTCCATTGACGTGGTTGCCTTTCATGCTCTCTACAAAGTCCTGTGAGGTTTAAAAGTATTTAATTTTGAGGTGGTCCTATTTATCTATTTTTTCTTTTGTTGTGTGTGCTTCCGGTGCCAAGAAAAAGCATCCACTGCAAGGTCTCTAATATGCTGCCCTACATTTTCTTCTAGTAGTTTTATGGTTCTAGCTTTTATATTTAGGCCTTTGATCCATTTTGAGTTGATTCTTGTACAGGGGGTGAGACAGGAGTCCTCTTTCATTCTTCAGGTTATGGATATCCAAGTTTTCCCAGCACCATTTGTTGAAGACTGTTTTGTCCCCTTAGCATGGCTTTGATAGGTTTGTCAAAAACCAGTTGACTGTAGAGGTGAGGGTTTATTTCTGAACTGTCAATCTATTCCACTGATCGATGACAATACCATGGTGTTTTGAAGACTGTAGCCTTGTAGTAAGTTTCAGTGTCAAGCGTGAAATTCCTCCCATATGGCTCTTCTGTTTTAGAGTGCTTTTGGATATTCCCTTCCCAAAAAAGTTGGTATTTGCCTTTTCTATTTCTGTAAAAGTAGGTTGTTGGAATTTTGATCAGTATTGCATTGAATCTATAGATCAGGTTGGGTAGGATTGACATCATCATGATATTTAGTCTTCTAACCCAGGAGTGTGAAATGTCTTTCCATTTGTTTAGGTCTTCATTGAGTTATTTTAGCACTGCCATGTAGTTTTCTGCATATATAACTTACTGGACATACCTTGTATGTGATGGTTTGCTTCTCCATTGCTGCCCTCAGAAATTTCTCTTCATCTTTGACATGCTGAGTAGTATGTGTCTTCGAGTAAGTCTATTCACATCTATTCTTATTGGGATACACTGCTTTCTGGACATGTAAGTTCATTTCTTTCATGAGAGTTGGGAAATTTTCAGGTCTTATTCCCTCAAATATTCTTTCTGCTCCTTTCCTCTTATGTTCTCCTTCTGGAACAGCCATGGCATGTATGTTGTTGTGTTTCATGTTATTCAGTTTTTTGAGCTCTTGCTCTAGTGCTTCCATTCTTTTCTCTCTGTGTTCTTTTGTCTCTCTAATTTCAACTCTTCTATTCTGCCTTCTGAATCACCTATTCTTTCTTTTTTTAAAAAAAATATTTAAAGCCTTTACTGGTTTTGACCCGGAGTGTGGAGACTGCTGTGCAGCTACTCTCACCTCTGCCTGCACTGGCCCTTTGGGCAGTGTGCTGTGCCTGCTCCCTGCATGATGACCCAGTGTAGACAACTGTCTTGTCCAGCCTCTCACCCATTTCCTGGGGGAGCTCTGCTAAGACAGTGCCCAGCAGCCAGGCCTGGAGGCATCAGTCCCTGCCTACCCATCACATGATGTTCATCTCCCCAGATTAGAAAGAGAACTCTGTCTTCACAGACATGCAGCCCTTGAGGTAAGGAGGTGACAGCTGTTGATGAAGCCATCCCAGCACTCCCTTCCCACTTTGCCAGCCATGCCCTGGGTGTGGACATAGAGGCCCACCAGGACCCCAGCCCACTGAGAACCTGCTCCTGCCAGAGCCTGACCACCCAATATCCTCCAGGCCACACACACGTGCTGGGAGGGAGAACTGGGAGAGTGCCCAGGTGATCACAACTGCCACCTGGTCTCCAGTGCCCTGCCCTGCATCACCTTGTGTTATCTTGGGGTGTCTCCTGCCAAAATCCAGAAAGACCTACACTTACATCAACTCAGTCATCCCTACAGGCAGTGGAAGGCCTGGGAAGTTCAAGACCCCAGTATTGAGGGGGTGGAGCTCTGCCAGACCTCACTCCCGTCCTCCCAGTTGTGTGGCCCTGGAAAGTGACTGGGCCTCTTGGGTCTTCCCAGTCTCCTCATCTTTATTAATCAGCCAAAGGGGTGCTGAGGCCAAGCCCCAGAACTCTGCTGGCTTTTCTATGGGGCATTTATTTGGGGTAGAGGCTTGCAGTCACAAGGCCATAAAGAGAATGTTACTTCTCTCACCAAAGCCTGCTGCTCCGCTTTGGAGCAGGGTGGCTGCCAGTGTCTGTGAGGGCTCAGCCTCCCTCTTCCTCTTCAGGCTCGTGGTCCCAGCTGCTTCTGATCTCAGCTGGAGGCTGGCATAGGGCTTGCCTCTCTTCCTCAACTCATTTCTATCTGGGCTTACTGCTCTGTTCTCTTCAGCTGCTAACTCTCAGAGTCCTCTCTTTTCCTGGGCTGCAGGATCCTCTGTGTATCTTCTCCTGCATGCCCACTACCTTTGAGAATCTGTCTTATCAGCCCGAGGAGGCTGGGAGTCAATGCTGAGTCCCACTCTAATGATATGTTTCGATCAGAGCCCTAATCTTAATATAATTCAATCAGATATCTCAGCTGAACCTAATCTACTCTAATCAAAGGTTTATATGCCCAGTGGAAAAAGGCCAGTTTACAAACATACTCTATATTTCTTTTTGGAATTCATAAATAATATCAAACTGCCACCGCCTTCCCATCTGCACCTTGAGGATCTTCTACCATGTACTCCCTAGAGGATTTGGCAGGGGTGTATGCAAGAGTCTCTAAAATTTATAGAATGCTGCCACAGGTACCTAATACATGAGCTCAGAGGTGGAAGAATTACAAGAAAGAATGGGAGGCAGCAGGAAGTTCAACCCAGAATAGGTTTGGCTTCTGTGGATGTGATCTTGGGAATGCAACTTCACTTGTTGGCTTCATTTTCCAGTCTACGTCACGATGGCCTTGAAATTCAATGAAAAGCAGGTATCTTCATGCTGGCTTAAAACACTTCAGTGGCTACCCATGACATTTAAAGCAGGTTAAGTTCCTCCTCTTTGTTTATGTGATGGGCAGCCAGTAAATGGCTTCCAAGGATCTCTGCCTCCTGGTATACACATCCTTGTGAGGAATTAGTGGCTCTTCTAATCAATAGAATATGGACAAAGACATGATATGCAATATTTTTAAACATTTGAGACTTTCGTCCTGCTAGTTCTTTTGTTCTGTATGTATGTGTCTCTATCAATCTTTATTTCTTTCTCTTACTCTCCCTCCCTCCCTCCATCCCTCATCTTGGAAACAAGCTGCAGTGTTATGGGCTGCCCTGTGCAGAGGCCCACGTAGAATAGAACAGAGGCAGTGCCTGAAAACAGAAAAGGACACAGGCCCTCAGTAGAAACTGAATCCTGCCAGTAACATGAGTGGCCCTGGAGGTGGATCCTTCCCCAGGGGAGCCTCAGCCTTGGGAGGGGTGACAGAGGGTGGCAGGTGCCTCCAGATTAGGAGAACTAGGCCAGACTTGACCCTGGATTTGGCAGCAAGTAGATGGTTGGGGATTGCCAAGAACAAAAGTGGGGGTAGAGGTCATGGTGGGGTCACAGACAGAGGTCGTAGACACAGGGCGCTGTGGACTGAAAGGCAGGAGGCAGGACAGGCAGTTGGGAAGTGGCAGTTGTCAGTTAAACTGCTGCAGCCCTAAAATTCTAAAGAGGAGGCGAGGGCCAGTATAATCACCTGCGCCTCCTAATGCAGGGAAGCAGGGAAAAGAGGAAGCCAGGGAGCTTGGAAGCACGAGAAGGACCCCAGGTGCCACTGCTGCCCTGCAGAGGGAGGGAGATGTGGAAAGCTTGAGGAATAGAATTTGCCAGCCTCCTGAATGGCCTTAGAAGTGGACTTTCCCTAGAATCTCCAGAAAAAAACATCCTTGTGGACCCTGGATTTCTACCTGGTAAGACCCTGAGCGCAGGATTCAGCTGAGCTTGCCCAGACTTCTGGCCCACGGAACCTACTGGGTGAAAATTGGATGTTGTTTAAAGCCATTACTTTTGTGATAACTTGGTATGTGGCCAAAACAAAGAAAACCAAAATAAATAAACAAAAGGCAAAGAAGCAAAAAACCAACCAAGCTTCCTGATAGACTTTCACTGGGTGAAACTTAAAATAGGATATATCTTCATATGTGTGAACTTACTCCCAATTTTTTTTTTACTAGAGAAATGTTTGGTTTACAGAACAATAATTCATAAATTACAGGATTCCCATATACCACCCCATTATTGACACTTTGTTGAAAATCTTATGATATGCTCAAACCGCTGGTCTCCGTTTAAGAAAGGTTTGCACAGAGAAGATTTTAAAATGTGTTTACTATTTCCCTAAAAATATCTTCCCTGTGACCATTAGATGGCAGTAGGTGTACAGTTTTTTCCCCTTCAATGTACTCAAAACTAAAAATTGAGATTTATGTAAAAGGCAGAGCTGGTTTAGGTTTTTGAATAGAATTAAAGTAGCACTACTACCCTACTTCCCCATCTGTACTTTCTTTTGCTTTGTTCAATGGGAACAGTAATAGTTAATTTAATAAAATTAATGCTTTTCTCATTTTGTAAATCTTTTTTATTCCTATTTTGAAACAGTGAAATTGACATAAAGGATGCAGTTTCAGTACAGGGACTTCATTTATCCAGGCTCATTTAAGAGTAACTTGTCAATGTCTATTTTCTACAAATCAGGACATTTTTATACATGGCCAAAATAGTCAACATCTGGAAAGAAACATTGTCAAATTAATAATCTGCAATTCTGAAAGCATTCAAGTTTCAGCATTATTGTTCCAATAATGTCCTTTTCAGCAAAAGGATGCAGTAGAGCATTGTCTGTTGTATTTAGTTGTCAGGTCTTAGTGCCTTTCAAGCTGCTCATGTTCCACAATATTTCTAGAATTCCATGACCTTGGTACCTTGGAGAATACAGTCCAGCTATTTGGAGAATACCCCCCGAGTTGAGATTCTGTTTCTTATATTAGATCAAGGTATGCATCTCTGACAGGAAAATCACAAAGTGGTGCTGTATTCTTATCATTGCCTCCTGCCCCATTAGTGGTGATGTTTGCTTCCATCATTCGATTGCATAGGTGTCTGCCAGGCTCCCCCATTATTCTTTTCCTTTTTGTAATTAACAAGAATTTTGTGGGAGTTATTTTGAGACTGTAGCAGTTTGATATTGTTGATGAATTCCAAAAGAATATTGGATTATGTTTGTAAACCGATCTTTTCCTCTGGGCATATTAGATTATATTGGATTCATAGGTTTCCTTGATTACATAATCATGTAAATTCTTGTGCCAGTAGGGTGTTGAGTCTCCACCCTTTGGTGGGTGGGGGCTCACAGATAAAAGGCATAGCGAAGGACAGAGTTGAGGACTTTTATGTTGGAGTTTTGATGTTGGAGTTTGATGCTGAAGCTGGAGCCCCAGGGAGAGAGGCAAAGCCTAGAGAGCCTCATCGTCTATAGCTGACCTTGTGGAGCTAACAGAGGAGCTGAGCCCAGAGGAACCCAGGAAGCCTGAACCCTCGCAGACTTCGGCAGCCATCTTGCTCCAACATGTGAAAATAGAATTTGGTGAGGGAAGTGACTTATGCCTAATGGCCTGGTAACTGTAAGCTCCTACCCCAGATAAATACCTGTTACAAAAATGAACCAATTTCTGGTATTTTGCATCAGCACCCCTTTAACCGACTAAGACAGAGACCATGCAAATATCCTCCTCTTCATCAAACTTTGAAATTAGCCATTCATTTATTTTTTTTGGTATGGATTCATGAATTCCTATAATATGCAAGGGGTTATCGTTGTATATTTTGATTCTCAAACTGTTTCAGATTTGATCAGTGGAATCCACTTCAGACTGTCGTCTATGTCCTCTTGACCGAATTCCTTCATTATTTTATGGCAAAACCAAGTGTTCAAGGCTCAAGAAGTACTTTCCCTGCCCCAGCCTGGAACCAGCTATTTTTCTAAAAGGGATGTGTGCTTTTAGTGGAGATTGGTATTGAGATAGCAAGATCTAGGTGATAGGGAGCTCAGTGCTATTGGATTGTCACTGCTTACAGTTCTCAGTAGACAGAGCTAAGGAATATATGAATATTTATACTCTGTATGTTTATATCCGTATGTATATATGTAAGTGGATAAGTTTACATCTATATATTTCTATCTCTATATATATATTGAAAACCACAGATTTACCCAAAGGCCACCTATGTAATTAGCAGGTCCCAGTAAAAAGTGATAGCAGGACCGTTGTTCTAAAAGGAGGAAAAATTGACATTAAAGATTTTAAAATATAAGGCTTTTTTCCTTCTCCCACAGTATCTCTACTTTTCATGGTATGTTTTACTTACTACTTAATACCATTCTAACTAAAGAAAAATTTTAAATTTGATTACCATGAGTTGTACTGTTGCTCTTTATATTGTGCAGTGTCACTTATAAAGACAAATACAAGAGTATTTATCTTGTATGTGGAATCACGAAAGTTACACAATTCTTGGTTCAGAGCTCTATTTCACTGTGCATATATTTAGTTCTTACCAGAATAGTGGAAATCTAAACAAAACTACCTCAACTGTTTATTTTTAAAGATTTATTTTTATTTATTTCTCCCCACCCCCTTGTTTGCACTTGCTGTGTCTGTTTATTTTGTTCTCATCTTCCTTTCAGGAGTCATGGGAACTGAATCCAGGACCTCCTGTGTGGGAGGGATGTGCCTAACCACTTGAGTCACCTCTACTCCCACTTTTGTTGTGTCTCTCATTATGTTTGCCCTCATTATGTCTCTTGTTGCATCAGCTCACCAAGCCAGCCCATCACATCAGCTCACTGTCTTGGTTGCCTTCTTTAGGAACCGATCCCAGGACCTCCCATGTGGTAGGTGAGAACTCAGTTGCTTGAGCCACATCTGCTTCCCTCAACTCTTTTTATTTTATTTATTAACATATATATATATATTTTTATTAGAGAAGTTGTGAGTTTGCAAAACAATCAGGCATGAATGTGCAGAATTTCTATACATCACACCTCTGTCAACAACTTACATTGTTGTGGAGTATTTGTTATAGATTATGAAGGAACTTCATCAGATTCTTACTACTATGATCCATAGTGTGCATTTGGTATATTTTTTCTATATATCACATTAGCATAAGCTATTAGTATTGTACATTTGTTATAGTTCGTGAGAGAACTCTCTCATATTTGTAGTGCTAACCACAGTCCACCTTCCACTACATGGTTCACTGTGTAATATAGTCCCATCCCTTAAAGAGTATATCCAAAATGTACATTCAGTGGCTCTCACTGTCAAAACATAGTTGTACACTCATCACCTCAGTAAATTTTTGAGCATTTTCCCTAGTTCAAAAGAAAATTCCCATACCACCCCTGTTATGGAACCAGATATAATATCTGCTTTCACAATGATGCAGGAATATTACAATATTGCTAACTATAGTCCATAATTTACATTTTTTGTGTTTTTCCATGCATCACCATATTCTTACCACTTTATAATTGTGATGTACCTTTGCTTTAGTTCATAGGAGAACATTCTTGTATTTGTATGATTAACCACAATCCTCATCTACCTCTGGGTTCACTATGATTTCAGACCCTAATTATTCTCTGCACATCTTTCAATTGACATTTACATCCCTAGACTACCCCCTTTTAACCACAATCCCATTTATAAACTTGCTGTGTGAGTTACACTCTCTATAATGTGTTACCATCCACTCTATCCATTTCCACACTTTTATAGGCAAGCTAATTAAAAGTCTACATCCATTAAGCATCAGTACCCCTCGTCATCCCCCATCCTATCTCCTGTTAACGTATACTCTAGTTTTTAACTCCCTGTGTTTATTTTTCATATTTAGTTCATATTAGTAATACCATACAATACGTATCTTTCTGTGTCTGGCTGATTTTACTCATTATAATGTCCTCAAGTTTCATCCATATTTTCATGTCTCCCAAGTTCATTTCTTCTTAGTATTCCATGATATGAATATATGACATTTCGTTTATCCATTCTTTGGTTGATGGCCACTTGGGTTGTTTCCATCTTTTGGCAATTGGGAATCATGCTGCTATGAACATCAGTGGAAATTGTCTGTTTGCATCACAGTTTTTAGTTCTTCTGGGTATATTCTTAGTAGAGGAATTGCTGGATCATATGGCAGTTGCATATTTAGCTTCCTGAGGAACTGCCAAACTGTCTCCCACAGAGGCTGCACCATTTTACAATCCCACCAACAGTGAAGGCGTGTTCCTATTTCTCCACATCCTATCCAGCGCTTATTGTTTTCTCTCTCTTTTAGTAATGGCCATTCTATGAGGTGTGAGATTGTACCTCATTGTAGTTTTGATTTGCATTTCCCTAATGGCTCATGATATGGAACATTTTTTTCATGTGCTTTCTTGCATTTGTATTTCCTCTTTCAAGTAATGACCATTTAAGTCTTTTGTCCATTTTTAAATTGGATTCCTTGCTGTTTTATTTTTGAGTTGTAGTATCTTTTTATATAGCATTGAAATGAAACCTTAATGGATATTTGGTTTCCAAATATTTTCTCCCATTCAGTGGGCTGCCTTTTCACCTTCTTGACAAGGTCTTTGGAAGCACAAATTGTTTTACATTTTGATATGTACATATTTAACCAATACTTCCCCCTTTGCTTAATCAGGAAGGGCTAGAAGGACAGGAACTATTAGTTGCCCTATCTTTCCCTTCCCTTTTTTTTTCAAAGATTTATTTCTCTCCTTCCTCCCAACACCCCCCCACGTTGTCTGCTCTCTGTGTCCATTCACTGTGTGTTCTTCTGTGACCACTTGTATCCTTATTAGCAGCACCAGGAATCTGTGTTTCTTTTTCTGTTGTGTCATCTTGCTGTGTCAGTTCTCCATGTGTGCGGCACCCTTCCTAGGCAGGCTGCACTTTCTTTCGCGCTGGGTGGCTCTCCTTACAGGGTGCACTCCTTGCGCATGGGGCTCCCCTGTGATGGGGACACCCCTCCGTGACAGGGCACTCCTTGTGCACCTCAGCGCTGTGCATGGGCCAGCTCCACACAGGTCAAGGAGGCCTGGGGTTTGAACTGTGAACCTCCGTTGTGGTAGGCAGATGCCCTATTCATTGGGCCAAGTCTATTTCCTCCCTTTCCTTTTGTCATCATTTTCACTGTAAGAGGTTAACTTACAGGAGGAAGCAAGGATCTGATAGGAATCCTTGGTGGTTTTGTATTTCTTTGAAGCCCATTTTCTACCTTCTGCTTTGGAAGTAGTTCTAGTTTGAAAGAAAAGTGTGGCCTTTTAGAGCAGAGACTTGCTGAACTTCCCCCCATAATAGAGTCATTGTAATTTTGTGCTCATGGGATCTTGTGAATGCGACATGCTAATGGGGTGGCAAAGAATAATGGCAGACTTGCATAATGTGTGTATCTCATCGGCTCCACTACACCGTTGTACTTCACAAACACAGTGTCTGCCCTTTGGAATTTGGACACGAATAGAAAACCCTGACTGATAAACAGTTGCAGTTAAGTTGTTATCACATCGTTCTAGAATTTGAGAGAGGTTCAATTATTTGCATATAGAGAGGCCAGGACTCAGGAATGATTTTGAGAAGGAAAAATGGTTTACTGATGGCCGGCCAGACTCGTTGAGTTTCTTTTATGCAGAGAGGAAAGGTTAAATGGTCCTTTTGTTTCAGTTCTCAATAGGCTTGAATTAGCATATATATCTTCCACATCTTAGGTAAGCTTTTAGCCATGGAAATGATACACAAGAAGCCTCTGCATGTGCTCGAGAGAGGTGAGCATAATGAAGAGCTTGAGCCATCCCATATCATCCGGCTCTTTGAAGTCATTGAGAACACCGAGGAGCTCTACCTCGTCATGGAGTATGCCCATGGAGGTGATCTCTTTCACTACCTGGTGGCCCATGGCCCTCTATTAGAAGAGGAAGCCCGAGGAAAATTTCGCAAAGTCTTATCTGCTGTCCAGTACTGTCACCAGAAGTTTATTTCCCACAGAGACTTGAAAGCAACGAACCTCCTTTTGGATGCTGCTGGGAATGTGAAATTGCCGATTTCGCCTTGAGTAACACATTTGACATCAGCCAGTAGCTGAAAACCCTGTGCAGCACTCCCTGTTATACTGCCCCTGAAATACTTAAAGGGCACTCGTACGATGGGCCGGCCGTGGACGTCTGGAGCCTGGGGGTGATTCTGTGCACCATGTATGTGTGGCATGCTGGGCCAGGAGGACTTCCTCCAGTGGAGGGTGGAGATGTGCAGTCTGCCACAGCGGGGGTTCCACAGCATGCAGGTCAAAAGGGTGTCTGGGAGCTCTGGGACCTTTAGAGACATTGTGGCCAGATTCACAAAGCAGCTTCAGGTTTAAAGTGCTCCCAGGCGCCTGTTAGGAGACCAGGGAATGGGGGCAGGTCCTCACTGCCCTGGCAACCACTGCCCACACCCCAGGCAGAGGCTGCTGGTTGTGCCCTGTGCCTGCTCCCCTCTCCTGTCCTTCTCCCAGGCTGGTGGTGAGGCCCAGGGGATACCTCTTGACCCCACATGTCCTGGGAGCCTGATAAACAGAAGCTCCTTAGGTACTGGTAATGTTCTGCATGCCGTGGAGGTGCTGGGGTCCTTCTCACTGGACCCCCACTGCAAGCCCGCCGTGGGCTCTGCACACCCCCATCCTGCCCTACATACATCCCCCAGCCCCATGTGACACACACCACAGCAGCATGTTTTGGCTGCTGAGGTCCCACTGGTGGCTGCGGGTGATTGTCTCCCGTGTCTCCTCTGTGGCTCCATGGGGCTCCTGGTCTCCGTCCTCCATGGTAAGTCTACTGAGTGGACTGTGGTTTCTCCCCTCAGTATTTGCTGAGGTTCAATGACCTCCTTCTGGCAAACTTGACCTGCTCATATCTTCACTCAACCTTAAACAGGCTCCCTTTGGGTGTGTTCTGGTCTGGTTATTGCTAGAACAAGAGGCTGGCGACCCAATGCAGAGAAATGTGGGAGCTGCCGTATGTGGACAGAGCTCCCTTGGACTTAGCTTGGGAAGATGGTTTGTTTTTGGACTCCGTCTGTGCTGCTGCTGTGGGGTGGTGAGGCCACGAGGCCATTCTGCAGGGTTCCTGGTTCTTGGCCTCTCCATTGAGCATCTGTGGGGCCCAGTCCAGAGAGCCTGAGGGCTTTGGCCAGCTGTGCTTGAGCTGTCTTTGATTCCTGGTGCTGGCCAGTAAGTCTGGGAGATGGCAACAAAGCAAGAAGTCCATTGTGAACCTGAAAGTAAAAAGCACATGGAGATGCTCCCACCTCTGGTGGTGAGAAGCAGAGGCAGTGACCAAAATGGAAACCATGGGAAGAGTCCAGGTTGCTCTCACTAGACTTTCGGTGGAGGAACAAGCTCATGCGCCACACGGAGCCGGAAAGGACAGTGGGAAGATGAGCAGGTGTGGACACAGCAGCTGTAGTTGGACCTGAACAACAGTTTCAGTTGCTGGGCACGAGTGCCACGTGTGCTGGAGGGCTTAGGGCGTGGAGGACGGAGGTCTGCAGTGCTGGGCGGGTCTCGGCAGGTCCACCTGCAGAGGAGATCCTCATCCACAAGGCCTTCCAAGCATCGGCTCCTAAGATCCAGGGGCTTCAGCTTCCAAAGGTGAAGGGAACCATCTGGGGGCCCAGAGGAGTGGCCTGCAGAGCCTCGCTGCCAGGGGGCCACTTGCCCCACCCACGCTGCTGCAGAGACTGGACTGGCCTGTGTCCCCTGGGGCCCTGCACCCCTCTCCTGCCTTCTCCATCTTTTCCTCTTTGTAGGAGAGTGGAATCCATTCTGGAGAAATAAAGAGAAGTCAAATGAAGAGCAGTGTCTGTTTACTCAAAGCTTGCCCAAGAAGAGGGTCGATACCATCTCTAGTTTGGGCAGAGACCCCCAGGTAGGCAGGAGCATGGGAAGCATCACAGTGAGCAGCGAGAAGGCTCAGGGGGGCTCCCGATGCAGGTGGTGGGCAGTGAAGCTGAGGGAGGCCACCTGAGAGGCATCTTATGTGACTGTTTGGGGAATTCATTTGGCTTCCCCTGGTAGGTCCTTCTTTGGGAGAATGGGTGACTTCCGCAGGGTGAACACAGGGAGGCTAGGTGTCATTGGCAAAATTCCTCCCCTCTGGGGTCTGATGCTTACAGAGGTTTTGGGGTCTCTCAGTTCTTTCCCTGCCCAGAAACTCCCTCTCCCACCCTGTCCTCTACAGTGGTCCAAGGAAGTGGAGGAAGGGAAGGTGCAACAGGTCTCTCTCAGAAAACTGGCAACATGGGGCTCCCTCTAAACGACAGTAATATGCATAACAATAAAAAACAAAATCTGGAGGTCCCCTTTCTCTGCAGCTCCAAGCAGGAAGTGGACACTGCATCCCTGGAGTCCTGCCCTGGTGATGGCATTCCCTGGTAGCCCTTGCAAAGCCCCCTTGGGCTTCTACACTCTCCTCCCTCCTTCCTCTCAAGCAAACCATCCCGTGGCCTGTCCCTCACCTCAGGACCCTGGGACCCATGCCTGGGCATCTGTGCACCTGGCCTGGTGCAGATCTGAGCAGGTGGGGCCGGCAGCTGCTCTAGGATGCAGAGGTGATGGTGAGGGGTGCTGGTGACCCCCCCCCCCTGCACTGAATGCTGTCCCCTTCCCCAAGTTGGGCATGTTCTTCCGCAAGCTGCTGTAGGGTCTGTCCTCCAAAGAGCCTGTGCTCCCACCTCCCCCAGCCCTCCAGGTGGAAAGAGGTGCTGCCCCAGGCCTAGAGAGAGCAGGGGCTGCAGGCTGCTGGGCCCCCAGTCCCCAGGAGGCTGCCCCGGGGGTCCTCTCCCTGGTGAGGGGACACAGGCTTCTCCCTCCAGGAGAGCCTCTGTGTGACAGCGCCCACCTGCTGCTGCTCTTCCCTTGGGGTGCCCTTGCTGTGATCCATGCAGCTCCTGTCACAGTGACTGCCCCCTCCCCACCTCCCTGGGCCGTCCCTCTGCTTCCTTCCTGCCTTCCCTCATGGACAGCGAGGTCCTGCCATGGCTGAAGGTTTACTTTTAGTTTTGAAGGTTTACTTTTCTTCTAGTGTGTATGTGGGGCACAACCATGTTTGACAAAAAGAGGATATACTTCTACTGTATGTGGAAAAATCATTTTTAAGTTTAGTTAAGGCTGGTTCTATTCATTCCTTGAAAGCACACTTGGTTTGACAAAAATTTAATGTTACTTGCAAAAAGATCTTAAGAGTTAAGCAAATTTAATTTTTATTTTTGTTTTTAAAGATTGTATTTATTTCTCCCCACCCTCTCATTGTTTGCACTTGCAGTATGCTGTTTTTAGGAGGCACTGGGAACTGAACCCAGGACCGCTGATATGGGAGGGAGATGTGTAATCACTTAAGCCCCCTGTGTGTCCTGCCTTGTCATGTCTCATTATATTTTTTCTTCTTGGTCTCTTGTGTCATCTTGTTGCATCAGGTCGCTGCCCCTGCCCATCATACCAGCTCGCTATCCTCTTTAGAATGCACTGGGAATCAAATCACAGACTTCCCATGTGGCAGATGGGAGCAATCTCAATTGCCTGAGCCACATCTCTTCCCTTAACTAAATTTAAATATGAGGTCAAAAAATAAGGAAAATTATATATGGGATTACAAATATTTTACAAGCATAAAATTTAGGCTCCACTAGGAATGTGAGTCCAGTGCTCTTTCCTCAATACACAACACATACACACAATATTATCCTCTAAGGGTTCTAGAACATTAGATTCAACAGGATATGAACATTAATGTAAGAATTTTATGCAACACTTCCCAATAATCACTGAGAAATGAACATTGACATTTACCTCTATTTTCTCACATAACTTAAATGATGATAAAGTGATTAATTTAAAGTACTGAACCTCAAGGATCAACAGTGAGACAAGGAAAACAATAATAAAATATTGAAAGTGAAGTGTGGACTTAGGACTAGTAACATGTTGGCAAAAGTAGAGAACCCTAACCTGAGGCAGCAGCGGCAGAAGGACAGGCCCGCTCATTTATGCTCTCATCCTTGCAGGGCTCAGCACTGCAGACATCAGGGACCCTGTGGTGGAACAGGCGAGGAGAAAGGCAGGTCAGGAGAGGGGGAGTCTGGATAGAATGGTTAGCAGCCCATAGCTCCTGCCCACTGCAGAAGACTGGGGTTTACTGTCCAGAGGTGCAGATTCAGTGATGCCCTGGACTAAGGACTATCGCCCCTGTGTGCAGTAAGATGCCACTTAAAACATGGGGCTGTGTGGAAGTCCACCTGTCAAACAGGCTTCTAGTCCTGGACATTGCATTGTTTCCAAGAGCTATTCCTTAGAAATAATAGTGTGCTGAGCAAGCCCGTGAATGTAGGATTTTTCCTTCTATTGGCTTATTTTCCCTACATATGCTTTCTCTAGTTTTTTGTAAACTTATTTAGTAAGAGAGTGATATCCAAATGTGACAGCTTGAATTTGGTGACTCCCCCCCAAAATTTATGTTTTTTAATTCAAAAAGTGGTGAAACCTTTTGATTGCCTTTGATTTGGTTCTCACCCTGAATAAGTCACTCGATCAGCTCATTTTGATGGGACTCCCTCAGTGAGGCATGACCCAGGTTTGGTTTCCCCCCTCTTCCTGGGCCTTACATAAATGGAGACACAGGGAGGAGACTTAGAGAAACAAAGTCACCATTTTGCCGCTGCCATGGGAGAGAGGCCTCGAGGATCACTAGCAGCTGAAGCTGAAGCCTGAAGCCCCCAAGAGGCTGGGGCTCATGGAGCAGCTCAAGGCTGAAGAGATGAGCCACATGCCTGGTACCCGCAGCCAAGCTCTGGGAAACGGTGAGCCTTGAGCGAAGGCAGGGACCAGGCAGAGATCTGCTGCTGTCTTGTCCCTCCACGTGGCAGGGCGCCAGGGTCACCAGGAGCTGAATTTAGGGAGAAAGCGTCTCTGATGGCTCTGATTTGGCTATTTCACAACCACAGAACTGTAAGAGTTTGCCCTAATAAATGAGTTGTAAAAGCCAAGCCATTTCTGGTACTTTCCGTTGGGAGCTCTATGTCAAACTAAAACACCACATTATTCTGTTTCATTTCTCTTGAATTAACTTTTCTACTTTTTAAGTGGAAACATGATCTTATGGAGTAGATTCAATATTGAAGGCTTAAGTTTTTAAAAATTAGATTCAAGTCATTTTTCCTTAAGAATTCAATTTTGAAAAGGTGCAATGGACACAACCAATCCAGTGTCCACATAGAAGAGGTGGCATTGGATTGGGAAAAGTGGACATAATGGACAAAGGGTATGGGGAAAGGCAGGAAGAGATGAGAGGTGGAGGCGTCTTCGGGACATGGAGCTGCCCTGGATGGTGCTTCAGAGGTAATCACCGGACATTGTAAATCCTCACAGGGCCTACATGATGGAATAGAGGAGAGTATGGGCCATGATGTGAACCAATGTATATGAGGTGCAGAGGTGCCCAAAGATGTACTTACCAAATCCAATGGATGTGTCATGATGATGGGAACGAGTGTTGTTGGGGGGGGGAGAGGGGGGGTGGGGGGGTGGGGTTGAATGGGACCTCACATATATATTTTTAATGTAATATTATTACAAAGTCAATAAAAAATAAAAAAATTAATAAAAAAAAAAAAAAAAAAAAAGATGTTAATATCAGGTAAAATTTCAACCAAAGCAAATTATGGACAGTAGTATATAGTAATAAGCATCCAGTAAGGGTTAAAAAAGGAAATATATTAAGAGAAAGGAAGTAGAAACAAGGTAGTACATATTGCTTAACTCAATCTATACAAAATATAAATACAAGTAAACTAGAAAGGCAGAAACAGAATAGCAGCTATGTATAGCAGGGGAAGCATAGAGAGATTGAGAGGTGATGAGTTTTGATGGTCTGTTTTTTTGTTTTTTATTATTATTATTTGAATAATGAAAATGCTCTAAAATGGTTGAATTGATGAATGCACAACTAAGTGATTATACTAAATAACACTGATTGTACACTTTGGATGGATTGTATGCTTTACTAATATGTAGCAATAAAACTGACTTTTAAAAAAGGAAAAAAAAAAAAAGAATTCAATTTTGAGTGTATTTAGGCTTTCTGCTTTGTCAAGTGTTGATGAGAGTGTTAACTGTGTGATTGTGTCTGTGTGTTTGTGTACGTGTGTATGCACGTGTGTACTTGCAGACTGAACACATTTTGCCAGCTATGATAGCGATCCTTTATAAACCACAGGAGGGTGACTTTCCTGGAGCACAGAAGGGAGTCATCTCTTTTCCACCTCCCTACCTGAAGAAGGCAGTGAATTGTCTAAATAATCGAGAAAACCAGGTCCTTTTTGAGAGATGGGCATTTGAGTATAGTCTGGGAGATCATATATTTGTACTGAACTAACAAATACATGTGGTGAAATACATAAAAACTTTTTGGCACTTCCTGAGCACTAAGATTTCCAAAAAAAGTCAGTGTTGTAATTTTTATGGAGCTGTATTTTTGCTTTGATTTATGGTTGATCAAACAGAAGAAAGACTGGTGGAAAGCAGAGTCTTTTAGTCTGTTGACTCCAACACGGGCATTACTTGAGACCGTTCTATGTAGAAGTCTAAGAATAAAATGGTACTTTGGATAGACGCTCATGGAATCAGCTTTAGGTTTGCATTAAATTGGTAGTTTGGTAATGAAATGAATGATTGTCTTGTGAAATGTAACTCTTCTCTGTATCTGTTCTTTAGAAATTATCTTCAGGAACAACCAGTGTTTTTCTGCAAAGGCTTAAACTTTCCTCCATGATGAAAGGAGATAAGGTCTGTAGGACATCAAGAGGGTGATCAATCACAGTGAAGGGGGACAGGAACCGTGGGGTCCAGCACAGGCAGGCAAGGATGACAGATCAGGGGGGAGGGGGGCCCTTCCTGGGAGGTCCATGTCTCCAAGGGTCGGAGGTGGGTCAGAGATGCAGGGGCACCTGGAGGGGAGGGCTGCGGGGGGGCGGGGAAGGATGAGCCTGCGGGAAGGTAAGGGTGCTGGGAGAGCAGCTGCCCTGGAGCGCAAGGTGCCTGAGGGAGGAGCCTCTGCTCTGCAGTGGGAGGAGCCCTGGCTGCCAGCTGGTGCCTGGGAGCACCTGGGCTGGTCCCCAAAGCCTCTGCTCCCTGGGGTGGTCGTGGTCCTGGGTCACCCCAGCTGCTGGCAGCGCCACAGCCGCTTCCTTGCTGCAGAGGACACAGTCCTGGGCTCCTGGTCCTGCACAGAGGCCGGTCCTCGTGGCCCGGGTGGTCGTGCAGCCCCGCAGAGCCGCTCGACTCCTCCAGAAGGGCCCCTACTCGGCCTCGCCCAGCAGCGCCCCCTCGGGGCCTGGAGAGCTCAGTGCACGTCTTTGGGCTCTGCTGCGCCCTCCGGTGGCACCGGACGGAGGCCCCCCCTCGTGCCCTTCACCTTCTCCAAGAGAAACCGGCAGAGCCCCCTGGGCTCCCAGGGCCTCCCAGGTCCTGGGCCCCGCGGGCGAGGAGGAAGACGCCTTGGGAGCAGGAGGCCCCAGGCTCCAGGCCTGTGAGGAGCCGGAGAGCACCATGGCGGGTTGGGGTGAGCCCTGAGAGGACACACTGGCCCCCCTACAAAGTGAAGCTGGTTCCACAAATCTGGTGTCCAGGAAATGGAGGTGTTTTCCTCAGGTGTAGTCAACTCCACAGGTGAAAGCAACCAGTTACACATAATTGACTGGAAATGAGTTGTAGTAAGTCCTGCAGCCAGGATACAGCATCTGCGGCTTTCTTAACAGAGAAAATATGACACCATTTCATTGCAAACTGGCCCAAAGTTAAGGTACCGAAACTATGATTTTCTTTAAGGCTACAATTTTGTGGCAGCTCTGAGTACTTTTCTAGGACATGCTGACCCTGGTTTCCATATCACATGCTAGGATCCAGGGCACGACATTTAACAGCTGGCTTTCTACTTACAGCTAGCATCCTAAACCCAGGAAGTGTGGATTTACACATACCACTGTAGTAATACAAAGTGCATTAGAGCTTATTAGAAAGTTTCAAAATTGAGAAAAAAAAGTCAAAATTGGAAGGCTGCTGTAAAATATTCAAGAATATATCATAATACTTTAAATTGGTTTCAAATGCCAAGAAGTCAGAGAAATAAGACTAAAGAATTTGTTAAAGGAGACTTTCTTAGTTTGTGATCCTTTCAGGGTAGAAATGTTAATTGTATGTTGGAGACATTACATAGTTAAAAGGCCTAGCTCTCCTAGGTGAGTTTTAAAGTATTCTGGGACATCCTGCTGTGCAAATACAGTTGCTCTGTTTCATGCTGGAAATCCGGATGACTCCCTTGAGGAAACAACATATGATTTACTTTATTATTATCACAAATGTGACTGAGGAATTCAGATGAAATAAATGCTTAGGTAAACATCTAAATTAAAGCTACTCAACCTTTAATAATAAACATGGTAACCTAAATTTATATTTTCTTCTATTCTTGGTCCTCCACTTGCTCAATTCTTTGGAAACTCTTGGCTTCATTTATTTTAATACTCACATCCACAATTCCTCCATGAACCTGTGTATAGAGTCGTTATATCTGACAGTTAAGAAAAGCTTCCAAGGTATAACAGATTTGAAAACTATTTGTTAAAATGCATTAATGTTATTTTGTATGCCACCTTTTTCTACTTCGTTCAATAAACAAAGCAAAGCATTTCTATTTCCTATCTTTCCAGATAGACTCTGAGCCTCCCGATGGCAGTGGTCAGATCTGTAGAATCTTGCAGGGCATGAGACATTTAGTAAGTGCTCAATAAATGTTGAACAAGTCCAATTACGAATAATTTTTAATGAGGTGGAAGCAATTGCTGACTGACTTTGGGTTTTTCATAAGCAACTTTTTTAAGCATAGTGAGTGGTTAAGAGCAGGGAGCTTTGAAAATTCAAAACGTCATTTTGAATTCCAGCTCCTTAAGGTAACACGGTGCATCCTTAGGAAATCACTACATTTCTCTAAATCACATTTTCCTTCTCTATAGGATAAACTGAGATTACACGTGTCAAGTAATTAGCATAGTGTCTAACACATAGAAACCATTCTGTAAATGGTGGCTAATATTATTACATGAGACCATACCAAAGTTTGGCATGTACCTTTTTTTTTTTTTTTTTTTAAAGATTTATTTATTTATTTAATTTCCCCCCCTCCCCTGGTTGTCTGTTCTTGGTGTCTATTTGCTGCGTCTTGTTTCTTTGTCCACTTCTGTTGTCGTCAGTGGCACGGGAAGTGTGGGCGGCGCCATTCCTGGGCAGGCTGCTCTTTCTTTTTCATGCTGGGCGGCTCTCCTCACGGGCGCACTCCTTGCGCATGGGGCTCCCCCACGCGGGGGACACCCTTGCGTAGTGCGCGTGGGGCTCCCCCGCGTGGGGGATACCCTTGCGTGGCAGGGCACTCCTTGCGCGCATCAGCGCTGCGCATGGCCAGCTCCACACGGGTTAAGGAGGCCCGGGGTTTGAACCACGGACCTCCCATATGGTAGACGGACACCCTAACCACTGGGCCAAAGTCCGTTTCCCGGCACGTACTTTTGTTTCCGTGTAGTGTCTTTATCTGGCTTCGGTATTAGGGTGATGTTGGCTTCATAAAAAGAGTGGGGTAATTTTCCCTCTTGATCATTTTGGAAGACTTTAGATGGGATTGTTGTTCATTCTTTTTGAAATGCTTGGTAGAATTCATCTCTGAAGTCATCTGGTCCTGAGCTTTTCCTTGTTGGGAGGTGTTTGATGATGGTTGGTTGGTTTGTTAATTCTTGTATTTCTTGTAGTGTCAGTGTAGGTTGGTTGTGCCTTTCTAGGAATTTGCCCATTTCTAGGTTGTCATTGTTGGCATACAGTTTCTCATAGTATATCGTCTTTTGATTCTTTTTATTTCTGTGGGGTCAGTCATTACCTCCCTCCTTTCATTTCTGATTGTATTTATTTGCCTGTTTTTCTCCTTTGCTAATCTTGCTAGCAATTTGTCCATTTTACAGATCTTCTCAAAGGGACCAGCTTTTGGTTTTGATTTTCTCTATTTTCTTTTTGTTGTTGTTGTTCTCAATTTCTTTTATTTCTGCTCTAATCTTTATTATTTCTTTCCTTCTGCCTGCTTTGAGGATTGGTTTGCTGTTCTTTTTCCAATTTGTCTAGATGTTCAGTTAAGTCTTTGAGTTTAGCTCTTTCTTCTTTTTTAATATAGGCATTTAGGACTATAAATTTTCTTCTCAAGACTGGCTTTGCTGTATCCTGTAAGTTTTGGTAATTTGTGTTCTCATTTTCATTTGTCTATACATTTACTGATTTCACTTGCAATTTCTTCTTTGATCCACTGATCATTTAAGAGTGTGTTGTTTAGACTCCACACAGTTGCAAAGTTACCTTTTTCCTGTCTATTATTGGTTTCCAATTTTGTTCCATTATGATCTAAGGAGGTGCTTTGTATAACTTCAGTCTTTTCATATGTATCGAGACCTGCAGTGTGCCCTACATGTGGTGTATCCTGGTGAAGGATCCATGGGCACGTGAGAAGAATGTATAACCTGCTGCGTTTGGATGCAGCATTCTGTGTGTCTATTAGGTCTAGCTCATTTATTGTTCTTTAAGTTCTCTGTTTCCTTGTTGATCTTCTGTCCAGTTGTTCTGTCTCATGATGTGAGTGGTGTATTAGAGCCTCCAGTGATTATTGTAGAGATGCCTGTTTCTCCCTTCAGTTTTGACAGAGTTTGTCTTATGTATTTTGGGGCACCCTGGTTAGGTGCATAAATATATCTTCCTGGTGGGTTGTCCTTTTTATTAATATATAATGGCCTTGTCTGACTCATAACTATTTTTCACTTCAAGTCTGTTTTGTCCAATAATAGTATAGCTATCCCTGCTCTTTTTTGGTTGCTATTTGCATGGAGTATCTTTTTCCAACCTTTTACTTATCGCTGGTTTGTATCCATGAGTCAAAGGTGGGTCTCTTATAAGCAGCATATGGATGGCTCATGTGTTTATTATCCATCCTGTCAATCTATATCTTTTGTTTGGTGCGTTTAATCCATTAACAATCGATGATAGGACTGTAAATGCATTGTTTACTTCCTACAATTTATTCTTTGCTTTTCATGTGTCATGTCATATTTTGGTCTGTCTTTTTTCTCTTGGTTATCCTTTCTGCTCTTCTTTTTTCTCTACTCTCCTCCGGACCTCTCTCTTCTGTCTCTTTCTTTCAGGCTTTATGACTTCATTATTATTTCCTGCAACTTGGATTCTTTTTTACAAACTCTCTTAGTTTCTGTTTGTGAATATTTTATACACACCTTCATATTTGGAGGACAGTTTTGCTGGGTGCAGAATTCTTGGCTGGCAGTTTTTCTCTTTCAGTCTCCTAATTGCATCCTACCACTGTCTTCTCACCTGCATGGTTTCTGATGAGAAATCCGCACTATTACTGGGCATCCCTTGTATGTGAGCGTTTGCTTGCCTTGCTGCTCTCAGAATTTTCTCTTTGTCTTTGACATTTGACATTCTGAATGTATATATGTTTTGGATTATGTCTATTTGGATTTATTCTGATTAGGTTACGGTGGGCTTCTTGGACATGTAGGGTCATTTCTTTTGTGAGCGTTGGGAGATTTTTAGCTATTCCCTAAAATATTCTTTTTAACCCTTTTCCCTTCTCTTCTCCTTCTGGAAGTCCCATGACATGTATGTTGTTTTGTTTTCTGTTGTCATTCTTCTCCCTGAGCCTCTGCTCATTTTTTTTTCCATTGTTTTCCCTGCTCTGTTCTTTTCTCTCAGTTTCAGCTGTTCTGTCTTTGGTATCACTTATACTTTCTTCTGTCCTTTCAAGTCTGCCTGAAATTGTTGTAGACCTTTAATGTGTTTTTGATGTCACCTATTGTGTCTTTCATTCTCATGAGCTCTGTTGCTTTTCTGTTCCACATTTCAAATTCTGTTTTTGCTTGCTCAATGTCTTTTTGATGTCATTCATCTCTTTAGCCATATTGTCTATCAACTCATGAATTTAATTTTGGAAATTGGTACGCATCTCGTTAATTAGTTCTCTCAAATCCTGCATCTCCTCTGGGACTTTGATATATTCCTTTTCCTGGGCTGTGTCTTCCATTTTCTTATTTTGGCTTGTACATTTTTGCTGAAGTCTAGGCATCTGATTAGTATGTAGTTTGCTCAGATGTTCAATTTCTTTGTCTTTTGTTGGGATTTAGTGGCAGGAGGCTGTGTGTTACTGTTGCTCTTTGATTCTTGATTCAACCTGGATCATTAGGGTTGTCCCTGTTAGTTGCTGAAAGGTGTGCTCTTCACCCAGTAGTGGGTTGCAGACCTACTTCCTAGGGCCTTGGGAGGAAAGCTATAAAGGTCAGAAAATGCCTCATTTCTTTTTAATTTTCTCATATGCACTACCTAGTTCTGCCAGCAGGTGGCACTCTTTGGCAGCCCTCTCTGTTCATTGCCCATTTAGAGTGTTTTTGCTGTAACACAGCCTGGATCAATTTGAAAGGGTCCTGCCTAGAGGCTAAGAGCCTTGTAATTTGAACTTTCTTATTTAAAAAAGTCTCTAGCCTTCTCTGTCAGCCCCCTCCCATTTTCTGGGTAAGAAATAATTCCACTCCCTTCTGCATCTTCAACAATCAGTCCCTCTTCATAGAGGAGCTTGAAAGGGTGAGATTTCTTTACTCCCTTGCAGCTTCCCCAGGCAAGCAATGGCAAGGTCTGCCTGGCCTGGAAGGACCCATGGGACACAACAGACCAAATTTGTGTGTCAAAAGCCAAGTCAGCCTTAGATCTTGTCCCTCTCTCTCCTGTTTCCTGGGAAGATACAGCCTCAACAGTCAGTCCCAGCGATAAGAGAGGGAGATTGAGAATGTTGGATTTCTCCAGTCCTGTTTAGTGACCCAAGATAGACAACAGTGTGGTCCCACTCAGCCTGAAGGGCTGGTGGAACACAACAGACCAGAACTGTAGGTCAGAAGCTGTCAGCCTTAGGCTGTGTCCCTCTCTCTCCCCTTCCCGGAGATGGTAGATCCCTGCATACCACTTGGTAGTCAGCTCAGAGGCCTTTGTGTCCTTTTTAAATTGATTTTTAAAAGATCCTTAGATTACATAAAATGTTACATTAAAAAATATGAGATTCCCATATGCCTACACCCTACACCTCCCACTGTTCCCAACATTACCAATTTCTTGCACTAGTGTGCTACATTCATTACAATTGATGAACAGATTTTGAAGCATTACAACTATGCACAGATTATAGTTTGTATTACAATTTACACTCTTTTGCACTCAATTCTGTAGGTTATGGCAGAATATATAATGGCCTGTGTATTAATCAAAGGGGTAATGATGTGAAATACCAGATATTGGTTGATTTTTAACAAAGGGTATTTATTTGGGGTAGGAGCTTACAGATAGACCATAAAGCATAAGTTAGTTCCCTCACCAAAGTCTATATTCACATGTTGGAGCACGATGGCTGCCGATGTTTGCGAGGGTTCAGACTTACTGGGTTTCTTCCCTTGCAGGGTATTCCTTCTCTCTGGGTTCAGGGTTTCTTGCTTCCCAGAGCTCCAGCTTCAGCATCAAACGCCAACATGAAAACTACAACATTAAGAACACTTAACTCTGTCCTTTGCCATGCCTTTTATCTGTGTGCCCTTGCCCAGCAAAGGGTGGGGACTCAATGCCCTTCTGGCACAAGTGTCTAACATAATTAGCTAATCAAGTAAACCTATGAATCCAATCTAATCTAATATGCACAGAGGAAAAGATCAGTTTACAAACGTAATCTAATACTTCTTTTTGGAATTCATCCATAATATCAAACTGCTACAGCCTGTATCTGTCACTGCAGTGTCATTCAGGTCTATTCCAAGTCCTGAAAATTCCCCCATATTATACCTCTTTTTCCCTCTCCCTGACTTCAGCACCACCAGTGACCATTGTCTCCATATTGATGATAGTTTTTCCATTGATAGAACCACAATAAGTCTATAGTAGAACACCAGTAAGCCCACACTAATCTATATTTTATTCCCCAATCCTGAGGATTCTGGAATGGTGATGCCTACTCTGAGAGGGGACTTTGATCCCATGTGGCTGATAGATGGGACTTTCTTGCTTGCAGTTGTAGACTTTCTGAGTTCCTTGGTGTAGTGATTGTCCATCCTCACCTCCCTCTTATTTGTCCTGGCTGAGGCCATGAACTGGAGAGTAGGTGTTACAATTCCCCTGAGGCTCAGGGCCCAGCTGGCACATGGACAGTCCAGAGATTCAAGTCTTTTGGATGTACACCTACCAGTTCCAGCTTCAATTATAGGTTCAAATAAAAGAGAGAGAAGAGACGTGTAGAGAAGTCACATTTGAGCCCAACTCTGTCACACTCAGGAGCACAAACTCCAAAGGAGGACCCAGTGGCCAGGCATCAATCTCTGAAGCTCATCTTCCCACATGAGCTGGGTGTCTCTGGATCCCTTAGGTGTCCCACTATTTATGGTAGTATCTGCTTTGGCATCTATGAGATCCTGCAGAGACATTTTTAAGTGTTACTCTCTGATGGCCTCCTGGCTTTCTTTGAAGCCTCTTAGCCATTTAAACTGATGTATCTTTACCTTTTCCCCCTTTAGTTCAATGTCTTTTTCCAGTTGCATCATCAGCTGGTGCTTGGTATTCATCCCTCAGTGTCAGGGAGGCTCATTCCTAGTAGTCATGTCCCACATTGGGAGAGAAGGTAATGCATTTATATGCTGAGTTTGGCTTAGGGAGAGGCCACATTTGAGTAACATGGAGACTCTCAGGAAGTAACTCTTAGGTGCCCTACATCACTAGGCTAAGTTCCAAATTTAAGAGCAAAAAGTGCATAAGCGTAGTCACCAATCTCAAGGGTATATGAGTGGACCATCCTTTTTCACGAGTCATTGTGCCTTGGGGAATTGTTGCTGTAGCATTAGAGAATGTGGCAGAGCTCCCAAGGATAGCACTTCAATATTCTTTCAGTTGTGTGAATCTCTACCCACTGTGCCAGTGGCCCATGAACATTTGAACATATTTATATACCTTGTATATATCCCTAGGTGAACCTCCTCCCATGTATCCCCCATCATGGACACCCCACACCAGTGATCCTCCCCTACCATAGTTGTAACCCTTCTGTGATCTAAAACCTCTTCAAAAATGAGGCCAAGAATATTTTCAAATTTGCCTAATAGGAAAATGAAATAGTAGCAAAAAGGTTTAAGCATAAGAAATAAAATACATAATTATTTAAGAAAACCGAAAATAAGGTTAAAAAAGGGATATTTAAAAAATGAAAAATAGTTTAAAAATTGTTTAAGTTTTGCCTTTCATCACTGTAATATCTGTTGTCCTATATGTACAGGTGCATTTTCTCTCATTACTTCCCCAGTATTTTACTTTTTTCATTTTGTCTTCAAAGAAGTTTTAGGTCACAGCAAAGTCACATACAGAATATAGGGGACTCCCATGTACCCAACATCCCCCTGTTTTTCCCCTTTCCTTGTTAAGAACCTTTTTTACATGTGAATGGTATATTTGCTACAACTGATGTACAAATATTAAACACAGCTGCAAATTATGGTCAGTGGTTTCTATTATGATTTCTATTTTAGACCATATACTTTTATACATTTTTGATGAAATTTAACATGGCCTATATCCTTCATTGCAAGATCATGCAGAACACTTCCTTTGCCCCCAAAATGCCTACTTTTCCATTGATCCCATTCCTCCCTCTCCCTCCCCTCCAGACCCACTGTGACAACCAGGCTTTACTCCTTGAAGGGCAAGATTTGTAGATACTTGCAACAATGCTGATGACTTGAACCAGTATTCTGTCCTCCCCTATTAGGAACCACCCATACTCTCCAGATTCACCCTCCCCTGTGTTTGAGAACATATCAAGACTGCCCTGTATGGGAGTTCAACTCCTTTCCACTCATTATGTGGGTCTCCCTCCACTGATCCAACACACTATGCCAACGTCATCACTTGCACCTTCTCTAGAAGACTGCCCCAGGTGTGCCCTGTCCCAAATGTACCTCCATCCAGAACCCTAAACTAGTAGCCCTTCCTTGTCATGATGCCAAAACAATTTTCTCAGCATTGTAATTTCAACCACATACCTGCCAATCCCCAGTGGTCACCTGCTACCTCTCCCTACCCTTCCTCCATTTCCATGGACCATCCAACCCGTCCCCCCTACCCTAGCTCCCTGTCAAGCTTGCACCACCCAACCCAGTAGTATCCCTACACCCCTGTCATATCCCTTCACTGCACAACTACTCACACCTTATCATAGATTTCACTCCTATTGGCATTGAGTCACAACCTTCCTCTCCCTTTCCATTTTCTGTAAACCTGTCTTCCAGACTCTAGCTCCCTGAGTTGGCTCACTTAGCTTAATTCTTATCAAAGAGGTCATGTAATATTTGTCCTTCAATGCCTGGCTTGCTTCACTCAACAGAAGGCAGTTCAGATTCATTCATGTTATCCCATGTGTTGTACTATATTACTTCTTATAGTCGAATAATATTCCACTGTATGTATAGACTACATTTTGATTATCCGTTCATCTCTTAATGGGCATTTGTGTTGATTCCAATTTTGGCAATAGTGAATAATGCTGCTGTGAACATTGCTGTGCATAATCAGTTCTTGTCCTCGTTTTCAGTTCTTCTGGCTATCTACCCAGCAGGGGAATTGATGGGTCATATGCCAGAACTACAGTTACTTTTTGAGGAAATCCCAAACTGTCATCCACAATGGCTGGGCCATTCTACATTCCCACCAGCAGTAGATGAGGATGTCCATTACTCCGCATCCTCTCGAACACCTTAGTCCTCTAATTTTTTTAATGTCCACCAGTCTAATGGAAGTAAGATGGTATTTTGTTGTAGTTTTGATTTGCATTTTCCTAATAGCTACTGATGTTGAGCATCTTTTCATATGCTTTTTAGCTTTTTGTATTTCTTCTTTGGAGAAGTGTCTGTTCTAATCACTTGTCCATTTTTTAAATGGGTTTTTATTTTTCAGATACAGGATTTCTTTACATATGCTGGATATTGGGCTCCTATCAGATATTTGGTTGTGAAATACATTCTACCATTGTTGAGGCTGTCTTTTCACTTTCGTCACAAACTCCTTTCAGGTGCAAATGTTTTAATTTTGAGGAGGTCCCATTTATCTATTTTTTTCTTTTGTTTCTCATGCTTTGGGTTTGAAGTTCATGAAGACATTTCCCATTACAAGGTCCTACAGAAGCTTCCCTACTTACCTTCCAAGGTCTTTATGGTCTTGGCTCTTATAATTAGATCTTTGATCCATCTTTAGTTAGTTACTGTATAAGGTGTGAGATGGATATTCTTTTGGATTTTATATCCAGTCTCAAAGCACCATTTGTTGAAGAGGCCATTCCCTCCCAGTTGAGTGGGCTTGGTGGCTTTGCTGAGGATCCAATGATTGTATATGCCATGATCTATATCAGAATTCTGAGTTCAGTTCCATTAGTTATTAAGTCTGTTCTTGTGCCATTTTGACCACTGTAGCTTGTGCAGTTTTGACCACTGTAGCTTTGTAGTACGCTTTAAAGTCTGCTAACACCAAATATGTATGAAAATAGATTGATTTAAAACTAAATAGAAAATTAGTAACTGTAGTCATAAAGTATAAGAAACTAAAATCTAATGATTGTAGGAATACAGTACATTAAATATACAAAAACAAGATAATTCAGAAATGAATTACAGTATAACTTACTGAAATAACATATACATATTGCTTTTGAATAAATATATACTTTTAAAGATCATTCATTTTGAAAAACTGTAGACATGTATAGAGAAAATCCGTAGACATATATGCACCATGGCAACATGGTAATGTTTCTCAAGAGAGGAGTGCATGTAAAAGGAACATTCAGCAGTCAGATGGAGAAAGTAGACAAGAAAAGGTGCGGTAGAAGTAATGAATTGAGTGAAGACCCTTTTTGGATGAGTGGTGGAAGTATAGAATCTGAAAATATCAGGAAGAAAGCTTCCATACTTTAAAACGTTTCATAAAACATGTAGAAAGAGAAACAGAGCTGTGTTGTTAGAAAGCTATTTTCATAATCATATGAAAACCAAGAGAAAAAACATTGTTTGTTGGAAACTGAGGCATGGTGGTCTCACAAAGGGAGACGTTTTGTTGCCATGGCTATGCTTTTAAGATAGGAATGCAACAATTAAGGCTTTCTAGTCAGCAGGATAGAGCTCTCCGGGGCAGGGAAGAATATGAGCAAACACACTTTGTAGTTTGAAAGGAATACTAAATCTTTGTACTTTGAGATAAGTTCTTTAATTTATGAGTCTTGTTAATGTGTATCTACACTGCTTGTTACCTTGATAGTTGGAGTATATATAATGCCACATACAGAAAATAAAGTTGTCTGAGGAGTGATTACTCGCAGACCTCCTGATCCCAGCTCTCTCTCTTTCTTTCTCTCTTTGTTTCCCTCTCTTTTCTCTCTTTCTTTCATTCCTGATACCCTTCGGGTCCAAATATCCAACAGTGTTATTTTCAAGTATCAAAGTAATATAGGGAGAAAAGGAGTAAGTGCAGAGTAATCCACAAAAAAATGAATGAAAGCTCTTTGCCGTGATCTATATTATGTACTGAAATATACTTTCTGAAAAGTAGAGAACAGGTATTAAGAAAATGAAATAATACATGATAAGATATAAATTTTAAAAACTCAAAAAGTGAATGAGAAGAAATAAGAAAAATGGAAATACAGTTCAAAACTGAAGTATAATCTCTAAGAAATAGGGTTACAAGATAATGCTTAAATAGATAGAGAAGATGAAAAGCTGAAAGGACTGAAAAATTAAATGGAGAATGTTAAAGAAAAACAGTCAAAAGTTGAGGAATGGTTCAGATGATCCAATAGCTGAACCCTGGGTACCTGAAGCACATCATCCTTCATTAGTGTGGTTCATTTGTTTCATGGGATGAACACATATTGAAGCATTTCTGCTAAGCATGGTGTATCGCTTGCATTATGTTTCACACTTTGCACAGCACATTTTCATGTTTTGAGAAAATGTATAATGACTTGTATCTGTTATTGCAGTATCATGCAAAATTATTCCAGTGTTTGAAAAATGCCCCATGTTACACCTGTTCTTCCCTCTCCCTCCCCTCAGAACCTCTTGTGTCCACTGTCTTGATATCAGTGTTACAAGTTCTTCCATTATTAGGATAATAATAGTCTACTTTAGCCCATAGTTGCATTCCTCCTGTTTGTTCATTCCTCTCTCTTTTAGAGTTGGGACTGTGTCGCTTTCTTACCCCACAGCAATCCAGCATCAACTACTTCAATTACGTGTAGAACCCGACCACCTGGTTTCCCTAACTGCTACTGCTCTGTCTAAGTCACCATATCACTTGCCTGGACTATTGTGATAGCTCCCTAACTGGTCTGCCTTTAGACTTACTTGCCACTGTGGTCCACTCTTACCTAGCTGCCAGAATGATCCTGTTAAAACCTAAGGCAAGTCTTGGCCCTTGTTTTTCTTTACAGGACTCTCATAATTCACCCTATCACCAATACCTTGAATTCTTAAACATTTTTAACTAATGATTAAAGAGCATTGTCACAATATCACTACTAACCAAAGTATTTCCCCCAATCCTCTATTACTATCTTTATATCATTTATATATGATCATTCATAAATAATAAGTATGGTAACAATTGTGAAGTTAGAAAGCAAACGTGTAACATCATTCATGGGTCCCATACATCAACCCTCCACCAACACCTTGCATTTTTATGAGATGTTTCTTACAAATTATGAAAGGTTATTGTCAAAATCTTATTGTCCTTATATTATATTTGGTGTATTTTTCCCACAACCCACCCTATTATTTTTTAATTATATTTTTATGGCAGAAGTTGTAAACTTATAAAACAATCAGGCACATGTATAGAATTCCCAAACAACACCCCTCTTTCTGAACATGTTACAGACAAGTTAATATCATCTGATTGTTCCCATGACTATAGTGTACATTTGGCACACATTTTCCATACTGCCCCATTATCAGCACAGTATATCTTTGGCATAGATGCAATAATATTATATTATTACTGCTAACCAGAGTCCATAGGTCACTCCAGTTGTATTTTTCCCATGCTGCTCCACATTCCCACCACCTTACAGTAATGTGCATTTGCTTTAGCTAACAAGGGACACTCTTGCATCTGTACCATCAAACACAATTCTCATCCACTTCTTGGTTTACTGTACTATTCAGTTCCTAGATTATTCTTTAGTGTTCTGTCTACTGGCGTTTCATATTTAGACTACCATTTTCAGCCACATCCCCATTTATAAACTAACTTTTAATCACTGTGTGTTACCATCCACTCTGTGTGTACCATCCATCACTGTGTGTACCATCCACACTTTCCACAAAGCTAATTAAAACTTCTATGTACATTAAGCATCTGTAGTCCATCTCAGTCTTCCTCTTATCTTCTTTAAGAATCCACCACATACCACCAAATCTTGAAGATACTTTCCTACAATTTCTTCCAGAAGTTTTATGGTTCTTTTATTTTTAGGTTTTTGGTCCATTTTGAGTTAATTTTGGGATAAGGTGTGAGATAGGGGTCCTCTTTCCTTCTTTTGGCTATGGATACCGAGTTCTTTCAGCACCTTTTGTTGAATGGACTCTTCTGCCCGTGGTGTGTGGGATTGATAGGCTAGTCAAAAAAGGCTTGACCATACATGTGAGGGTCTGTTTCTGAACCATCAAATTGATTCCATTGGTCTATGTGTCTGCCTTTATGGCAGTACCATGCCTTTTTTAAACCACTATAGCTAGGAAATGTGATTTAAAGTCTGGAGGTGAGAGTTTGTTTTTCCTTTTCAAGATGTTTCTGGTTATTCAGGATCCCTTACCCTTCCAAATAAATTTGATAATTGTGTTTTCAATTAAAAAACAATTCCGGTGGAATTTTCATCAGGCTTGCATTGAATCCGTATATCAATTTGAGTAGAATTGATATCTTAATGATATTTAGTCTTCCAATGCATGAGCATGAAATATTCTTTCAGTTATTTATAACTTTTTTTATTTTTTTTTAACATTGAGTTGCAGTTTTATGAATACAAGTGCCTTACATCATTGGTTAAGTTTTTTCTTGACTTGTTGAGTTTTATCTGCCATATTTTATTTTCACCATTCTTTTCCTCTTTTAGTTACTTTTATTGATATAATCATTTCTAGACTTTCTTCCAGGCCTCTCATTCCTGTCTTTTCTTGTCCGGGTCTAGCATACCCTTTAGTATGTCTTGAAAATCTTGTCTCTTGGTTAGAAATTCTCTTGGTTTCTGTTTATCTGTGAATATTCTAATCTCACCCTCAGTTTTGAAAGACAGTCTTGCTGGTAATAAGATCCTTGGCTGGAAGTTTTTCTCTTGTAGTATCTTAAATATATTGGGCCACTGTTTTATTGTCTCCCTGGTTTCTGAAGAGAAATCCATTGTAGTCACCCAGAGTGACTGATAAAGCCTCAAGTCCTTTTCTCCCCTGCCTAGGGGGGATGGAGCTGCAGGTATGGGCAGTAATCTATGCCATGCATGTCCAAAATGACCATAGTTGTCCCAGTAGAGTTTCCACTATTGAGTCTCCTCACTGAATGTACCTGCAGTTACCTGGAGAGGGTGGTGCAGGGCCCACCTGCTTCCTCCCTGCTAGCGTGGGGCTGAAGCCTAGGCTAGGCCTGCAGGCTAATCTGAGTGAAAGAAGCTGGTCTCTACCCGCACTGTGATTTCCAGGTAGCCCAGCTTCATCTCTTGCTGGGGGCAAAGTCAAAATGGTATCTACTGGCCTCTTTCTGACCTGGATATGTTAAAAGTTTAGCTGTTTTTAGGGTTGTACTTCAGCCTGCTTAATTTACTAATTAGTAGCTGCAATTGGTGGCCAAGCATCTCTTCCTTCCTTGTTTTTGGGAAATAGAGCTTGCAGTTCCAGCCACAGAAGAGCTCCTGAGATGGCTTGCACCACCAATGTAGGATGATTACTGACATCCACGGTGTGGTCTGTATTTTTCTAGAGAGGCTGGCAAAAGTCCCCCTAACTTTCTCCCTGCTGGAGGTGGGGCTGGGGCTTGGGCTAGAACTGCAATCTGATCTAGATGGAAAGAAGTTGGTCCCTACCAGCACTGGGATTTTCAGTCCATCTGCCTTCCTCATGCCTGGGTTGGAGTTTACATGGTGGATACCAAAATCTTCTGACTTGGATAGGTTCAAATTTTAGCTGCTCTAGGGATTATACTTTAGCCTGCCGAATTTACTAATCAGTAGCTGAAGCTGGTGTCCAGTCTTATCTTCCTATCCATTTTTGGGAAGTGTAGCTTCCAATTCTGGCTGCAGAATAGCTCCCTAGGTGGCTTGTGCCTCCAGTGGAGGATGGGCACCAGCCTCCAGGGCATGGGGTGCTCTACTTCTGAATCTTCTCTGCAGATGGGCAGTCTCCTTCCTTCCATTCTTTCAAGGATGTTGCAGAATGCTCTTCTGGCTTCCTGGCGCACCCAAACAGGTGCTTTAGCTAGCGCTGTGTGATTACTAACTGCCCTGTGGCAGGAGCTGACTCTAGAAGCTCCTTACTCTGCTGCCATCTTGCTAGTTGTCCTTGAATTTTGGATATTTTATATATAGTTCTAAAGTTTCCTTTTACATTTTGTTGTTGTTTATGTTTCTTTGTTGAGAACTATCTTTTCTTTCATTCCAAGAGGATTTACCTTTCTCATTGAGCAGAGACTGCTTTGTCACATAATTCCTTCTGTGGTTCGTTTGGGACTGTATTGGCTGATTGTTTTTTCCCCCTGTGGAATAGATTAGATTTTTCTAGTTCTTTTTATGTTATGTTTTATAATTTGGGATGATGTCTTGGTTGCATGTGCTTATTATACAGAGACTTCTGAAAGATTGTTTTGGATAGTTGGTGCCTTGCTATTCCATAAAATTTGAGGATCAACTTTTTCCATTCCTAAAAAAAATTTGCAGAGATTTTGGTAGGTATTGCATTTAATCTGTACATCACTTCAGATAGTACTGATCTTGTAAAAATATTAAATCTGAAACAAGGACATGATATCTTGCCATTTATTTAGATCATCTTTAATTAATTAAAATTAATTAGGTTATAATTAAGCTGAAATTTAATTAAGTGCTTTGCCATTTTCATTGTATATATCATTCATCTCTTTATTTAAATTATCAGGTATTTTATTCTTTTAGAGGCTATAGTGAATGGAATGTTTTAAAGATATTTTTTATTGTTTCAAATGTACTTAGGTTACAGAAAATGTTACACAAAAAATATAAGGGATTTCCAAATGCCCCCTTCCACACACCTCCCACCCTTCCCCACATTAACAACTTCTTTCATTAATGTCATGCATTCATTGCAATTGATGAACACATTTGGAGCATTGCCACAAAGCATGGATTATAGTTTAATAATTTCTACTATATTTCTATTGTTTAATTCTTTCTACTCACTCTCACTCAATTCTTTAGGATATATAGTGGCCTGTATCTGTTTTTGCAGTGTCTGTATAGACAATTCCATGTTCCAAAAATGCCCCCATATTACACCTCTTTTTCCCTTTCTCTGCCTTCAGCACCTCCAGCAGCCACCTTCTCCACATCAGTGATATAATTTCTTCCATTCCTGGAATACCAGTAAGTTTAAGTAGAATATTAGTAAGTCCACTCTCGTCCATATTTTATTCCCCAATCCTGAGGATTCTGGGATGGGGATACTTACTCCACCTCTAATTGAGAGGAGGCTTCAGTCCATATGGCTGATGGATGGGACTTACTTGCTTGCAGTTGTTGACTCTAGGTTTCTTGGTATGGTGGTTTCCATCCCCACCTCCTTGTTAGTTATCCTGGGTGACACCAGTGACCTACAGAGTAGGTGTTGCAGCTACTGGAATTGATGTTTAATGCCCATTTCAGAGAGTTCTTTCCTGGTATGGAAAAACAAAACTGATATTTTTTAGTGTTTATCTTATACCTTGCAAATTTTCTGAATTTATTTCCTCTAATAGATTACTTGTGGATTTTTTGGGATTTTTAATATGAAGGATCATATCATCTGAGAATAGTGATTGTTTTTGATTTCTGATTTGAATGCCTTTCTCTTTTTTTTGCTTAATAACCCTGGTTAGAACTTCCAGTTTAATTTTGAATAGAAGTGGTAACAGTGGGCATCCTAGTCTTGTTCCTGACCTCAGGTTTCATTCTTTCATTGCAAGCTTTCCTTGTTTCTCACATTGACTACTATGTTAGCTGTGAGTTTTTGCATTTACCATGTCGTGGTTACCTTTCATTCCTATTTTTCTGAGCAATTTTATTATGAAATTGTGGTAGATTTCATCAGAAGCCTTCTCTGTGCTATTGATGTGATCATAGATTTTCCCTCCATTCTTTTAATGTGGTGTTACTATAGTGACTGATTTTCTTAGGTTGGCCCACCACTGCATTCTGGGGATAAGTCATCCTTGGCCATGGGGTATAATCCTTATACTATATGTCGTTTGATTTGATTTGCCCGTGCTCTATTGGGAGTTTTTGCTTCTCTATTCATATGGAAGTTGTTCTTTGTTTTCCTTTGATGTGTCTATCTGGTTTGGGTATCAGAACAATAGTAGCCTTATGGAATGAGTTAGGAAGAATTCCTACCTCTTCAGTTTTTTGGAAGAGTTTGGGAAGGATTGGCATTAATTCTTGTTTGACTGTTTGGTACAATTCTCCCTGAAGCCATCTGGACTTTGACCTTTCCTTGATGGGAAGTTTTTGATTATTTATTCACCCTCTTTGCTTTTATAGGTCTGTTGAGATCTTTTATATCTTCTTGAGTCAGAGCAGGTTATTTGTATGTTTTAGGAATTTGTTCATGTCTTCTCAATTATCTAGTTTATTGATATATGAATGTTCATAGTATTCTCTTATAACCCTTTTACTTTCTGCCAGATGAGTGTTAATGTTCCCACTTTCATTCCTTAAATATTTATTTGCATCTTCTCTCATTTCTCTTTGTTTGTCTGGATAAAGGTTTGTCAATTTTATTCATCCTTTTAAAGAACCAAATTTTGGTTTCATTGATCCTCTCAGTTGTTCTTCTGTGCTTTATCTCCCTTGTGTCCTTTCTAATCTTTATTATTTCTTTCCTCCTACTAATGTTAGGTTTAATTTTCTCTTCCTCAAGATATGAAGTTAGGTAATTGATTAAATATCATTCTTCCTTAATGTAAGAATTTATAGTTATAAGTTTCCCAGTGAGTCGTGCCTTGCTCCTTTCCATAGTTTTTTGGACTTTTAAAAAAAAAATTTCTCTAAAAATTTTCAGGTTTTCTTTGTAGGTGGATTTCAGAAAATTATCCCATTGGTTATTTTTAAATGGGTCATATAGTTTCTACTTAATTTCAGTTTTCTTTCTCTTGATTTTTATATAAATCCATTGTGGTAGGAAAGGATTTTGTGTACTTTCTATCTTTTAATTTTTATTGTCTTGTGCCCTAACAGGTGGTCTAGCCTGGAAAGTGATCCATGGACACTTTAGAAGAATGCGTTATCTACTCTTGTCGAGTGGTGTTCTATATATGTTCGGTGCATTTTGTTTATAGTATTGTTCACATCCTCAGTTTCCATTTTGAAACTTTCTTGATGATTGGCTCATTCTTCTTTTTTTAAAGATTTATTTTATTTATTTATTTAATTCCCCTCCCCTCCCCCGGTTGTCTGTTTTCTGTGTCTTTTTGCTGCGTCTTCTTGCTTTGTCCGCTTCTGTTGTCGTCAGCGGCTCGCGAAGTGTGGGCGGTGCCATTCCTCGGCAGGCTGCTCCCTCCTTCGCGCTGGGTGGCTCTCCTTATGGGTGCACTCCTTGCGCATGGGGCTTCCCTACGCGGGGGACACCCCTGCGTGGCACGGCACTCCTTGCGCGCATCAGCACTGTGCATGGGCCAGCTCCACACGGGTCAAGGAGGCCCGGGGCTTGAACCACGGGCCTCCCATGTGGTAGACGGATGCCCTAACCACTGGGCCAAAGTCCGTTTCCCTCATTTTTTTTTAAAGATTTATTTTCTTTTTCTCCCCTTCTCCTCCATTGTCTGCTCTCTGTGTCCATTAGTGGTGTACTTTTGTGTCTGCTTGCATTCTTGTCAGGTGGCACCGGGAATCTTTGTCTCTTTTGGTTGCATCATCTTGGTGCATCAGGTCTCCCTCATGTGTGGTGGCACTCCTGGGTAGGCTTCGTTTTTCATGTGGGGTGGCTGTCCTTGAGGGATGCACTCCTTGCACATGGGACACCCCTACATGAGGGACACCCCTGCGTGGCATGTCACTCCTGGACCTCCTAAATGGTAGGCAGATGCTCTATCAGTTAAGGCACATCCACTTCCCTGATTGATTCTTGAAACTGGTGTTTTGAAGTCTCCAACTATTATTGTATAACTATTTCTTCTTTCAGTTTGCCAGTGTTCCATATATTTTGTCGCTCTGTGCATATATGTTTTTTATTGCTATAGCTTCTGGTAGACTGACCTTTTTCTTAATATATAGTGTTGTCCATTTTCTTCTGTTGTAGTTTGGACTACAAGTTATTTTATTCTGATAGTAGTTTAGTCACCCATGCTCTGTTCAAGTTACTCTTAGTATGTAATATTTTTTTTCTCAAAACTTTCAAACTATTTGTTTCTTTGGATCTAAAATGAGTGTCTTTAAAATAATATAGGTGTTTGAAGTTTTTTTTTAATTTTTATTTATTTCCCCTCCCACCCCCACCCCAGTTGTCTGCTCTCTATGTTCATTCCCTGTGTGTTTCTCTGTGTCTGCTTTTATTCTTGCGAGTGACACCAGGAATCTGTGTCTCTTTTTTGTTGTTGTAGTTGTGTCTTCTTGCCTCATCAGGTCTTGGTGTGTGCAGTGCTACTCCTGGGCAGGCTGGACTTTCTTTCATGCTGGGCAGCTCTCCTTACAGCATGCACTTCTTGCACATTGGGCTCCCCTGTGCACCCCAGTGTGGCAGGGCACTCCTCGTGCAAATCAGCACTGCACAAGGGCCAGCTCCACATGGGTCAAAGAGGCCCTATGTTTGAACTGTGGACCTCCATGTGGTAGGCAGAAGCACTATCCATTGAGCCAAGTCTGCTTCTCTGAAGTATTTTTAAAATACATTCTGCCAATATGTATGTTTTGATTGGTGAGTTTAATCTGTTTATTTTTTATTTTTTTAAAGATACTTAGATTACATAAATGATGTATAAAAACAGAGGGGATTTATGTATGCCCCATTCCCTACACCTCCTAAATTTTCTGACATTAACGTCTTTCATCAGTGTGGTACACTCATTGCAATTGATGAACACAGTTCGGAGCATTGCCTCTAATCATGGATTATAGTTTACGTTGTAATTTATATTCTTTCCCACACAATTTTATAGTTATGGGTAGATATATAATGTCCTGTATCTGTCACTGCTATGTTATTCAGGGTAATTCCCAAGTCCCAAGAATGCCCCCATATTACATCTGTTTTTCCCTCTCCTTTCCCTCAGAACCTCTAATGGCCACTGCCTTCACATCAATGATATAAATCTTCCAAGGCTAGAATCACAATAAGTATAGTAGGATACTAGTAAGTCTACATTAGTCCATAGTTCATTCCCCCAGTACTGAGGATTCTGGAATCGTGATGCTCATTCCACCTCTAATTGAGAGGGGGCTTTGCTCCCGTAGAGCAAGATGCATGAGAATATCTTGCTTACAGTTGTAGACTCTTTATGTTTCTTGGGATGGTCATCGTGCCATCAACCCATCATTATTGTGCCATCATTTCCTAGTTAGTTGTGCTGGGTTAGTTCAATGAACTATTGAGATTCAAAGCCCAGCTGGGACATGGACAGTCCAAAGACCAGAGTCTCTCAGATGTACACCTTATAATATATTTATTTTGAGGCAATTACTTTGAAAAGCAGGATTTATTTCAGCATTTTAAATTCATTTCTTATATATTTTGTACTTTTTTCCCCTCATTTCCTCCATTCCTGCCTTCTTTGTGTATAGTTGATCTTTTGTAGTGAAACAGTTTTCCTCATTTTTATTTCTTTTTCTGTATATTTTTAAGATATTTTATTTGTAGGGTTATGTTGGAGTTTATATTTCATGTCACAAATTGATAATAATCCTCTTTGAATTGACTTGAACTTACCTTCAGTTTCAACAGTAATACTAAGAAACTAAAGGGAAGCAGATTTGGCCCAATGGTTAGGGTGTCTGCCTACCACATGGGAGGTCCAAGGTTCAAATCCAGGGCCTCCTGACCTGTGTGATGAGCTGGCCTGCACGCAGTGCTGATGCACGCAAGGAGTGCCGTGGCATGCAGGAGTGTCTGCCACATAGGAGAACCCCATGGGCAAGGAGTGCACCTTGAAAGGAGAGCCACCCAGTGTGAAAAAAGTGTAGCCTACCCAGGAATGGTGTCACCCACACAGCGAGTTAACACAGCAAGATGACACAACAAAAAGAGAGACAGATTCTGGGTGCTGCTGAAAAGAATACAAGCGGATACAGAACACACAGTGAATGGACACAAAAAGCAGACAACTGGGGGAGGCGGAGAAGGAGAGAGAAATAAATTTTAAAAAATAAAGAGAAACTAAATTGTTAGATAAAATACTTTTAAACAAAATTAATTCAGGAATGAATTACATTTTAAGACATATAACTGAAAATGCCTTTAAAACTAATTGATCCTGAAAATATATGCACATTTAATGGTAATGACTAGATTTTGGCAAGGTGACGGCAGTTGTTCCATTTTAGAGAAAGAACTTACTATAGGGTTAAAAAGCAATTATCAGATATAGAATGAATAGGACAGGTACAATAGAGACAGGGAGAGCAAAGACCTATATTTAAGAGTGGGAAAATATGGAACCAGGAAATACTCAGAATTAAGCTGCCATATATTTGAGCATTTTATAGAAACTACAGGAGAGACAGCCCTATGAGGTAGGGAAAGCTATTCTGAATCATAATACTGCCTACAAAAATTCGAAGGAAAAAAAAATCACATAAAATGACCAATAGAAAAATACATCAGTCGACATACAAAGGTAATAGAGGGCAAAAAAAGGAATGAATGCAGAGTAACAGTGTATAACAAAATGAAAAATCTTCTTCATTTCTGTGTACTTTATGGTGTAGTTTTTCAGAAAACAAGGCATAAGTCATTAAGAAAATGAAGCAAGATATGAAAAGACATCAGATAAGAAATGAAAAATGAAGGGACAAAAATGTGGAAAGAATATGGGGGAGAAAAGGAAATATCACTTCAAAATGTAATGCAAGCTAGAAGAAACACAGTGAATGATAATGCCTTATAAGAAATAGAAATTGATGAGAGAAAAAATATTCAAGAAAAATAAAAAAATTTTAAAAGATTTGAGAAAAAGTGTCAAAAGCTCATGATAGGTACAGAAGAGCCAATATGTGAATAAATGGAGTGCATGAAAAGACAAAACCAAAGCAGAGACCTGAAACAAATTTAAAGATATCATTTTTGTCTGTAAATAGAAGGAATGCTTTGAAACTTCTTATTTAAAGTATATACCGACCAATGAATGAGAATGAATATAATAATATATACTCTAGTAGAATTGATGGGCTTTACAGAAAAAGAAAAATTGTTTGTGCATTTAGCACAATAGATAGAAAATTAGATCCTCATCAAGGTTTTTGAAGACAATACATTGTGTCAGAAGAAAATGCAGCCATTAATTTTATACCCATAAAATTGATTTGCAAGTTTAAAAGACATGGAAGTCCAAATTATACAATTAGGCCCTGGGTAATACTGTTCCCACATTCCCTTCCAGCTGAGTGAACAGAGGTCAGTAAAGGTAGTGTTTAGAAAGACATTGGCCTGAGGACAGATGCTAAGTATTACATTCACACTTGTTCCACTATGACTAAATGAGGGTTGTATGAGAGAGGGAGTGTCTTTGATGAAAGCTGCTAGGGAGACAGACATAGGATAATTCAGGAAGTTCTAACTCTCTTTAGGGTATTTGATAAATATTAAGAAAACTTGTAGGAGATAAATATTGTTTAATATAACAATACCTAACATTAAAAGTAAAGTCTCTTTCTAAACATCACTCTAAATCTATCAAACACAAAACCAGACTTTCACTAAATCAGCTGATTAGAGAATGGGTATAAGGGGTTGAGTACTGAGGCATCTCTATTTCACTGGAATTATGCCTTTCAGTGTGCAAACACCAGCTCCTCTGAGGCTCCAACAAAGACCTTCAGTTCATGCATGGTCTTCGTAGCTGTTGATACTAGGATCTGGAACACAAACACAAGTTCCAGAATCTGGAAAGGCGCAGAGATGAATGGCAGAGGAAGCTGTACACGGTGACCGTGCACGCACCTACAGTGTCTTTCCCAAATTAAGGAGCCATTGAATGGATGGCCGAGCAACTTAGGGGCTTTCATGAAAAGGGTTTCTGCCCCCTGGGTAGAAGTTTACAGGGCATCTTTACCTCCTGTGCCTATTTTTACCAGTTAGTTCCTAGCTCCACTTGCATGTTCACATAAAATGTTAATCGCAGTTACCTAGTGTTCCCCTCTGTTTTGTTGAATTTCCTGAAATGCCAAAAAAAAAAAAGCTAAAAAAGCAGTGGATTGCATATGCTCTTGTTTCCCTTTCCTCTTCTTCTGACCTACTCCACATTTTCTCTTCTTTCTCTTCATCTCTTTTTTTCTTCCCAAGTCTCTTCTCTTGAATAATTTTCAGAATAATTTCTGGTTCCAGAATAATTTCTGGAACCAGACTTGTTCTGGAACAGTGTCGGCAGCTGGGGGAGGGAGGGAAGAAAACATTTATGCATGTCCAAGTGACCCAGTACAGGAAAACACTTGTGTGGCTGAGGAAAGTTCACAGGGAGGGGGCTGGTAGAGTTTGGGGGACAGGGCTGACCTGTCTCACTGGAGCTGTGGGTTCTGAGAGGAGCAGGGAGCCCTGGGCCCTGTGGTCCAGAGACTCTGTGGTGGGCCTGGTTCATTCCAGGAGACCAGGTCAGCAGGAGTGTGAGAGCCAGTGTGTGGAAGAAGCCAGGCAGTAGCTCCTTCACACAAGTCCTCCAGAAAGCCTGCCAGGCCTCGGGAAGTGTTGAGGGGCAGATGGACAGCAATCCCTCTCAATTGAGAGCAAGTTCAGGTTTTATTCCTAATCCTTGGATTTGGGTTCTAGATGTAGAGTGGAGGCTAGAAGTGTGTTTAAGGATATGCATACCCCTGCCCCTCTCCAGGACACACACTCACACCCCCTCCCCTGCCCCCGCATTCCCAAGCACACCACTCAGACTTGCACACAGACAGTCCCCAGTCCCTGTACACAGAGTCCACGCCACCTAAGGGAACACTGATGCTTATAAGAACTAGTTCTTTACCTGGAAAATCTCTTTCTTTAACCATACCCCAATCCTCATTTCTTCCAGGATATGGAAACAGCATGATTCTCCAGACAAAGCCAGGAAGAATGCTCTGATTTTCTTATGCAGATATTTCCTCAAGAGTGAGTGCTTCCAGAATATGTGCTGTTTTTGCTTCCACTTAGCATCATTCCAAATTACAGAAGTGAAAACTCCATATTGGATCATGCAGTGTAGCGTTTGCTCAGGTACTTTGTTCCCTTGGTGCTTTAGAAAAACAGATGGGAAACGGTGGTGAAGTCAAAGGCCCTATAAGCCAGTGGAGGGACATCTGTGGCAGAGCACATGCTTTGCTTGAACATCAATCTCTCAAGTCCGTTTTGCTTTGCAATTACAAAATTCTTAATCAGTGGAGGAAAAAAGGTTGCTGAGGTCAAGACCCCTACCGTGGAGTTTATAATGTGCTGCCTTTTGTGGATGCCCTTTTAAAAAAGGGGTCAGTTTGAAGAGGACCCCAGTCGACACTTTCCTCTCCTGGGAAATTGTATATATTGAATATATTATACATAAATTTCCTTCTATTATATTATTTCCTTCTATTATCTATTATACATAGATTTCCTTATCTGAAGTCAGTGGAAAGAGAAAGAAACAAAAAAGGTAATATTTATATCTTAGACAAGGAATAGTGACCTCACCTCAGCATTAGAGGGGCCACCTCATCTTCTTGGTCTTTGGGAATCTCCACTATCATTTATTCCTTGGGAGCTCGGAGGACACAGAGTATCTGTGAGCACATTGGTGTTTAGCCATGAATTACTGAGGGAGTATTCTGTCCTTGGGCAGGAGGGTAGAGTGGAGTTTGTGGATTAACAAGTACAGTGTGAGCTGCTGCTGGGCCATCCTTCTTACTCTAAGAATAGAAACAAAAATAGAAGAAAAGAATTATAGTTAATGACAACCTAAAGTATCTTGTGGGAAACGGACTTTGGCCCAGTGGTTAGGGCGTCCGTCTACCATATGGGAGGTCCGCGGTTCAAACCCCGGGCCTCCTTGACCCGTGTGGAGCTGGCCATGCGCAGTGCTGATGCGCGCAAGGAGTGCCCTGCCACTCAGGGTGTCCCCCGCGTGGGGGAGCCCCACGCGCAAGGAGTGCGCCCGTGAGGAGAGCCGCCCAGCGTGAAAAGAAAGAGCAGCCTGCCCAGGAATGGCGCCGCCCACACTTCCCGTGCTGCTGACGACAACAGAAGCGGACAAAGAAACAAGACGCAGCAAATAGACACCAAGAACAGACAACCGGGGGAGGGGGGGAAATTAAATAAATAAATAAATCTTTAAAAAAAAAATAATAAAGTAACTTGTAATAATTAGCCTACAAATGCTTCTAAACTTCAATGACAAGTTCCCATGGTGCCTCCCATTTGTTCTATATCTCACCTAAATTTCCAAAATTGCCATTGTCTTCTTGACATCTTCCAGATCATTTCAAGCTCTATGGAGACACAAATGCTAACCCTGCCGATACCATATGTTCTATAGGAATTTCCCTAATGAGTAATGACTTTGAATATTTTTTCATATGCTTATTGGTAATTAATATGTCCTCTGGAGAATTATCTGTTCAAGTCCTTTGTCCATTTTTAATTGGGTTGTTTTTCTTTTTGTTGTTGAGTTGTAGGTGTTCTTTTATACATACTGGCTATTTAAACCCATCCTGGAAGTAAGATTTGCATCTATTTCTGTAGGTTCTTTTCACTTTCTTGATAACGTCCTTTGAAGGACAAAATTTCTGACTCCTGATGAAGTTCACTTCTATTTTTTGTCATTGTTGCACATAGAATTCTGTACCTCAGTTTTTCCACCTGAGGAGGAGGATAGTAAATCAACCATGACATTTGTCTATGATTGACTTAATGTATGTAAAGTGTGTAGTGTAGATGCTGGGGAAGGTTAATTAAAGGTCCAGTATCTTGCCTGAGATCTCACAACCTAATATGACTCAGAGCTGGATTCACGCCTGGGAGCAGAAACTCCAAGGTCAGTGCCCTATCCATGAAGCACAGCTGCTGTGCCAGTAAATGACCACTTTATTTTAATCCTTTCATAAATTGAAGTGTCTGTCAGAAATGATGTAGAGGGATGTGAGCCAGTGCCCTTATGGGGAAAACTGATGATAGGGTGGAAGGGTGTAGCTGTGCAGTGGATGGGCATGACGGTGGTGCAGTGAGGCTATTGTGATGGGTGGTGCTGCTCTGCGAGGAGTAGGGTGGGGGTGGGTTGCACTATCCATGGAACTGGGGTGAGGGTTGGGGGAGGGAACAGATGAACTCTGGGGGATTAGTCATGTAGTGAATGGGGGTGACAGCAGTGCAGTGATGCTGTTGGGTTGGGTGGTGCTGGTTTGTGAGGGGTTGGAGAAGGGAGGGTGGGTTGTACTGTACATGGAACTGGGGGGAGGGTTGGGGGAGGGAGCAGGTGAACATGAGATTTGTGGGTATGTGGTTGAAACGACAACATTGAGCATGTTATTTTGGCAAATATGGAAGGGAGAGTTATTGGTTTAGGGTGTTGGGTGTGGGGAGCATGCAGGACAGGGCCCACCTGAGGCAGGCTTCTAGGGAGTGTGTGAGTGTTCATCCCATGTAGTATGTGTTATCAGAGGGTGGAGACCCACATAATGAGAGGGAAGGGGTGGCCTCCTGGGGAGTCCTGCTGTGTTCTCAAATAGAGTGGCAGGAGTCTCTTGAGATGGCAGGCAGTGCTTAAATGGGAGGACAGGTCAGTATATGGAGCCCTCAGTGTTGTTGTAAGCAATTATGAATCTCCTTCTTTAAGGAGTGAAGCATGATGCTTGCTCAGGTCCCAAGGGGAGGGGAGAGAGGAATAAAATAGGTGGAAAACGGGGCATTTTAGGGTGATGGAATTGTTCCACATGGTCTTACAGTGATGGATACAGGCCTTGTTAAATGTCATCAAAATTTATAAAAGTGTAGGGTCCAAATTATAAACCATAATGTAAATCATTGACTGTGGTTAGTAGCAATGCTTCAATATTTGTACATCAATTGTAACAAATGTACCATCCACATGTAAAATGTTATTGATAGGGGAAACAGGAAAAGGGGGAGGATATTGGGTATATGGGAATACCCAATATTCTCCAGATGGCTTTTCTATAACCTAAAGATTCTCTGAAGATACAATGAAAATAAGACACTAAGGGAATAAATGGAAGAAAATGTCACTGTACATACAAGACAACAGATCTTATAGTGATGAAAGGCAAAATGAAAATTTTTTTTAATTTTTAATTTTCAATTAAAAAATTTTTTTTATTTTTTTTACATTGATTTTCTTTATTTCTCTCCCCTTCCCCCACCCGTGCCCCAGTTGTCTGTTCTCTGTGTCCATTTGCTGCATGTTCTTTTTTTCCATTTCTGTTGTTGTCAGCAGCACTGGAATCTGTGTTTCTTTTTGTTGTGTCATCTTGCTGTGTCAGCTCTCCGTGTGTGCGGCACCATTCCTGGGCAGGCTGCACTTTCTTTCATGCTGGGCGGCTCTCCTTACTGGGTGCACTCCTTGTGCATGGGGCTCCCCTATGTGGGGACTCCCCTACATGGCAGGACACTCCTTGCACGCATCAGCACTGTTCGTGGGCCAGCTCCACACGGGTCAAGGAGTCCTGGAGTTTTTACCATGGACCTCCTATGTGTTAGATGGATGCCCTATCCACTGAGCCAAGTCCGCTACCCATTTGTTATTTTTTAAACTATCATTTTATTTTCTTATTAATTGTGTTCGGTTATTTCATTGGCTTCTTTTTTTGAAGAAATATTGCATCTAAAAAGGGTTCCAACTGTGGCAGGGGAGGATCATTGGTGTGGGGTGTCAATGATGGGGGATTCATGGGAAGAGGTTCACCTGGGGCATGTATGTGAGGCGTGTGGTCAGATGTTCATGGGCATTGTCACAGTGGGTGAAGAATCACACAATAACCGAGAGAACATTAAATTTCCAGTTCTGCCACATTCCCTAATGGGACAGCAAGAATCCCCTGAGTATAGGGGCAGTGACTAGTAAAAGAGGATGGGCCACTGATGGGCCCTTGATATTGATGACTGTACTTATGAACCTTCGCTTTTGAAATTGAAACTGAGCTTAGTGTTATAGGCTGCCTAAGAGTTACCTCCTGAGAGCCTCCTTGTTGCTCAAGTGCAGCCTCTCTCTAGCCAAACTCAACATATAAATGTACTGTCTTCCCCCTGGCATGGGCCATAATGCCCAGGGATGAGGCTCCCTTACACCGAGGGATTACTACCAAGCACCAAGTAGCAATGCAACTGGAAAAAGACATTGCCCGAAAGGGGGAAAGAGTAAAGACAAATGAGTTTATATGGTTAAGAGACTTCAAAGTGAGTGGGGAGATCATTCTAGAGGTTACACTAACAAACGTCCTAGTAGGATCTGATTGACTGCCACAGTAAATAATTGCATCAAATAGTTGGGTTCCTGAGGGCTGTGGAAACATCCAGACACTATAGGCAGGGTCTACATCTGAGGAGTTTGGCACCCCGCCATTTGGTCCTTCTTTGGAATTTATGCTCCCCAGCGTGACAGGGTTGGACTCAGTTGTGGTTTCCAAACACATGGCTCGTCTGCCAATTGTATTTGAACCTATAGTTAGTAATAGAATTGATAGGTTTATGTCCAGGAGACATATAGTTTTGGGCTTTCTATGTGCCAGTTGGGCTCCGAAACCCAAGAGATTTGCAACACCTACTCTCCTGTTCATTGGACTCACCAAGGACATCTGCCAAGGAGATGAGAATGGACAACAGCCATTCCAAAGAACAGACAGAGTCTGCAACTAGAAGATAGTCCCATCTGCCTGCCCCTTGTGATCTAAGCCTCCTCTCAATAAGAGACAGACTGGGAATCACCATTCCAGAATCCTGACAATTGGGGAATGAATGATGCAGTACAGTAGACTGCTACTGTTATTCTGTTACAGACTTATTGTAATTCTAGTAATGGGAGAACTTTTATCATTGATGAGGAAGCAGTGGCCACCAGAGATTCTGAGGGGAAGGAGAGGGAAAAATAGGTGTAATAAGGGGCCTTTTCAGGACACTGGAATTGTGCTCAGTGATGTTGTAGTGTCAGGTACAAGCCTTTATATATCTTGTCATAACTTATAAAATTGCATGGGAGAGAATTTAAACTATAATGTAAACTATGATCCCCACTTAGTGGCAGCGCTCCAATGTGTGGTCATCAGTTGTAACGAATGTGCCACACTAATGAGGGATCTTGTTTATGTGGGCAAGTGTGGGAAGGAAAGGGAGTGGGGCATTTGGGAATTGGGAAAGGGAAAGGTTTTCCTGAGCCCTTTAACCTTCCCAGCCCCTTGGGCCTTTTCTTTGCCAGAGCTCTGAGTGAGGGGTTAGGTGTGGCAGATTAAAACAATCATCTAGGCTGTGGAATTAAAAATCAGTTTGTCCTGTGGTTCCCCAATTTAAACCTTTCAATAGCCTTAAAATAAGAGTGGTTAATAATCCTATTAATGAATTTCAGGATGCAAATGAAAAGTCCTTGAAAGCTATGGAAGATCTTTCCTAAATTATGATTGAAACAAATTAAACAATTGTAATATATTCCAGAACCTAACATTCAATATGCTTTTAAGATTATTAACTGGAAGCGGACTTGGCCCAATGGTTAGGGTGTCCATCTACCACATGGGAGGTCCTCGGTTCAAACCCAGGGCCTCCTTGACCCGTGTGGAGCTGGCCAATGTGCAGTGCTGATGCATGCAAGGAGTGCCCTGCCATGCAATGGTGTCCCCCATGTAGAGGAGCCCCACGCACACGGAGTGCACCCTGTAAGGAGAGTCACCCAGTGTGAAAGAATGTGCAGCGTGCACAGGAATGGCGCTGCGCACACGGAGAGCTGACACAGAAGATGACGCAACAAAAAGAAACACAAATTGCTGTGGCGCTGACAGCAGCAGCGGACAAAGAAGAACACGCAACAAATAGACACAGAGAATACACAACTGGCGTGGCAGGAGGAAAGAGAAATAAATCTTCAAAAAAAAGATTATTCACAGTTTTAGAATTTTATTAAAGAATAGAAGTTTTAAGCCTTCTGTAAAGGAAGGAAAAAGAACATTCCTGGAATAAACTATTAAATAAAACTTGAGTTTTATTTAACTTAGGTGTACTCTCCCTACATTTATAGAATGCCAATTAAGTAAATTAATATATTAAGTCTTTAAGACAATGAAATTGTAAATTCATGTTTAATGGAATTAAGTTTAAAGAAGGAAATGTAGATCTGCCCTCTCTTTAATGAATAAAGTAAACTTCATTCATTGCTAATTTAAATTTTTTTAAAACAATTTATTCCCCCCACCTTTTTTTTTTTTTTTTTTGCACTTTCATCTGCTTCCCATGTCTTTTATTTAAGAGGCTCCAGGAACCAATCCCAGGACCTCCGATGTGGGAGAGAGGCATTCAATTGCACAAGCCGCCTCATCTCTCCAGTCTGCTGCATCTCTCAGTGTCTCTCCTCTGTGTCTCACTTTGTTGTGTCACCTTGCTGCACCAGCTGTGCGCAGCATGGGCTGTCAGCTCTCCATGTCAATGGGCTTTCAGCTCTAAGGTGCTCAGGCCAGTGTGCCTTTACCAGGAGACCTGGGAATTGAAGCTGGGGCCTCCTATTTGGTAGATGGGAACCTGGTCACTTCAGCTACATATGCCTCCCTAATTGTAATTTAATAAGCTTGTTTTAATGTGAAATATCCATTCCATGTGGTTATGGTAAATTATATGGAATATGGAAAAACATCTTCTAAACTGAAGCATTTAAATGACTAATTTCAGGAAAGCATTATTAATTAGAAATGTAAATTGATATTAGTAATGAAGGGTAACTTCATAACAGGGAAACCTGTCAGAGACCACCTCAATCTGCATGTTAAAGTGGTGGTATGGAAAGATCATTTTGATTGCGTTGGGAACCCTTAGTTTTCATAAATACTGGAGAAAGTAGTTTTTCCTATACTGCTAAAGTAAAATACCTGTTCATTTACGTATATGTTGCAAAAGTAATGTCATTTAATATGTTCTATAGTATATTGAAAGTATTTAGAAAGTATATAAAGATCAACAATACTGAAGTCTATCTCTTTTAAACTCTCTTGTGCATACAAACCTGGCTGAAATATCCTGCATGTTGCTTCTCCATTTGAGTTGTTGGCCAAGTTGGTCACTGACCTCTACAAAATACAGGTTTCTACCAGATCTCTGGTTGTGCTCCTGAAGTGGATGAAGAGTACATTGCAGCTTCAGACTCCTGCAGTAGCCAACAATGGATTGATAATGGCGAGATATACAATGGACATTGCCTCCATAGTGACTCTGTTTCATAGGGACAAGGGGCACTGTGCACCAGACACATGAAACACTGGAGCCTTACCTTCCTAGTCTCTCTAGGATCAACAGTGCTACAGCACGCTGGCTGTGTGAAGGATTTACCATGTGGAGCAACAATGATCAGAGTACTATGAGTAGAACTTAAGCACAATTGGCATTATGGCCTGCTCCCATGGAGAGATAACATGTATGGTATTGCAAACCTGGAGCTTAGGTCTATTAACTGCAGCTCAAAGAGGAATTTGTGCATTGATTCGTGCATTGATTAGTATTAAGTACTTACCTACATATTGATGAATATGATAATATCTCTTCAATTCTAGATCATATGCAGAAGGGTTTTGAACATGTTAAAAATCTTGGTAAACTTAATTCATTTTATAAGTAGGTAAGGAATGTAGCTGTAAGATAAAGGAATGGCTCTCTTAAGTGCCATCTTTATTTTCTTTGCCATGTGCTTGTCTTGCTGCCTATACTGTCTCTGTGAGTTTCTGTCTAGGGCAGGCCCTCTTCACATCTCCCCTAGCTGTCCAAAGCATAACCACTGCTGTAGGAACTGGGATTGAAGTTCATACCGAAACCTAGTAGGTCTACTACAATCTCTCCCTAGAGTTAACCAGCAGCATAAAAGAATTCAAGGAAGAATGCTGTTTCCATCAAGTTTGGGAGGAAGCAGCCTCTGAAGGTACCTGGCCTTTCTCACTCTTGTGGTCTAGTGTGTCATGACTGCACCCCTTTTTCGGTCTTTTTGCCACCATCTTCTTTATCTCTTTATTGGGACCATGGATTTTTAAAATTCGAATTAAGTTTATCTCTATGAATCAATGCCTTATTAACCATGTGGGGATTTCATCCAGTTCCAACCAGGATGCGGACCCATCTTCCCTCAAACACAATAGAAGAGCGAGAGAGGTTCATGCCCTGTCAGGCAGGGACTACTGCCCTAACCAGCAGGAAGCAACTACAGAAGAATGACCTTGGCCCCTCAGCACCCCTTTAAGAATAATGGCATGAACTCTCTGAGGGGGAGTTAAGACAGTTGAGTACAAGAAAATGAGGAGATGAGCCCCAGCATGGCCAACAGACTATGTGGCCATGAGACCCTACTGAGTCCTTGACCTTGACTTTCAGGTTCCAGTTGGGACTCTTTCCTGGGCTGAGGGGAGGCACTGCATATTCCAAAGAGTACTCAACTTTGGCCCCCGTTATTGGTGGGATAACCAATAGCAGCTTGGGCCCCTGTCATTAGCATTAGTAAGGGGAGGAAAAATTAATAGCTTTGAAGGCTACCACACAAGCCAGAGCTCACTTGCTCTGCATAGAAGAGCCGACACCAGTACTGGTGCTTATTTCCATCCTCCATTTCTCAGCAAGTTCTCTTCTTTCTCCCATTACTGAATAAAATCTTTTTCCTGGCCTAACTAAAAAAGAAAGAAAGAAAGAAAAAAGAGAGATTCCACAATAGATGCTACAGATGCACCTGTGAATAGGGTTTAGTGACTTCTGCAAATGACAGTCCACTTAGCAGCAGAATGTCCCCAGGGAACAGGAAGCCTGGATGTGCAATTCTGAAATCCCAGAATGTTACCCCTTTAGTAGGAGACCAACATTTTCATGGTTTCAATCCACACAATTCTTAGTAATGTCCATGTTTACAAGATGCTCAGTAAGAGAATCAAGGTGTCTTGTGGCTGGCAGGATTATTATGGGTAGATGGAAAAATTTAAATGATCAGTAAACAAAATTACATCTATTCTTTCTTGCTAGAGGTTATTTCTAAAATAAAGTGTTTAAATACAGTATGCGCAAAAGTTACTGATGACTTTTTAGACCATGTGATATACATAAGTTACTTTGGCAGATCTTTTATATGTCTGATAATAGGAAAACCAATTGTTGGTAAAATTGTAGGTCCCATTAAAATGACTCTGAACCTATATGATTGGGAATCTATAGCACTGGAAATAAAGTTTTTAAAAAATCCAAAAATAACTGCCACCACTAAATCCAAATTAAAAGGCTAAATAAAAAGAAAACTGGGGAAACGGACTTTGGCCCAGTGGTTAGGGCGTCCGTCTACCACATGGGAGGTCCGCGGTTCAAGCCCCGGGCCTCCTTGACCCGTGTGGAGCTGGCCATGCGCAGTGCTGATGCGCGCAAGGAGTGCCGTGCCACGCAGGGGTGTCCCCCGCGTGGGGGAGCCCCACGCGCAAGGAGTGCGCCCGTGAGGAGAGCCGCCCAGCGTGAAAAGAAAGAGCAGCCTGCCCAGGAATGGCGCCGCCCACACTTCCTGTGCCGCTGACGACAACAGAAGTGGACAAAGAAACAAGACGCAGCAAACAGACACCAAGAACAGACAACCAGGGGAGGGGGGGGGAATTAAATAAATAAATAAATCTTTTAAAAAAAAAAAAAACTGAAATCAAGTGCCTCATATGAATGGTAAGAATCATTGAAAATGCAGCAATAAAATACAATGAGAAACTAAAATTTAATTGTAAGAGTAAAATGCTCATAAATATAAGCTTAAGTTCAGAAATAAAATGGATTTGAATACATGTAATTGAAAACACCTTTAAAGATAATTGATTCTGAAAATATACACACATTTAAAGGTATTACCTAGACAAGATGGCAGTTGTTCCCTTCCAAAATAAGAGTTTAAGTAAGGGGCAATAATCAATAATCAGATGGAGAAAGAGACTAGAGAAGGACAGGTTCAGTGGAGAAAAGGAGTATGAAGACCCATACTTAAGAGGATATGAAAAGATCTTGCTGGGGAAGGGGGGAAAAGGGTTTGATGTTGGCTATATGGGAGTCCCCTCTATTGTATATGTGACTTTACTGTGATCTAAATTTTTTAAAGACAAAATTAAAAATTTAAAAAATTGTGTAGGCACAGAGGAAGGAATGGAAGAGATTGCCTTGACATTGTATGTATAGGGCAACATCTGTTACAGCGATAAAAGGCAAAACATCAAAACCAAAAGTTTATGATATTTTTCATTTTTTGGTACCCATTTATTTTTTACTTTAGTTTTTCTAAATTAGTATATATTTTGTTTCTAATATTGAAACCTATTATTAATCTATTTCATTTTCATACTAATCGAATTTGGTAATATATTAGGCTTCATTTTTGAAGACGTTTTGAATCACAGTGGAGTTCAACTGTGGCAGAGGAGGAACACTGGTGTGGGGTGTCATTGATGGGGGCACATGGTTGGGAGGGAGTTCTGGGCATGTATATAGGGTATATAAAAATGTGTGGGTATTCATTGGGTATTGTCTTAGTAGGTAGAGTTACAAACAACAACTGAGGGAGTGCTGAGTTCCCAGCTAGGGGAGCTCTGTTACATTCCCCAGCAGAACAGCAACAGTCCCCCTAGTGCATAGGGAAAGACCAGTGAAGAAGGATGGTCCAATGATGGGCCCTTGGTACTGATGACTATGCTTATGAGCCTCTACGCTTGAAATTCCAACTAGGCCTAGAGCTGCAGGGTGCATAAGAGTTACCTCCCGAGATCCTCCATGTTGCTCAAATGTGGCCTCTCTCTCAGCCAAACTCAGCATGTAAATGTGTTACCTTGCCCCCAGCATGCGACATGACTCATGGGGATGAGCCTTCCTTGTGCCAAGGAATTACTCCCAAGCAGCAGCTGGTGATGCAACTAGAAAAAGATCTTGAATAAAAGGGGGAAAGGGTAAAGACAAATGAGTTTATATGACTAAGAGACTTCAAAATGAGTTGGGAGGTCATCAGAGGGGTTGCACTTATGCACACCTCAGCAGGATCCCAGAGACAGCTAAAGAAGATACAACCCCAAGTAATGGTGCTCCTGAGGGTTACAGAGGCACACATGTTCTACGGTCATGGCAGATGGCTCTGGTGTTCAGTGCCTTGCCAGTGGGCCCTACTTTGGAATTTGTGCCACTGAGTGTGACGGAGTTGGACTCAGATGTGACCTCTCCACACATGCCTCTTCTCTTACTTTTACTGAACCTGTGGTTGGTGCTGGGGTTGGTGTATGCTCAGAAGACTTGAATCTCTAGACTAAGTACCAGCTGGGCCCTGAGCCTCAATAGAGTTGTAGTACCTACTCTCTTGTTCATTGGACTTACCCAGGTCAGCTAACAGGTAAGTGACGATGGTCAAATAACACACCAGGGGACAGAATATCTACACCTGCCAGCAGGAGAATCACATTCATCAGCCATTTTGGATCTAAGCCCCCTCTTGATTTAGAGGTGGAGTGTACATCACTATCCCAGAGTCCACAGAATGGTGGAATAAAATATGGGTTAGAGTGGACTTCCTGTTATTCTACTATAGAACTGTTGTGACTCTAGCGATGAAAGAAATGGTATCATTGATGTGGAGACTGTAGAGGGGAGTTGCTGAGTACAGGGAGAGGGAGGAAGCGGTGTGATATGGCGGCATTTTCAGGACTTGGATTTGTCCTGAATGATATTGCAGGGACAGATGCAGGACATTATATATCCTGTCATAACCCACTGAATGGACTGGGTGAGAGTGTAAACTACAATGTAAACTATAATCCAGGAGGTATAGCAGTGTTCTAAGATGTATTTACCAAATGCAATGAATGTGCCACAATGATGAAAGAGGTTGTTGATGTGGGAGGAGTGGGAAACAGTGGGGTGTGGAGTATTCAGAACCTGTTATTTTTTTTAATTTTTAAATTTTTATTTTATTTTATTTTTTTTGAAGATACATAGATCACAATAAATGTTACATTAAAATATATAAGTGGCTCCCTTGTCTGAGGGACCATAGATATTGTGAGAATCATTAGAAAGAAACTTCTGGTTGTAAAAGCTCACAATTAAAAATGAATGGAGTAACTGTGAAGGTTAGGCTAATGTGTCAACTCGACCAGGTAATTGTGCCCAGTTTTTGGCCAAGCAAGCACTGGGCTAATTGTAATACAAGGACATTTATGGACTTTAGTCACCAATGACTTTACTGCGTAGATGGCTGATTGCATCTCCGTCAGTCAAGGAGATTGTCATCAGCAATGAGTAGTGCTTTATCCAGTCAGCTGAATACCTTAAAAGGGGAAGTGTTTCCAGCATTCTGGGAGAATTTCCCAGGTCCTGTTTGGACAACCACCGTCTCCCGGAAACTCATCAAGAACCTTCATTGGACTTTCATCAGAGCCCTTGGTTTGCAGCCTGCCTGTGGAACCTGGACTTGTGCATCCTCACGGTCATGTGAGAGACTCTTAGAAAATCTCTTACTATTGACATATCTCCTATTGATTCTGTTTCCCTAGAGAACCCTGACTAATAGAGTAACCATGACTATCAGAAAGATGTCAGAATATTGAATTGTTATGTAGACTCACAGGTATTTTCCGTCTAAAATATAGTATATGTACTCTCAGATAATTGGATGTTAAGTGAAGGATTATTTCTAGAAACTGGTCAGAATTATGTTGAAGGAATACATTTTCTTCCACTATTTTCAGAAACAGAGAAGCATTTTAAGAGAAAATGCGTGTCCCAAAACTCCCATTTTTATTTTGTGTAGTGTATTGAACTCATAAAACGTTGAAATTGAGGCAAGTTCCTTACATCAATTTTCCCATGAAAACTCTTTAAAGAAGACAATATTCAAAAAACATTCTAATCAATGCAATCCCAATCAATATTTTTTATTTAAGCAAAATATTTTAAAGTTGTAATATACACTAATTTATGTTAAATCTTACTTTTTAAAGAATTTTCTTTGTCATTTCTGTTTAGTTTTCATATCCAAGGATAAAATTTTTGAAATGTTCTTTGATCTTATCTGCCACAGTGACTTTAGTTCATAGTTCTGTGATTCTTCTTAAATTTAAGTCTTCATGGTCCTACCATATCCATTTTTACCAAGATAAAGTAGAATGGCTGCAGCAAGAGTGTGAAACTCTCCCCCACTTTTCTCCATTAAGAAAATCTTTGATTGGTGTGGTACAGTGGTTCCTATTGTTGAACACATATTGAAGCATTGCTACTGAGCATGGACTATAGTTTACATTCTGCTCGACACAACTTTATAGGTTATGACAAAATGTGTAGAGGGCTGTATCTGTCATTGCAGTGTTATACAGGACAATTCCAATGTCCCTAAAATGCACCCATGTTGAACCTATTCTTCTCTTTCCCTCCCCCTCAGGACCTCTGGTGGCCGCTGCCTTTACAATGATCAAAGTAATTCCATTGCTAGAATAAAATAGTAATAAGTCTTTAATTGTATACTATTAAGTCTACTTTAGTCCATTGTTCACTCCCCAATCTTGAGGATTTGGGGATGGCGATACCCACTCTTGTTTCTAATTGAGAGGGGCTTAGATCCCATGGGGCAGATGGATGGAACCATCTTGCTTGCAGTTGCACACTCTGTTCCTTGGGATGGGTGTTGTCCATCGTCATCTCCTTGTTAGTTGTCCTGGGTGAGTCCAGTGAACTGGCGAGTAGGTGTTGCAACTCTGCTTAGATTCAGGGCTCAGCCAGCACATGAACAGATCAAAGATTTAAGTCTCTGGAACATGTATTTAAAAGTATAGTGCTAATTTTAGTTTTATATTTTCAAAGAAATCCTTTTAATTCTGAATTAGTGATATATTTTATTATCACACCCTTCTTTTGGTATAGTTGAAGGACCACACTTCTCTTATTCTATGTAATGTGATTTTTGTGGATGGTGTTTGTTTTGTTTTGGATGCTCAGAATGAGTTTAGAGGACCTGGAATTTTTCTTTTGGAAAACTTGTGGTAGAAGAAATTAGTATCCCTTGTCTACAATATTGAGCCTTAATATGATCCAGTCAATCTTTCTACATGCACTTGTAAGTTTTGGTCATCCATTTATCTATATCGACCTACATAATTTTTTTGGTGAAAATATTCCGTCGTTCTAATGAACTAAGAAGAGTCAAAACAGTGATTCAAAATCTCGTGTTTCTTCTTACTCTATCACATTGTTTCTCAAAGTGATTAGAAAGTCACAGACTTTCAAAGTCATAAAAAGCCTCTTCCACTGCTATGGCATAGATTCTTCCTGAATCGTTGCTTTCTCTTGATTTCTGCAGCCCCATTGTTCAGATCCTCTTGGACCCTTATTTCACCCTCCTTTACACTTCCTCCATATTCTCAGTTTAATATTAGTGGTTAAGGTTTTTTACTTTTGCTTTTTACCCCCTCCAGTCTTTTTCCCTTTGCAGACCTCTTATTTACCCACATTTACTTGTGCTTTGTATACACTTACCCGCAAGTCTGTAACATAAGCATTGGTTTTTTATCAATTTGTTTGAATCCAGCATCCACCCTTTTACTTTGGTAGCTTTTACATGAATGTCCCCTCCTTGGGTCTGATGTGTCTAAAAAGTAATTTCTTATCTTTCTGTGAAACCAACTGCTCTCTTGGAACTGATCTTGAATCTCACCTGGGATTGGAAACTCATATGTCATCCTTCACCTTATGCCCACCTTAAGAAATGCAGCATTTGCTTGAGTTCTGCAAATTCTGTCCTTTTAAAAAATTTTAGTACCACTTCATTGCCCCATGTATTAAGAGGTATTTATCTTTGCCTTCAAGATTTTTTTATTAGAGAGGTTGTAGATTTCCAGAAAGATGCAAAAGTGTTCCCATTTCCTGCCTCCATTTTAAACATTTTACATTAGTGTGGTACCTTTGTTACAATGAATGAGTAAATATTATTATCATTGTACTATTTTTTATAACCTTATTTCAAATTCAGAAAATTGTAACAGGAAAATGCAGCTCAACAAGTTATGGATTCATTCCTCCTAAAAAGTTCTTTCTCATCTTTATCTGCTCTAATTGCAAATTCTAACTCAGTTCCTGTAGTGATCATAAAGATACAGAGGTTAGTTACATGTCATAATTATGCAGTATTAATGAAAAAATAATGAAGAGAGAAACTGCTTAGTCCTATTCAGATTTCACAAAACCAAATTCCTGTCTTTTTTAAACCCTGAGCATTAATGTAGTATCAACCTTGCTTTTGCTAGGAAATTATTACAGTGGAGTTTTTAATTATAGTTCCAAATAATTTCTATTTTTCCATTGTATCAGCACATTCTTAATATGTATCTATCTTATTAACCACAATCTTCTGCCAAAATCATTGTTCTACATTCCCAATATTATCCTCCAGCTGTAATCCAACTAACTTTAATTTTCCTAAACACTGTTTTTGGCCACATTCTCATTCATAAATCATCAGTGTTAATTACATTCATTATAATGTGTTGCCATCAAGTTCAAGCATTACCATATATTTACATTTTACCTGATTAAGCATTCTATATATACCCAGCATCATCTTCCCCTTTTCATCCACATTCCATCTCCTACCAAACTTCATTTCATAGTCCCAACTCCATAAGTCTACTCATTGTATTTAGATCATATTAGTGAGGCCATAAAATGTTTCCCCTTTTGTGTCTGGTTCTTTTACTCAACCTAATATCCTCAATGTTCCTCCACATTGTCTTTGCTTCTGCAACTGATTTTTCCTTACTTCTGAATAATATTCCCGTGTATGAAAATACCAGATTTTGTTTATCAGTTCATTCATTGATGGATGGCTAGGTTTTTCCATCTTTTAGCAATTGTGAATTATGTAATTGTCCTATTAACTATAGTCCATAGTTTCCTTTAGGGTTCACTGTATTATGTAGTCTTATGGTTGTTTACTTTTAATTTTTATTCTGTCAACACATATAGCACCGCAAATTTCCCCTTCTTATCCACATTTAGATATGTAATACATTGGTGTTAATTATATTCACAATGTCGTGTTACCATCACCACTGGACATTAACAAAAGTAAGTGATCTTTTCACTTTCCAGTTTCTTCCTTCTTCACTCTGTAACAGTTCTATTCAGTGTGGACCATTTCCTCCTCATGACTTCCCTTTTAGCCCAAAATCATTAGTTGGTAGCTTGATCTATGCTTATTGGATCAAGTCCAAACTCCATTCTCTGGTTTTCAGACCTCGGGTTTTTTCCTTTTGTTTTGCAACATATGGTTTCTTCTTTTTTAATATAGGCATTTATGGCTATGAATTTCCCTCTTGGTACACCTTTTGCTGCAAAACCATAGGTTTTGATATATTGTGTTGTCATTTTCATTCTTTCAAGGTAGTTACTAATTTCTTTTGTGATTTCCTCCTTGACCCACTGCTTGTCTAAGAATATATCATTTAAAATGTATATCTTTGTGCCTGATCTGGTTCTCTGCCCTTAACTGATTTCCACCTTCATTCCATTGTGGTCAGGGAAATGCTTTTGTATAACTTCGATCTTTCTGAAGTCATTGAGAGTTGTTATGTGACCTAGCATGTGGTCTAGCCTGGAGAATGATCCATGTGTACTTGAGAAGAATGTATATCTCGCTGTATTTGGGTGTAATGTTCTGTAATTGTGTATTGGGTACAGATCCACTAATGTATAATTCAAAGTCTTTGTTTATTCTCTGTCAAGATGTTCTGTCTAATGGTGATAATGGTGTATTTTAAAATCCCCCTATAATTGTAGAGGCATCTATTTCTCCATGTAGTTTTTCCAGTGTTTACCTCATGTATTTTGATGCACTCTGGTTAGGTACCTAAATGTTTATGATTGTTCTTTGTTTGTTTTTTTGTCTTTATTCATTTTTAAAATATTACATTCAAAAAATATGAGTTCCCCATAATACCCCCCATAGTAACATTCTCCTCTATCATCATGAGACATTCATTGCATTTGGTGAATACATCTCTGAGCATTGTTGCACCTCATGGTCAGTGGTCCACATTATAGCTCACACTCTCCCACATTCCATCCAGTGGGCCATGGGAGGACATACAATGGCCAGTAATTGTCCCTGTGTTCTTGATAGAGTGTCCCTTTTATAAATATATAGTGTCCTTCTTTGTCTCTTAAAATAGTTTGCATTTAAAGTCTAATTCTCAGATATTAGTATAGCTCCTCCCACTGTTCTTTGGTTATTAGCTTGTAAAATTGTTTTCCAACCATTCACTTTCAGTCTCCTTTCATCCCTGGGTCTAAGGTGCATTTCTTGTAGACAGTGTATTGAGAGGCCATATTTCCTTATCCATTCTGCCAATCTGTGTTTCTTGACAGGTGAATTTAATCCATTCAAGTTTAATTTTATTACTGTCAAGGAATTACTTACCTTATCCATATTTTCTTTAGGTTTATATATGCTACATATTGTTTTTATTTCTCTTTAAAATGAGAAATTATTGCTCTTACACTCTCCTCCATCTCTCTCTCTCTTGTTTTTTTCCTTTCAACCTGCAGAACTCCTTTAGTATTTCTTGAAAGGCAGGTTTCTTATTGACATAATGTCTTAATTTCTGTTGATCTGTGAATATTTTGAACTCTCATTTTTGAATGCCAGCTTTGCTGTTTAAAGTATTCTTGGCTGACAGCTTTTTTCTTTTAGCATGTTAACTATGCCATACTACTGCCTTCTTGCCTCCCACGGTTTCAGATGAGAATTTGCACTTCATCTTATTGAGCTTCCCTTGTATGTGATGGATCTCTTTTCTCTTGCTGCTTTAGATATTCGCTGTCTTTACCATTGGACAATTTGACAAGTGTATGTCTTAGAGTAGGACTGTTATGATGTATACTAGTTGGGGCACGCTGCACTTCCTGGACATGTACATCCGTCTCCCTCAATAGATTTGGGAAGTTTTCAGCCATCATTTCCTCCACTACTCCTTCTGTCCCCTTTCCCTCTTCTCTCTCTGGGTTGCCTATAATGCATATGTTTGTGCATTTCATGTTGTCATTCAAATTCCTACACCCCTACTGGAATTTTTTCTATCTTTTTATCTATCTGTTCTACTATCTGCTTGATTTCAGATATACTGTGTTCCACATCATTGATCATTTCTTCTGCTTGTTCAAATCTGATGTGCTTCCAGTGTGTTTGTGATTGCTTGGCTTATGTCATTCATCACCATCATATCTGTAACCTATTTAATGTATTTACAATTTCTTCAGTATGTTTTCCCAGTGTCCTCTTAATACCCTTAATCTCTTCCTTCCCTTCATTAAGCTGCTCATGATACTTATTTGGACATGTCCGATTGTTGTTCCAATTTCTGCATTTCCTCCTGCATTTGAGTTTGTTCATTTCACTGGGCCATGTCTTCCTGTTTCTTATGATGGCTTTTAAGTTTTTGTTGTCATCTAGGCATCTGTGTATTTTGATGGATTTATTCAGTTGATTAGGTTCTCTCTCCTCTCTAGGTTTTTATTTTGTAGTTTGTGTGTGTTGTAAGGTTTCATTTTGACATTTCATTCTTACTCTCTTTCTTTGCTGTTGTCTATGTTCATTTTGACATTTCATTCTTACTCTCTTTCTTTGCTGTTGTCTATGTTCCCTTGAAAAAAATAGGACCAGTGAAAAGGAAAGAGATAGGAAGAGAAAAAAATAATAGAAAATAGTAAAAGGTAAGAGAGGAACCATACAAGACCTAGGAAAATGAGTAATTAATATGAGTAAGTACAAAGGAAAAAGAATAAAAAAGTAGAATGGAAACAATGAAATGAGTAACTGAATAGAGAAAAATATGTAGGATGAAGTCAAAGGCTGGGATGAGAGGAGAGGAAAGGAACAAAAGAGAGAAATAAAAAAAGTAAAAAAGAAAGAACTCAGAAAAGAAGAGAAAAACAGGAAAGATTGAAGACCAAGCAAAAAGAATTGGAATGAAAGAACAACAGAAAACAGAAGACAGCAAGATGCAGGAGAGAAAAGAAATAGTGAGGGTTAAAAAAAAATTCAGTAAATGAAAAAGAAACAGGGAAGTGAAGGAGAAACACAACAAACAAGAAAGAACACAGCAGCAACACATTTCAAAAAGGGGAAAGAAAGTAAAAGAACAAAAAACAAAAAAAACAGAGAAAAACAGCCTTCCCTCTTAAACCTCTAAAGATCCCCTCAGGCTGCTGGTGTTCACCATTAAATTAGCCTGCAGTCTGCCCTCTGCAAGTTTTGAACCAGGTTATAGTGAATTAAATAAGGAAAAATTTAAAAGGAACATAAAAAGAGAGAGTGATCAAGAAAAGCTACTATAAAAGGAATGTCTGTAGGATCCCTGTCATGAAGTTTCAGCTGGATACCTGGTAATGCATTGGGGTTTCAAACCAGGGACCTCGTATATTTAAGGTAGGACTTCTTCCAGTGAGCTAACCTGTCTCCTTAGGTAGTTAGCCTTTCACAAGGCTGTCAGTCCCCTTTCCCTTGGGCAGGGTTGATTCCTTACACTTTAGCCAGAGTCCTGCTGATTAGGCACCTGTCTCCTCCCTCCTCTCTAATGTAATTCCTCTCTCTACCTGGGTGGCTGGGCATGACAGTCTGCCTGAGAAGATCCCCCTCTCTTCTCCCTGTCGATTTGGTATCCCTTCCAATATTCAAAGGGGGCCAAGAAACCACTTACCACACTCCAGACCCCTATTCCTCCCAGGAAGCTTGGCTCCACCTTGGCTGTTTGCCCAGCCACAGGGGTGGGCATCTTACATTTTTCTTTTGGCTTCTTTGTCTCTCCAGTACCCTCCTAGAGGACTCAGAGTGCCTTCCCATTCTCTATATACCCAAAGCAGCTGGCAGGGAGGAAGACGTCTGCTCTCCTCTCAGTTAGATGCAATTCACCAGGAGTTTTATCCTTGCTTAATATTTCAGGGGTGGGGGAGGGAGCTCTTCTCAGCTGCTGGGAGGTTTAATAACTCACAGTGTGTTGTTTGGGCTTCTTTGTCTTTCTGTTGCCCCCTTTTCTGGGAGTTGTGAAGCAGTGTCCTGGTCTGCCATACCCCAAAGCTGTCTTCAAGGCAGCTTTTGGCTCTGTCCCCATTGTTTTAATGAGAGCTCTGTCTTACCTCCCTAATCCAATGGCCTGTTCCCACAATTCCTCCCAATTCATTTATTCTTACACTGCATAATATTCCATTATGTGAATGCACGTTTGTTTATCCATTCATCAGTTGATGACATCTGGGTTGTTTCCAACTTTTGGCAATTGTGAATAATGCTGCTGTGAACATTGGTGTGCAAATATCTGCTTTCAGTTGTTCTGGCTACATACCCAGTAGTGGTATTGCTGGGATACATCGCAAATTCAACTTCTTTAGGAACTGGCAAACAGTCCTCCACAGTGGCCTGTACCATTCTACATTCCCACCAAGAATAAATCAGTGTCCCGATCTCTCCACATCCTCTCCACTTGTTTTCCTGTCTTTTTAATAGTGGCCATTCTAATAGGTGTGAAATGATATCTCATTGTAGTTTTGATTTTCATTTCCCTATTGGTAGTGTTTTTTCATGTATTGTTTTGTTTTGCTATCCATTTATACTTTCTCTTTGGACAAATATGTATTAAAGCTTTTTCCAATTTCTTAATTGCATTGTCTTTTTATTGTTGAGTTATATCATGGATATTAAGCCCTTATCAGATACATGATAGCCAAATATTTTCTTCCATTGACATGGTTGCCTTTCATGCTCTCTACAAAGTCCTGTGAGGTTTAAAAGTATTTAATTTTGAGGAGTTCCCATTTATCTATTTTTTCTTTTGTTGTGTGTGCTTCGGGTGCAAGGTCCAAGAAAAAGCATCCACTGCAAGGTCTCTAATATGCTGCCCTACGTTTTCTTCTAGTAGTTTTATGGTCCTAGCTTTTATATTTAGGCCTGTGATCCATTTTGAGTTGATTCTTGTACAGGGAGTGAGATAGGAGTCCTCTTTCATTCTTCAGGTTATGGATATCCAAGTTTTCCCAGCACCGTTTGTTGAAAAGACTGTTTTGTCCCCTTAGCATGGCTTTTGTAGGTTTGTCAAAAACCAGTTGGCTGTAGAGGTGAGGGTTTACTTCTGGACTGTCAATCTATTCCACTGATCAATGACACAACCATGCTCCTTTGAAGACTCTAGCCTTGTAATAAGTTTCAGTTTCAAGCAGTGAAATTCCTCCCACGTGGCTCTTCTATTTTAGAATGCTTTTGGCTATTCCCTTCCAAAAGAATTTGGTATTTGCCTTTTCTATTTCTGTAAAAGTAGGTTGTTGGAATTGTGATTGGTATTGCATTGAATCTGTAGATCAGGTGCGGCGGCTTGCTCGGTCGGTAGAGGTGGGGTCTGGCTGCGGACGAGGGGTCAGTCCCGCTTGGGACGAGGGCTCGGTCCCACTTGGGACAAGGGGTCGGTCCGGCAGCAGACGAGGGGTCGGTCTCACAGGGGTTGCGCGGTTTGGCTGACGGGGTCGCCCGGCAAAGCTGGCAACGAAGGGGTTGCCTGGAGAAGCAGGCGACGAACTGGGGACAAGGGAGGCCAGGCCCTTGTCAGGGGCTCTCAGGACTGGAGGGCGCACGGCAGAAGAACTACCGCGGAGACGAGGTAAACACGCAAGTCCAACTTTATTGAGGGAGAGGCAACAGTTTTATAGGGGCTGGGGAAGGCTGATTGGTTGAAGCCACGCCCTGTTCTGATTGGTTGCCGGAGAAAGGTCATTGGGCGGTACTGGACGGGGGAGGGGTGGTGATTAGGGATTGGCTGTTGCTGTTGCTGGGGGAAGTGGCAGGGTTTAGTGATTGGTGGCTGCTGTTGCTGGGGTAGAGGGCAGACTTGAGTTTCCCACTCACGCCTGTCTGTTGCTGCTGTCGGGGGGGGGGGGGGGGGGGGGGAGGGAAAAGTGCAGACTGGATTTTTCCGCCCATGCCTGGCTGTTGCTGCTGTCGGGGGAGGGGAAAAGGGCAGACTGGAATTTTCCACCCTGCGCCTGCGCAGGGAGAAAGAAGAAGAAGGGTGCCGCCCCACAGGCATCGTGTGGTGCCATCCGGGAGGAGGGGCGGCCGCGGAAGCATGGCTGCCGAGAAGGGGAGACCCGAGGGCACTCTGCCCATGCTGAGCTCCCTTCAGGGGTGGCAGTGAGTCCGACCAGCCACCCTATTATGGGGGCAGCGGCTTGGCCTGCCGCGGCTGCTCCCCCACCAGGCCAGCAAACCACACTTCAGCCCGAGGGGTGACCGCAATCAGGTTGGGTAGGATTGACATCATCATCATATTTAGTCTTCCAACCAAGGAGCGTGAAATGTCTTTCCATTTGTTTAGGTCTTCATTGATTTATTTTAGCATTGCCATGTAGTTTTCTGCATATATAATTTACTGGGCATACCTTGTATGTGGTGGTTTGCTTCTCCATTGCTGCCCTTGGAAATTTCTCTTCATCTTTGACATGTGACATGCTGAGTAGTATGTGTCTTGAAGTAAGTATTCACATCTATTCTTATTGGGTACACTGTGCTTTCTGGACACGTAAGTTCATTTCTTTCATGAGAGTTGGGAAATTTTCAGGTCTTATTCCCTCAAATACTCTTTCTGCTCCTTTTCCCTTATATTCTTCTTCTGGAACAGCCATGGCATGTATGTTGTTGCATTTTGTGTTATTCAATTTTTTGAGCTCTTGCTCCAGTTCTTCCATTCTTTTCTCTGTGTTCTTTTGTCTGTCTGATTTCAGCTCTTCTGCCTTCTGAATCATCTGTTCTTTCATTTTTTAAAAAAGATTTAAAGCCTTTGCTGGTTTTGACCTGGAGCGTGGAGACTGCTGTGCAGCCATTCTCACCTCTGCCTGCACTGTGCCTTTGACCTGTGTGGTGTGCCTGCTCCCTGCATGATGACCCGGTGTAGACGAATGTCTTGCCCAGCCTCTCACCCATTTCCTGGTGGACCTCTGCTAAGACATTGCCCAGCAGCCAGGCAGGGAGGCATCCGGTCCCTGCCTGCTTCACTGAATCCACATCTCTGGAATGTAAAGCCCAGTCCTCTGCAGTGGGCAGGAGCTATGGGCTCCTGACCATTCTTTCCAGACTCCCCCTCTCCTGACCTGCCTTTTTCCACACCTGTTCCACCACAAGGTCTCTGATGTCTGCAGTGCTGAGCCCTGCAGGGATGAGAGCATAAATGAGCGGGTGAGCGGGCCTGTCCTTCTGCCACTGCTGCCTCAGATTAGGGTTCTCTACTTTTCCTAACAAGTTACTAGACCTAAATCCACACTTTACTTTCAATATTTTATTATTCTGTTTTCCTTGTCTCACTGTTGATCCTTGTGGTTCAGTCCTTTAAATTAATCACTTTATCATCATTTAAGTTATGTGAGAAAACAGAGGTAAATGTCAATGTTCATTTCTCAGTGATTTTTGGGAAGTGTTTCATAAAATTCTTACATTAGTGTTCATATCTTGTTGAATCTAATGTTCTAGAACCCTTAGAGGATAATATTGTGTGTATATGTTGTGTATTGAGGAAAGAGCACTGGACTCAGATTCCTAGTGGAGCCTAAATTTTATGCTTGTAAAATATTTTGTAATTCCATATATAATTTTCTTTATTTTTTGCCCTCATATTTAAATTTAGTTAAGGGAAGAGATGTGGCTTAGGTGATTTGATTCCCAGTGCATTCTAAAGAGGACAGCGAGCTGGTATGATGGGCAGGGGCGGTAACCTGATGCAACAAGATGACCCAAGAGACCAAGAAGAAAAAACATAATGAGAGAAATGACAGGGCAGGGCACGCAGGGGGCTTAAGTGATTACGCATCTCCCTCCCATGTCAGCAGTCCTGGGTTCTTCTGGGTGCCTCCTAAAAACAGCATACAGCAAGTGCAAACAATGAGGGGATGGGGAGAAATAAATACAGTCTTTAAAAACAAAAATTAAATTTGCTTAACTTTTAAGATCTTTCTTTTACAAGTAACATTAACTTTTTGTCAAACCAAGTATACTTTCAAGGAATGAATAGAACCAGCCTTAACTAAACTTAAAAAATGATTTTTCCACATACAGTAGAAGTATATCTTGTTTTTGTCAAACATGGTTGTGCCCCACATACACACTAGAAGAAAAGTAAACCTTCAAAACCAAGGTGAATTTTTAAATGTAGATTTTTTCTTTTTTTACCTTTTGTCAGCAGATTAGAAAGTTGAATCAAAAATCATTTGTTTTTATCAGACATTTCCCTCTTATTGTACTTATATATATCCTCACCTATATACATTTTAGTGTATAATTCAAAACATAGAACCAACAGATATTAAGTGCCAATCATATTCATATAGTTTTTAAAAAAGATTTCTCTCCTCTTCCCCCCCCCCATTTGTCTGCTCTCTGTGTCCATTTACTGTCTGTTCTTCTGTGACCACTTCTATCCTTATCAGTGGCACCGGGAATCTGTGTCTCTTTTTGTTGTGTCATCTTTGCTGTGTCAGCTCTCCGTGTATGTGTGGCACCATTCCTGGGCAGGCTGCACTTTCTTTCGCGCTGGGTGGCTCTCCTTACGGGGCTCACTCCTTGTTCATGGGGCTCCCCTACATGGGGACACCCCTGCGTGGCATGGCACTCCTTGCGCACATCAGCACTGTGCATGGGCCAGCTCCACACGGGTCAAGGAGGCCTGGGGTTTGAACCATGGACCTCCCATGTGGTAGACGGATGCCCTAACCACTGGGCCAAGTCCACTTCCCCCATATAGGTTTTTATTCCATGCAAACATGAATGACAGAAACTTATCATAAACTAACTGTAACCTAAAAGGTAATTAAATTTTTTGAATACCTGTGATTTCTAAGACTTAGTTCAGCTCAAAGTACAATTTGATAAAATAAGGGTGTCATGATATTTTTGGGGTTTTATCATTTCCTCATTCTTTCTCATTACAAATATGCATACATGTATATATGAATTTCTCTGTATGCATATAAGTATATATGGTTACAGTTTATCATAAATTTGATCATGCTTTTAACAGTATTTCTTAAACAAGCATCTAAACAAGTGCTTTTTTAAATCACAGTTTTTTAATCATAGTCTTTCATAGTTCCCTCAGGAGGCTAATTCACAGAATGAAAGAATGGAATACTTCTTATTTTTCTTTCAGAACTTCCTTCTGTTAGTATAGATTAGAGCCACGAAAGGAAGACACTGTTCATTTTATAATCAAAGGACGTTCACTGCTTCTGCTCTGATAGACTTCTCCTCCGGGCACTGTGACATGTCGGCTGCTCAGCCTCTGCAAGGCCAGGCAGGTTTGGGATCTCCCAACTTTGTTGCCCACAGTGGGAGGCAGAGAATGCCTCACCTAAATGGGGGTTGAAAGTGCCAGGCACCTGCTTCCTAGACTCCTCCCAGTGAGGGGCATTCGATGATCAGATGCAGCCACAGAAGCAGAATCCATGGAGTCAGACAGCTGGGGACCTGGGCCCTTCATTCCGACGATCCCCAGGGCAGCTGTGGTGATGGGTGGGCATGGTGTCTATCTCCACAGAGGGGTGTGTTGTGCACAGCCATAGAGTCTTGTGCTTAGTGGGGTGGGGTGGGGGTCCTCACCAGATGAATTGCTCCATGGGCTGTGGCATGACTCCTCTCTGAATTTATCTTCTGGTCTTACCTGGAAACAGGGTCGGGAGAAGGCATAGAAAGAAGAGAGTGTGTGACCTTCCTGACCTGGGGGGCAGAGGGCCCTGCTGGAGCTGCATTGTCGGGCAGCTGGTAGCAGTGCACACTCAGCTCCACGCTGCTTCTGTGACACGGGGCCAGTCGAGCAACCCTGGGTATGGCAATGTTCCCAGTTTCCACCTCCTTCTGCCCTTGTCCCCCACCACTTTCTATAAGCAGGGATCCCCTTAAAACATACATCACATTGTGTCAGTTATTGGTGAAAACCTGCTATGCTCCCCATGGTTTTTCCTCCCACAAAATTCTGATTTGGGGTTTATTTGCTCAGAGAAGCTAGTGCACGATGGGAAGCTGGACAGGAAGGGTCTAACTTGTTGGGGTCCCGCTGGCCCTCACCTCTTCTTGAGCAGTGCTGTGCCTTTCTGGACCCTCAGGTCATCACAAAAAGTAGAAGAGAGGGAGGGGTGGCCCAAGAGGGGAGTAGGAGAGGAGGGATAGTATTGGCAAGGCCACCTGTACATTCCCAAGGTCTTGACTATCCTTAGAACCTGGAATGAGACCAGGGGAGGTGGAAAATGGTGAGTGACTGTGGATTCATCATGATTCCATAAATGTATAAGTAAGCCCTCCCAAAAAGCACAGTCCAGGTGAGAGTGGGAGCACTGCTGTGTATGGTCCCCTTCCCCAGTATCTCGAAGGTTCAGTAGAGGGGAGAAATGAATCAGGACGTACTGTCTACCAAGTGCCCATAAACACCTGCTCCCGAAAGGGCCTTGAGGAGAGAAGGCTGGAGCCCCGTGGTCCCGCCTCTTCCTCAGCCACGGCAGGACCTCGCTGTCCATGAGGGAAGGCAGGAAGCAGAGGGACGGCCCAGGGAGGTGGGGAGGGGGCAGTCACTGTGACAGGAGCTTCATGGATCACAGCAAGGGCACCCCGAGGGAAGAGCAGCAGCAGGTGGGCGCTGTTGCACAGAGGCTCTCCTGGAGGGAGAAGCCTGTGTCCCCTCACCAGGGAGAGGACCCCCGGGGCAGCCTCCTGGGGACTGGGGGCCCAGCAGCCTGCAGCCCCTGCTCTCTCCAGGCCTGGGGCAGCACCTCTTTCCACCTGGAGGGCTGGGGGAGGTGGGAGCACAGGCTCTTTGGAGGACAGGACCCTACAGCAGCTTGCGGAAGGACATGCCCGACTTGGGGAAGGGGACAGCGTTCAGTGCAGGGGGTCACCAGCACCCCTCACTCTCACCTCTGCATCCTAGAGCAGCTGCTGGCCCCACCTGCTCATATCTGCACCAGGCCAGGTGTACAGATGCCCAGGCATGGGTCCCAGGGTCCTGAGGTGAGGGACAGGCCACGGGATGGTTTGCTTGAGAGGAAGGAGGGAGGAGAGTGTAGAAGCCCAAGGGGGCTTTGCAAGGGCTACCAGGGAATGCCATCACCAGGGCAGGACTCCAGGGATGCAGTGTCCACTTCCTGCTTGGAGCTGCAGAGAAAGGGGACCTCAGAATTTTATTTTTTGTCACGCATATTATTGTCCTTAGAGGGAGCCCCCTGTGCTGCCAGTTTTGTGAGAGAGCCCTGGTGCATCTCCCCCTCCTCCACTTCCTTGAACCATTGTAGAGGACAGGGTGGGAGAGGGAATTGCTGGGCAGGGAAAGAACTGAGAGACCCCAAAACCTCTGTAAGCATCAGGCCCCGGAGGGGAGGAATTTTGCCAATGACACCCAGCCTCCCTGTGTTCACCCTGCGGAAGTCACCCATTCTCCCAAAGAAGGACCTACCAGGGGAAGCCAAATGAGTTCCCCAAACAGTCACATAAGATGCCTCTCAGGTGGCCGCCCCAGCTTCACCGCCCACCACCTGCATCGGGAGCCCCCCTGAGCCTTCTCGCTGCTCCCTGTGATGCTTCCCATGCTCCTGCCTACCTGGGGGTCTCTGCCCAAACTAGAGATGGTATCGACCCTCTTCTTGGGTAAGCTTTGAGTAAACAGACTCTGCTCTCATTTGAATTCTCTTTATTTCTCCAGGATGAACTCCACTCTCCTACAAAGAGGAAGATGGAGAAGGCAGGAGAGGGGTGCAGGGCCCCAGGGGACACAGGCCAGTCTCTGCAGCAGTGTGGGTGGGGCGAGTGGCCCCCTGGCAGCGAGGCTCTGCAGGCCACTCCTCTGGGCCCCCAGATGGTTCCCTTCACCTTTGGAAGCTGAAGCCCCTGGATCTTAGGAGCCGATGCTTGGAAGGCCTTGTGGATGAGGATCTCCTCTGCAGGTGGACCTGCCGAGACCCGCCCAGCACTGCAGACCTCCGTCCTCCACGCCCTAAGCCCTCCAGCACACGTGGCACTCGTGCCCAGCAACTGAAACTGTTGTTCAGGTCCAACTACAGCTGCTGTGTCCACACCTGCTCATCTTCCCACTGTCCTTTCCGGCTCCGTGTGGCGCATGAGCTTGTTCCTCCACCGAAAGTCTAGTGAGAGCAACCTGGACTCTTCCCATGGTTTCCATTTTGGTCACTGCCTCTGCTTCTCACCACCAGAGGTGGGAGCATCTCCATGTGCTTTTTACTTTCAGGTTCACAATGGACTTCTTATTTTGCTGCCATCTCCCAGACTCAATGGCCAGCACCAGGAATCAAAGACAGCTCAAGCACAGCTGGCCAAAGCCCTCAGGCTCTCTGGACTGGGCCCCACAGATGCTCAATGGAGAGGCCAAGAACCAGGAACCCTGCAGCATGACCTCGTGGCCTCGCCACCCCACAGCAGCAGCACAGATGGAGTCCAAAAACAAAACATCTTGCCAAGCTAAGTCCAAGAGAGCTCTGTCCACATACTGCAGCTCCAGGAGCAAGGCACCTAGGGAAATTTTCCCTGCATTGTGTCCCCAGCCTCCTGTTCTAGCAACAGCCAGACCAGAACACACCCAAAGGAAACCTGTTCAAGGTTAAGTGAAGATATGAGGTCAAATTTGCCAGAAGGAGGTCATTGAACCTCAGCAAATACCGAGGGGAGAAACCATGGTCCACTCAGTAAACTTACCATGGAGGACGGAGACCAGGAGCCCCATGGAGCCACGGAGGAGATACAAGACACAATCACCCACAGCCATGAGTGGGACCTCAACAGCCACATGGGACTGGGGGATGTACATAGGGCAGGATGGGGGTGTGCAGAGGCCACAGCGGGCTCGCAGTGGGGGTCCAGTGAGGAGGACCCCAGCACCTCCACAGCATGCAGAACATTATCAGTACCTAAGGAGCTTCTGCTTTATCAGGCTCCCAGGATATGCGGGGTCAAGGGGAAGTCCCTGGGCCTCACCACCAGGCTGGGAGAGGGACAGGAGAGGGGAGCAGGCCCAGGGCACAACCAGCAGCCTCTGGGGTTCTGCCTGGGGGTGTGGGTAATGGTCGCCTGGGCAGTGAGGACCTACCCCCCTCCCCTGGTCTCCCAGCAGGAGCCTGGGAGCGCTTTAAACCTGAAGCAGCTTTGTTAGTCTGGCCACAAAGTCTGTAAAGGCCCTGGAGCTCCCAGACACCCTTTTGACCTGCATGCCATGGAGGCCCCAATGTGGCAGCCTGCACACCTCTACCCTCCACTGGAGGAAGTCCTCCTGGCCCGGCGTGCCACACACGCACAGCAGCCCATGGGGCCCCGTCAGGTCCCACTCGCAGCCAAGTGCATCAAGCACCCGGCAGATCTCCCCCATTATCTCTTGTGGCTCCAGGGAGATCGTGACCTTCATCCTCCACTCTGGGTCCTGTGACCATGGCAGGGCCCCCTGAGGGCCCACTTGGTTGTTCCTTCCCTGGTGCTGCTCCTTGTAGGTGCACCCTAGGCACAGGTGATGCTTCAGGAAAGTCCAGAATCTCCTCCAAGTACTTGGCTGGCCCTGTCTGTCGGGGGGAGGGGAGGTGGGCCGCCCCCTGCAGGGCAAGTTCTGCTGCTCACTCCTGACTTGGGGTGTTCCCCTGGGGATGGCTTCACCCATGCCAACAGCAGACAGATAAGTTCTTCCTTCAGAGCCTCCTTCCCTACCGCTGCTGATGTGGGAGGAGGCAGTGACCACAGGGACAAGCAGGGGACCCTCCTGATGACACTCCTTGGGGCAGGGCTTGGCGGCCTGGCTGGGCTTCACCCAGGCCATCCGGGTCTGTAGGTGCACATGAGGCAGGGCCAGGGGCCCTGTGGAGGAAGCCGACGTCTTGGAGGCTCCTGTCTCAGGCATGCGCTGGCTCTCCCAGCCTTATCCATGAAGGCCTGGTTGAGGCTAGTCCTCTGCAGGAGAGGATGCAGCCGGGTGGACCGGGGCAGGGGGCAGGCTCTGGTGAGAGGGCACAGAGGTGGGCTTCACCCACTCCTGGCCTGGCAGGGGTCTGGGTCTGCGGGGCACTGGTGGAGGTCTCCTGCTCCCATCTGCTGTGGCCCAGCAAGAGATAGATGGCCATGATCTCATGATATCTACCATCTTGCAAGGATGCCTGTATCTCCTCCTCTTTGTAGCCCATGGCTACCATTGCTACTGTTTGGTGGGGGTCCTGGCAAGCTGGGAGGGGCTCCACATATGGCCTCAATTCTGTGTGCTCATTACAGGTATTGACCACAGGTCAGTCATTATGTCTGGAAGGCTTGACCTCTTACAGGGATCCACTGTCAGGCACTTTTTGAGGAGATGCCTACAGTCCACAGACAGGTGGTCTGGGATGCATACCTCCCTGCTGAGCACTAGCTCCTGCAGGAGCTTGAAGTTCTGTGCAATAAAAGGGTGCTTCCTGCTGACCATGGTGCACAGAATCACCCCTAGGCTCCAGACATCCATGGCCAGCCCATCGTACGTGTGCCCCTTAAGTATTTGCGGGGGCAGTATAACACGGAGTGCCGCACAGGGTTTTCAGCTGCTGGCTGATGTCAAATGTGTTACTCAAGGCGAAATTTGCAATTTCACATTCCCAGCAGCATCCAAAAGGAGGTTCGCTGCTTTAAAGTCTCTTTGTGAAAGAAACTTCGGCTGACAGTACTAGACAGCAGATAAGACTTCGCGAAATTTTGCTTGGGCTTCTGCTTCTAATAGAGGGTCATGGGCCACCAGGTAGTGAAGGAAATCACGTCCGTGGGCGTACTCCATGATGAAATAGAGCTCCTCGGTGTTCTCAAAGACTTCAAAGAGTCGGGTGATGTTGGGATGGCTCAAGCTCTTCATTATGCTCACCTCTCTCAAGCACATGCAGAGGCACCTGGGGTCGTCATGCTTCTGTATAATTTTCACAGCTACCTCATGGCTCGTGAGTACATGCAGTGCTAAAAAAAAATCAAAGAAAAGGCAAACTTACCTATTGTTCTCAGCAACGGGTCCTTCTTCCGGTTGGTCTCCTCCTTACCTATTGTTCTCAGGACCCGTTATTTTTGAGGCGGGTCTCCTCAGCCCTCAAGGCAATGCTAAAATAATCACAGAAAGGCAAATTTAGCTATTCTCAGGAACCCCTCTTTCTTGAGGTGGGACTCCTCCTCAGCCCTCAAGGCAGTGCTAAAATAATCACAGAAAAGGCACACTTACCTACTGCTCTCATGAACCGGTTGTTCTTGAGATGGGTCTCCTCATAAGCCCTCAAGGTCATACAAATTAATCACAGAAAAGGCACCCTTACCTATTGTTCTCAGGAATGGATAGTTCTTGAGGTGGGTCTCCTCATAAGCCCTCAAGGTTATGCATGCTAAATTAATCACAGAAAAGGCACCCTTATCTATTGTTCTCAGGAACCGATTGTTCTTGAGGTGGGTCTCCTCCTCACCCCTCAAGGCAGTGCTGAAATAATCACAGAAAAGGCACCCTTACCTACTGTTGTCAGGAACCTGTTGTTTTTGAGGTGCATCTCCTCAGCCCTCAAGGCTGTGCTAAAAAAGAAAAGGCACACTTACCTAGTATTCTCAAGAACTGGTCATTCTTGAGGTGAGACTCCTTTTTCAGGAACCCATCTTTCCTGAGTTGGGACTCCTCCTCAGCACTCAAGGCAGTGCTGAAATAATCACAGAAAAGGCACACTTACCTACTGCTCTCACAAACCGGTTCTTTCTTGAGGTGGGTCTCCTCATAAGCCCTCAAGGTCGTGCTAAATTAATCACAGAAAAGGCACCCTTACCTATTGTTCTCAGGAACCTATAGTTCTTGAGGTGGGTCTCCTCCTTAGCCCTCAAGGCAGTGCTGAAATAATCACAGAAAAGGCAGACTTACCTACTGTCCTCAGGAACCGATAGTTCTTGAGGTGGGTCTCCTCATAAGCTGCGGTCACCCCTCGGCTGAAGTGTGGTTTGCTGGCCTGGCGGGGGAGCAGCCACGGCAGGCCAAGCCCCTGCCCCCATAATAGGGTGGCTGGTCGGACTCACCGCCACCCCTGAAGGGAGCTCGGCATGGGCACAGAGTGCCCTCGGGTCTCCCCTTCTCGGCAGCCATGCTTCCGCGGCCGCCCCTCCTCCCGGATGGCGCCACACGGTGCCTGTGGGGCGGCACCCTTCTTCTTCTTTCTCCCTGCGCAGGCGCAGGGCGGAAAAATCCAGTCTGCCCTTTTCCCTCCCCCCAACAGCAGCAACAGCCAGGCGTGGGCGGGAAACCCAAGTCTGCCCTCTACCCCAGCAACAGCAGCCACCAATCACTAAACCCTGCCACTTCCCCCAGCAACAGCAACAGCCAATCCCTAATCACCACCCCTCCCCTGTCCAGTACCGCCCACTGACCTTTCTCCGGCAACCAATCAGAACAGGGCGTGGCTTCGACCAATCAGCCTTCCCCAGCCCCTATAAAACTGTTGCCTCTCCCTCAATAAAGTGGACTTGTGTGTTTACCTTGTCTCCGCGGTAGTTCTTCTGCCGTGCGCCCTCCAGTCCTGAGAGCCCCTGACAAGGGCCTGGCCTCCCTTGTCCCCAGTTCGTCGCCTGCTTCTCCAGGCAACCCCTTCTTTGGCGGCTTTGCCGGGCGACCCCGTCAGCTGAACCGCGCAACCCCTGTGAGACCGACCCGTCGTCTGCTGCCGGACCGACCCCTCGTCCCGAGCTGGACCGACCCCTCGTCCGCAGACAGACCCCACCTCTACTGACCGAGCAAGCCGCTGCAATAAGCCCTCAAGGTTGTGCTAAATTAATCACAGAAAAGGCACCCTTACCTATTGTTCTCAGGAACCGATAGTTCTTGAGGTGGGTCTCCTCATAAGCCCTCAAGGTTGTGCTAAATTAATCACAGAAAAGGCACCCTTAACCTATTGTTCTCAGGAACCGATAGTTCTTGAGATGGGTCTCCTCCTTAACCCTCAAGGCAGTGCTGGAATAATCACAGAAAGGGCACATTTACCTACTGTCCTCAGGAACCCCTCGTTCTTCAGGTGGGTCTCCTCCTTAGCCCTCAAGGTAGTGCTAAAAAAATCACAGAAAAGGCACCCTTACCTATTGTTCCCAGGAACCTGTTGTTTTTGAGGTGGGTCTCCTCAGCCCTCAAGGCTGTGCTAAAGTCAGAAAAGGCACACTTACCTACTATTCTCAGGAACTGGTCATTCTTGAGGTGAGACTCCTTTTTTAGGAACCCGTCTTTCTTGAGTTGGGACTCAAGTTGGGACTCCTCCTCAGTCCTCAAGGCAGTGCTAAAATAATCACAGAAAAGGCAAACTTACCTACTGCTCTCATGAACCGGTTGTTCTTGAGGTGGGTCTCCTCATAAGCCCTCAAGTGGGAATGCAGAAGGATCCAACCATTTTGGAGGACAGTTTGGCGGTTTCTCAAAAAATTAACCATAGATTTGCCATATGACCCAGCAATTCCACTGCTGGGTATATACCCAGCAGAACTGCAAACAAGGACACAAACCAATATATGCACACCAATGTTCATAGCAGCATTGTTCACTGTTGCCAAAAGTTGGAATCAACCCAAATACCCATCAACAGATGAGTGGATCAATAAAATGTGGTATATGCATACAATGGAATACTACTCGGCTTTAAGAACAAATACACTACAAACACACGTGATAACATGGGTGAATCCTGAGAACCTTATTTTGAGTGAAGCAACCCAGGCATTGAAGGACAAATACGACATGACCTCAATGATATGAAATAAGTAAACCAAGCTGCCTCAGAGAGCTAGTGACTGGAAGGTAGGCTTACAGGGAATTGGGGGGTAGAGGAAGGATGTAAGCTGACATCTACATGGGTGAAATCTATGATAAGCTGGAGGTAAGTATATGTAAAAGGAAAGGATAAAATGGCATAGGGTTACTTTTGGGTGGGGCTTTGTGGGATTGTGGGGGGCTAGGGATGGGCGGATGGGTAACATTGCCCAGGAAATTGGGGGGAGGGTGGGGCAACACACAAACATAGGAGATTGTCAGGTGTTGGTTGAGAGTATAATGCTAAGAAAACATTTTCAAAATATAATTAGGAAAATTACCTGTTTAAGATACTCAAAGGGGATAATCTGATGTAGGACAGACTCTGAGGGAATATGTGAATGCTCACTTTGCCAGAGTGGGTTATACCATTGGGTAGAGACCCATATAATGAGAGTAAAGGTATACCCACATCCTGCGGAGGACTAATGCCATCAAATAGAGGGAACTGTATCTCTCAAGAGAAATGGTGGCTCCCAGGGCATTAGGGCAGTTGAGCAAGTCAAGCCCTCAACACTGTTGCAAGTATCTCTGAACATGGCTCCTCAAGAAATGAAGATTGACTGTCACTGTGGGCCCCAAGGGGAGGGGGAAATAGATATTGAATAGATGGAACCAAAGCAAATGTGAGGGCAAAAGAAGTGTTTCACAAGAGTACACAAGGATGGGTATAAAACATGTAATATTACACCAAAAACATATAGGGGACAACAGACTAATGTAAATCATAATGTAAGACATAGGATAACTAAAAAATTTAGAAAACTGTATAGCCTGAATATAAACCACAATGTAAACACAAATGTTACCTTCTTTGAAAGCTATTGTCTCAATATCTGTACATCAGTTTCAGTAAATATGATATGAATAAGTTAAAAGATTATCGCTGTGGAAGGGAAAAGGTTTTATAATGGATATGTGGGAGTACTGTATATTGTTTATATGAATTACTGTGATCTAAGGCTCTTGTGAAGAGAAGCTCAATAATTAGGAAAAAAAGAAAAGAAAAAGGATGTAGAATTTTTCCAAATCAATATGTATTCTATATCTAACCTTTAAACTCATCGCTATATTCCATTTTACTAGTAAGCGAACCTGACATTATATTGGGCTTCACTTTTCAGGAAGTTTTGAATCACAGATTGGTTCAATAGTGGCAGCAGAGGAATACTGGTATGGGATATATGGTTGACAGGGAGTTATACAGGGCATGTGTCCAGGGTGCATGGAAACGTTTGGATATACTCATAGTGGAAACAAAAACAACAGCTGGGGGGGGTACTGGGTTCCTGGCCGGGGGGGGGGGCTCTGTCATGGTCCCTAGGGGGGCAGCGGCAGTCCCCCAGGTGCAATGGTAAGGACCAGGAAGGAATGAGGGTCCAACAGTGAGGCCCTGATATTAATGACTATGCTTGTGAGCCTATACACCTGAAATAAGAACAAGGCCTAGAGCAGCACTGTGCCTAGGAGTTCCCTCCTGACAGCCTCCATGTTACTCAAATGTGGCCAGTCTTGAAGCCAAACTCGGCATGTAAATGCACTGCCTTCCCCCCAGCATGGGACATGACACCCAGGGATGAGCCTCCCTGGTGCCAAGGGATCACTACTAAGTACCAGCTGATGACATAACTAGAAAATGACCTTGAATTAAAGGTTCAACGCGGACCACCAGAATATCCCTGTCTACATATAATAACAGGAGTTAAAAATGCTGTTTGACCTAAATTAAGGGGGAAATGGAAAGGACAAATGAATTTATATGGTTATGAGTCTCTAAAAAAGAGTCTGGAGGTTGTCAGAAGGATTGCCCTTATGCACACCTGAGCAGAGTCTCAGAGACAGATAAAGTAGATACAACCCCAGGTATTGGTTCTTTTGAGGGCTAAAGAGACCGACAGGTTTTATGGCCAAGGCAGATGGAGCTCACTGCCATGTCAGTTGGCCCTTCTTTGGAGTTTTTGTTTCTGCGTGATGGAGCTGGACTCAGATGTGAGCTCTTTTCACAAGCCTTTCCTGTTACTTTACTGGAATTGTAGTTGGTGCTGGGGTTTAAGATATATCTAGGGGATCTGAATCTCTGGACTGACAATATGACAGCCAGGCCCTGAATCTCAACAGACTTCAGTTCCTACACTCTGATTTATTGGACTTACCCCACTCAGCTAACGTGGAGTTGAAGAATGTCAACCACCACACCGTGGAGCCTAGAGTGCCTACAACTGAAAGCAGGAGGATTGCATCCAGTATCCATGTGGAATCTAAGCCCCCACTCGACATAGATGTGGCATGGCCACAACCAATCCAAGGTCCACAGGAAGGAGGAATACAGTAAGGGTTCAAGTGGACTTACTGATATTCTATTCATGAACTATTGTGGTTAGTAATCGAGAAAATGTGGCATTGGTGTGGAAAAAGTGGCCATGGTGGCTGCTGGGTGCAGGGAATGGGAGGAGGAGATCAGATGTGGAGGCATTTTGGAGACTTGGTGTTGTCCTGGGGAGTGCTACAGGGACAGTTACCGGATATTGTAGATCCTCCCAGGGCCCACTGGATGGAACATGGGAGAGTATGGGCTGTGATGTGGACCATTGACCATGAGGTGCAGCGATGCCCAGAGATGTACTCACCAAATGTAATGGATGTGTCATGATGATGGGGGAGAGTGTTGCTCTGGGGGGAGTGGTGGGGTGGGGGTGGTGGAGGTGAATGGGGACCTCATATTTTTTTAATGTAATATTTTTTAAAAATGAATAAAAAAAATAATAAACCAGTGAAGAGCAGTCCTAGCCCACAGGTCATCAAAAACAGCTTCCTGGGTAAGCGGACCGTGAGCCTCAGCTGCAGGGCCTTCTATGGGGCCAGCAGGTCCTGCACAATGGCTCCATGTGAGGTCATCCAAGAAATGGGTGAATCCAGGCTGTGGCCATTCTTGGGGGGTTCTCCTCACTTTCTGGTCTCAGAAACACTCTACACTTGTCACAAAATTATAGAGGATCCCACAGAACTGTGGGTTTATGTGGGTTCTATCTCTTCCTAGTTCCTTATCAGAAATTATAACCTACAATGCCACAGTGGCATCTACATTTCTAGTTTGAAAACCTTAATGATATCTGGCTTTGAAAGAGCTCAGAATATCTACATTGGAAATATCCATTTCTTTTTCTGTAACTCTATACGCTCTGACTCAAAGTGATCTACAACTCAAGTGATAGCATGGTTCTCTCTGAAAATGTTCTGTTGCTTAAAGCACAATAAGGTACATTATTGGCATCTATAATGCTGAGGGAAAGATTGCTTTCATCCTACTTTCATTTCTTACTTTCAGTTTTGCCCACGTTCTCTGTTGTAGCTGTCTCCCTTCCACAAGCCAGAAAACTCACTGGAAGACCTCCTTTTTCCTGTCTTTACAAGTAGAGAGTGAAGCTGTGCATGAAGAAAGCAAGTCTTCTACCCTTTCTTCAAGTCAGCAATCTGTGCTCTGTCTCCCTCTTACTCAGCGTGGTGGTGGTGTCTGGGAGGTACACATGGCACTGACACCTCATGGGAGAGAATGGTAATTCCTACATGATTCTTAAAAGCTTCTCTGAAGTATAATATCGCTATGCCACTTGGCTTTGTAAGTCTTCAATCTTTTTGATACCTCAATTCTTTCATTATTGCCTACTTTCATACTGATTTATGAAGTGAACCATTTTTAGTCCCTTCTCAATTCTTTCTCTGTATATTTTTCAGGTGATTGTTTTGTGGATACAGGGGGCTTATATTCAACATCCTAACTCAACAACAATACTTTGATGTTGATGTGGGCTATGGGTGGGAGGCTCTTTGTCTCTTCAGAGATGACCTAAGCTGTCTGACTTTTGGGTGTGAAACGGTAAGAGGCTGCAGTCCTGCCCTTGGTGACCCTGACAACGACTCCAGTCACAGGAAACAGTTTAACAATGCAAGGCCTATAAACTAAATATTCAGGGGAAACGCAAACCAAATATGCTAAAGGCTTATCTAGAATGTATGAAGTCCATGCTAAAAGCTTACCTAAGATGTGGAAGATATATATGCTAATTCAAGCCTATTGAGAACTGAAACAAAGGGACCACTTAAACTTTCCTCTCTGTATAAAAGAAACTCGAAAGTCTTGTTCCAGGCTTGGGATTAAAACAGAAAGCTCCTGAGTCCGGTCGGCTGTCAGTAAACCATTTTTCCTTCTCAAAATCATTCCTGAGTCCTGGCCTCTCTATGCACAAATAATTGAACCTCTCTCAAATTCTACAACATTTATGGAGGCTTGTCCAGGATTGCAAACAAAGGCCAGAGATAGTAGCAGTTTGCTGCCCCTTCCAATTCCCCAAGGAAGCCGGGAGGACTCGGGTGAACCCCAAGTCTGGGCGCCCCTGGATTAAATTTAATCCAGAAAAGATGTGGGCTCCACCGGAATCTTCCCAATGAAAATCAAGGGCAATGGAAGGTTTGAAGAGAAGGATTCTGAGAATGAAAGAGAACTCCAAACATGGAAGAAGGTAAGACTCCCCAGCTGAGCACAGACTGGAATGCCCTAGCTTTAATTGCTAGGAGGAGGAGGCTGATCACCTCCCGAAAGAACCCTAGTAGCCCCAGAAAATTGGGGGGAAGCCATTCTCTCTAGGTCTGGAAAAAGGAGAAAAACTGGGAAAAAGCCCTGGTGTTTTGGGTTTGTCTAACTGCATGTTAGAATCTGGTACTGGTCTCACATCCACTGAAGGAATGGAGGCTTGATTTTAATAGGAAGGGCTATTTATAGGTTTGAGTCCTAATGTCCTGGAGAAAAACTGGGGAAAAGCCCTGGTGTTTTGGGTTTTTCTAATTGCATGTTGGAATCTGCTACCGGTCTTATATCCACTAAAGGAGTGGAGGCTTGATTATAATAATCAAGTTGCAAAACAATAGGAAAAAGCCCAAGGAGGTCTGTTTGGACTTGATCCAATATGCACAGATAAAGCTACTAACTAAAGAAAGTCATGAGGAGGAAATGGCCCACACTGAATAGAACTGTTACAGACTGAAGAAGGAAGAAACTGGAAAGTGAAAAGATCACTTACTTTTGTTAATGTACAGTGTGATGGTAACACGACATTGTGAATATGCAACAGGTTTTATGAAATCTGAATAGGACTAAGCAGTTTTTCTCTTCATTATTTTTTCATTAATACTGCATAATTATGACATGTAACTAATCTCTGTATCTTTATGATCACTACAGGAACAACTGAGTTAGAATTTGCAATTAGAGCAGATAAAGATGAGAAAGAACTTTTTAGGAGGAATGAATCCATAACTTGTTGAGCTGCATTTTCCTGTTACAATTTTCTGAATTTGAAATAAGGTTATAAAAAATAGTACAATGATAATAATATTTACTCATTGATTGTAACAAAGGTACCACACTAATGTAAAATGTTTAAAATGGAGGCAGGAAATGGGAACACTTTTGCATCTTTCTGGAAATCTACAACCTCTCTAATAAAAAAATCTTGAAGGCAAAGATAAATACCTCTTAATACATGGGGCAATGAAGTGGTACTAAAATTTTTTAAAAGGACAGAATTTGCAGAACTCAAGCAAATGCTGCATTTCTTAAGGTGGGCATAAGGTGAAGGATGACATATGAGTTTCCAATCCCAGGTGAGATTCAAGATCAGTTCCAAGAGAGCAGTTGGTTTCACAGAAAGATAAGAAATTACTTTTTAGACACATCAGACCCAAGGAGGGGACATTCATGTAAAAGCTACCAAAGTAAAAGGGTGGATGCTGGATTCAAACAAATTGATAAAAAACCAATGCTTATGTTACAGACTTGCGGGTAAGTGTATACAAAGCACAAGTAAATGTGGGTAAATAAGAGGTCTGCAAAGGGAAAAAGACTGGAGGGGGTAAAAAGCAAAAGTAAAAAACCTTAACCACTAATATTAAACTGAGAATATGGAGGAAGTGTAAAGGAGGGTGAAATAAGGGTCCAAGAGGATCTGAACAATGGGGCTGCAGAAATCAAGAGAAAGCAACGATTCAGGAAGAATCTATGCCATAGCAGTGGAAGAGGCTTTTTATGACTTTGAAAGTCTGTGACTTTCTAATCACTTTGAGAAACAATGTGATAGAGTAAGAAGAAACACGAGATTTTGAATCACTGTTTTGACTCTTCTTAGTTCATTAGAACGACGGAATATTTTCACCAAAAAAATTATGTAGGTCGATATAGATAAATGGATGACCAAAACTTACAAGTGCATGTAGAAAGATTGACTGGATCATATTAAGGCTCAATATTGTAGACAAGGGATACTAATTTCTTCTACCACAAGTTTTCCAAAAGAAAAATTCCAGGTCCTCTAAACTCATTCTGAGCATCCAAAACAAAACAAAACAAAACACCATCCACAAAAATCACATTACATAGAATAAGAGAAGTGTGGTCCTTCAACTATACCAAAAGAAGGGTGTGATAATAAAATATATCACTAATTCAGAATTAAAGGATTTCTTTGAAAATATAAAACTAAAATTAGCACTATACTTTTAAATACATGTTCCAGAGACTTAAATCTTTGATCTGTTCATGTGCTGGCTGAGCCCTGAATCTAAGCAGAGTTGCAACACCTACTCGCCAGTTCACTGGACTCACCCAGGACAACTAACAAGGAGATGACGATGGACAACACCCATCCCAAGGAACAGAGAGTGTGTGCATCTGCAAGCAAGATGGTTCCATCCATCTGCCCCATGGGATCTAAGCCCCTCTCAATTAGAAACAAGAGTGGGCATCACCATCCCCAAACCCTTAGATTGGGGAGTGAACAATGGGCTAAAGTAGACTTAGTAGTATACAATTAAAGACTTATTGCTATTTTATTCTAGCAATGGAATTACTTTGATCATTGTAAAGGCAGTGGCCATGAGAGGTTCTAAGGGGGAGGGAAAGAGAAGAATAGGTTCAACATGGGTGCATTTTTGGGACACTGGAATTGTCCTGCATAACACTGCAATGACAGATACAGCCTTCTACACATTTTGTCATAACCTATAAAGTTGTGTCGAACAGAATGTAAACTATAGTCCATACTCAGTAGCAATGCTTCAATATGTGTTCAACAATTGGAACCACTGTACCACACTAATCAAAGATTTTCTTAATGGAGAAAAGTGGGAGAGAGTTTGAGACTCTTGCTGCAGCTGACGATGGCTCAAAATGGCGAGATGTACAATGATATCACCTCCAGACTGGCACGGTGTCATGGTGCTGAAGGGCACTATGCACCAGGCTGGTGGAATACTGGAGCCTGCCTTCCTAGCTCTTCTCTAGGGTCAATGGTGCTGCATCATGCTGGCTGGATGAAGGGCATACCAAGTGGAGCAATGATTACCAGAGTCATGTAAGTAGAACCTAAACGCAATTGACACTATGACCTCCTCCCATGGAGAGAGAACATGTATGGTATTGCAAACCTGGAGCTTAGACCTCTTAATTGGCACTCAAAAAGAAACTTATGCATTAGTTGGTGCATTAATTGGTAATGAGCACAGTACCTATATGCCTAATGATTATATCAAGACATTTCTGTTCTAGATCATATGCAGAGGGATACTGAACATGTTAAAAGGTCCTGGTCAACTTCATTTTCTAAGTAGTTAATGAAAGGCATGCTTAACCCAGGGTCTCTTCCTAGCCCTTATTCCAAAACCTGTCCCACTCATATCCTGGGGTTGACTGGCAAACCCACATGCCATCCTACCAGGGTTAAGCATTTCCCCACCAGGAAGGAAATGGCAAACAGGTGGCTCCATGGGGTGTAGGTCAAAAGGCTATCTGGGAGCTCCTTTAGAGACACTGCACCCACACTAACAAAACTGCTTCAGCTAAAGCAATTTCATGTTCCATCTATTCTTCCCTACTCCTCCTCTCATGACCTTTGATAACTACTATTTTATATCGATTTTACAAGTTCTTCGGTTACACATGCTAATAACTACAAGAGCAGTAAATCTACAGTGGCCCATGGTTGCACTCCCCACTTTGTTTATCCCTCAGTCTTGAGGTATTGGGGGTGACATCGACTCTGCTTAAGAGTGAAAGGGGGTTTAGATCTTATTCAGCAGATAGAAGGAATTGTCTTGCTTGAAGTTGTATATACTCTCTTTGGGTTTTTTTGGATGGGGGTTGCCCATCCAAAATTTGGATACCAAATTTGATAATTGTCATCTGTGCGGAAGTTCCACCACTCAAGTTAAAAATTTTTAAAGTTTCTTAGTGACAGGACAAAACAACAACTATATCTGTTTTTTTTCCATTTCTAATCCTGGAAAGAATTCCTAAACTCTCAGCAGCCTGTCCCTACTGAGAAGGCTGCACACTGACAAGAGCTCACTCTTCTCTCCAGCCCTAGCAGTGTACTCTGCTGCCTGTTCTGAGGCAGGCTGTCTGGTGACACTTGCCTCCTGTGTTCATATAGAAGTCAGAGAAGGAGGGAAGCTCCCCATCCTGCCTGCCTGTATAACCCAATTTCTCCTATTAGAACTGGAGTGTCTTCACGGATACTGCAAGAGATGGACTATAGATTCCATGTGATGTCACTACATCCCACACCATTTAAGAGCTAACCTGATTCCTTCTTTCCCAATATCCTTTCCAATGTATGGAGAGAAACCACTAGAGCTTTATCTGACTATCTCCTATTGCCTCACTCAGCTCTAGTTACATTTCACACACTTATATATAATATTTTAAAAGCAAAAGCAAAATGTCTGGCTGTCCTATAGGTTGAGAGTTGCTCACAGTCATGCAATAAATTTAGGACCAGGCCCTAAATACTATCCCAGCATTCCAAATTTACAATCATGTCTTCCTTTTCATTCAAGTTTCTCTCCAGTGCTTCTCAAGACAAGTGAGAGGCTTGCTTTTGAATGGGGTAACTGCTTGCAGAGCTCAGATTAAAATAGACTAAAATGAATGCTCTTGAACAATCAGAAATGCAAAGCATCACAAATAGAAATTGAAGTATTCAACCCACATTGTATGAAGAGTTACAAATAAACATAAACAACTGATGTGTATATCATTCACTGGAAAGAATTTATTTATTTTTAAATATTTTATGACCTATGTATGTGGATTTGGGTACCCTGATGCTACATGTCTAACATGAGTAAAAGTTAAAATATAAAAAAAAAACAAATGTACATCACTCCTCTAATGATACCAAATGAACCAGGTACATCTGAGACATACACATAAAGAATTACATAGAACAATCCAATATTAATGGGGTAAAAATAAAAAGATATATGCAGACCTTTGAAGGACTCATATCTAGCCATTTTTCCCAATTAAGTATTTAAAACATTTACTAGAAAATGTTATTCTTAGTAAATTGTTGTCTTAGTGTGATATAAAAATAGGTATTTATAGTAGCAGTGAGCATTATATACTGAAAGGTACTTGGTGTCCAAAGAAATTTCCTTATTAAAACTTACTAAAGGCAAAGGATTTATCCCTTTTGTTCCTATGAAACTCTCATCCACATTCCAGGACTACAGGCTTGATTTGTACAAAGTCACTTCAAAATGACACCAAGCAGTGGTTTAAACTGCTTGAGGCATTTTCTTTGGTCCCACTGCTGACTCACACCTTTCTCCAAAGCCAGAGATATATTTATATATGAGTAAAAGCTTATACCATGGAAAACCATCATACAAAGAGCTTATAGATACTTGTAAGTGCCAACTGTGACCAAAAATAATTGGACCATTTGTTGTATGTAAAATGAATTCAGTAAAAGATAAATCTACTTAAAACTATTCACAATTTTAAAAGTTTAGAAGTCAGATCATGGGAAACGGACTTTGGCCCAGTGGTTAGGGCGTCCGTCTACCATATGGGAGGTCCGCGGTTCAAACCCCGGGCCTCCTTGACCTGTGTGGAGCTGGCCCATGTGCAGTGCTGATGCGCGCAAGGAGTGCCGTGCCACGTAAGGGTGTCCCCCGCGTGGGGGAGCCCCACGCGCAAGGAGTGCGCCCGTGAGGAGAGCCGCCCAGCATGAAAAGAAAGAGCAGCCTGCCCAGGAATGGCGCCGCCCACACTTCCCGTGCCGCTGACGACAACAGAAGTGGACAAAGAAACAACAGAAGCGGACAAAGAAACAAGACGCAGCAAATAGACACCAAGAACAGACAACCAGGGGAGGGGGGGGAAATTAAATAAAAATAAATAAATCTTTAAAAAATAATAATAATAAATAAAAAAATAAAAAAATAAAAAAGAAGTCAGATCATGTGTTACTAGATCTACCATTCTACTTTATCCTGGTAAAAATAGTTATGGTAGGACCATGAAGACTTAAGTCTAAGAAGAATCACAGACTATGAACTAAAGTCACTGTGGCAGATAAGATCAAAGAACATTTCAAAAGTTTCATCCTTAGATATGAAAACTAAACACAGAAATGACAAAAATAATTCTTTAAGAAATAAAATTTAACAAATTAGTATATTACAATTTAAAATATTTTGCTTAAATAATAAAAAATATTGACTGGGATAGCATTGATTAGAATGTTTCTTGAATATTGTCTTCCTTAAAGAGTTTTCATGGGAAAATTGATGTAGGGAACTTGCCTCAAGTTCAACATTTTATGAGTTTAATGCACTACATAATAAAAATGTGGGAAAAAATGGCTCTGGGAGTTTGGGGACGCATATTTTCTCTTAAAATGTTTCTCTGTTTCTGAAAATAGTGGAAGAAAATGTATTCCTTCAACATAATTCTGACCAGTTTCTAGAAATAATCCTTCACTTAACATCCAATTATCTGAGAGTACATATACCATATTTTAGACTGAAAATACCTGTGAGTCTACGTAACAATTCAATATTCTGACATCTTTTTGATAGTCATAGTTACTCTATTAGGGTTCTCTAGGGAAACAGAATCAATAGGAGATATCTGTCAATAGTAAGAGATTTTCTAAGAGTCTCTCACATGACTGTGGGGATGCACATGTCCAGGTTCCACAGGCAGGCTGCAAACCAAGGGCTCTGATGAAAGTCCAATGAAGGTTCTTGACGAGTTTCTGGGAGACGGTGGTTGTCCAAACAGGACCTGGGAAATTGTCCCGGGATGCAGGAATCATTTCCTCTTTTAAGGTATTCAGCTGACTGGATAAAGCACTACTCATTGCTGATGACAATCTCCTTGATTGACGGAGATGCAATCAGCCATCTATGCAGTAAAGTCACTGGTGACTAAAGTCCATAAATGTCCTTGTATTACAACTAGCTCAGTGCTTGTTTGGCCAAACAACTGGGCACAATTACCTGGCCGAGTTGACACATTAGCCTAACCTTCACAGTTACTCCACTCATTTTGAATTGTGCACCTTTACAACCAGAAGTTTCTTTAAATGATTCTCACAATATCTATGGTCCCTCAGACAAGGGAGCCACTTATATATTTTAATGTAACATTTATTGTGATCTATGTATCTTCAAAAAAATTTTCAAATAAAAATTTAAAAATTAAAAAAAAATAAGAGGGCAGCGGACTTGGCCCAGTGGTTAGGGCATCCATCTACCATTGGGAGGATCACGGTTCAAACCCCAGGCCTCCTTGACCCATGTGGAGCTGGCCTATGTGCAGTGCTGATGCACAGAAGGAGTGCCATGCCACACAGGGGTCTCCCCCGCATAGGGGAGCCCTAAGAGCAAGTGTGGGGAGCCACCCGCTGTGAAATCTATTTACAGCCTCCAACAACATGGCGAATCTCATAACTACTACAGCCCTGCCCTGCCATTTCCTTCTTCTTCTTCCTCCTTGTTTCTTTGTTCTCCCCTTCCCGCCACAACTCTGGTGACCACAGCAAGCACACATGCGCAAGGTGTGAAACTCTGCAGACCCGGCACGAACTTTCAGCCAATCCCCTCCTTGGACGTCTGCCACCCGCGAAACCAGCCTACCACCTATGGACACGCTCCCTTCCCTCAGTATAAATTCCCATGTTCTACCCCCAATAAATGAGGCTTGATCAGAACTCTGTCTTGCCTCCATTCTTCTCTCGACTCCTGTCCCTACCCCTGCTTCTTCCCACAGGGCCCTGGACTTGCCCCCGCTGGTTTCGGACAAGCAAGGACTGCACCCCATAAGGAGAGCCGCCCAGTGTGAAAAAAAAGTGCAGCCTGCCCAGGAATGGTGCTGCATACATGGAGAGCTGACAAAAAATGATGATGCAACAAAAAGAAACACAGAATCCTGTGCCACTGACAACAACAGAAGTGGACAAAGAAGATGCAGCAAATAGACACAGAGAACAGACAACTTGGGGGGGGGGGTAAATAAATAAAAATTTTTAAAAAATAAGAGGTTCTGATTATGCCACACCCCACCCAACCACACTCCTCCCACATCAACAACCTCTTTCATCAGGGACACATTCACTGCATTGGGGAATACATCTTGGAGCACTGCGATACCGCCTGGATTGTAGTTTACATTGAAGATTACACTCTCCCCCAGTCCATTCAGTGGGATATGGCAGGATATATAATGTCCTGCATCTGTCCCTGCAATATCATTCAGGACAACTCCAAGTCCTGAAAATGCCCCCATATCACACCGCTTCCACCCTCTCCCTGTACTCAGCAACTCCCCTCTACACTGTCTCCATATCAATGATACCATTTCTTCCATTGCTAGAGTCACAACTGTTCTACAGTAGAATACCAGTAAGTCCACACTAATCCATATTTTTTTCACCATCCTGTGGACCCTGGGATAGTGATGTCCACTCCACCTCTAAATCGAGAGGGGGCTTAGGTCCCACAAGGCTGACAGATGCAATTCTCCTGCTTGCAGTTGTAGATTCTCTTGGTTCCCTGGTGTGGTGGTTCACCATCCTCACCTCCCTGTTAGCTGATCTGGGTAAGTCCAACAAACCAGAGAGTAAGGTTCCACAACTCTGCTGAGACTCAGGGCCCAGCTGGCACATGGACAGCCCAGAGATTCAAGTCTACTGAGTATACACCAACTCTGGGTTCAGCAAAAGTGACAGATGAGGCATGTGTAGAGAGGTCACATGTGAGTCCAACTCCATCACAGTCGGGGGCACAAATTCCAAAGTAGGGTCCACTGGCAAGGCATTGAACACCAGAGCCATCTGCCATGACTGTAGAACATGTGTGCCTCTGTAGCCCTCAGGAGCACCACTACCTGGGGCTGTTATCTACTTTAGCTGTCTCTGGGATCCTGCTGAGGTGTGCATAAGCGCAACCCCTCTGATGACCTCCTGACTCATTTTTAAGTCTCTTACCCATATAAACTCATATCTTTACCATTTCCCCCCTTTATTCAAGGCCTTTTTCTAGTTGCATCATCAGCTGCTGATTGAGAGTAATTTCTCAGTGCAAGGAAGGCTCATCCCCATGAGTCATGTCCCATGCTGGGGACAAGGTACATTTACATGCTGAGTTTGGCTTAGAGAGAGGCCACATTTAAGCAACAAGGAGGCTCTCAGGAGTAACTCTTATGCACCCTGCAGCTCTAGGCCTAGTTGGAATTTCAAGCGCAGAGGCTCATAAGCATAGTCATCAGTACCAAGGGCCCATCATTGGACCATCCTTCTTCACTGGTCTTTGCCCATGCCCTAGGGGGACTGTTGCTGTTCTGCTGGGGAATGTGACAGAGCTCCCCTAGCTGGGAACTCAGCACTCCCTCAGTTGTTGTTTGTAACTCTACCTACTATGACAATACCCAACGAATATCCAAACATTTTTATATACCCTATATACATGCCCAGAAGAACTCCCTCCCAACCATGTGCCCCCCATCAATGACACCCCACACCAGTGTTCCTCCCCTGCCATCATTGAACCCCACTGTGATTCAAAACTTCTTCCAAAATGAAGCATAATATATTGCCAAATTTGATCAGTACGAAAATGAAATAGAGGTTTCAAGATTAGAAACAAAATTCATATTAATTTAGAAAAACTGAAATAAAGTAAAAACAGGGGTACTAAAAACTGAAAAATATCATAAAACTTTGGTTTTGATATTTGCCTTTCATCACTGTAACAGGTATTGATATGTACAGTGGCAAGGCAATCTCTTTCATTCCTTCCTTGGTGCCTACACCCTTTTTTTTTTTTTTTTTTGTCTTTAAAAAATTTTAGATCACAGTAAAGTCACATATACAATAGAGGGGACTCCCATATAGCCAACATCAAACTCTTTTCCCCCCTTCCCCAGCAAGATCTTTTCATATCCTCTTAAGTATGGGTCTTCACACTCCTTTTCTCCACTGCACCTGTCCTCTAGTTTCTTTCTCCATCTGATTATTATTACCCCTTATTTAAACTCTTATTTTGGAAGGGAACATTTGCCATCTTGTCTAGTACTACCTTTAAATGTGTATATATTTTCAGAATTAATTATCTTTACAGGTGCTTTCAATTACATGTCTTCAAATACATTTTATTTCTGAACTTAACTTTATATTTATGAGTATTTGACTATTACAATTAAATTTTAGTTTCTCATTATATTTTAGTGCTGCCTTTTCAATGTCTCTTATCATTCATATGAGGCACTTGAATTTCAGTTTTCTTTCTACTTAGCCTTTTAGTTGGGTTTTAGTGGTGGCAGTTATTTTTGGATTTTTTTAAAACTTTATTTCTAGTGCTATACATTCCCAGTCATAAAGGTTCAGAGTCATTTTAATAGGACCTACAATTTTACCAACAATTGGTTATCCTATTATCAGGCATACAAAAGATCTGCCAAAGTAACTTATCTCTATCACATGGTCCAAAAACTCGTCAGTAACTTTTGTGCATACTGTATTTAAACACTTAATTTTTGAAATAACCTCTAGCAAGAAAGAATAGATGTAATTTTGTTTACTGATATTTTAAATTTTTCCATCTACACATAAAAATCCTGCCAGCCACAAGATACCTTGATTCTCTTACTGAGCATCTTGAAAACATGTACATTACTCAGAATTGTGTGGATTGAAACCATGAAAATGTTGGTCTCCTACTAAAGGGGTAACATTCTGGGATTTCAGAATTGCACATCCAGGCTTCCTGTACCCTGGGGACATTCTGCTGCTAAGTGGACTGTCATTTGCAGAAGTCACTAAACCCTATTCACAGCTGCATCTATAACATCTATTGTGGAATATCTCTTTTTTCTTTTTTTCTTTCTTTTTTAGTTAGGCCAGGAAAAAGATTTTATTTAGAAATGGGAGAAAGAAGAGAACTTGCTGAGAAATGGAGAGGATGGAAATAAGCACCAATACTGGTGTCGGCTCTTCTACGCAGAGAAAGTGGGTTCTGGCTTGTGTGGTAGCCTTCAAAGCTATTAATTTTTCCTCCCCTTACTAATGCCAACGGCAGGGGCCCAAGCTGCTATTGGTTATCCCACCAATAACGGGGGCCAAAGTTGAGTACTCTTTGGAATATGCAGGGCCTCCCCTCAGCCCAGGAAAGAGTCCCAACTGGAACCTGAAAGTCAAGGTCAAGGACTCAGTAGGGTCTCATGGCCACATAGTCTGTTCACCATGTTGGGGCTCATCTCCTCATTTCCCTGTGCTCAACTGTCTCAACTTCCTCAGAGAGTTCATGCCATTATTCTTAAAGGGGTGCTGAGGGGCCAAGGTCATTCTTCTGTAGTTGCTTCCTGCTGGTTAGGGCAGTAGTCCCTGCCTGACAGGGCATGAACCTCTCTCGCTCTTCTATTGTGTTTGAGGGAAGATGGGTCCGCATCCTGGTTGGAACTGGATGAAATCCCCACATGGTTAATAAGGCATTGATTCATAGAGATAAACTTAATTCAAATTTTAAAAATCCATGGCCCCAATAAAGAGATAAAGAAGATGGTGGCAAAAAGACCGAAAAAGGGGTGCAGTCATGACATACTAGACCACAAGAGTGAGAAAGGCCAGGTACCTTCAGAGGCTGCTTCCTCCCAAACTTGATGGAAACAGCATTCTTCCTTGAATTCTTTTATGCTGCTGGTTAACTCTAGGGAGAGATTGTAGTAGACCTACTAGGTTTCAGTGTGAACTTCAATCCCAGTTCCTACAGCAGTGGTTATGCTTTGGACAGCTAGGGGAGATGTGAAGAGGGACTGCCCTAGACAGAAACTCACAGAGACAGTATAGGCAGCAAGACAAGCACATGGCAAAGAAAATAAAGATGGTACTTAAGAGAGCCGTTCGTTTGCCTTACAGCTACATTCCTTACCTACTTATAAAATGAATTACGTTTACCAAGATTTTTAACATGCTCAAAACCCTTCTGCATATGATCTAGAATTGAAGAGATATTATCATATTCATCAATATGTAGGTAAGTACTTAATACTAATCAATGCATGAATCAATGCACAAACTCCTCTTTGAGCTGCAGTTAATAGATCTAAGCTCCAGGTTTGCAATACCATACATGTTATCTCTCCATGGGAGCACGCCATAATGCCAATTGTATTTAACTTCTACTCACAGTACTCTGATCACTGTTGCTCCACATGGTAAGTCCTTCACACAGCCAGCGTGCTGCAGCACTGTTGCTCCTAGAGAGACTAGGAAGGTAAGGCTCCAGTGTTTCATGTGTCTGGTGCACAGTGCCCCTTGTCCCTATGAAACAGAGCCACTATGGAGGCAATGTCCGTTGTCCATCTGGCCATTATCAATTTGTCACTGGCAGCTGCAGGAGTCTGAAGCTGCAATGTACTCTTCATCCACTTCAGGAGCACAACCAGAGATCTGGTAGAAACCTGTATTTTGTAGAGGTCAGTGACCAACTTGGCCAACAACTCAAGTGGAGAGGCAATATGCAGGGTATTTCAGACAGGTTTGGATGCACAAGAGAGTTTAAAAGAGATAGACTTCAGTATTGTTGATCTTTATATACTTTCTAAATATTTCCAATATAATATAGAACATGTTAAATGATATTACTTTTGCCAAGTTATGTAAATGAACAGGTACTGCTATACTTTAGCAGTATAGGAGAAACTACTTTCTCCAGTATTTTATGACAACTAAGGGTTCCCAAAGCAATCAAGATTATCTTTCCATACCACCACTTTAACATGCAGATTGAGGTGGCCTCTGATAGGTTTCCCTGCTATGAAGTTACCCTCCATTATTAATATCAGTGTACAGTTCTAATTAATAATGGTTTCCTGGAATTAGTCACTTAAATGCTTCAGTTTAGAAGATGCTTTTCCAAACTCCATATAATTTACCTTAACCACATGGAATGGATACTTCACATTAAAATAGGCTTATTAAATTACAAATAGGGATGCATATGTAGCTCAAATGACCAGGCTCCCATCTACCATATTGGAAGCCACAGCTTCAATACCCAGGTCTCCTGGTAAAGGGAAACTGGCCTGAGCACTGTAGAGCTGAAAGCCCGTTGACATGGAGAGCTGATGGCCCACATGGCAGAGAGCTGACAGCCCATGCTGCATACAGCTGGTGCAGCAAGGTGACAGAACAAAGTGAGACACAGAGGAGAGACACTGAGAGATGCAGCAGACTGGAGAGATGAGGCGGCTTGTGAAAGTGAATGCCTCTCTCCCACATCGGAGGTTCTGGGACCGGTTCCCAGAGCCTCTTAAAGAAAAGACATGGGAAGCACATGTGAGTGCAAAAACAAAAAGGTGGGGGGAATAAATAAATCTTTTTTAAAAATTACAATTAGCAGCCAATGAAGTTTACTTTATTCATTGAAGAGAGGGCAGTTCCACATTTCCTCCGTTTAACTTAATTCCATTAAACATGAATTTAGAATTTCATTGTCTTAAAGACAATAAATATAATATTAATTTATTTAATTGGCATTCTATACATGTAGGGAGATTACATCTAAGTTAAATAAAATTGAAATCATTATAGTTTATTCCAGGAATGTTCTTTCTCCTTCCTTTACAAAAGGTTTAAAACTTCTCTTGTTTAAGAAAATTCTAAAACTGTGAGTAATCTTAAAAGCATACTAATACTAGGTTCTGGAATATATTACAGTTGTTTAATTTGTTTCAATCATAATTTAGAAAAGATCTTCCATAGCTTTCAAGGACTTTTCATTTGTTTCCTGAAATTCATTAATAGGATTATTAACCACCCTTATTTTAAGGCTATTGAAAGGTTTAAATTGGGGAGCCACAGGACAAACTGTTTTTAATTCCACAGCCTAGATGACTGTTTTAATCTGCCACAGCTCTCATCTCCTCTCTTCCTCCCATTCCCCACACCCAGCAGCCACCATGGCTACTTTATCCACACCAATGCCACATTTTCTTTGATTACTAATCATGATAGTTCATGAATAGAATAACAGTAAGTCCACTCTAATCCATATTCTATTCCTCCATCCTGTGGACCTTGGATTGGTTGTGAAGGGGAGGCATTTTCAGGACTTGGAGCTGTCCTGGGTGGTTCTGCAGGGACAATTACTGAACATTGTATGTTCTCCCATGGCCCACTGGATGGAACGTGGGAGAGTGTAGGCTATGATGCAAACCACTGACCATGAGGTGCAACGATGCTCAGAGATGTATTCACCAAATGCAATGAAAGTCTCATGATGATGAAGGAGAATGTTGCTTATGGGGTGAGGAGTGGGGTGAGGGGGGTGAGGGGTATATGGGGACCTCATATTTTTTTAATGTAATATTAGAAAAATGAATGAAGACCAAAAAAAGTGAAAGCCCCTCACTCAGAGCTCTGGCAAAGAGAAGGCCCAAGGGGCTGGGAAGGTTAAAGGGCTCAGGAAAATCTTTCCCTTTCCCAGTTCCCAAATGCCCCACTCCCTTCCCTTCTCACACTTGCCCACATTAACAACATCCCTCATTAGTGTGGTACATTCATTACAATTGATGACCACATGTTGGAGCACTGCCACTAAGTGGGGATCCTAGTTTATAGTTTAAATTCTCTCCCATACAATTTTATAAGTTATGACAAGATATATAAAGGCTTGTACCTGACACTACAACATCATTGAGCACAATTCCAGTGTTCTGAAAAGGCCCCTTATTACACCTATTTTTCCCTCTCCTTCCCCTCAGAACCTCTGGTGGCCACTGCTTCCTCATCAATGATAAAAGTTCTCCCATTACTAGAATCACAGTAAGTCTGTAACAGAATAACAGTAAGTCTCCTGTACTCCATCATTCATTCCCCAATTGTGAGGATTCTGGAATGGTGATTCCCAGTCTGTCTCTAATTGAGAGGAGGCTTAGATCCCAAGGGGTAGCCGGATGGGACTATCTTCTAGTTGCAGACTCTGTCTGTTATTTGGGATGGCTGTTGTCCATTCTCATCTCCTTGTCACATGTCCTTGGTGAGTCCAATGAACAGGAGAGTAGGTGTTGCAAATCTCTTGAGCTTCAGAGCCCAACTGGCACATAGAAAGTGCAAAACTATGTCTCTTGGACATAAACCTATCAATTCTATTACTAACTATAGGTTCAAATACAATTGGCAGAAGAGCCATGTGTTTGAAAACCACAACCGAGTCCAACCCTCTCACACTGGGGAGCATAAATTCCAAAGAAGGACCAAATGGCGGAGTGCCAACTCCTCAGATGAAGACCCAGCCTATAGTGTCTGGATGCCTCCAGAGCTCTCAGGAACCCAGCTATTTGAGGCAATTAGTTACTGTGGCAGTCAATCAGATCCTACTAGGATGTGCAGAAGTGTAACCTCTAGAATGATCTCCCCACTCACTTTGAAGTCTCTTAACCATATAAACTCATTTGTCTTTACTCTTTCCCCCTTTCGGGCAATGTCTTTTTCCAGTTGCATTGCTACTTGGTGCTTGGCAGTAATCCCTCGGTGTAAGGGAGCCTCATCCCTGGGCATTATGGCCCATGCCAGGGGGAAGACAGTGCATTTATATGTTGAGTTTGGCTTAGAGAGAGGCCATACCTGAGCAACAAGGAGGCTCTCGGGGGGTAACTCTTAGGCAGCCTATAACACTAAGCTCAGTTTCAATTTCAAAAGCGAAGGTTCATAAGTACAGTCATCAATATCAAGGGCCCATCAGTGGCCCATCCTCTTTTACTAGTCACTGCCCCTATACTCAGGGGATTCTTGCTGCCCCATTAGGGAATGTGGCAGAACTGGAAATTTAATGTTCTCTCGGTTATTGTGTGATTCTTCACCCACTGTGACAATGCCCATGAACATCTGACCACACGCCTCACATACATGCCCCAGGTGAACCTCTTCCCATGAATCCCCCATCACTGACACCCCACACCAATGATCCTCCCCTGCCACAGCTGGAGCCTTTCTTAGATCCAACATTTCCTCAAAAAATGAAGCCAATGAAATAACCAAACACAATTAATAAGAAAATGAAATGATAGTTTAAAAAATAACAAATAACAATTTTTTAAAAATTGAAAAAAATTGAAAAATTTTTTCATTATGCCTTCCTTCACTGTAAGATCTGTTGTCTTGTATGTACAGTGACATTTTCTTCCATTTATTCCCCTAGGGTCTTATTTTCTTCATTGTATCTTCAGAGAATCTTGAGGTTATAGAAATGCCATGTGGAGAATATTAGGTATTCCCATATACCCAATATCCTCCCCCTTTTCCTGTTTCCCCTATCAATAACATTTTACATGTGGATGGTACATTTTTTACAACTGATGTACAAATACTGAAGCATTGCTACTAACCACGGTCAATGATTTACATTATGGTTTATAATTTGGACCCTACACTTTTATAAATTTTGATGACATTTAACAAGGCCTGTATCCATCACAGTAAAAAGACCATGTGGAACAATTCCATCACCCTAAAAATGCCCCGTTTTCCACCTATTTTATTCCTCTCTCCCCTCCCCTTGGGACCTGAGCAAGCATCATGCTTCACTCCTTAAAGAAGGAGATTCATAATTGCTTACAACAACACTGAGGGCTCCATATACTGGCCTGTCCTCCCATTTAAGCACTGCCTGCCATCTCAAGAGACTCCTGCCACTCTATTTGAGAACACAGCAGGACTCCCCAGGAGGCCACCCCTTCCCTCTCATTATGTGGGTCTCCACCCTCTGATAATACATACTACATGGGATGAACACTCACACACTCCCTAGAAGCCTGCCTCAGGTGGGCCCTGTCCTGCATGCTCCCCACACCCAACACCCTAAACCAATAACTCTCCCTTCCATAGTTGCCAGAATAACATTCTCAATGTTGTCGTTTCAACCACATACCCACAAATCTCATGTTCACCTGCTCCCTCCCCCAACCCTCCCCCCAGTTCCATGTACAGTCCAACCCACCCTCCCCTCCCCAACCCCTCACAAACCAGCACCACCCAACCCAACAGCATCACTGCACTGCTGTCACACCCATTCACTACACAACTAATCCCCAGCATTCATCTGTTCCATGGACAGTGCAACCCACCCCCACCCTACCCCCTCGCAGAGCAGCACCACCCATCACAATAGCCTCACTGCACCACCGTCATGCCCATCCACTGTACAGCTACACCCTTCCACCCTATCATCAGTTTTCCCCATAAGGGCACTGGCTCACATCCCTCTACATCATTTCTGACAGACACTTCAATTTATGAAAGGATTAAAATAAAGTGGTCATTTACTGGCACAGCAGCTGTGCTTCATGGATGGGGCACTGACCTTGGAGTTTCTGCTCCCAGGTGTGAATCCAGCTCTGAGTCATATGAAGTTGTGAGATCTCAGGCAAGACACTGGACCTTTAATTAACATTCCTGAGCATCTACACTACACACTTTACATACATTATGTCATTCATAGACAAATGTCATGGTTGATTTACTATCCTCCTCCTCAGGTGGAAAAACTGAGGTACAGAATTCTATGTGCACCAATGACAAAAAATAGAACTGAACTTCATCAGAAGTCAAACGTTTTGTCATTCAAGGACATTATCAAGAAAGTGAAAAGAACCCACAGAAATAGATGCAAATCTTACTTCCAGGATGGGTTTAAATAGCCAGTATGTATAAAAGAACACCTACAACTCAACAACAAAAAGAAAAACAACCCAACTAAAAATGGACAAAGGACTTGAACAGATAATTCTCCAGAGGCTATATTAATTACCAATAAGGACATGAAAAGATATTCAAAGTCATTATTCATTAGGGAAATTCCTATAGCACATATGGTATCTGCAGGGTCAGCATTTGTGTCTCCATGGAGCTTGAAATGATCTGGAAGATATCAAGAGGACACTGGCAATTTTGGAAATTGAGGTGAGATACAGAACAAATGGGAGGCACCATGGGAACTTGTCATTGAATTTTAGAACCACTTGTAGGCTGATTATTACAAGTTACTTTAGGTTGCCATTAACTACATTCTTTTCTTCTACTGTTGTTTCTATTCTTTTTACAGTAAAAAGGATGGCCCAGCAGCAGCTCAGACTGTACTTGTTAGTCCACAAACTCCACTCTACCCTCCTGCCCAAGGCCAGAATACTCCCTCAGTAATTCATGGTTAAACACCAATGTGCTCACAGATACTCTGTGTCCTCCAAGCTCCCAAGGAATAAATGATAGTGGAGATTCCCAAAGACCAAGAAGATGAGGTGGCCCCTCTAATGCTGAGGTGAGGTCACTATTCCTTGTCTAAGATATAAATATTACCTTTTTTGTTTCTTTCTCTTTCCACTGACTTCAGATAAGGAAATCTAATTATGTATAATATATTCAATATATACAATTTCCCAGGAGAGGAAAGTGTCGAGTGGGGTCCTCTTCAAACTGACCTCTTCTTTAAAAGGGCATCCACAAGAGGCAGCACATTATAAACTCCACAGTAGGGGTCAAAATTAAGAATTTGTAATTGCAAAGCAAAATGAACTTGAGAGATTGATGTTCAAGCAAAGCATGTGCTCTGCCACAGATGTCCCTCCACTTGCTTATAGGGCCTTTGACTTCACCACCATTTCCCATCTGTTCTTCTAAAGCACCAAGGGAACAAAGTACCTGAGCAAACGCTACACTGCATGATCCAATATGGAGTTTTCATTTCTGTAATTGGGAATGATGCTAAGTGGAAGCAAAAACAGCACATATTCTGGAAGCACTCACTCTTGAGGAAATATCTGCATACGAAAATCAGAGCATTCTTCCTGGCTTTGTCTGGAGAGTCATTCCATTTCCATATCGTGGAAGAAATGAGGATTGGGGTATGGTTAAAGAAAGAGATTTTCCAGGTAAAGAACTAATTCTTATAAGCATCAGTGTTCCCTTAGGTGGCATGGACTCTGTGTACAGGGACTGGGGACTGTCTGTGTGCAAGTCTGAGTGGTGTGCTTGGGAATGCGGGGGCAGGGGAGGGGGTGTGAGTGTGGGTCCTGGAGAGGGGCAGTGGGATGCATATCCTTGAACACACTTCTAGCCTCCACTCTACACCCAGAACCCAAATCCAAGGATTAGGAATAAAACCTGAACTTGTTCTCAGTTGAGAGGGATTGCTGTCCAGCTGCCCCTCAATACTTCCCAAGGCCTGGCAGGCTTTCTGGAGGACTTGTGTGGAGGGGCTACTGCCTGGCTTCTTCCACACACTGGCTCTCACACTCCTGCTGACCTGGTCTCCTGGAATGAACCAGGCCCAGCACAGAGTCTCTGGACCACAGGGCCCAGGGCTCCCTGCTCCTCTCAGAACCCACAGCTCCAGTGAGGCTGGTCAGCCCTGTCCCCCAAACTCTACCAGCCCCCTCCCTGTAAACTTTCCTCAGCCACATAAGTGTTTTCCTGTACTGGGTCACTTGGACATGCATAAATGTTTTCTTCCCTCCCTCTCCCAGCTGTTGACACTGTTCCAGAAGAAGTCTGGTTTCAGAAATTATTCTGGAACCAAAATTATTATGGAAATTATTCAAGATAAGAGACTTGGGAAGAAAAAAGAGATGAAGAGAAAGAAGAAGAAATGTGGAGCAGGTCAGAAGAAGAGGGGAAGGGAAACAACAGCATATGCAATCCACTGCTTTTCTAGCTTTCTTTTTGGCATTTCAGGAAAGTCAGCAAAACAGAGGGGAACACTAGGTAACTGCGATTAACATGTTATGTGAACATGCAAGTGGAGCTAGGAACTAGCTGGTAAAAATAGGCACAGGAGGTAAAGATGCCCTGTAAACTTCTACCCAGGGGGCAGAAACCCTTTTCATGAAAGCCCCTAAGTTGCTCGGCCATCCATTCAATGGCTCCTTAATTTGGGAAAGACACTGTAGGTGCGTGCACGGTCACCGTGTACAGCTTCCTCTGCCATTCATCTCTGCGCCTTTCCAGATTCTGGAACTTGTGTTTGTGTTCCAGATCCTAGTATCAACAGCTACGAAGACCATGCATGAACTGAAGGTCTTTGTTGGAGCCTCAGAGGAGCTGGTGTTTGCACACTGAAAGGCATAATTCCAGTGAAATAGAGACGCCTCAGTACTCAACCCCTTATACCCATTCTCTAATCAGCTGATTTAGTGAAAGTCTGGTTTTGTGTTTGATAGATTTAGAGTGATGTTTAGAAAGAGACTTTACTTTTAATGTTAGGTATTGTTATATTAAACAATATTTATCTCCTACAAGTTTTCTTAACATTTATCATACACCCTAAACAGAGTTAGAACTTCCTGAATTATTCTATGTCTGTCTCCCTAGCAGCTTTCACCAAAGACACTCCCTCTCTCATACAACCCTCATTTAGTCATAGTGGAACAAGTGTGAATGTAATACTTAGCATCTGTCCTCAGGCCAGTGTCTTTCTAAACACTACCTTTACGGAACTCTGTTCACTCAGCTGGAAGGGAATGTGGGAACAATATTACCCAGGGCCTAATTGTATAACTTGGACTTCCATGTCTTTTAAACTTGCAAATCAATTTTGTGGGTATAAAATAAATGGGAGCATTTTCTTCTGACACAATGTATTATCTTCAAAAACCTTGATGAGGATCTAATTTTCTATCTATTGTGCTAAATGCACAAAAGATGTTTCTTTTTCTGTAAAGCTTATTAATTCTACTAGACTATATATTGTTATTATATTATTCTCATTCATTGCTCAGTATATTCTTTTTAAAAAAGATTTATTTATTTATTTTTCTCCCCTCCCACCCCAGTTGTCTGTTCTCTGTGTCTATTTGCTGCGTCTTGTTTCTTTGTCCACTTCTGTTGTTGTCAGTGGCACGGGAATCTGTTTCTTTTTGTTGCGTCATCTGGCTGTGTCAGCTCTCCGTGTGGGCAGCCCCATTCCTGGGCAGGCTGCACTTTCTTTCACGCTGGGTGGCTCTCCTTACGGAGCGCACTCCTTGTGTGTGGGGCTCATCTACGCGGGGACACCCTTGCATGGCAGGGCACTCCTTGTGCGCATCAGCACTGCGCATGGGCCAGCTCCACACAGGTCAAGGAGGCCCAGGGTTTGAACCACAGACCTCCCATGTGGTAGACGGATGCCCTAACCACTGGGCCAAGTCCGTTTCCCAGTATATACTTTTAATAAGAAGCTTCAAAGCATTCCTTCTATTTACAGACAAAAATGATACCTTTAAATTTGTTTCAGGTCTCTGCTTTGGTTTTGTCTTTTCATGCACTGCAGTTATTCACATATTAGCTCTTCTATACCTATCATGAGCTTTTGACACTTTTTCTCAAATCTTTCAAAAATTTTTTATTTTTCTGGAATATTTTTTCTCATCAATTTCTATTTCTTATGAGGCATTGTCATTCACTGTGATTCTTCTAGCTTGCATTACATTTTGAAATGATTTTTCCTTTTTTTTTCCATATTCTTTCCACATTTTTGTCCCTTCATTTTTCATTTCTTATCTGATGTCTTTTCATATCTTGCTTCATTTTCTTAATGCCTTATGCCTTGTTTTCTGAAAAACTGCACCATAAAGGACACCAAAATGAAGATTTTTCGTTTTGTTATATGCTGTTACTCTGCATTTATTCCTTTTTTTTTTTTGCTCTCTATTACCTTTGTATGTCAATTGACATGAGTATTTTTTCTATTGGTCATTTTATATGATTTTTTTCCCTTGAATTTTTGTAGGCAGTATTATATTTCAGAATAGCTTTCCCTACCACATAGGGCTGTCTCTCCTGTAGTTTCTGTAAAATGGTCAAATATATGGCAGCTTAATTCTGGGTATTTCCTGGTTCCATATTTTCCCACTCTTAAATATAGGTCTTTGTTCTCACTGTCTCTATTATACCTGTCCTTTTCATTCTACATCTGATTATTGCTTTTTAACCCTATAGTAAGTTATTTTTCTAAAATGGAACAACTGCCATCATCTTGCCAAAATCTAGTCATTACCATTAAATGTACATATATTTTCAGGATGAATAGTTTTAAAGGCATTTTCAGTTATATGTCTTAAAATGTAATTCATTTCTGAATTAATTTTGTTTAAAAGTATTTTATCTAACAATTAACTTTAGTTTACCTTTTTTATTTTTTAAAATTTATTTCCCTCTCCTTCCCCACCTCCCCCAGTTGTCTGCTTTTTGTGTCCATTCACTGTGTGCTCTGTGTCTGCTTGTATTCTTTTCAGCAGCACCCAGAATCTGTGTCTCTTTTTGTTGTGTCATCTTGCTGTGTTAGCTCACCATGTATGTGACACCATTCCTGGGCAGGCTTCACTTTTTTCACACTGGGTGGCTGGCTCTCCTTTCAAGGTGCACTCCTTGCCCATGGGGCTCCCCTATGTGGCAGATACCCCTGTGTGTCACAGCACTCCTTGCATGCATCAGCACTGTGTGCAGGCCAGCTCATCACACAGGTCAGGAGGCCCTGGATTTGAACCTTGGACCTCCCATGTGGTAGGCAGACACCCTAACCATTTGGCCAAATCTGCTTCCCTTTAGTTTCTTAGTATTACTGTTGAAACTGAAGGTAAGTTCAAGTCAATTCAAAGAGGATTCTTATCAATTTGTGACATTAAATATAAACTCCAACATAACCCTACAAATAAAATATCTAAAATATATACAGAAAAAGAAATAAGAATGGGAAAAAACTGTTTCACTACAAAAGATCAACTATACACAAAAGAAGGCAGGAATGGAGGAAATAAGGGGGGAAAAGTACAATATGTATAAGGAATGAATTTAAAATGCCGAAATAAATCCTGCTTTTCAAAGTACTTGCCTCAAAATAAATAGATTATAAGGTGTACATCCAAGAGACTTCAGTCTTTGGACTGTCCATGTCCCAGCTGGGCTTTGAATCTCAACAGTTCATTGGACTCACCCAGCACAACTAACTAGGAAATGATGGCACAATAATGATGGGTTGATGGCACAACAACCATCCCAAGAAACATAAAGAGTCTACAACTGTAAGCAAGATATTCTCATGCATCTTGCTCTACGGGAGCAAAGCCCCCTCTCAATTAGAGTTGGAATGAGCATCACGATTCCAGAATCCTCAGCACTGGGGGAATGAACTATGGACTAGAGTAGACTTACTGGTATCCTACTAAAGACTTATTGTGATTCTAGCAATGGAAGATTTATATCATTGATGTGAAGGCAGTGGCCATTAGAGGTTCTGAGGGAAAGGAGAGGGAAAAACAGATGTAATATGGGGGCATTCTTGGGACTTAGGAATTGCCCTGAATGACATAACAATGACAGATACAGGCCATTATATATCTTCCCATAACTATAAAATTGTGTGGGAGAGAATATAAATTACAATGTAAACTATAATCCATGATAAGAGGCAATGCTCCAAAATGTGTTCATCAATTGAAATGAAAGTACCACACTGATGAAGGATGTTAATGTCAGAAAATTTAGGAGGTGTAGGGAATGGGGCATACAGAAATCCCCTATGTTTTTATACATCATTTATGTAATCTAAGTATCTTTTAAAAAATAAAAAATAAATAGATTAAATTCACCAATCGAAATACACATATTGGCAGAATGTATTTTAAAAATACTTCAGAGAAGCAGACTTGGCTCAATGGATAGAGCGTCTGCCTACCACATGGGAGGTCCATGGTTCAAACCCAGGGCCTCTTTGACCCATGTGGAGCTGGCCTACATGCAGTGCTGATGTGCACAAGGAGTTGTTGTGCCACACAGGGGTGTCCCCTGCATAGGGGAGCCCCATGTGCAAGAAGTACACCCTGTACGGAGAGCCGCCCAGCATGAAAGGAAGTCCAGCCTGCCCAGGAGTGGCACTGCACACACCAAGAGCTGATGCAGCAAGAAGACACAACTACAACAACAAAAAAGAGACACAGATTCCCGGTATCACTGACAAGAATAGAAGCAGATACAGAGAAACACACAGGGAACGAACATAGAGAGAAGTCAACTGGAGCTGGGGTGGAAGGGGAGAGAATAAATAAAAATAAATATTTAAAAAATACTTCAAACACCTATGTTATTTTAAAGATACTCATTTTAGATCCAAAGAAACAAATAGTTTGAAAGTTTAGAGGAAAAAAAAATATTACATACTAAGAGTAACTAGAAGAGAGCAGGGGTGATTAAACTACTACCAGAATAAAATATGTTGTAGTCCAAAACTACAATAGAAGAAAATGGACAACACTATATATTAAGAAAAGGGTCAATCCACCAGAAGGTATAGCAATAAACAACATATATGCACAGAAACACAAAATACATGAAAGCTTGGCAAACTGAAAGAAGAAATGTTATACAATAATAGTTGGAGGCTTCAAAACACCACTTTCAAGAACCAATCAGGGAAGCGAATGTGCCTTAACTGATAGAGCATCTGCCTACCATATAGGAGGTACAGAGTTCTGTAACCAGGGCCTCCAGCCCACGTGGTGAGCTGGCCCATGTGCAGTGCTGCCATGGGTAAGGAGTGACATGCCACGCAGGGCTGTCCCTCCTGTAGGGGTACCCCATGTGCAAGGAGTGCACCCCTCAAGGAGAGCCACCCCACATGAAAAACGCAGCCCACCCAGGAGTGCCACCACACACGAGGGAGACCTGATGCAGCAAGATGATGCAATCAAAAGAAACACAGACTCCCGGTGCCGCCTGACAAGAATGTAAGCAGACACAAAAATACACACCACTAATAGACACAGAGAGCAGACAGTGGAGGAGAAGAGGAGAAAAATAAAATAAATCTTTTAAAAAAAAGAATGAGTCAAGCATCAAGACAGAGTTTCAGAATGAAAACTGAGGATGTGAACAATACTATAAACAAATATATAGAAACAAATATATAGAACACCACTAAACAAAAGTAGATTACACATTCTTCTAAATCTTCTGGATCATTTCCAGGATAGAACACCTGTTAGGGCACAAGACAATAAAAATTAAAAGATAGAAATCACAAAAAATCCTTTCCTAATCCAATGGATTTATATAAAAATCAACAAAAAGAAAACTGGAATTGTACAATTAAGTAGAAACTATATGACCCATTTTAAAATAAACAATGGGATAATTTTCTGAAATCCACCTAAAAACAAAACCAGAAAATTCTTAGAGAAAAAGAAAAAAAAAAGTCCAAAAAACTATGGAAAGGAGCAAGGCACGACTCATTGGGAAACTTATAACTATAAATTCTTACATTAAGGAAGAATGATATTTAATCAATTACCTAACTTCATATCTTGAGGAAATAATAGAAAACTAAACCTAACATTAGTAGAAGGAAGGAAATAATAAAGATTAGAAAGGAGACAAGGGAGATAAAGCACAGAAGAACAACTAAGAGGATCAATGAAACCAAAATTTGGTTCTTTAAAAGATGAATAAAATTGACAAACCTTTATCCAGACAAACAAAGAGAAATGAGAGAAGATGCAAATAACTATTTAAGGAACGAAAGTGGGAACATTAACACTCATCTGGCAGAAATTAAAAGGGTTATAAGAGAATGCTGTGAACATTCATATGTCAATAAACTAGATAATCGAGAAGACATGAACAAATTCCTAAAACATAAAAATATCCTGCTCTGACTCAAGAAGATATAAAAGATCTTAACAGACCTATAAAAGCAAAGAGGGTGAATAAATAATCAAAAACCTCCCATCAAGGAAAGGTCAAAGTCCAGATGGCTTCAGGGAGAATTGTACCAAACAGTCAAACAAGAATTAATGCCAATCCTTCCCAAACTCTTCCAAAAAACTGAAGAGGTAGGAATTCTTCCAAACTCATTCCATAAGGCTACTATTGTTCTGATACCCAAACCAGATAGACTCATCAAAAGAAAACAAAGAACAACTTCCATATGAATATAGAAGCAAAAACTCCCAACAGAGCACTGGCAAATCAAATCAAACTACATACAGTATAAGGATTATACCCCATGGCCAAGGGTGACTTATCCCCAGAATGCAGTGGTGAGCCAACCTAAGAAAATCAGTCACTATAGTAACACCACATTAAAAGAATGGAGAGGAAAATCTATGATCACTTCAATAGCACAGAGAAGGCTTCTGATGAAATCTACCATGATTTCATAATAAAATTGCTCAGAAAAATAGGAATGAAAGGTAACAACCACAACATTGGAAATACAAAAAACTCACAGCTAACATCATAGTTGATGTGAGAAACAAGGAAAGCTTGAAATGAAAGAATGAAACCTGAGGCCAGGAACAAGACTAGGATGCCCACTGTTACCACTTCTATTCAAAATTAAACCGGAAGTTCTAGCCAGGGTTATCAAAAAAAGAGAAAGGCATTCAAATCAGAAATCAAAAACTACCACTATTCTCAGATGATATGATCATTCATATTGAAAATCCCAAAAAATCCACAAGAAATCTACTAGAGGAAATAAATTCAGAAAAGTTGCAGGGTATAAGATAAACACTAAAAAAATCAGTTTTGTTTTTCCATACCAGGAAAGAACTCTCTGAAATGGGCATTAAACATCAATTCCAGTAGCTGCAACACCTACTCTGCAGGTCACTGGTGTCACCCAGGATAACTAACAAGGAGGTGGGGATGGAAACCACCATACCAAGGAACTGAAAGAGTCTACAATGGAAAGCAAGAGAGTCCCATCCATCAGCCATATGGGATTGAAGCCTCCTCTCAATTAGAGGTGGAGTGGGTATCCCCATCCCAGAATTCTCAGGATTGGGGAATAAAATATGGATGAGAGTGGACTTACTAATACTCTACTATAGACTTACTGGTATCCCAGCAATGGAAGAAATTATATCATTGATGTGGAGACAGTGGCTGCTGGAGGTGCTGAAGGCAGAGAAAGGGAAAAAGAGGTATAATATGGGGGCATTTTTGGAACATGGAATTGTCTTTACTGACACTGCAAAAACAGATACAGTCCACTATATATCCTAAAGAATTGAGTGAGAGTGAGTAGAAAGAATGTAAACTATAATCCATGCTTCATGGCAATGCACCAAATGTGTTCATCAATTGCAATGAATGTATGACATCAATGAAAGAAGTTGTTAATGTGGGAAGGGTGGGAGGTGTGTGGAAGGGGGCATTTGGAAATCACATATTTTTTGTGTAACGTTTTCTGTAACCTAAGTACATTTGAAAAAATAAAAAATATCTTTATAAACTTCCATTCACGATAGCCTCTAAAAGAATAAAATACCTGACAATAAATTTAAGTAAAGAGATGAATGACATACACTGAAAACTGCAAAGCACTTAATTTTGACCTGAATTATGACCTAATTAATTTTAATTAATTAAAGATGATCTAAATAAATGGCAAGATATCGTGTCCTTGTTTCAGATTTAATATTCTTACAATATCAGTACTATCTGAAGTGATATACAGATTAAATGCAATACCTACCAAAATCTCTGCAACCTTTTTTAGGAATGGAAAAAGTTGATACTCAAATACATATGGAATAGCAAGGCACCAACTAGCTAAAACAATCTTTCAGAAGTCTCTAACTATATAATAAGCACACGCAACCAAGATATCATCCTAAATTATACAACACAACATTAAAAAAACTAAAAAAATCTCATCTATTCTTCAGGGGAAAAAAACAATCAGCCAATACAGTCCCAAATGAACCACAGGAGGAATTATGCGACAAATCAGTCTCTGCTCAATGAGAAAGGTAAATCCTCTTGGAATGAAAGAAAAGATAGTTCTCAACAAAGAAACATAAACAACAACAAAATGTAAAAGGAAACTTTAGAACCATATATAAAATATCCAAAATTCAAGGACAACTAGCAAGATGGCAGCAGAGTAAGGAGCTCCTAGAGTCAGCTCCTGCCACAGGGCAGTTAGTAATCACACAGCGCTAGCTAAAGCACCTGTTCGGGTGCACCAGGAAGCCAGAAGAGCATTCTGCAACATCCTTGAAAGAATGGAAGGAAGGAGATTGCCCATCTGCAGAGAAGATTCAGAAGTAGAGCACCCCATGCCCTGGAGGCTGGTGCCCATCCTCCCCTGGAGACACAAGCCACCTCGGGAGCTATTCTGCAGCCAGAATTGGAAGCTCCACTTCCCAAAAATGGGTAGGAAGATAAGACTGGATACCAGCTTCAGCTACTGATTAGTAAATTTGGCAGGCTAAAGTATAATCCCTAGAGCAGCTAAAATTTGAACCTATCCAAGTCAGAAGATTTTGGTATCCACCATGTAAACTCCAACCCAGGCATGAGGAAGGCAGATGGACTGAAAATCCCAGTGCTGGTAGGGACCAACTTCTTTCCATCTAGATCAGATTGCAGTTCTAGCCCAAGCCCCAGCCCCGCCTCCAGCAAGGAGAAAGTTGGGGGGACTTTTGCCAGCCTCTCTGGAAAAATATAGGCCACACCGTGGATGTCAGTAATCATCCTACATTGGTGGTGCAAGCCATCTCAGGAGCTCTTCTGTGGCTGGAACTGCAAGCTCTATTTCCCAAAAACAAGGAAGGAAGAGATGCTTGGCCACCAATTGCAGCTACTAATTAGTAAATTAAGCAGGCTGAAGTACAACCCTAAAAACAGCTAAACTTTTAACATATCCAGGTCAGAAAGAGGCCAGTAGATACCATTTTGACTTTGCCCCCAGCAAGAGATGAAGCTGGGCTACCTGGAAATCACAGTGCGGGTAGAGACCAGCTTCTTTCACTCAGATTAGCCTGCAGGCCTAGCCTAGGTAGGCTTCAGCCCCACCGCTAGCAGGGAGGAAGCAGGTGGGCCCTGCACCACCCTCTCCTGGTAACTGCAGATACATTCAGTGAGGAGACTCAATAGTGGAAACTCTACTGGGACAACTATGGTCATTTTGGACATGCATGGCATAGATTATTGCTCACACCTGCAGCTCCATCCCCCCTAGGCAGGGGAGAAAAGGACTTGAGGCTTTATCAGTCACTCTGGGTGACTACAATGGAGGCCTGCAAAACTTGGATTATTACACACAGCTGTGGCTCTGTCCCTACACCTGGCAAAGGAGAACGTTGGGAGAAGCTTCATCAGTCCCTGGGGAAGTGAGGGCAACTTGAGCCTCCACAGCTTACAGCACCAACTACATCCTTGGCTCCTACTGCACAACCAACAAGGGAGAAAGGACAGGTAGCCCTAAACTAAAGAAAAAGAATGCACCCAGAATAAATACTTCTAGCAGGCCAGATGTGGAATCGCCAACAGAAAAACTGCAATCCACACCAAGGAACAGGAAGACATGGCCCAGTTGAAGGAACAAGATAGGCCTCCAGATGACATAAAGGAGTTGAGAAAACCAATCGTAGATGTTCAAACAAATCTCCTTAACAGATGCAATGAGATGGCTAAAAAGATTAAGGATATTAAGAAGACATTGGATGAGCACAGAGAAGAATTTGAAAGCATACATAGAAACATAGCAGAGCTTATGGGAATGAAAGGCACAATGAATTTAAAAATACACATGAATCATATAATAACAGATTTGAGGTGGCAGAAGGATTGGTGAACTTGAAGAAATGGCCTTTGAAATAAAACATACAAAAGAACAGATGAAGAAAAGAATGGAAAAAAATGAACAAGGTCTCAAGGAAATAATGATAGCAAGAGACAGGCAAACATATGTGACATGGGTGTCCCAGAAGAAGAAGAGAAAAAAGGCAGAAGGAATATCTGAAGAAATAATGGTAGAAAATTAACCAAACCTATTAACCAATGGTAGAAAATTAACCAATCCTAAGAAGCACAACATACTCCCATCTGAATAAATCCAAATAGACCAACTCAGATACATATTGGTCAGAATGTCAAATGCCAACGACAAAGAAAGAAGTCTAAGAGCAGCAGCAAGAGAAAAGCAGTGCATAATATATAAGGGATACCCAAGAAGATTAAATGTCAGTTTCTCATCAGAAACCATGGAGGCAAGAAGATACTGGTATTATATATTTAAGATACTGCAGGAGAAAAACTGCCAGAGAAGAATCTTATACCTGGCAAGATTGTCTTTAAAAATTGAGGGTGAGTTTACAATATTCACAGATAAAAAGAAAAGGAGAGAATTTATAACCAAGAGACCAGCTTTGCAGGAAATATTAAAGGGTGTGTTATAGCCTGAAAAGAAAAAAGAGGAAAGAGAGGTTTGGAAGAGAGTCTAAAAATGAAGAGTATATCAGTGAAAGTAACTGAAAGAGTAAAAACAGTGGTGAAAATAAAATATGACAGATAAAACCCCCACACTTACAAATAAACTTAACCAACATTGTAAAGCACTTGTATTCAGAAAACCACACCTCATTGCTAAAAGAAATTTTAAAAAAGACATGTATTTGGAAGAACACTCCATGCTCATGGATTGGAAGACTACATGTCACTAAGATGTCAGTTCTACTCAAATTGATATACAGATTCAGTGCATTCCTGATAAAAATTCCACCAGCAATTTAAAAATAAGTGGAAGTTTACTTGGAAGGATAAGGGGTCCAGTAAAGTCAGAAACATCTTAAAATAGAAAAGCAAAGTTGGAGGACTCTTACTTCTGGACTTTAAAGTATACTACCTAGCTACAGTGGTTAAAAACAGCATGGTATTGGCATAAAGACAAACACATAGAGCAATGGAACTAAATTGATGGTTTCAGAAACAGACCCTCACATGTAGGGTCAAGAGATTTCTGACTAGCCTGCCAAACCCACCCAGTCAGGCAGACAGTCCATTCAACAAACAGTGCTGTGAGAACTGGATATCCATAATCAAATGAAGGAAAAAGTACCCTTATCTGACAACTTATACAAAAATTAACTCAAAATGTAACAAAAACCTAAATATAAAATCAAGAACCATAAAGCTTCTAAAAGAAAATGTAGGAAAATATCTTCAAAACCTGGTGGTTGGTGGTGGATTCTTTGTTTCTACACTGTTTATTAATTACAGTTAATAGAGCACAAAGAACGTTACATTAAAAACATAAAGAGGTTCCCAATTAATCCACTCCCCATCCCCCCACCCCCATCATTTTTGTAAATTGTATTTTTTGAAGATATATACATCAGAAAAAATGTTACACTAAAAATCCTAAGAGGTTCCCGTATACCCCCCACACCCCTACCCCACGCTTCCCACACCAACAACATCCCCCATCATTGTGGCACTCATGACACTGGGTGAACACATTCTGGGGCACTGCTGAAGGTGGTGGATTCTTAAAGGAGATAAAAGCAGGGCTGAGATGGACTGCTGATGTTTAATGGATGTCGAAGTTTTAATTAACCTTACTGTAAAAGTGTGGAAATGTACAGAGTTGATGGTAATATATTATAGTGAGTTACAGTTGGTGTATAAATGGGAATGTGGCTGAAAAGAGTAGTCTAGGGATGTACACGTCAATTCACAGAAAGCTAGAGAGTATTCTAGGGAATGAACAACACAGTAAACCCAGAGGTGGATGAAATTGTGGTTGATGGTACAGACACAAGAGTGTCCTTTGTGAACTAGAGTGAATATACATCACTATTGCAGGGCAGTGGGAATGTGGAGAAGCATGGGAAAGATGTAACTGGAATGACCTGTGGACTGTGGTTAACAGTAATTATGTAACATTCATGCATCTATGCCTAGGATGTACTGTTTTGATAATGGGGGAGCATGGAAAAAGTGTGCCAAATGTAAGCTATGGACCTGGTAATAATCTGATGATATCACATAATCTGTAACAAATGTGCCACTGTAACAAATGTGGCATATTGATAGAAGGATGTTATATGGGAATTCTGTACATATGTATGATTGTTTTGTAAGTTTACAACTTTTGTCATAAAAAATATTTAAAAAGTAATAATAGGGTATGTTGGAGGAATAACATACCAAATGAAAGATAAGGACTATAGCTAGTAGTAAGATTTTGACAATATTCTTTCATAATTTGAACAACTGTCTCATAACAATGTAAGGTGTTGGTGGTGGGTTAATGTATGGGACCCCTGTATGATGTTATGCATGTTTGCTATGTAAGTTCATGACTTTTACTATACACATTATGTCCGTAAATGTATAAATCATATAAAAAATAATAATAGAATGGGTTGGGGGGAAAATATACCAAATGTAAGATACTTTGGTTAGTAGTAATATTTTGGTGATACTCTTTAATCATTAGTTATAAATGTTTCACAACAGTGTAAGGCACTGGTGATAGAGTGAAGTATGACAGTCCCGTATGATGTTACATATGTTTGTTTTGCAAGTTCACAACTATTACTATACACTTATTGTTTATATATTTTGTGTATAAGTCATATACTTCAATTTTAAAAAAACCACTCAACCAGCATATCTGTAGGCTTGGTTTCCCACCGTCTTCCAACCTTGGGGTCACCCTGATGAATATCACATCCCTTCCCCCACTACTGCTCTGTGGGCCTCCTGCTGGCTCCAGTGTCGCCTTCTTCCCATCTCACCAGGCCCTTTGGACAACACCAGTGGCAACACTGCCTCAGCCACAGGCACCCCTAGCCGACCCACACTTGAGTCCTGCAACCCCATCCCAAAGTAAAGAACTCTTGAACCCAACAGCCACCTCCCAGTCCCTATTTGGAGTTCCTGGTGGGCAGCCTCATGGAGCCATCAGCACTAACCATTCTTCCCAGTTTGTAAACCTGGCAGCTCCCACCTCAACCTCTCCTCAGGGCCAGCCACCCCTGGGCAGCACCAGTTAGCTTTGGGGGGTTGGTACCCACAAGGTCCACCTTGGGCACTCATGCCAGGCTCCAGCTGGCCTGTGGGTCCACCCCCCCTGTGTTCTCCTCTCGCACAGCCAATGCCTCTGGCTTTGCAGCTACCACCAACGTGCCCTGTGCTGTGACCAATTTCAAGCCCAACATGAGGCAGCGATGCTCAACATTTCACAGCACCACCCCAGCCGGCTCCAGGCCAGGGTTTCAGCAGCACGTAAGAGCTCTGGGAGCCAAGTGGAGGTCAGAGATCTGTGCTCCAACATTCAAGCACTCAGCGTAAGAGCAGAAATGAGTGGGGCCCCACACCACAAACTGCTATGGGATAAGTTTAGGCCTGAAGCCCTGGGGCCCTGGAGCCAGACACCCCTATAGCCATTGTGGCAGCCGGTACCCCTGAAAGAACCCTGTGTTTGGAGGCATTAACATCCCTACAAGCTGCCTGACACCCTGGGGCCTGCCCCGGCAGGGACCCCTTACTTCTGGTGGAGGGCCCAGCACCTCTCACAGCTGTACTGGATTTACATGCATGTCCATCCCAACCTTTATTCACACCAACCCACCAGAAGCAGCCTTGCCTTCAGGGTTCTGTCACCACGAGGCAGGGATTTGAATGAGACAGTCGATTCACTTCTTTCCAGGTAGGGCTCCACCATCTCAGGGTCTAAGAGGAGGATGCTGGCCTGAGGGTGTGGAACCTCAAGAAGCAGCCTTGGGAAGCAGATGGGGCTCAAGCAATTGGGCTCCCATCTACCATATAGGAGGTCCAGGGTTTGATGCCCAGGGCCCCCTGGTGAAGGCAAACTGGCCCATGTGGCAAGCTGGCACATGTGGAGTGCGGCCCCACACAGGGGAGCTACACTGGGCAGGAGTACTGGCCCACCTGGAGAGCTGGTGCAGCAAGATGATGCAGCAAAAAGAGACACAGAGGGGAGACAATAAGAGACATAGCAAATCAGGGAGCTGAGGTGGCACTAGAGAATGATCACCTCTCTCACACTCTGGAAGGTCCCAGAATTGGTTCCCAGAGCTGCCTAATGAGAAAATAAGCAGACAGAACATACAGTGAATGGACACAGAGAGCAAAAATGGCGGGGGGGGGGCGAGAAATAAATAAAATAAATTTTAAAAAAAAAGGAACAGCCTTGTGCATAGGCTGGATATTGGGTTGCCCAGTTTCAATGTGTCATATGAATCAACCCCTGTTCTCTTCACTCCTAGAGCCAGCTGGAGCCCCAAAGGTGAAGGTTTCCATTTCCTCTGCATTCCCTGCAGGTTTGTTCCTGAAGTTGGGGGTTTGGGCTGTCATCTGGTAGGATCCCAGCAGTCAGATTACTCAGGCATGAGAGGAGGCCCCCGCCTGTCCCCTCCAGACACGGAGCTGGCTGAGCCCACTGCTGCCACAGGTGCCTTCTGCCCTGCCCATCCTCCTTGTCAGGCTTCCAGATGTTTTATAAACAAAACCTGATTTTTTTTCCTTTCCATAATATATCTCTGCCCTGTAAATCAAGTACAAAGAAGTCGCTGACTCACACAATTGAGAGGGACGAAGCCAGGTTTAACTCTTTATAAAGTTTCTGATGTCCCAGCTAATGGGGTGGGGAAAGCAGCAAAATAAATGAAACCTGAGTCTGAAGCCTGACACATAAATATTAAAAATGTGTTTGGACTTTCAGGTCTGGTAGCCCAATATATAGTGGATCCAGGGAAAGGATAGATGGGATGCCCAGGGTAAAAATGACCTGGGGAAGGGAATGGTAGATGGGGAGCCTAAGGGGAAGAGGGCCCTTTTCCTCCCCTGAAGAAGGGAGACACAAGTGGAGGCCCAAGACAGTGGGCCCAGGGAAGGGGACTCTGATTGTGGAACGGGCTGTATCATCACTTGTACACACAATAAAACACAAGTGATACACTCAGGTTTTGAAGTGGTAATTTTTTTTGCTTTTAATGAAGGTTTAGACAAATCACAGCTCACCTAGAGAGTGTGGGACTGGCATCAAGGCGCTAGGACCAGAGTGAACAAGGGATGAAAATTCATCTTTGCTCTGTAAATAGTGAAATGCACTGTGAACAAGGGATGAAAATTCGCCTCTGCTCTGTACACAGTGAAATGCATATGTCTAAGATATGAAATATTCTTGGACAATTTGTCTTAAAAAAAGCATAGGACCAGACAACCAGCAAGATGGTGGCAGAGTGAGGAGCTCCTAGAGTCACCTCCTGCTACAGGACAGTTCATAAACACCCAGAGCTCTCTGGAGCTAGCTAAGCACCTGTTTAGGGGCCCCAGGGGACCAGAAGAGCATCCTGCAACATTCTGAAGGAATGGAAGGAGAAGTCTGCCCATGTGCAGAGAAGATTTTTAAGTAGAACACATCATGCCCCGGAGGCCAGTACCCGTACTCCACTGGAGGCACAAACTGCCTAGGAGCTATTCCGTGATTGGAATGGAAAGCTCCACTTCCCAAAAATGGGGAAGGAAAAGATAGTTAGGCACCAGCTTCTGCTACTGATGAGTAAATTCAGAGGGCTATGGTATATAATTCTAAGAACAGCTAAAGTTTGAACCTGACCACGTCAGAAAGAGGCTGGGAGCTGCCATCTTAACTCTGTGCCAGGCACAAGGGGAAACAGGACAGAATAAAAACCCCAGTGCTGGTAGGGACCAGCACCTTTCCATCCAGATCAGATTGCAGCTCTAGCATAGGACCCAGCCTCACCTCCAGCAGGCAGGAAGCTGGGACCTGCATTAGCTTCTTTGGGAAATTACCAGCCAAGTTGCAGATGCCACTGAATATCCTACTATAGCAGCACAAGCTGCCCCAAGAGCTACCCTCTGGCTAGAAAGGGAAGCTCCATTTTCCCAAAAACAGGGGAGGAAGAGATGGTTGGCCACTGATTTCAGCTACTGATTAGTAAATTCAGCTTGCTAGAGTCTAACCCTAAGAACAGCTAAAGTAGGAACCTGTCCAAGTCAGAAAGAGGCTGGTGGCCACCATTTTAAATCCACCCCCAGCATGAGGGGAAGACAGGCTTCCCCAGCATGAGGGGAAGACACAGTGAACAGAGGGACCAGTTCCTTTCAACCAGATCAGCCTGCAGTCATATCCAAGGCTTCAGCCCCACCTCTGGCAGGGAGGAACCTGGTGGCCCTGCACCAGCCTATCCAGGTTACTGCAGGAAACGTTAGCTGACATGGACTGAATAATTGGAAGTCTACCAGGATAACTGCGGTCATCTTGAACCTGCAATGCATAGATGGCTACCCGCCAGCAGCTCCATCCCTGCCCCAGGCAGGGGTGAAAGGGGCGTGAAGCTTCATCAGTCTCTCTGGGCAGCTACAGTCTAGGCCTGCATGACTTGAATTATTCCACACAGCTGTGATTCTGTCCCTACCCCTGGCAAAGGAGAAAGTTGAGAGAAGCTTCATGGCTCCCTGGGTAATGAGGGCAGCTTAAGCATCCACAGCTTAGAGCACCAACTACATCCTTGGCTCCTATTGCACAACCAGCAAAGGAGAAGGGGCAGGAAGCCATAAACTAAAGAGAAAAACTACACCCAGAATAAATACTCTACTACTCCAGATGCCAAGACACCAACAAAAAATTATCGAAACCAAGGAACAGGAAGATATGGCCCAGTTAAAGGAACAAGATAATGCTCCAAATAACAGAAAGGAGTTGAGACAACTAATCACAGAAGTTCAAACAAATCTCCTTAATAATTTCAATCAGATGGCTAAAGAGAGTAAAGATATTAAGAAGACACTGGAGGAGCACAAAGAAGAATTAGAAAGCATATATAGCAAATTAGCAGATCTCAGAATGAAAGGTGCAATCAATGAAATTTAAAAACATTGGAATCATATAAAGCAGATTTGAGGAGGCAGAAGAAAGGATTGGTAAGCTTGAAGAAATGGCCTCTGAAAGCGAACCTACAAAAGAACAGATGAAGAATGGAAAAAATTGAATAAGGAATCAGGGAACTAAATGACAGTAAAAGATGTGTAAACATACATGTCATGGGTGACCCAGAGGAGAAAAGAAGGGAAAAGGGGCAGAAGGAATATTTGAAGAAATAATGGTAGAAAAATTCCCAACCCTATTGAAGGACATAGATATCCACGTCCAAGAAGCACAAAGTACTCCCCTCCAAAAAAATTCGAATCAACCAACTCTGACACTCATACTAACCAGAATATCTGATGCCAAAGACAAAGAGAATTCTGATGCCAAGAAGAGAAAAGGAAAGCATAACATAAGGGATACCCAATAGGGTTAAGTGCTGAATTCTCTTCAGAAACCAGGGAGGCAATAAAACAGTGACCTGATATATTTAAGATACTACAAGAGAAAAATTTCCAGCAAAGGATCTTATAATCAGCAAGACTGTCTTTCAAAACTGAGGGTGAGATTAGAATATTCACAGATAAACAGAAACAGAGAATTTCTAACCAAGAGACAAGATTTTCAAGATGTACTAAAGGGTATGCTAGACCAGGACAAAAAAAGACAGGAGAGAGAGGCCTGGACAAAAGTCTAGAAATGAAGATTATATCAATAAAAGTAACTAAAAGAGGAAAAGAATGGTGAAAACAAAATATGGCAGATAAAATTCAAAAAGTCAAGAAAAAAACAGGGTGGGGGGGGGGAAGGGGAGAGAAGTAAATAAATAAATAAATAAATCTTAAAAAAAAAAAAAGTCCAGAAGAAACTTAACCAATGATGTAAGGTACTTGTATTCAGAAAACTGCAACTCAATGTTTAAAAAAATAAAAAAAGTTCTAAATAACTGGAAGAATATTCCATGCTCATGCATTGGAAGACTAAATATCATTAAGATGTCAATTCTACTCAAATTGATACACAGATTCAATGCAAGCCTGATAAAAATTCCACCAGAATTTTTTTAATTGAAAACACAATTATCAAATTTATTTGGAAGGGTAAGGGATCCTGAATAACCAAAAACATCTTAAACAGGAAAAATGAACTCTCACCTCCAGACTTTAAATCATATTTCCTAGCTATAGTGGTTTAAAAAAAGCATTACTGCCATAAAGACAGACATATAGACCAATGGAGTCAATTTGATGGTTCAGAAACAGACCCTCACATGTATGGTCAAGCCTTTTTTGACTAGCCTATCAATCCCACACAGCTCAGGCAGAATAGTCCATTCAACAAATGGTGCTGAAAAAACTCAGTATCCATAGCCAAAAGAAGGAAAGAGGACCCCTATCTCACACCTTATCCCAAAATTAACTCAAAATGGACCAAAAACCTAAAAATAAAAGCAAGAACCATAAAGCTTCTAGAAGAAATTGTAGGAAAGTATCTTCAAGACTTGGTGGTACATGGTGGATTCTTAAAGGAGATAAGAGGAGGACTGAGATGGACTACTGATGGTTAATGTACATAGAAGTTTTAATTAGCTTTGCTGTAAAAGTGTGGAAACGTATAGAGTGGGTGGTCACACATAGTGATTAAAAGCTAGTTTATAAATGGGGATGAGGCTGAAAATGGTAGTCTAGATATGAAATGCCAATTGACAGAATGTTAAAGAATAATCTAGGAACTGAATAGTATGGTAAACCAAGAATTGGATGAGAATTGTGTTTGATGGTACAGATGCAAGAGTGTCCTTTGTTAGCTAAAGCAAATGCACATCACTACTGCAAGGTGGTTGGAATGTGGAGAAGCATGGGAAAAATACAACTGGAGTGACCTATGGACTCTGGTTAGCAGTAATAATATAATATTATTGCATCTATGCCAAAGATGTACTGTGTTGATAATGGGGCAGTATGGAAAATGTGTGTCAAATGTACACTATGGTCATGGTAACAATCAGATGATATTATCTAGTCTATAACAAATGTTCGGATAGAGGGGTGTAGTTAGGGAATTCTGTACATGTGCATGACTTTGTTATACATTTACAAATTCTGCCATAAAAATATAATTAGAAAATAACAGGGTGGGTTGGGGGAAAAATACACCAAATGTAAGATAAGGACAATAAGATTTTGAGAATAATCTTTCATAATTTGTAAGAAACATCTCACAAAAATGCAAGGTGTTGATGCAGGGTTGATGTATGGGACCCATGAATGATGTTACACGTTTCCTTTCTAACTTCACAATTGTTACCATACTTATTATTTATGAATGATCATATATATATGATATAAAGATAATAATAGAGTGGGATGGGGGAAAATACTTTAGTAGTAATATTGTGACAATGCTCTTTAATCATTAGTTAAAAATGTTTAACAACTCAAGGTATTGGTGATAGGGTGAGGTATGAGAGTCCTGTATGATGTTATATATATTTGTTTTGTAAATTCACAGCTATTATTATACACTTAATGTCTATGTATGCTTATGTATGAGTAGTATACTTTAACAAATTTTAAAAAAAAATTTTTAAAGCATGGGACACAGAGCCCATCACTCTCCTTTCTGGGGAACAGGGCTGGAAGGAGACTATCTGGGGAGTCAGGCAAGCTAAAATTAGGTTTCAATTATAAAACAAAGTCTAAAAATTAGGGTTTTTTTTATCACCATTTTACAGATGAGGGATAGGTACAAAGATCTTAGACTATTTTTCCTGAAAATTCAACATCAAGGAAATAGCCAGTGACAAGTGGAGAAGGAAGACAGAGCTTAATCACTGCATTACCTCCAAGGGGGGTGGGCATGGCAAAAAAAAAAAAAACATTAAAAATGTGCAAAGCATTTAAATAGACATTTTTACAAAGAAGATATACAAATGGTAAATAAGCATATGAAAATATACTCAAGTCCATTAGCCATTAGGGAAAGGTACATCAAAGCATGATGAGCTATCCTTCACACCCATTCAAAAGGCTATTATTTTTAAAATTGGAAAATAGCAAGTGTTGGTAAGGATTCATAGAAATAGGAAACTTTGTACACTGTTGGTAGGAATATAAAAAAGTGCATTGGCTGTGGAAAACAGCTTGGCAGTAACTCAAAAAGTTAAACTAAAATTACCAAATGAACTGGCAATCCCACTTCTGGATATATATCCAAAAGAATTGAAAGCAAGGATTCTGACAGGTATTTTTATGCCAATGTTCAGAGCAAAATAAGGAAAAGGTAGAAGCCAAATAACTACCAGCAGATGGATAGAAAAACTGTGGTGACTACATATGATGGAATATTATTCAGCTGTAAGAAAGAATGAAGTCCTGATGCATGCGTCAACATGGATGAACCATCATGACATTATGTTCGGTAAAATAAGCCAGACACAAAAGGACAAATATTGCATGATCTCACTGATATGAACTAAATACAAGGAGCAAACTCACAGATTTAGAATCTAGAATATAAGTTACCAAGGGATAGAATGGGGGTAGAGAACAGAGAGCTGATGCTTAAATTGTGCAGAATTTCTATTTAGGTTGATTGTAAATGTTTGGGAATGGATAGTGGTGATGGCAGGACCTTACTGTGAATTATATGTTTGTGAATGTGGTTGAGAGAATTTATTTAAGGTCATGTACATTACTAGATGGAAAGCTAGAAGCCTAAAGATGGGATTGTTTAACTAAGTGAACCTGTTATGGATGATGGACTGAGGTTATTAGTACAAATATAAGATTGTTCTTTCATGAATTACAACAAATATATGACAGTATCACACATGTTAAGAATAGGAAGGTAGATGGAAAAAATACACCCTAATGTAAACTAAGGATTATAGTTATCAATAATATCTTATATTCATTCATCAAGCCTCACAAAGCTGACACATTAATGCAAAGAGTCAACAATAGAAGGATACATGGGAACATTGTATTTTTTACATGAATTTTCTATAAACATACAACTTCCATCATTTAAAAAATTGCAGAAATTTAAGAAAGCATTATGCTAAGTGAAAGAAACTAGATGCAAAGTACCACATCTTCTATGATTTCATTAATATAAAATGTAAAGATAAATTTATAGAGATGAAATTTATAGGTTAGGTAGGGCTGGGGAATGGCAGAGGGATTGAGAGGTGCCTTCTAAGGAGTATAGGGCTTTCCTTCTAGGAGTGATGAAACTGTCCTAAACTTGATTGTGGTGAGGAATGCAGACATCTGTAATTATACTAAAGTACACTTAGGATAGATTATATGGTATGTAACTATATCTCAATAAAACTGCTTTTAAAACTTGGGGCACACATTGTGGAGGTTCTTGTAGTCCAGTATAATACCCTTGCATTGCCTGTAAGCTGGGGAGGTGTGGGGGTTTCAGTAAAGAAAAACAAGGGCCAAGGCTTGCCTTAGGTTTTAACAGGATCATTCAGGCTGCTAAGTAAGAATGGACCACAGAGGCAAGTAGGTCAAAAGGCAGACCAGTTAGGGAGCTATCACAGTAGTCCAGGCAAGTGATATGGTGGCTTAGACAGAGCAGTAGCAGTTAGGGAATCCAAGTGGTCGGGTTCCACATGTATTTGAAGTAGTTGATGCTGGATTGCTGTGGGATAAGAAAGCAACACAGTCCCAACTCCAAAAGACAGAGGAATGAACAAACAGGAGGTATGCAACTATTATCCTAATAATGGAAGAACTTGTAACATTGATATAAAGACAGTGGACACAAGAGGTTCTGAGGGGAGGGAGAGGGAAGAACAGGTATAACATGGGGCATTTTTCAAACACTGGAATAATTTTGCATGATACTGCAATAACAGATACAAGTCATTATACATTTTCTCAAAACATGAAAATGTGCTGTGCAAAGTGTGAAACATAATGCAAGCGATACACCATGCTTAGCAGGAATGCTTCAATATGTGTTCATGCCATGAAACAAATGAACCACACTAATGAAGGATGATGTGCTTCAGGCACCCAGGGTTCAGCTATTGGATCATCTGAACCATTCCTCAACTTTTGACTGTTTTTCTTTAATCTTTAACATTCTCCATTTAATTTTTCAGCCCTTTCAGCTTTTCACCTTCTCTATCTACTTAAGCATTATCTTGTAACCCTATTTCTTAGAGATTATACTTCAATTTTGAACTGTATTTCCATTTTTCTTATTTCTTCTCATTCACTTTTCAAGTTTTTAAAATTTTTATCTTATCGTGTATTATTTCATTTTCTTAATGCCTGTTCTCTACTTTTCAGAAAGTATATTTCAGTACATAATATAGATCACGACAAAGAGCTCTCATTCATTTGTTGTGGATTACTCTGCACCTCCTCCATTTCTCCCTATATTACTTTGATACTTGAAAATAACAATGTTTTTTCTCTTGGTTTTCATATGATTAAAAAAATTGTATAGACCGAAGTGAGACTGAAAATAGCTTTCTAATAACACAGCTCTGTTTCTCTTTCTCCATGTTTTATGAAATGTTTTAAAGTATGGAAGCTTTCTTCCTGATATTTTCAGATTCTATACTTCCACCACTCATCCAAGAAGGGTCTTCACTCAGTTCATTACCTCTACCGCACCTTTTGTTGTCTATTTTCTTTCTCCATCATCTGACTGTTGAATGTTTCTTTTACATGTACTCCTCTCTTGAGAAACATTACCATGCTGCCATGGTGTATATATGTCTACAGATTTTTCTCTATACATGTCTACAGATTTTCAAAATGAATGATCTATAAAAGTATATATTTATTCAAAAGCAATATATATATGTTATTTCAATAAGTTATACTGTATTTCATTTCTGAATTATCTTGTTTTTGTATATTTAATGTATTGTATTCCTACAATCATTAGATTTTAGTTTCCTATACTTTATGACTACAGTTACTAATTTTCTATTTCATTTTAAATCACTCTGTTTTCATACATATTTGGTGTTAGCAATCACAGCTCATATTCTGTAAATTTTGAAAAATTTTATTCTTTAGATTCATAATCAAATAAGTTTAGGGTCATTTCTATCTGGACTATAATATTACAGCCATATGGCTTTACATCTATCACCAGGCACACACATGTTCCTCAAGGATTCTGGCTAATACTTGTTCTTACTCCAGTTCAAGAACTATTTTATAAATAACCTCTAGGAAGAAAAATTAATTTAATAGGGTTTATTGAATTTTTAAAATTTAAGAACACATCAAAATATTTCAGGCATAGTCTATCATGATCTTATTATTAAACCTTGAACATATGGACATTAGCGAGAATTAAGTTCTTCAAAACCACAAAAACATAGGTATCCTACAAATAACTCACATTCCAGGATTTCAGAAATGCACTCACAGGATGCCTATAATCTGGGGACTTTCTGCTGCTCACTATGTGGATGGCTATTTGTGGAAGTCATTCTACTCTGTTCACAGCTGCATTTAAAAAATCCACAGCTAACATTACACTCAATAGTGAAATACTGAAAATCTTTCCCAACAGTTCATGAACAAGATGAGTTAACTCACTTTCATCTGATTTTCAACATTGTACTAGAAGTTCTAGCCAGAGGATTTGGGTAAGAAAAAGAAAGAAGGTCATCCATATTGGAATGGAAGAAGGAAAGCTATCCTTATAGATGACATACCCCTTTAAATACATAATTCCAAAGAAGCCACAACAACATTAATGCAACAATAAAGGCATTAAGCAAACTTGCATCATAGGAGATAAATTCACAAAAGTCAGTTTTATTTATACAGCACACACACAAAAAATTAATCCACTCAATCAGCTGCTAACAAATAAAATAGCTAAGAATGAATTTAATGAAAGGATGAAACAGATGAACACTAGCAAACAAACTGAATGAAACTAAAGAAGACCTAAACATATGGCAAGACATCCATTGCTCAATGATGATAAGACTGTATTGTTCTAATATCAATACTACCCACAGGGAACTACAGATTCAATATAATAGTTATAAAAATCCCAGTTGCCATTTTTGTTTGCAGAAATGGAAAATGCTGCGGTCACCCCTCGGGCTGAAGTGTGGTTTGCTGGCCTGGCGGGGGGTGGCGGCCACGGTAGGCCTATTCCAAACTGCTGCCCCCATAATAGGGTGGTTGGTCGGGCCCACCGCCACCCCTGAAGGAAGCTCGGCATGGGCGCAGAGTGCCCTCGGGTCTCCCCTTCTCGGCAGCCATGCTTCCACGGCCGCCCCTCCTCCCGGATAGTGCCACACGATGCCTTCTTCTTCTTTCTCCCTGCGCAGGCGCAGGGCGGAAAAATCCAGTCTGCCCTTTTCCCTCCCCCCGACAGCAGCAACAGCCAGGCATGGGCGGGAAACTCCAGTCTGCCCTCTACCCCAGCAACAGCAGCCACCAATCACTAAACCCTGCCACTTCCCCCAGCAACAGCAACAGCCAATCCCTAATCACCATGCCTCCCCCGTCCAGTACCGCCCACTGACCTTTCTCCGGCAACCAATCAGAACAGGGCGTGGCTTCGACCAATCAGCCTTCCCCAGCCCCTATAAAACTGTTGCCTCTCCCTCAATAAAGTTGGACTTACGTGTTTACCTTGTCTCCGCGGTAGTTCTTCTGCCGTGCGCCCTCCAGTCCAGAGAGCCCCCGACAAGGGCCTGGCCTCCCTTGTCCCCAGTTCATCGCCTGCTTCTCCGGGCGACCCCTTCGTCACCTGCTTCTCCAGGCGACCCCTTCGTCGCCGGCTTCGCCGGGCGACCCCGTCAGCCGAACCGCGCAACCCCTTGTGAGACCGATCCCTCGTCTGCTGCCGGACCGACCCCTCGTCCCAAGTGGGACCGACCCCTCGTCCCAAGCGGGACCGACCCCTCGTCCAGAGCTGGACCAACCCCTCGTCCGCAGCCAGACCCCACCTCTACCGACCGAGCAAGCCGCTGCAAAATGCGATTCTCAAATTTAAATGGTTTCAATAAATGTCTTTAATGGAGAAAACAATCACCTTTCTCCGTTGTGAGACTGGGATAGACTAACTTAAATAATATGAGGAATGCTTTCATTGAGATCTGGTTGACTTAGGTAGGAATACGTGGGATTATCTGAGGGATATTGGGATTCACAGAAATTTGAGTCATAATTCTCCCTGTTAATGGAGGGCAATATTTTCTTGTCAATCTCATGGGGACTCAGAGGCCAGGATGTGGAATCTGAGTACAGAACTGTTTCTCCATTGGTGGATTTTCATTCAGGCTGGATGCAGTCTTCAGTTCTCAGAAGGAAGGAGAGGTCTCTGAAAACACAGTAATTAACCAAGTCCCCTCCTCTTTATACCCTAAATCACAGGATCTGCAGTGAGTTAAGCATGAGCAAGGGTATGAAAATTTCATTCAACATCACTAGTGACCAGTAAAGTTAATAAGAAAACTAGAAGGTCTCACTGCTACATCTTTTGGAGTGAACTTAAACCAGGTGAGGAAAGACAGAAATAGGAAGGTGCATAACTCCAGGCTGCTGAGGGAGTTGTTTAGATCTTTAGTCAGGGAAACACCTGTTGTTAACCACCTCTAGAGAAGTTCTCATGTCATTCTACTTTTCAACACCAGAATTTCTATTTCCACTAGATTTATACTTTCTAGCCCTTTATTGATATTCTCTACTTGGGGAGACATCATTCTCATGTTGCCCTTTCACTCACTGAGCAGATTAAAAATTGGTAATATAGATACACTAATCTGGAAAATGGTGTCGATGTAAGTGGGTAATGCTCATCTCTTTTGGAAAAAAAATGGCAGAGTGGGGACAGGGGCCTAACTTGTGTGAACTGTTTTGGGAATCCAAGGAGTAGGAGGCAGTAGGCATCATTCAGGAGGGAGCTGGACAAAGAGATAAAGAGCTCAAGGGAAAACCATGAGGTGCTCACCCCTGTGGCTGGAAAAGGTGGTGGGTAAGCCCTAACCTCAAGGCAAATAGCCTCCATAGAACCCCTGGTTTTCAAAGGCCAGCTGAGGGGGAGGGAGCATTCCCTGGAGGAAGGGGGTCTGGTGCAGGGTGGGGAGTGGTTTCCCTTCTGTGGGTTTGGAAACCTGAGCCCCCTTTGAATCTCAGGGAGGACACCAGCCAGCACTGGGGTGGCCCTGGGGAGAGCAGAGAGGGAATCTGCTCAGGCAGTCTGTCACACCCAGCCACCCTGGGAGAGAGGAACTTGATCAAGGAGGGGCAGGGAGAGCACCCAACTAGCCCAGCCCGTGAAAACTGTTAGAAAGTCCAACTCTTAAGGGAAACAGGGCCAGGAAGTGGTGTTCCCTGGGAGGAAGAGGGGTCTGGCAGATGCTGCACAGTGGTTTCTTTGTGGTGAGTTTGACCAGTTCAGGCCCCTTTGAATCTTGGAAGAGACCCAGACCTGCCTAGGAGAGGGGAGGGGGATCCCCTCAGGCAGGCTGTCACACCCAGGTGCCCTCCTGAGGAGAGAAAGCCATTAGACTAGAGAGGGGCTGGGCACAACCACCTCATCAGCAGAACTCTAGCAGGGGTCTACAAACACCTGGGGAAGGTGACTCCTAGCTCTCTAAAGACCCATTAACCTAAGGAAACAATTTAGCTCAGTGGAGGGAGTCCTGCCTTGCGTATGAGGCCCTTGGTCAAAGGTGTGACCCAACTGGTTATCAGGCATCAGCTAGTAGTTTATGACAAGGAACGTGCAGGCACTCTTTTTGATTTAGGTGCTCTTGGACCTGTTATATCTTTGCTTTAAAAAAGGCCCCCTTTTTTTTAACTTTTTAAATTTTAATCACTAAAACTGGGTACATCATCTGCCTGCAGAAGGTAGGCTCCAGGGTGAATGATGAACACCAGCAGCCTGAGAAGCACCTTAGGGGCCGAAAGAGAAGGCTGTCTTTCCTCATTTGTTTTGTTGTTGTTGTTGCTGCTTGTTTCCTTTCTTTTGTGGTGTTTCCCCTTTCTTTGTCTCCCCAATTTTATACTTTTACTGATTTTTTTCTACCTATATAATTTCTTTTCTTTCCTTCATTTTTCCATCTTCTGTTTTCTGTTGTTTTTCATGCACCTTGCCTATTTCTGGTCTTCAACTTTTAAAAAAAATTTATTTCTCACACTGGTTTTCTGTTTTTTCTTTTTCCTTATTTTTTTACATTTTCCTTTCCTTTTCTCTTTACCTCTCTTCTCATCATTCCAGGCTTTTAATTCATTATTTTTCTCATTTCAATTTTTTGATTCCATTTTTTAAAACTTATTCCATTGTCCTTCTTAAGATTTTTTACTCATGTGGAGTATTTATTTTCCTAGGTCTAGTATGACTCCTCTTCTACCTTTTATTATTATTATTGCTATTATTATTATTTTCCTCTTCTTATCTCTTTCCTATTTTTTTAAAGACAACACAGACAAGGAAATACAATAAGAGGAATGAAGTGTCAAAGTGAAAAATTACAACACCCAAAAACAATAACAAAATAAAACACTAGAGCAGAAAGAGTAGCTAACCAACTGAATAAATCCATCAAGATAAACAGAAGCCTAGACACCAACAAAAAATTATGAGCCATACTAAGAAACAGGAAGACATGGCCTAGTCTAATGAACAAATTGAAAAAAGGAGGAGATACAGAACATGGAACTAATGAAAGATGTCCAAGTATCATGAGTCAACTTAATGAAGTGAAAGAAGAGATTGAGGATATTAAAAAGACACTGGGGGAAGTGGATTTGGCTCAACGGCTAGAGTGTCCACCTACCACATAGGAGGTCAAAGGTTCAAACCCAGGACCTCCTGACCCATGTGATGAGCTGGCCCATGCATGCCGATGCATGCAACAAGTACTGTGCCATGCAGGGGTGTCCCCTGCATAGGGGAGCCCCACACACAAGGAGGGCACCCTGTAAGGAGAGTTGCCCAGCATGAAATAAGTGCAGCATACCCAGGGTGGCACCACACACATGGAGAGCTGATGCAGCAAGATGACGCATCAAAAAGAGACACAGATTACCAGTGCCACTGACACGAATACAAGCGGACACAGAAGAATGCACAGTGAATGGAGATAGAGAGCAGAAAATTGGGGGGAGGTGAGGAAGGGGAGAGAAATAAAGAATAAATCTTAAAAAAAAGACACTGGGAGAACATACTGAAGAAATTGAAAATATACATACATAAAAAGATAATGGATATGATGGTAATTAATGACACAATGCAGGAAATCAAAGATACACTGAAAGCACAAAACAGCAGATGTGAACAGACAGAGGAAAGAATCAGTGATTAGGAAGGCAGTACATGTGAAATCAGAGAGCAAAATAGAAGGATAAAAAAAAATCCAGCAGGTACTTAAGGATTTGAATGACAACATGAAATGCAGAAACATATGCACTGTAGGCATTCCAGAGGGAAAAGAGAAGGAAAAGGGGACAGAAGGAATGCTGGAGGAAATGATGGCTGAAAACTCCCCAACCCTACTGAGGGAGAGGGATGTACATGTCCAGGAAGTACAGCACAACCCAAAAAGTATAAATCCCAACAGCTCTACCCCAAGACATATACTTGTCAAATTGTCCAATACTCATGACAAAGAGAGAATACTGAAAGTAGCAAGAGAAAAGAGACCCATCACATACAAGGGAAGCTCAAAAAGATTAAGTACTGATTTCCCATCTGAAACCAACAGGCAAGAAGACAGTGGTATGAAAGAGTTAAGGTGCTAAAAGAAAAAACTTCCAGCTGAAAATTCTCTATCCAGCAAAACTGAAGGAAACTTCAATATATTAACAGATAAAGATAGAGAGACATTAAGAGCATTTGTCAATAAGAAACCTGCCCTTCAAGAAATACTAAAGGGAGTTCTACAGGATGAAATGGAAAAAAAAGGAGAGAGGTGGAGGAGAGTATAAGAATAAAAAGAGAAAAAGTGAAATAAAAACAACATATGGCATATATAAGCCTAATAAAATATGGCTAATATAAGTAATTCCCTGACAGTAATAACATTGAATGTTAAAGGCTTAAACTCTTCAGTCAAGACACACAGATTGGCAGAATGGATAAGGAAATATGAACCAGCCATATGCTGCCTACAATAAACTCATCAAGGACCCAGGGATGCAAGGAGACAGAAAGTAAAAGGATGGAAAACAATTTCACGTGCAAACAATAATCAGAAGACGGTGAGAGTAGCTATACTAAAAACATACAAAATACACTTTAAATTCAAAACTATTATAAGAGACAAAAAAAATGACACTATATATTTAAAAAAGGAGAAATCTATTGAGAAGAAAGAACAATCAAACATTTATGCACTGAACCAGGGCACCTCAAAATACATGAGGGAAACAAGGGGAAAAATTAGGTGGGGAAATACATATCTCTACAATTACTCTGGGGAACTTTAATAGACCATTATCACCATTAGGCAGAACATATCAATGAGAATCAATAAAGAAGTAAAGATCCTAAGTAATACATTAGAGGATCTGGACCTAACTGACATTCACGTAATATTATACTCAAATACTGTGCAAGATACAATCTTCCTGAGAGCAAATGGATCATTCTCCAGGATAGACCATGTGCTAGGCCACAGAACAGCTCTCAATGAGTTTGGAAAGATTAAAATTACACAAAGTAACTTATCTGACTACAATGGACTGAAGCTGGAATTCAGCAAGTGGCAGAGAAGCAGATTAGGCACAAAGACATGGAAATTAAACAATATACTCTTAGACAATCAGTGGGTCAAAGAGAAAATTGCAAAGAAATCAGTAGCTACCTTGAAATGAATGAAAAAATAACACAACATAGCATAACCTATGGGATGCAGCAAAAGCTGTACTGAGAGGAACATTCACAGCCATAAATGCTGCTTTTAAAAAGAAGAAAGTGCTAAAATCAAAGATCTAATTGCACACCCGGAGGAACTAGACAAAGAACAACAAACTAACCCCAGAGGAAGTAAAATGGAGGAAATAACAAAGATTAGTGCAGAACTAAATGAAATTGAAAATATGAAGGGACTAGAAAAAATAAAACCCAAACTTGGTTCTTAGAGATCAATAAAATTGACAAACCCTTAGCTACACTAACAAAGAACAAAAAAAATGCAAATACATAAAATAAGAAATGAGGAAAGGGAAATCACCACTGACCTCACAGAAATAAAATGTGTCATAAGAGGATATTTTGAAAAATTATATGCCAAAAAGAATAATTTAGAGGAAATGAGCAAATTCCTAGAAACACACAAGTAGCCTACACTGGTGAAAGAAGAAAAATGAACTCAACAGACCAATCACAAGTAAGGAGATAGAATCAGCCATCAAAAACCTCCCAATTAAGAAGAGCCCAGGTCCAGACAGTTTCATATATGAATTCTACCAAACAATCCAGAAAGAACTAACACCAATCCTGTTTAAACTCTTCAAAATATACAAGTAGAAGGAACATTGCCTACCTCAGTCTAGGATGCCAACATTACCCTAATACCAAACCCAAACAAAGATGCTACAAGAAAGGGAAATTACACACCAATCTCTCTAATGAACCCAGATGCTAAAATCCTCAACAAAATATTTGCTAATCATATTCAACAACACATCAAGCAAATTACACACCATGACTAAGTGGGTTTCATCCTGGGTATGCAATGAGCATTAAACATAAGAAAATCAATCAATAAAATACACCACATAAAGAGATCAAAGGAAAAAACAACAACACATGATCATCTCTACAGATGCAGGAAAAGCATTTCACAAAACACACACTTTCCTGATTAAAACACTCCAAAAGATACGAATAGAAGGAAACTTCCTCAACATAATATAAGGTATACAGGAAAAACCTACAGCTAAATCATAGACAATGGTGAAATCCTAAAAGCTTTCCCTCTAAGACTGGACACAAGAGAAGGATGCCCACTGTCACTGCTCTTATTTAACATTGTGTTACAAGTACTTGCACAAGCACTGAGGTCAGAAAAAGATGTAAAAGGTAACAAAATTGGAAAGGAAGAAGTAAAAGTTTCACTACTTACAGACAATATGATCCTATACATAGAAAGTCCTCAGAAACAAAGCTTCTAGAGCTTCTGAGTTCGGTAAAGTCAAAGGTTATAAGAACAACAGGAAAAAATAAGTAGCAATCCTCTACACCAATAACGAGCAATCTGATGAGGAAATCAAGAAAAAAATACCATTTACAATAGAAACTAAAAAAAACAAATGCCTAAGAATAATTTAACTAAAGGAGTAAATGACTTATACATAGACAACTACAAAGAACTGTTAAAGGAAATCAAAGAAGACTTAAATAAATGGAAGAATATTCCCTGCTCATGGGTAGGAAGATAAATATCATTGAGATGTCTGTCCTACCCAAACTGATCTACAGATTAATGCAATCCCAATAAAAATCAACACAGCATTTTTTAATGAATTGGAAAAACTAGGGAAGTTTTTTGGAAGGTCAAGAGTCCCTGAATATTCAAAGACATATTGACAAAGTAAAATGAAATTGGAGTAGTCACACTACTTGACTTTAAATCATACTACAAAGCTACAGTGGTCAAAACTGCATCGTACTGGCAAAGAACAGACTTAATAACTAATGGAGCTGAATTGAGAGTTCTGACATAGATCATGGCATATCCAGTCATTTGATCCTCAGCAAAGCCACCAAGCCCACTCAACTGGGAGAGAATGGCCTCTTCAACAAATGGTGCTTTGAGACTGGATATGAATATCCCAAAGAATATCCATCTCACACCTTATACAAAAACTAACTAAAGATGGATCAAAGATGTAACTATAAGAGCTAAGACCATAAAGACCTTGGAAGGTAAGGAGGGAAGCTTCTATAGGGCCATATAATACGAAATGTCTTCATGAACTTCAAACCCAAAGCATGAGAAACAAAAGAAAAAAATAGATACATGGGACCTCCTCAAAATTAAAACCATTTGCACCTGAAAGGAGTTTGTGACGAAAGTGAAAAGACAACCTGAACAATGGGAGAAAGTATTTGGTAACCAAATATCTGATAGGAGCCTAATATCCAGCATATGTAAAGAAATCCTATATCTCAAAAATAAAAAGACAAACAACCCATTTAAAAAATGGACAAATTATTTGAACGGACACTTCTCCAAAGAAGAAATACAAAAGGCTAAAAAGCATATGAAAAGATGCTCAACATCTCTAGTTATTAGGGAAATGCAAATCAAAACTCCAACGAGATACCATCTTACTTCCATTAGACTGGTGGATATTAAAAAAATCAGAGGACTAAGGTGTTGGAGAGGATGCAGAGTAATGGACACCCTCATCTACTGCTGGTGGGAATGTAGAATGGCCCAGCCATTGTGGATGACAGTTTGGGATTTCCTCAAAAAGTAACTGTAGTTCTGTCATATGACCTATCAATTCCACTGCTGGGTATATACCCAGAAGAACTGAAAACAAGGACAAGAACTGATTATGCACAACAATGTTCGCAGCAGCATTATTCACTATTGCCAAAATTGGAATCAACCCAAATGCCCATTAAGAGATGAACGGATAATCAAAATGTAGTCTATACATACAGTGGAATATTATTCGACTGTAAGAAGGAATATAGTACAACACATGGGATAACATGAATGAATCTGAAGGGCCTTTTGTTGAGTAAAGCAAGCCAGGCATTGAAGGACAAATATTACATGACCTCTTTGATAAGAATTAAACTAAGTGAGCCAACTCAGGGAGCTAGAGTCTGGAAGATAGGTTTATAGTAAATAGAAAGGGAGAAGAAGGTTGTGAGCCAATGCCCATAGGGGTGAAATCTATGATAAGGTGTGAGTAGTTGTGCAATGAAGGGATATGACAGGGGTGTAGGCATACTATTGGGTTGGGTGGTGCAAGCTTGACAGGGAGCTAGGGTAGGGAGGACGGGTTGGATGGTCCATGGAAATGGAGGAAGGGTAGGGAGAGGTAGCAGGTGACCATTGGGGATTGGCAGGTATGTGGTTGAAACTACAATGCTGAGAAAATTGTTTTGGCATCATGGCAAGGAAGGGCTACTGATTTAGGGTGTTGGATGGAGGTACATTTGGGACAGGGCGCACCTGGGGCAGTCTTCTAGAGAAGGTGCAAGTGATGATGTTGGCATAGTGTGTTGGATCAGTGGAGGGAGACCCACATAATGAGTGGAAAGAAATTGAACTCCCATACAGGGCAGTCTTGATATGTTATCAAACACAGGGGAGGGTGAATCTGGAGAGTATGGGTGGTTCCTAATAGGGGAGGACAGAATACTGGGTCAAGCCATCAGCATTGTTGCAAGTATCTACAAATCTTGTCCTTCAAGGAGTGAAGCCTAGTGGCCACAGTGGGTTCGGAGGGAAGGGATAGGGAGGAATGGGATCATTGGAAAAGTAGGCATTTTGGGGGCAAAGGAAGTGTTCTGCATGATCTTGCAATGATGGATACAGGCCATGTTAAATTTCATCAAAAATGTATAAAAGTATATGGTCTAACATGTAAATAAACCATAATAGAAACCACTGACCATAGTTTGCAGCTATGTTTTAATATTTGTACTTCAGTTGTAACAAACGTCATCCACATATTAAAAAGGGTCTTAACAAGGAAAGGGGAAAAATGGGAGGATGTTGGCTATATGGGAGTCCCCTATATTCTGTATGTGACTTTACTGTGATCTAAAACTTCTTTGAAGACAAAATGAAAAAAGCAAAATACTGGGGAAGTAATGGGAGAAAATGCAACTGTACATATAGGACAACAGATATTACAGTGATGAAAGGCAAAACTTAAACAATTTTTAAACAATTTTTCATTTTTTAAATATCCCTTTTTAACCTTATTTTAGTTTTAATTTTCTTAAATTATGTATTTTATTTCTTATGTTTAAACCTTTTGTTATTATTTCATTTTCCTATTAAGCAAATTTGAAAATATTCTTGGCCTCATTTTTGAAGAGGTTTTATATCACAGAAGGGTTACAACTATGGTAGGGGAGGATCATTGGTGTGGGGTGTCCATGATGGGGGATACATGGGAGGAAGTTCACCTGGGATATATACAAGGTGTATAAATCTGTTCAAATGTTCATGGGGCATTGCCACAGTGGGTAGAGATTCACACAAAAACACAAAGAATATTGAAGTCATATCCTTGGGAGCTCTGCCACATTCTCTAATGCTACAGCAACAATCCCCCAAAGCTCAGTGACTAGTGAAAAAGGATGGTCCATTGATAAACTCTTGAGATTGAGGACTATGCTCATGTGCTTTTTGCTCTTAAATTTGCAGCTTAGACTAGTGATGTAGGGCACCTAAGAGTTACTTCCTGAGAGCCTCCATATTACTCAAATGTGGCCTCTCCCTAAGCCAAACTCAGCATGTAAATGCACTACCTTCTCCCCCCGTGTGGGACATGACTCCCAGAAATGAGCCTCCCTGACACTGAGGGATTAATACCAAGCACCAGCTGATGATGCAACTGGAAAAAGACATTGAACTAAAAGGGGAAAAGGTAAAGATACATCAGTTTAAATGGCTAAGAGGCTTCAAAGAAAGCCAGGAGGCCATCAGAGAGTTACACTTATAAAGGTCTCTGCAGGATCTCATAGACTGCCAAAGCAGATACTACCACAAATAGTGGGACACCTAAGGGATCTGGAGACCCCCAGCTCATATGGTCAGGGCAGATACCTCCGGAAATTGATGCCTGGCCACTGGGTCCTCCTTTGGAGTTTGTGCTCATGAGTGTAACAGAGTTGGACTCAAATGTGACTTCTCTACACATGTCTCTTCTCGCTCTTTTATTTGATGCTGGAACTGGTAGGTGTACAACCAAAAGACATGAATCTCTGGACCGCTCATGTGCCAGCTGGGCCCTGAGCCTCAGGGGAGTTGTAACATCTACTCTCCCATTCACTGGCCTCAGCCAGGAGAAATAAAAGGGAGGTGAGCATGGACAACCACCACACCAAGGAACTGAGAAAGTCTACCACTGCAAGCAAGAAAGTCCCATCTATCAACCACATGGGATCAATGTCCCCTCTCAGACAGAGTAGGCATCACCATTCCAGAATCCTCAGCATTGGGGAATAAAATACAGATTAGTGTGGACTTACTGGTGTTCTATTGTAGACTTATTGTAGTTCTATCAGTGGAAAAACAGTTCATCGATGTGGAGACAATGGCCACTGGTGGTGCTGAAGTCAGGGAGAGAGAAAAGGAGGTATAATATGGGGAATTTTCAGGACTTGGAATAGACCTGAATGACATTGCAGTGACAGGTATAGGCTGTAGCAGTTTGATATTATGGATGAATTCCAAAAAGGAAATATTGGATTATGTTTGTAAACTGATCTTTTCCACTGGGCATATTAGATTCGATTGGATTCATAGGTTTACTTGATTAGCTAATTATGTTAGACACTTGTGCCAGAAGGGTATTGAGTCCCCACCCTTTGCTGGGCAGGGACACACAGATAAAAGGCATGGCAAAGGACAGAGTTAAGGGTTCTTAATGTTGGCATTTTGATGTTACAGTTTGATGCTGAAGCTGGAGCCCTGGGAAGCAAGAAACCCTGAACCCAGAGAGAAGAAATACCCTGGAAGGGAAGAAACCCAGGAAGCCTGAATCCTTGTAGATGTCAGCAGCTATCTTGCTCCGACACATGAAAATAGATTTTGGTGAGGGAAGTAACTTATGCTTTATGGTCTGCTGTCTGTAAGCTCCTACCCCAAATAAATACCCTTTGTTAAAAACCAACCAATTTCTGGTATTTTACATCAGTACCCCTTTGATTAATACACAGGCCATTATATATTCTGCCATAACCTACAGAATTGAGTGTGAGAGAGTGTAACCTGTAATATAAACTATAATCCATGCATAGTTGCAATGCTTCAAAATCTGTTCATCAATTGTAATGAATGTAGCACACTAATGCAAGAAGTTGGTAATGTTGGGAACAGTGAGAGGTGTAGGGAGTAGGCATATGGGAATCTCATATATTTTAATGTAACATTTTATGTAATCTAAGGATCTTTTACAAATAAATTTAAAAAGGACAGGAAGACCTCTGAGCTGACTACAAAGGGGTATCCAGAGATCTACCATCCCCGGGAAGGGGAGAGAGAGGGACACAGCCTAAGGCTGACAGCTTCTGACCCACAGTTCTGGTCTGCTGTGTTCCACCAGCTCTTCCAGGCTGAGTGGGACCACACTGTTGTCTACCTTGGGTCACTAAACAGGACTGGAGAAATCCAACATTCTCAATCTCCCTCTCTTATAGCTGGGACTGATTGTTGAGGAAGTACCTTCCCAGGAGAGAGAGGGACAAGATCTAAGGCTGACTTGGCTTTTGATGCACAGATTTGGTCTGTTGTGTCCCATGGGCCCTTCCAGGCCAGGCAGACCTTGCCATTGCTTGCCTGGGGAGGCTGCAAGGGAGTAAAGAAATCTGACCCTCTCAATCTCCTCTATGAACAGGGACTGATTGTTGAAGATGCAGAAGGGAATGGAATTTCTTACCTAGAAAATGGGAGGGGGCTGCCAGAGAAGGCTAGAGACTTTTTTACAAGAAAGTTCAAATTACAAGGCTCTTCGCTTTCAGGCAGGAACCTTTCAAATTGATCCAGGCTGTGTTACAGCAAAAACACTCTAAACGGGCACTGAACCGAGAGGGCTGCCAAAGAGTGCCACCTGCTGGCAGAACTAGGTAGTACATATGAGAAAATTAAAAAGAAATGAGGCATTTTCTGACCTTTATAGCTTTCCTCCCAAGGCCCTAGGAAGTAGGTCTGCAACCCACTACTGGGTAAAGAGCATACCTTTCAGCAACTAACAGGGACAATCCTAATGATCCAGGTTGAATCAAGAATCAAAGAGCAACAGTAAGTCCTGCCACTAAATCCCAACAAAAGACAAAGAAATTGAACATCTGAGTAAACCACATACTAATCAGATGCCTAGACATCAGCAAAAATTTACAAGCCAGAATAAGAAAATGGAAGACACAATCCAGGAAAAGGAATATATCAAAGTCCCAGAGGAGATGCAGGATTTGAGAGAACTAATTAACAAGATGCGTACCAATTTCCAAAATTAAATTCATGAGTTGAAAGACAACATGGCTAACGAAATGAATGACATCAAGAAGACATTGAGCAAGCCAAAACAGAATTTGAAATGTGGAACAGAAAAGCAACAGAGCTCATGGGAATGAAAGACACAACAGGTGACATCAAAAACACATTAAAGGGAAACGGACTTTGGCCCAGTGGTTAGGGCATCCGTCTACCATATGGGAGGTCCGTGGTTCAAACCCCGGGCCTCCTTGACCCATGTGGAACTGGCCATGTGCAGTGCTGATGCACGCAAGGAGTGCAGTGCCACGCAAGGGTGTCCCCCACGTGGGGGAGTCCCACGCGCAAGGAGTGCGCCCGTGAGGAAAAGCCGCCCAGCGTGAAATGAAAGAGCAGCCTGCCGAGGAATGGCGCCGCCCACACTTCCCATGCCGCTGACAACAACAGAAGCAGACAAAGAAACAAGACGCAGCAAATAGACACCAAGAACAGACAACCAGGGGAGGGGGGGAAATTAAATAAATAAATAAAATTAAAAAAAAAAAAACCAACACATTAAAGGTATACAACAATTTCAAGCAGACTTGAAAGGGCAGAAGAAAGAATAAGTAATACCAAAGACAGAACAGCTAAAATTGAAGAGAGGAAAGAACAGAGGGAGGGAAAAAAATGGAAAAAAATTGAGCAGAGGCTCAGGGAGATGAATGACAACAGAAAACACAACAACATACATGTCATGGGACTTCCAGAAGGAGAAGTGAAGGGAAAAGGGTTAAAAAGAATATTTAAGGGAATAGCTAAAAATTTTCCAATGCTCATGAAAGAAATGACCCTACATGTCCAAGAAACCCACCATAACCTAATCAGAATAAATCCAAATAGACATACTCCAAAACATATATACATTCAGAATGTCAAATGTCAAAGACAAAGAGAAAATTCTGAGAGCAGCAAGGGAAGCAAACACTCACATACAAGGGATGCCCAGTAATAGTGCAGATTTCTCATCAGAAACCATGGAGGTGAGAAGAGAGTGGTATGATGCAATTAGGAGACTGAAAAACTGCCAGCCAAGAATTCTGCACCCAGCAAAACTGTCCTCCAAATATGAAGGTGAGTATAAAATATTCACACACAAACAGAAACTAAGACGCTTGGTAAAAAAGAATCCAAATTGCAGGAAATAATAAGAAAGCCATAGAGCCAGAAAGAAAAAGACAGAAGAGAGAGGCCTGGCAGAGAGTAGAGAAAAAAGAAGAGCAGAAAGGATAACCAAGAGAAAAAAGACAGACCAAAATATGATATGACACATGAAAACCGAAGAATAAAATGTAGGAAATAAATAATGCATTTACAGTACTATCATTGAGTGTGAATGGATTAAATGCACCAAACAAAAGATATAGATTGACAGGATGGATAATAAATGCATGAGCCATCCATACGCTGCTTACAAGAGACTCACCTTTGACTCATGGATACAAACCAGAGATAAGTAAATGTGCTCTCCTGCCCCACCAGCGGGTGTACAGAGACCATGAGGACAACAGGGTACCTGAGAGAGGGAGTGGGCAAATGGCAGGGAAGAACCACTCAGAGCCGCACCATGGTGTGTCATCTTCTTCCATTTTTTCCTTTTGTACAGAGCAAGCTTATATAGCGTCTTAAGCATTCGTGTTGCAAGGGGATTGGTCAGGGCTGGAACAAGACCTTATATGGCTTGGAGAGGGCTCCGGGGGAAAAAGGGGCGGGGAGAGGGCAGGAAGCAGGGGGAAACAGTGCTGAATCATGCCGCCTGCCATTTTTTCTACTGGTGTGGGGCGGTCTGCAAAATGGCGGGTGTGCCCCCAACAGGTCCCCCTTTTTAGTTTTATTAGAAATAGGCTCGTGTGATAACAGAAAGGAGGGAGACTGTGCCTGTCTTAGGTCGAGGCTGCACCCGGTAAGGGATTTGCCTTACCCGGTATGCAATCAGTCTTACCCATCATCGGGGAGCCATGGCAGCAAAAGGCCATGTCCCTGTTTTAGGTTGACTGATGGGTCAGCCCAGTTGCCCGTCGTTGGCTAGCCGGCTAGCACCTCAATGACCACAACTGCAGGGGGTGTGCATGGACAAATGCAGAATTCTCTGTGGCCTTACAGTAGCACCTGATCTAGGCTGCCCTCGGCACCCTGAGAGCTGTATGGATTACACCTCTCCTTTTTGGCAGCCTTCTGGGCCTTATCACCTATTTTTGGCTGCTAACTGACCTTTACCTAGGCCATACAGCTGCGCCTGTCTTAGGCTGTCTCCCAGGAGATCTTACCCGTCTCTGGATGCCAGCTGGAGACGCATTTTGCCCAGTGACCCCGAGGACAATTCTGGTGTCCATGAGCCTGGGAGGGGGCCATATTGCTAAGGAGACGTTGGGCTGGCGGCTTTCCTCACACTATAGGCACTGCTTTTATTAAGGTTGGGGGAGTAGGGGCAAAGGGAAGGGAGAGAGTGGTCTGCTAGACAGCCGATTCTGTGACGGGGGCGGCGACGTCTTGGTAGTTGGACCCAGGGGCGGAAATGTGCTGATATTGTCGGGCAGCAGTGAGGAACATGACTTGAGTGGAGATCTGCCACATTCTTTCCACAATGATGAGTGGCAATAATCTTCCCGTCATGTGCCACAGGATTGGTGGCGGAGGCATGAACGGTGAAGGTGGCAGTATAGAAATCTTGAGTTACCAGTCGCTTTGCTAAGGAGGAGATGGCCTGCACAAGCAGGACCCCCAGGACGTGGGTGGCCGCCGTAAACATAATCTTCCTTTCCCTGCAAGAAAGCAGAAGGGGAGACCTCAGGGCGGGTGACTCCGTTCCCTGGGTTGGTTAACTTGTTTGACCAGTCTCTCGGGTAGCCACCGCGTGGCTTCTAGTTCTTGGGGGTATGCGACGGTTTGCTCGGTCGGTAGAGGTGGGGTCTGGCTGCAGACGAGGGGTCGGTCCAGCTCTGGACGAGGGGTCGGTCCCGCTTGGGACGAAGGGTCGGTCCCACCTGGGACGAGGGGTCGGTCCGGCAGCAGACGAGGGATCGGTCTCACAAGGGGTTGCGCGGTTTGGCTGACGGGGTCGCCCGGCGAAGCTGGCAACTAAGGGGTCGCCCGGAGAAGCAGGCGACGAACTGGGGACAAGGGAGGCCAGGCCCTTGTCGGGGGCTCTCAGGACTGGAGGGCGTACGGCAGAAGAACTACCGCGGAGACAAGGTAAACACGCAAGTCCAACTTTATTGAGGGAGAGGCAACAGTTTTATAGGGGCTGGGGAAGGCTGATTGGTCGAAGCCACGCCCTGTTCTGATTGGTTGCCGGGGAAAGGTCAGTGGGCAGTACTGGATGGGGGAGGGGTGGTGGTTAGGGATTGGCTGTCGCTGTTGCTGGGGGAAGGGGCAGGGTTTAGGGATTGGTGGCTGCTGTTGCTGGGGTGGAGGGCAGACTGGATTTTTCCGCCCACGCCTGGCTGTTGCTGCTGTCAGGGGAAGGGAAGAGGGCAGACTGGATTTTTCCGCCCACGCCTGGCTGTTGCTGCTGTCGGGGGAGGGGAAAAGGGAAGACTGGAATTTTCCGCCCTGCGCCTGCGCAGGGAGAAAGAAGAAGAAGGGTGCCGCCCCACAGGCATCGGGTGGCGCCATCTGGGAGGAGGGGCGGCCGCGGAAGCATGGCTCCGAGAAGGGGAGACCCGAGGGCACTCTGCGCCCATGCCGAGCTTCCTTCAGGGGTGGCGGTGGGCCCGACCAACCACCCTATTATGGGGGCAGCGGCTTGGCCTGCCGCGGCTGCTCCCCGCCAGGCCAGCAAACCACACTTCAGCCCGAGGGGTGACCGCAGGGGTAGATGCACACTGATCCTCTGCCCCAGATAAGGACAGGGTCAGGACCATGCCAGGAATTATCTAGAGGGTCCCTCCACCGGACTGTGGCGTGTTGTGTCATGGTACCAGAATGCCAGAAGCAGTCAGCGGCTGAGTGGCCACTCTGGTCTAAGGTTAGAAAATTTAGAATAAAGAGAGCGTGGTTTAGTAAGTTCTGAGGGGATCCCCTGATGGGGTACCACTCCCCATTCTTTACTTTATGAATAGTGTGCTTTAGAGATAAGTGTGCTCTTTCAACAATGCCTTGGCCCTGGGGGTTGTATGGGATGCCAGTGATGTGGGTAATGTTAAGACGTCGGCAGAAGGTAGTAAAGACACAACCGGTGTAACCGGGGCCATTATCTGTCTTAACCTGGTGCGGGGAGCCCAGGAGGGACATGGCAGCTAGTACATGTGCGACTACGTGCTTACCAGCCTCACCCGCCTGGAGAGTCGTGAAAAGGAAACCGCTGAACGTATCAACGGTGACATGTACGTACTTAAGATCCCCGAAGTCTTGGATGTGGGTTACATCCATTTGCCAAAGAGCATTGGGGAGAAGCCTGCGGGGATTGACCCCGTAGTGTGGGGTGGGTCTGAAAATCATTAAGAGTTTTTAGGGAATCTAGCCTAATGCAGGCCTGTCGCGCGGTGATTCTATCGCCCGTGATGTGGAAGCCAAGATAGGTATGGGGTCCTGCAGCTGTATTTTGTCAGGGGCGATTTGAAGGCCGTGATTGTGCAAGGCTTGCTGCAGGTCCCCATAGCAGTCAAGGACAGCCTTGTGATCAGCGCCCGCAATTAAGATATCGTCCATGTAATGGAGGATATAAAGGGCCTGCCAGCGGTCTCTAGTCTCTGCGATAGCAGAGGCCACAAATTTTTGGCACAGGGTAGGACTGTTTGCCATTCCCTGGGGCAGAACAGTCCATTGGTATCGCCTATTGGGTTCCTTGAAATTGGTAGAGGGGACACTAAATGCAAAATGCACCTGGTCATCGGGGTGCAAGGGGATTGTGAAAAAGCAGTCCTTTAGAGCTATAATGATTTTGTAGAAACCAAGAGGAATGGCTACAGGGCTAGGGAGGCCTGGCTGCAGGGCACCCATAGGGACCATGGTCTTATTAACCGCTCTAAGATCTTGTAAAAGGCGCCATTTTCCTGATTTCTTTTTGATAACGAATATAGGGGTGTTCCAGGGGGAGCTACTCTCCACAAGGTGTCCAGCCACCAGCTGTTCCTGTACTAACAGCTGGGCAGCGGCCAATTTGTCAGTAGATAGGGGCCACTGGCTGACCCACACGGGGTTTGAGGAAGTCCAGGAAATCCTATCCGCGTGGCGCACAGGAGGACTGGCAGCCCCTAGGAAAAATACCCCAAACCTGCGCGATTAGAGCGTGGGGTAGCAGAGATGGGTTCAAGGGCACCCAATTCGGTTCTTCTGAGGCTCTTCCCGGGCTTGAAGCCCTGGTTTAGCATTTGAGCGGTGACTATCGGACTAGGGTTCCCGATCACAGTTCCCAGTTGAGCGAGGAGGTCTCTGCCCCAAAGGTTGAAGGGGACGTGAGGGAGGACGTAAGGTTTTATGTGTCCTCGGTGTCCCTCGCCGTCTTCCCAGGAAACGAGTTGGGAACTCTGTCCCAGGGGTGAGGACTGTCCAATGCCTTGTAAGTGAGTGGCTGAGGGGGTGAGTGGCCACGCAGGGGGCCATTGCGCCTTTTGAAGAATGGTAACATCCACCCCGTATCAATAAGGCCCTCGAATGCACGGCCATTAAGGCGTATGGTTAGCATGGGCTTAGAACGGGTGATTGTCTGAGCCCAAAAAATGTCAGAGGCGCCTAAAGCCTGATCACCTCTATGTGAACCAGCAGAGGAGTTGGGAGAAGGCACTAGGGGGAGCAGAAGAAGTTGAGCTATGTGCGTGCCGGCGGGGAAGGAAAGGACACTCTTCCGAGCAGAGGCCAGAATCTTGATCTCACCAGTAAAATCAGCATCCACAACCCCGGGTATAATGTGGAGGCCCAAGAGGGCAGAGGATCCTCGACCGAGGATAAGGCCAACACAGCCGGACGGCAGAGGACAGAAGATACCCATAGCTAGAGGCTGAACTCCCATAGGGGGTGTTTTGAGGCCTGGATTGCCCCGGTTGTTTGTGGGGCCTGGGGCTGGCCCCTCCTCCCGTTTCCCTGTAGGGGAGGGAGTGGGTGACTGTCAACATCCGTTTTTGACTGGCACTCATTGGCCCAGTGCCTACCCCTGCGGCATCTAGGGCAATTATTAGGCAGGCCGGTAGGGAGGGACCCTTTTGCCACAGGGGTAGGGGCACCAATGGGGGGGCGGAGGGGCGACACGGGCAACGCACCAAGTGATCAGGTGCTCCGCAACCAAAACAGCTCCGCGGGGGGCGGTTTCGAGAGGGTAAGTTGGCGGCGAAGACGGAGCGAAGAGCAGCCGCAAGCACCTCCCCCTGGTTTTGTAGAGCAGCGGCAAAAACCTGCGCCTGCTGCTTTGTGGGCGTGACGTCTGCGCACAGCCGGATATATCTGGCACAAGGTGTCTTGACAGGCCGGGATAGCATTTTCAAAGGCCAGCTGCTTGAGAAAATCAGAATCTGTGGCCTCGCCAAACAGGTGCTCGGCCGCTACTCTCAGGTGACCGACATAGTCTGAAAAGGGCTCCTCGGGGTTTTGGCGCACCGAAGTGATGGAAGTGAGGGGCTGGCCTTTGTAGGCAGCCTGCGCCAGGCTTTAAGAGCGGCCATGCGGATTTGGTCATATAGGGAGGCCGGATACTCCGCCTGTTCCAACGTAGACTCATAGTCGCCTGTCCCCAAGAGCATATCACGGGTGTCATTCTGGCCTGTTTCTCGGTTACGAGCAGCCGCGTCTTTGAAAAAACCTCGCACTCCGCCCTCCACAAGAGGGCGTCACCGGGCGACAGGGCCGCACGAGTGAGCGTAGTCCAGTCATTGGGAGTAAGCCAATTGTTGGTGAGACTATCTAAGACCGAGAGAGTATAGGGGGCACCGTAGGTGCTCGCTGCAGTTTTCAGCTCCTTCAGATCTTTTAGTTTAAAGGCAAGATGGCGATGGGAATGAAATGGCCCCCATTTACGGGAGGCGCCGCCGCCCTCTGAAGCTTGGCTGCCCTCGTCCTCCGAAGAGGTGACCTCTATTACCGGGAAGGCGGAAGTGGGGGCAGGTTTAGAGGAGAGCCGCTTGGTCAAAGCAGTGCGGAGCCGGGACTGATTCCGACTGGACCCTGTTGGGGGAGGGGAGACAAGACGGGAAGAAAGATGGCGGCACTGAGAATGCAGAGCCACGCGGTCACGCGGCTGGGCGAGCCGGAGCCTAAGGTCCGAATTGGGATCCTCTGGGGGTGTGGAGGGGGCATAAGGGGGGGGGAACAAATGGTTGGTTGGCAGAGGGGTGGATATGCCCTCAGAATCGGACTCCCCAGAGTTAGACTCCAAAGTAGACCCTCCTCTTTTGCTACACTCTGAGGAGCGGTCAAAAGCCTCCAACCTCTTTTAGTCTTCGCCATCTCAGGTTCACTGTCCGTGGTGGGGGACATGGGCTCGCCCTCCACAGGGGGAGCCAAGGCTGCCGAGGGCGGACAAGAGCCAGCCCGAAGGGCCTCTTCTCCCCGCGCAATAACACGGGCAGCAGCCTTGCTACAGTGACGGACTGCCAGGAGGTCTTGGATGGCATTCCAGTGAAAAAAGGTGCTGACCGGGACTCGACCAGGACCAAGGGTCTTGTAAAAATCCTGTAGGGCATCCCCAACCCTACGCCACACTCGTTCATCTATGGTACCCTCATTAGGGAACCAGGGACAGACCTCTTTCAGAAACTTGAAGAACGATCGCAACTCCTGCTCTTTGACTTTCACCCCCCTCACCACCAAGGCATCTTTCAACCCTTGGATAAAAAGGTCATGCTCGCTTAGCACCTGCCCCATATTGCTGCCTGTACTCTCGCTGCTCCACAACTCTACTTACCTGGCACCGCTGATGGCGTTACCTCGGCTGCTGCTCTGCAACTCTCAGCTTTTGGGGGCTGCCTCACTGAACCCCTCGTGCTCAGGCCCCACGCTGGGCACCACCTGTGCTCTCCTGCCCCGCCAGCGGGTGTACGGAGACCATGAGAACAACAGGGTACCCGAGAGCGGAAGTGGGCAGATGGCGGGGAAGAACCACTCAGAGCCACACCATGGTGTGTCATTTTCTTCCATTTTTTCCTTTTGTACAGAGCAAGCTTATATAGCATCTTAAGCATTCGTGTTGCAAGGGGATTGGTCAGGGCTGGAACAAGACCTTATATGGCTTGGAGAGGGCTCCGGGGGAAAAAGGGGCAGGGAGAGGGCAGGAAGCAGGGGGAAACAGTGCTGAATCATGCCGCCCGCCATTTTTTCTACTGGTGTGGGGTGGTCCGCAAAATGGCGGGCGTGCCCCCAACAAGTAAAAGGTTGGAAAAAGATATGCCCTGCAAATAGTAACCAAAAAAGAGCAGGGATAGCTATACTATTATTGGACAAAACAGACTTGAAGTGAAAAAAAGTTATGAGTCAGACAAGGCCATTATATATTAATAAAAAGAAAAACCCACCAGGAAGATATATTTATGCACCTAACCAGGGTGCCCCAAAATACATAAGACAGATTAATGGACGCAAGACGGTGGCTGCATGAGCTTGCCTGGTAATGTCTCTGCAGGGGGCGGCTGGGCAGTGTTGAAGGCTCTTTGGGACTGCGCTGTTTCGGGGATTTTTGCTGGTTGGAAGGTGTCTGGACGCCAATTCGGTGGGAAGGTAACAGAGAGGATACGTCTATAATATATAAACGGAGGTCCCAGCTGGGCGAGGGAAGTTCCCTCCTTGGGTGGGCGGAGCCGCGGTAGCGGGCGCTCCTGCAGCTCCGGAGCCAGAGCGGACAGGGTTTTTGTTTTTTTTTTTCCTTTTTCTGGAGGCTTTGCGGTGCTGAGAAATTCGCGGATACTGGGCTGGCTGGTGAGGGGTTGTTGGGACAAGACTCCTTTGCAGATCGATTTGGGGAGACAGACGGTGTTTTGTTGTGAAGCGGGGGACATTTTGGTCGCCGGACAGGGGGGTAGTGCTTCCGCCTGGAGCCCCATCCCCACAGGTCTGGCTGCCGATCTGCAACGGAATTGGATTTTGGGCAATAAGGGGACACAATTGGGAGACTGTTGTAGGGTGCAGTGAGGGAGGAGGACACGTCTGGAAGCTGATTGGGGAATATTTTGCGAAGTTTGGGATTTCGGATCTTAGAGTCTGTTTTCAGCGTTTCCAGCTGAAGCCCACCCCACCCGGCGGGGCTTGGGATCTGGGTCATTGAACTGGCTGTGGTGTAGAGGCGCCCTCAAGTGGCCGTTTTGTGGGAGCACAGGGAGGGAGCTGTCCAAAGGCTGAAACCCTGAGGAGTAGGTGAATTGCAGGGATCAGACATTCAATATAGAGTTCGTGGACCTGGCTTCCCCCATGGGGCTGGCACCCAGCTAAGGGGATCCCTGAGGGCTGTGTTGCACTGCGGGGCTCCTAAGCTTTCTGTGGACCAGATTTGAGGTTGCCAGGTCTGGGTCCCCTGGACTCTGGCGGTCCACACCCCAGACTCACACCTCTTGAGTCTTCAGTGTCTCAGACTTTCCACCCCTGAATCCATCACGCCCTGGGGTCTACCTGGGGTCCTTGAGTGTCCTGGACCTTAACGTTTGCGTTTTATCTTTATTGGTTCATATTGTTTTGTTTTTATTTTCACTTTATCTTATTTTTTACTCTTTTTGACGCCCTGATTGCTAATATTGCATTATCCCCTAGTCTTTTCTCCTAGCGTGTCCCCCAAAGTCCTTTTTTTATACAGTTATTTAGGGGTTTTTTGGTTGTTGTTTTAGATAGTGTTGCAATTGTGACACGTGTATACCTGTATCTCTCTTCCCCCTATCTGTTCCCCACCGTTTGCCCATCCTCTTTTTCTTTCTTCCTTTCTTCTTGTATTTCTTTTTTTCTTTATTATAATTAGTTTTTTTTTCGGTTTTCTCTTTCCCTCTTGTCCTTCATCTTCCACTTATTTTATTTTAATTCAAATATACAATAGGTGCTACAGGGAACACCTCACATTTGCTGGGTTTTCCCATCCTCCACTGCCTCATTTCTGTGTGAACTGATTTAGGCTACCTACACTATCCCCCTTCCCCTGCATCTTGATATCCACTATCATCTACTGTCTCTTCTATATTCCACCCCCCACCTCCCATTCTTTGATCCACAAAGTGTCTAACTCTTAATTTCTAATACCTTTGTTCTGTTTTCTGTCTGTTATCCACTCTTGAAACTATTACCTTTCTTTTCTTTTTCCCTCTCTCATGAAAACAATAGCTTTGTAGTTCATACCATATTCCTCCCATATTCAGTCATCTACTTCATAAAAGGTACTCTACCTACAGCTATAACTCTATACAATCTACATGAATCTAACCTCCATCCTCCCAGATCTCATATTCTTGCTTTGTTAACATACATCACCAATACTACTTTACACTTTTCCCTTGCTTACACTATTGCCTTTCCCCAACACTAATACTTTCCTCTAAAGTGAACTTAACCAACAACAAGTAACTAGAATAAGAAGAAAAAAGTGACAAAGAGAAGATATAACACCTATGCAAAAATAACAACTAATTAACCTCCAAGAGCAGACAAAGAAGCTAAGGATCTGATTAAATTCGTCAAAATAAAGAGATGACCAGAAAGCAACAAAAATCTACAAACCAAACCAATAATCAGGAAAACATGGCTGAATCCAATCAACAAACCAATAATCACAAAGGGGAGCAAAACTTGGCACAAGCAATGAAAGATCTCAGAACATTTATCACCGACAAATTTGATGCAGTAATGAAAGAGGTTAACAACATGAAGACATCACTTGGAGGGGAAATTGCAGACATACGCAAAAACATAACAGATATGATGGGAATGAACACCACAGTTCAAGAAATCAAAAATACACTTGCAGCAAATATCAGCGGACTAGAAGAGACAGAGCAGAGAATTAGTGATGTGGAAGACAGTACATCAGAAATCAAACAGATAGTAGAAGGGGTCAATAAGAAGATAGAAAAAATCCAATTAGGATTTAGGGACCTGAATGACAATGCAAAACGCTCAAACATGTATTATAGGCATTCCAGAAGGTGAAGAGAAGGGAAAGGGGTCAGAAGGAGTGTTGCAGGAAATAATGGCTGAAAACTTCCCAAATCTACTGAAAGAGACAGATGTACATATCCAAGAAGCACAGCGCACTCCACAAGTCATAAACCCCAACAGGCCCACCCCAAGACATATACTTGTCAAATTACCCAATGCTCAAGACAAAGAGAAAATCCTAAAAGCAGCAAGAGAGAAGAAAACCATCACATACAAGGGAAGGTCAATTAGATTAAGTGCTGATTTCTCTTCTGAAACCATGGAGGCAAGAAGACAGTGGTATGATATAGTCAAGGTGCTAAAGGAAAAAAATTTCCAACCAAGAATACTCTATCCAGCTAAACTAGCATTCAAACATGATGGAGAGTTCAAAATATTCACAGACAAACAGAAACTGAAAGAGTATACCAACAAGAAACCTCCCCTTCAAGAAATTCTAAAGGGAGTTCTGCAGGAAGAAAGGAAAAAACAGGAAAGGCAAAGTTGGAGGAGAGTATAAGACCAACAACAACAACAAAAATATACAAACAAAATATGACAAACACAAATCCAATAAAAATATGGCTAACACAAATAATTCCTTGATAGTAATAACACTGAATGTCAATGGATTAAACTCACCTATCAAAAGATTCAGACTGGGACATTGGATAAGGAAATATGACCCATCCATATGCTGTCTACAAGAGACACATCTTAGACCCAGAGACGCATGGAGATTGAAAGTGAATGGCTGGAAAACAATCATACAAGCTAACAATAACCAAAAAAAGGCAGGAGTAGCTATATTAATATCAGACAAAATAGACTTTAAATGTGAAACAATTGTGAGAGACAAAGAAGGATACTACATTTTAGTGAAAGGGAAAATCTGTCAAGAAGATCGAACAATCATAAATATCTATGCCCCTAACAAGGGTGCCTCTAAATACGTCAGGCAAACGCTGGAAAAACTAAGTGAAAGAATAGATACATCTACAATTATAGTGGGGGATTTTAATACACCACTATCAACTCTGGACAGAACATCTCAAAAGAGAATCACCAAAGAAACAAAACATCTGAATAGTATATTAGAGGAGCTCGATCTAATAGACATATATAGATCACTACACCCAAACACAGCAGGATATACATTTTTCTCAAGCGCACATGGATCATTCTCCAAGATAGATCATATGCTAGGCCACAAAGAAAGGCTGAACGAATTCAGAAAGATTGAAATCATACAAAACATTATCTCTGACCACAGTGGAGTCAAGCTGGAGATTTGCAAGGGACAGAAGCCCAGATTTCACACCACGATTTGGAAATTAAACAGCACACTCTTAGAAAAACAGTGGGTCAAAGAGGAAATCTCAAAAGAAATCAATGACTACCTTGAAACAAATGATAATGATAACACAACATACCAAAATTTATGGGATGCAGCAAAAGCAGTACTGAGAGGGAAGTTTATAGCCATAAATTCATATATCAAAAAAGAAGAAAGAGCAAAAATTGAAGAACTAACTGCACATTTGAAGGAATTAGAAAAAAACAACAAAGTAACCCAACAGGAAGAAGAAGGAAGGAAATAACAAAGATAAGAGCAGAACTAAATGAAATATAAAATAAGAAAGCACTTGAACAGATAAACAAGACCAAGAGCTGGTTTTTTGAGAAGATTAACAAAATTGAAAAACCTTTAGCAACACTAACAAAGAAAAAAAGAGAGAAGATGCAAATACACAAAATAAGAAATGAGAAAGGCGATATCACCACTGACCCCACAGAAATAAAGACTATCATAAGAGGATATTTTGAAAAACTATATTCCAACAAAAATGACAATCTAGAGGAAATGGACAAATTCCTAGAAACACATAAGCAGCCCATACTGACAAAAGAAGAAATTGATGATCTTAACAAACCAATCACAAGCAGAGAGATAGAATCAGTTATTAAAAATCTCCCAACTAAGAAGAGCCCAGGACCAGATGGCTTCACAGGTGAATTCTACAAAACATTCTGGAAAGAACTGACACCAATCCTGCTGAAACTATTCCAAAACATCGAAACAGAAAGAACATTACCCAACTCCTTCTATGATGCCAACATTACCCTAGTACCAAAGCCAAACAAAGACATCACAAGAAAGGAAAATTACAGACCAATTTCTCTAATGAACCTAGACGCAAAAATACTTAACAAAATACTTGCTAATCATATTCAACAACACATTAAACGTATTATACACCACGACCAAGTGGGATTCATCCCAGGTATGCAAGGATGGTTCAACATAAGAAAATCAATCAACGTAATACACCATATAAACAGATTGAAGGAAAAAAATCACATGATTATATCTATTGATGCAGAAAAAGCATTTGACAAAATACAGCACCCTTTCTTGATAAAAACACTCCAAAAGATTGGAATACAAGGGAATTTTTTGAACATGATAAAGAGTATATACGGAAAACCTAAAGCCAATATTGTTTACAATGGAGAAATCCTAGACTCCTTCCCTCTAAACTCAGGAACAAGACAAGGATGCCCACTGTCTCCGCTCCTATTTAACATTGTCTTAGAAGTACTTGCTCGAGCACTGAGGCAAGAACCAAAAATAAAAGGCATTCAAATTGGAAAGGAAGAAGTCAAAATTTCATTATTTGCAGATGACATGATCCTATACATAGAAAACCCTGAGAGATCTACAACGAAGATTCTAGAACTCATAAATGAGTTTAGTAAAGTCGCAGGTTATAAGATCAATGCGCAAAAATCAGTAGCATTTCTGTACACCAATAATGAGCAAGATCAGGAGGAAATCAAGAAACAAATACCATTCACAATAGTAAATAAAAAAATCAAATACTTAGGAATAAATTTAACTAAAGAGGTAAAGAACTTATACAACGAGAACTATACAAGATTGTTCAAGGAAATCAAAGAAGACCTAAATAAATGGAAGACTATTCCTTGTTCATGGATAGGAAGACTGAACATTATTAAGATGTCTATCCTACCAAAACTGATCTACACATTCAATGCAATCCCAATAAAAATCAACGCAGCCTTCTTTAAGGAACTAGAAAAACTAACTATGAAATTTATTTGGAAAGGAAAGAGACCCCGAATAGCCAAAGACATACTGAAAAAGAAAAACGAAATTGGAGGAATCACACTACCTGACTTCAAAACATACTATAAAGCTACGGTGGTGAAAACAGCATGGTATTGGCATAAGGAGAGACACATAGACCAATGGAATCGAATTGAAAGCTCTGATATAGAACCTCACATATACAGCCACATAATATTCGATAAAGCCACCAAACCCTCTCAACTGGGAGAGAGTGGCCTATTCAACAAATGGTGTCTGGAGAACTGGATAGCCATATGTAGAAGAATGAAAGAGGATTACCATCTCACACCTTATACAAAGATCAACTCAAGATGGATCAAAGACCTAAATATAAGAGCCAAGACCATAAAAACCTTAGAAAGCAGTGTAGGGAAACATCTACAGGACCTTGTAATAGGAAATGGATTTATGAATATCTCACCAAAAGCACGAGCAGCAAAAGAACCAATAGATAAATGGGACTTCCTCAAAATTAAAGCCTTCTGCACCTCAAAGGAGTTTGTCAAGAAAGTAAAAAGGGAGCCCACACAGTGGGAGAATATATTTGGCAATCATATATCTGATAAGAAACTTATAACTTGCATATATAAAGAACTCCTATATCTTGAAAATAAAAAGATAAACAACCCATTTAAAAAATGGGAAAAAGACTTAAACAGACACTTCTCCGAAGAAGAAATACAAATGGCAAGAAAGCACATGAAAAAAATGTTCCAAATCTCTAGCTATCAGGGAAATGCAAATCAAAACTACAATGAGATACCATCTTACACCCATAAGATTGGCAGCTATGAAAAAAACAGAAGAATACAAGTGCTGGAGAGGATGTGAAGGAAGGGGAACACTCATCCACTGCTGGTGGGAATGCAGAAGGATCCAACCATTCTGGAGGACAGTATGGCGGTTTCTCAAAAAACTAGCCATAGATTTGCCATATGACCCAGCAATACCACTGCTGGGTATATACCCAGCAGAACTGAAAACAAGGACACAAACCGATATATGTACACCAATGTTCATAGCAGCATTACTCACTATTGCCAAAAGTTGGAATCAACCCAAATGCCCATCAACAGATGAGTGGATCAATAAAATGTGGTATATACACACAATGGAATACTACTCGGCTGTAAGAACAAACACACTACAAACACATGTGATAACATGGATGAATCTTGAGAACCTTATGTTGCGTGAAGCAACCCAGACATTGAAGGACAAATACTACATGACCTCAATGATATGAAATAAACAAGCTGCCCTAGATAGCAAGAGACTGAACGATAGGCTTACAGGAAATCGGAGGGTGGAGGAAGGATATGAGCCGATGTCTGCAGGGGTGGAATTTAAGATGAGATGGTGGTAAGTATGAACACAAAGAAGAGATAAAAGGGGGGCAAGGGGTTGCCTTTGGTTGGGGCTTTGCGGGTTTGAGGGTGGCTGGGGAGGGACGGATGGGTAACGTTGCCCAAAAGTGGGGGGAGGGAGGGGTAGCATACGAACACAGGAGAGGGTCAGGTGTTGGTGGAGAGTAAAATGCTGAAAAAATCATATCAAAATATAATAAAGAGGGTTACCTGTTTAGAATGCTCGGAGGGGAGGGTCTGATGCAGGACGGGCTCCTGGGGAATGTCTAAATGCTCATTCTGCCAGAGTGGGTGACACCATGGGGTAGAAACCCAAGTAGTGAGAGTGGGGGTGGACCCACATCCTGGGGAGGACTAATGCCATCAAATAGAGGGAACTGTATCCCTCGAGAGAAAGGGTGGCTCCCAGGGCATTGGGGCAGTTGAGCAAGTTAGGCCCTGAACACTATTCCATCTATCTCTGGAAGTGGCTCCTCAAGAAACGGAGGTTGGCTGTCACTGTGGGCACCAAGGTGGAAGGGAAAATGGACGTTAAATGTGTGGAACCAAAGTAAATGGGGGGTAAGAGAGGAGTTTCTTGAGAGTACACAAGGATGGATATAAAACATGTAATATTACACCATAACATATAGGAGATGACAGACTGATAATGTAAACCATAATGTAAAACATAGGATAACTAAAAATGTAAAGAACTGTGTATCCTAAAGTATGCACCATAATGTAAGCACAGATGTCACCTTGTTAGAAAGCTAATGTCTCAGACTCTGTACATCACTTTAAGTAAATATGATATGAATAGGGCGTAAGAGTATCACTGTGGAAGGGAAAAGGTTTTCTGGTGGATATGTGGGAGTGCTGTATATTATATATATGCATTGCTGTGGTCTAGGACTCCTGTGAAGAAAAGCTGAATAATTAGGGGGAAAAAAAAAAAAAAAGAAAAAGATAGGATGTGGAATTTTTTCAAGTCAACATTCTTTATCTAAGTTCTTTATCTAACTTTATCCAAGTTCTTTATCTATCCTTTAAACCCATCGCTATATGCCATTCCCTAGTAAGGGACCATGACATTATATTGGGCTTCAAATTTCGGGGAGTTCTGGATCACAGAGTGTTTCAACAATGGCAATGGAGGGATACTGGTATGGGATACCAATGACAGGTGATATATGGCTGACAGGGAGCTGTACAGAACATATGTCCAGGGTGCATGGTAATGTTTGGATATACTCATAGTGGCAACAATTAAAAACCACAGCAGGGGGGGTACTGGGTTCCTGGCCAGCGGTGCTCTGTCGTGGTCCCTAGGGGAGCAGCGACAGTCTCCCAGGTACAGCGGCGGGGACCGGGAGGGAGTGAGGGTTCAACAGTGAGCCCCTGATGCTAATGACTATGCTTGTGAGCTGATAAACCTAAAATAAGAACAAGGCCTAGAGCAACATTGTGCCTGGGAATTTCCTCCTGTCAGCCTTCATGTTACTCAAATGTGGCCAGTCTTGAAGCCAAACTCAGCACGTAAATGCAATGCCTTCCCCCCAGCATGGGACATGACACCCGGGGATGAGCCTCCCTGGCAACGAGGGACCACTATCAACTACCAACTGATGATGCAACTGGAAAATGACCTTATACGGAAGGTTCAATGCGGATCAGCAGAATATCCATGTCTACATAAAATAACATGACTTTAAAATGCTGTTTGACCTAAAGTAAGGGGGAAATGGAAAGGAGAAATGAGTTTATATGGCTACGAGTTTCTAAAAAAGAGTCTGGAGGCTGGCAGAAGGATTGCCCTCATGCACAACTGAGCAGAGTCAGAGAGACAGATAAAGCAGATACAACCCCCAGATATTGATTCCTTTGAGGGCTAAAGAGACCCATGGGAGTTATGGTCATGACCGATGGGGTTAACTACCAGGGCAGATGGCTCCTCTTTGGAAATGGTGTTTATGTGTGATGAATCTGGACTCAGATGGGATCTCCCTTCATAAGACTTTCATGCTAATGTGCTGGAGGTGCAGTTAATGTTGGGGTTTAAGATATATTTAGGGGATTTGAATCTCTGGACTGACAATGTGATTGCCAGGTCCTGAACCTCAACAGACTCCAGCACCTACAATCTGATTTATTGGACTTACCACACTCAGCTAAGATGGAGTTGAAGAAGGACAACCACCACACCATGGAGCCTAGAGTGATTACAACTGAAAATGGGAGGATTGCATCCAGCATCCATGTGGAATCTGAGCCTCCTCTTGACATAGAGGTGCAATGGACACAACCAATCCAATGTCCACATAGAAGAGGTGGCATTGGATTGGGAAAAGTGGACATGGTGGACGATGGGTATGGGGAAAGGCAGGAAGAGATGAGAGGTGGAGGCATCTTTGGGACATGGAGCTGCCCTGGATGGTGCTACAGAGGTAATCACCGGACATTGTAAATCCTCACAGGGCCCACTGGATGGAATGGAGGAGAGTATGGGCCATGATGTGGACCATTGTCTATGAGGTGCAGAGGTGCCCAAAGATGTACTTACCAAATCCAATGGATGTGTCATGATGATGGGAACGAGTGTTGTTGGGGGGAGGAGAGGGGGGGTGGGGGGGTGGGGTTGAATGGGACCTCACATATATATTTTTAACATAATATTGTTACAAAGTCAATTAAAAAAATCACATTAATAAACTGAAGGAAAAAAATCAAAAAAAAAAAACATAAGACAAACTGTCAAAACTGAAGGGAGAAACAGGCATCTCTACAATAATCACTGGAGGCTCTAATACACCACTCACATCATGAGACAGAACAACTGGACAGAAGATCAACAAGGAAACAGAGAACTTAAAGAACAATAAATGAGTTAGACCTAACAGACACACAGAATGCTGCATCCAAATGCAGCAGGTTATACATTCTTCTCACGTGCCCATGGATCCTTCACCAGGATACACCACATGTAGGGCACACTGCAGGTCTCAATACATATGAAAAGACTGAAGTTATACAAAGCACCTTCTTAGATCATAATGGAACAAAATTGGAAACCAATAATAGACAGGAAAAAGGTAACTTTGCAACTGTGTGGAGTCTAAACAACACACTCTTAAATGATCAGTGGATCAAAGAAGAAATCGCGAGTGAAATCAGTAAATGTATAGACAAATGAAAATGAGAACACAAATTACCAAAACTTATGGAATACAGCAAAGCCAGTCTTGAGAAGGAAATTTATAGCCCTAAACACCTATATTAAAAAAGAAGAAAGAGCTAAACTCAAAGACTTAACTGAATACCTAGAGAAATTGGAAAAAGAACAGCAAACCAATACTCAAAGCAAGCAGAAGGAAAGAAATAATAAAGATTAGAGCAGAAATAAATGAAATTGAGAACAACAACAAAAAGAAAATAGAGAAAATCAAAACCAAAAGCTGGTTCTTTGAGAAGATCTGTAAAATGGACAAATCACTAGCAAGATTAGCAAAGGAGAAAAACAGGCAAATAAATACAATCAGAAATGAAAGGAGGGAAGTAATGACTGACCCCACAGAAATAAAAAGAATCAAAAGACGATATTATGAGAAAATTGTATGCCAACAATGACAACCTAGAAATGGGCAAATTCCTAGAAAGGCACAACCAACCTACACTGACACTACAAGAAATTCAAGAATTAACAAACCAATCACATTTAAAGGGACTGAATCCATCATCAAACACCTCCCAACAAGGAAAACCTCAGGAACAGATGATTTCAGAGATGAGTTCTACCAAGCATTTCAAAAAGAATTAAAAACAATCCTGTCTAAAGTCTTCCAAAATGATGAAGAGGGAAAATTACCCAACACTTTTTTATGAGGCCAACATCACACTAACATCAAAGCCAGATAAAGACAGTACATGGAAACAAAAGTACAGACCAATCTCTTCAATGAACATAGAGATGCAAAAATTCTCAACAAAATATTGACAAATTGAATCCATCAGTGTTACCGAAGACTTACACATCACCACCAAATGAGTTTTATTCCTGGTATGCAAGGCTAGCTATAGATAAGAAAATCAATCAGCATAACACACCACATTAATAAATTGAAGGGAAAAAACACATGATGATCACAATAGACACAGAAAAGGCATTTGACAAAATCCAGCGTACTTTCTTGGTAAAAAAAAAAAAAACTTCAAAAGGTATGAATAGAAGGAAAATGCCACGATAGGATAAAAGGCATATATGAAAAACCCACAGCCAACATGGTACTCAGTGGGGAAAGGTTGAAAGCTTTCCATCTAAGATCAGGAACAATACAAGGATGCCCACTATCACCATTGCTATTCAACATGGTACTACAAATTCTACATAGAGCAATTAGGGAAGAAAAAATAAATAAAGGCATCCAAATAGGAAAAGGGGAAGTAAAACTCACATTATTTGCAGATGGCATGATCCTATATTTAGAAAATTCTGAAATGTCTACAACAAAGCTACTTGAGCTAATAAACGAGTTCAGCAAAGTGGCAGAATACAAGATCCACATGCAGAAATCAGTGTTCTTGTACAGTAGTACTGCACAATCTGAGGAGAAATCAGGGGGAAGATTCCATTTATAATAGCAACAAAAAGACTCAAATATACTGGGATCAACTTAGTTAAAGAAGTACACAGAAAACTACAGAACAGTGGTTAAAGAAATTTAAAATGACCTAAAGAAGTGGAATGACATTCCCTGTTCTGAAAGCTGAAATATCATGAAGATGTCAATCTAACCTAAACTGATTTATAGACTCAATGTAATACCAATCAAAATTCCAAAAGCCTACTTGACAGAAATAGAAAAGGCAATTACCAAATTCATTTGGAAGGGAAAGTGCACCCAAATAACCAAAAGCATTCTAAAAAAGAAGAGCAACATGGGAGGAATTTCACTGCCAGAACTTGAAACATATTACAAAGCTACAGTGGTCAAAACAGCATGGTGCTGGCAAAAAAAGAGACTCATCAATCAGCGTAATAGAATTTAGAGTCCAGAAATAGACCCTCACCTCCATGGTCAACTAGTTTTTGACACACCTACCAAGTCCATGGTAATGGGGAAAAAGTCCCTTCAATAAATGTTGCTGGGAGACCTGGATATCTATAACCAAAAGAATGGAACGAACCCCTATACATCCTATACAAGAATCAACTCAAAATGGATCAGAGACTTAAATAGAAAAGGACCATAAAACTGTTTGAAGAAAATGTAGGGAAACATCTTAAAGACCTTGTGCTACATGGTGGTTTATTGGACCTTACACCCAAAGCACATGAAACATAAGAAAAAAGAGATAAATGGGACCTCCTCAAAATTAAACACATGTGCACCACACAGGACTTTGTCAAAAGGGTGAAATGGCAGCTGCCTCAGGGAAAGGAAATACTTGGAAATCATTTGACCAATAAGGGGTTAATATCCATGATATGTAAAGAGATGTTACAACTCAATAAAAAAAAAAAGACTCAATGAAAAAATGGGCAAAAGACATGAATAGACATTTGTCCAAAGAAGAAATACAAATCGCAAGAAAACACGTGAAAAAATGTTCAGTATGAGTAATGATCAGGGAAATGCAAATCACAACTAAGAGATATCATTTCACACCTATCAGAATGGCCACTTTTAAAAAGTCAGGTGACAGACTTGGCCCAGTGGTTAGGGCATCTGTCTACCACATGGGAGGTCTGCAGTTCAAACCCCGGGCCTCCTTGACCTGTGGGGAGCTGGCCCATGCACAGTGCTGATGCATGCAAGGAGTGTCCTGCCATGCAGGGGTGCCCCCAAGGAGGGGAGCCTCACGCGCAAGAAGTGCGCCCCAGAAGGAGAGCCGCCCAGCATGAAAGAAAGTGCAGCCTGCCCAGGAATGATGCCGCACACATGGAGAGCTGACACAAGATGATGCAACTAAAAGAAACACAGATTCCCGTGCTGCTGACAACAACAGAAGTGGACAAAATGAAGGTGCAGCAAATAGACAAAGAGAATAAACAACCAGGGTGGGGAGGAGGGGAGAGAAATAAATAAATAAATAAATCTTTTAAAAAAAAAAGTCAGAGAACTACAAATGTTGGAGAGGACGTGGAGCAATAGGAACACCTATGGGAATGCAGAATGGTACAGCCACTGTGGGGGACTGTTGGGCAGTTCCTAAAGAAGTTGAATATAGATTTGCCAGTGACCCAGCACTATCACTACTGGGTCTACACCCAGAACTGAAACCAGTGATACAAATATACATCTGCACACCCATGTTCATAGCAGTGCTAGTCACAATGTCAAAAGCTGGAAACAATCCAGTTGTCCATCAACTGACGAATGGATAAACAGTGGTATATTTCCATGATGGAATATTGTAGGGAGCCACCCACTGTGAGACCTATCTACAGCCTCCCACAACATGGCGGATCTCACAACATGGCGGATCTCACAACATGGTGGAGTTCACAAATCTGCCCTGTCATTTCCTTATTCTTCTCCTCCCTGCTTCTTTGTTCTCCCCCTCCCGCCTCTACTCAGGTGACCACAGCACTACACATGCGCAAGGCGCGAAACTCCACAGACCCGGTATGAACTGTCGGCCAATCCCCTCCTTGGACGTCTGCCACCCACAGGACCAGCCTATCACCTATGTACACGTTCCCTTCCCTCTCTATATATCCCTGTGTTTCACCCCCAATAAACGAGGCTTGATCAGAACCCTGTCTTGCCTCCATTCTTCTCTCGACTTCTACCCCTCCCCCTGCTTCTTCCCACAGGCCCCTGGACTCGCCCCCGCCGGTTTCGGGCAGAATATTATGCAGCTCTTAAGAAGAAATGGGCAAGCAGATTTGGCCAGATAGGGCATCTGCCTACCACATGGGAGGTCCGAGTTTCAAACCCAGGGCCTCCTAATCTGTGTGATGAGTTGGCCCACGCACAGGGCTGATTTTCCCAAGGAGTGCCGTGCCACGCAGAGGTGTCCCCTGCATATGGGAGCCCCATGCGCAAGGAGTACGCCCCGTATGGAGAGCTGCCCAGGAGTGGTGCCATACACACAGACAGCTGACAGAACAAGATGACGCAACAAAATGAGACAGATTCCGGGTGTTGCTGACAAGAATACAGGTGGACACAAGAACACACAGTGAATGGACACAGAGAACAGACAACTGCGGGTGGGGTGGGGAAGGGGAGAGTAATAAATAAAAAATAAATCTAAAACAAACAAACAAAAAAAAGAAGTCCTAAAACATTTGACAACGTCAATGAACCTGGAGGACATTATGTTGAATGAAGCAAACCAGACACAAAAGGACAAATACAGTAAATACAGGCGCACTATGAACTAAATATATTGTATAACAGATGATTCCATTTATATAAAATGTAAATATAAGTCAATTTATAGAGGAGAAAAAAAATACCTGTGCAAGAATAGCCAAAAATGGGAGCTGTGAACAGTAGGGGAAACACAGATGGAGAAGTGATGGAACTACTTTTTAAATTATTATTGAAATTTTAAAAATGCTCTAATAAGATTGAGGTGATGAATGCACAACTATGTGATGGTGCCAAATACCACTGATTGTGCGGTGAATCGTATGCTTTGTTGATACGTATTGCTAAAAATGATTTGCTAAAAAAAATGACAAACAGCACTTAAAAATGGGAAACTATGTAAATAACACTTTCACCAGAGAACATTCAATTCTTTCATCACTAGGGAAACACAAATTAAAATCTGCTATGACTTATCATATAGACATAGTAAAATGACTAAAATCAAGAAAGATAATACCAACTGTTAAAGAAGACATGGAAAACCTGGAGCTCTCATGCTTTTCCAGTGAGAATGCCACATGGTGCTGCCACTTTGGGAAACATTTTGTCAGTTTCTTTTAAAAAAACCAACTTACATCATTGTTCCTAGTTCCACTCCGAGATATCTATCCAAGACAACTTGCTGTACCATGATTCCCACAGCAAGTTCATGGCCCCCAAAACTGGAAAAAAATACAAATGCCTATCACCCGGGGCTTGGATAACAGAAGGTGGTACATCGTGAGTAGCGCTGCAGCTCCAACTAGATAATTTCATTCAACTAACTTTCACAGAATAAACAAGTTATCCATGTCTGGAAAAATGCCAAAGACTGAAGCAGGCCCTGAACCCCCCCGCCCCACCCCACCCCCTGCCACCAGGTGGGGCCCGCACTCGTACCGGGCTCGGAGCCGGCGCAGGCGGGCGTCTGAGGAGGCGCCGCGCGCTCCGCCTGAGGGTTCCGGGCCCCGCGCTCGCTGCCGCCCGCCCGCGGGCCAGACACGAGGAGCCCCGCACATGGGGAGCCCCGCACACAGGGGAGCCCCGCGCGGCGCCTTGGCCCGGCCCAAGCACCAGGTCAGCGGCGGGACCCGAACACCGGAGGGTCTGAAAGGTGCTGCTGCCGCGCTGCGTGCGGGGCGGGGCCCTGGGGGGCGGGGCCCTGGGGGGCGGGGCCCTGGGGGCGGGGCCCTCGGGGGCGGGGCCACGCCCCTGCCAGAAACCCCACCCCGCCACGGCCCGAGGCGGACCCGCACTAGACTTGGGGGGGGGGGGCCCCTACCTGCGTCCACCCGGCGGAGCGTCTCCCCACCCCCAAGACCCGGCCGGCGCCTGGCGGCCACGGGGCTCCCCCTGGCCAGGAGTGGGGACGCCTCCTGGGAAGAGCTGGCGGCCCCCCCTGGTGTGAGTTAAATGTTTTTCTACATCACAGAAGCCTGAAGCTCAGCGTGCAGCGCAATAAAGGGCAGCAGGGGGTGCGCTGGGTCGGGGAGTGGGGAGTCTCATCGTAAGCAGATGGTTACTGACTCCTTTTCAACTAACAGGTCATGATTCCAGGACCCAAGATGATAAAAATAGTTAAAATGGGCAGAATTCTTGTCGTTTCTGAAGATACACAGGAATTTTAAAGTGGAAAATCTTAAAGGGAAATTAAAATCTATGAAATGCTATGGTTATAAGTGAATCAACACTTGGAATATTTTAGAGCAATACTTGGGACAAACCGTCAATAATTCACCTTTTAGGACTTGTGTAATCACTCCAAACAGATTTTCCTGTAATGTCAAAAAACTATCATATAAATGGAAACTTTTTAAAAATTTTTTACTTAATTGCCCTTTTTTTAAAGCATATGTCCACCTTAGTAAAGTCAAGGTCATCCTCTGAATTAATTTTGATGGCTGATTCAGGATCTTGCAGTATTTGGGCTTCTTGTTATAAAACAGCTATTATCCATCATGCATGCCACCTGAGGACTTCCAAATAAGAGTTTTCCTAGACAAAACACTGCATTATACAGAAGAAAAGTGTGAGACTCAGAAAAAGTAGGTCACTTCAGAGACCCGGCAGATCAAGGGTCACTACTACATTTGTGACGTGGGATCTATTGTCAGCTGTACTTGACCCAAATTCCAGTTATCTGTCCCCTTGATGCTTCCACATCATTGTGTCATATGTGTCTTTAATACAACATGCCAAAAAGTAATATTCATTACCCTCATCTTCTATATTCTCAGGTGTGATCCTTTCCTAGCTTCCCCATCTGATAAAAGAATATTTTTTAAAATGGAGGGTGTCCCTCACTCTGGATACAGCCAATGACAGTTCATGACATGTCTACCTGTATCCACCCTCTGCCACCAACCTAGTCTCAAACACTATGGCTTATCAGACGTGATACTATTAAAATCTCTGTTCTCACTCTTTACTCCTAACATCCACTCACCACACAGCAGCCCAGAGTGTTCTTCTTAAAACACAAATAATGCTTAAAACCTAAATCCAAATTTCTTAAGACATGCGAAGCGCAGGATAATCAGGTTCCAGCTCCTGCCTCTGCAAACGCATGCCACACTCCCCTTTCTGCTCCATTCTCCATCCACGGTGGCCTTCCTTGAGTAACTAGAACATTGCTCTCTCCCATTAGAATGATCACAAGAATAAGCCACCCACACAGCTTAATTTGAAAACTATGAGTGGTCTTCTCCAGTACTAACTACACTTCATCAAAAGCAGTAAGTGCAAAGAGAATCTTAGCCAACGTGTGTTCCTTAGAATTTTTTTTAACACCTCACAGTTTATAAATCCCCTTTCCAGACTTTATGTTCGCTCATTCTTTAGAACAAAAGTTATATAGAAAAAAATGTCTCCTTCTTGTTTTAGAGATGAAGAAACTGAAGCTGAAAACAAGAGCCTTGTGAAAGGTCATCTAATTAGGGAGTTGGTGGGCTAGAGCCCAGCTGATCTCTTTGCTAGTGCAATAATATTTCCTCCATAAAACATTGTCTTTAACTATGTTGATTCATGTTTTACAGGAGTGGGAGCTCAAAGGTCTACAGAAGCTAGACAGATGGATGGGTGGATTATAGATCCTGGGCAGGAAGTATGGTATAGGGGAGAACATTTCATCTAAAAGGGAGGAGGGCTTAATAGGTTAAGCACTGTGCAGGAAGGCAGGCCCAGAATTGCCAAAGAAATCTAGGTCTACATGAAATTGACCTCTAAACATTAACAATGATCTTGGTCTATTAAAACAATAGGCAGTATTGACATCTAACCTGCCTGTGGTTTGATTTGTCACTTGGGCTGAAAGTGTGGCAGTTTGATATTAGTGATGAATTCCAAAAAGAAATACTGATTGTGTTTGTAAACTGGTCTGTAAATAGACTCAGAGGTTTCACGTTTCTGTTTTTAAATCAAGAGTAGTGCTTGTATTTGTCCACATCTCTAGGATGACTCTGTTTAAGTCCCCACCTACGGCTAGTCTACACCTGTGGGCTGTATAAACGGATGCTCAAAGACAGGGGAGTAAACCCACAGAGGAGAACACAGAAGCAGATATGCAGGAAGAAAGAGCGCTTCAGAGACACAGCCCTGGGAAGAGATGAGCCTGAGAGTCTACAGCTCACCTGAGGAGAGACCAGAGCAGCTGAGCCTGGAAAGACATGAGCCCCGGGGAGAGAGATGAGCCTTATCCCAGCCCATAGCTGAGATCAGAAGAAGCTGGGACCACAGAGCCTTAAGAGAAAGGAGGAAGCCTGAACCCTCACTGACATGGCCTGCCATCTTGCATCCAGGAATGGCAACAGACTTTGATACCTTGAGTTGGACTCTTTAGGGTCTGGTAACTGTAAGCTTCTATTCCAAATAAAAAAAATACCTTTATAAAAGCCAACAGAGTTCTGATACTTTGCATCAGCACTGCTTTGCCTGACTAATTCAGAAAGTTTGCAACCTCTTGAATGCCAAAATACTATTTATTTCTGAAATTTTAAATAAATGCATTAAGTATTCTGAGCTTTTGGAAACAAAACTGCCTCAATGTGACAAAATGGCTTTAAGAATCAGAATCTAAAAAGAGGCTGTCATGACTTTGTCTTGTATCTGGCACCTAAAATTACACTCCAGGTTGAATATATGGATTTAATATTGCAGCATGATGTGATTATTGTACTCTGTTATAATGTACAGTCAGTTCTTAGACTTTAGTTAGTTTGGCTGAGGGAAAATAACTATGACTTAGATCTTCGGGTGCTCCACATGACTTCTGGACAACACAGGTACTGCTCCTGCCTTGACTCTATGTTCCTGATTCTCCTGCTTCTGCAGACAAACCTCTGAGTAGTTTGCGCTTCAGAAAACTTCTGGAGGAGTCAGAAGGAACTCTTTAAAATCATATGCCATTTTCTGTTAAAAATATATTTCCCTTAAAATTTGTTTCAGCTTTGGAAGTCTAAAAAAATTAAAACAGTCTGTATGCAATGGGAGGAGGGGAGAGTGGGATATATGGGAATACCAGATATTTTTTACATAACATTTATGTAATCTAAAGTTTCTTTAAAAAATTTAAAAAGCATTCTATATGCAGAAAGAGCTGCATGACTTAGACACCATTCCAAATTAACTGATATTTTAACACTGAAATTTTAGTAAAATATGCCAATCTTAAGGTAAAATTTGTCACTTTTGTAGAAGTGGTAATGAATTATATCAACTAATTTATGCATACTTAAGCCTTCCTTCAGGTTGTTTATTCATTAAAATATATTTGTTGAGCAACTAGTAGATGTAAAGAACTCTTTTGAATGTGGTGGATAACAGGAAAATAAAAAGACAAGGAAGGTCCATGTCTCTCAAAACTCATTTTGTAGAAGAGTGAGACAGGAGATAAACAAATTATAATGTAATGTGATATAATATGTATTTTATAAATAACATAATACTATAATACAGTGTTATGTCCTGTCTTGGAGATAGTGTAATACAATGTAATACAAGGTAATATAATGCAAGATAATATAACAGGATAACTGAAAGGTATCTGATGAAGAATATCAAGTTCATACAGACAAATCAAATATGCTCATTGTTATCACCAGGTGTGAAGTGAATATTAATTTCTTTCCTATCCATTGGCAGTAGTAGGTTGTAGGTTTTTTCATTATAGCTGTACAACTATTTAACTTGAAATATTAAGTGATTTTGTTACCAAAAGCACAGCTATTTCCAATAAATGGGCCTGCCTGATCCAGCACCTCAAAGGAAGAACATCTCTCAGTAAGAAGGTGATTGATTTATGGTACAAGCAAGGAACTGGTTTGGAGAAGATTCCTGCACTCAGGATCACCTTCTCCCTGAGAGAAATGTTTTTCCTTTTTGGCGCCGGATCAGGCAGGCCCTTCTATTGGAAACAGCTGTGCATTTACAGTAACAATTTAATGTATGGCTCACAACAAGTTTAACCATGTCCTTGCAAACTCTAAATGTTTTACATAAGATTTAGAGGAATGAAAATAGCTTAGTATGTGTCTGGGAGTCCAAATACAAAACTAATTTAGGATGACAACAGTTTCACTTTTAAACAGATGAGGAAAATGGTCTGATTTAGAAGGCCAGTAGTATCTTTGATTATATTCTGCTGTCAAGAAAAAGCGGCTGAAATTAAAATACGTAAAGTTGGTTTGGGAGATTTCATATCTTCTGCACATAAAAGTAGTAAAAGTTGCCTAAACTAATTATTGTTACTACCTGCAGCCTTTGAGAATACTTGATGTGTGCTGTTAGTATATATATATATAATCTGAGTAACAAATTCTGTTGATACGACATTATGTCACAAGTTGAAAATTTAATTTCTAATAGATGCAGATTACTTCATGTTTGACTTAAAATTTAATCCACTCAGGCTATAATGAAATCACATAAACTTTCAGTATCTCCAAATTATGACCTTTCCAACTTCCCAATCACTGTTTTCCTCCAAGCATGCCTGGCCTTAAGTCAATAATGCATGATCTTTCAAAGTGCCATTAAAGTCAATAAACTTCTGGGAATAAAAGTGAGAACCTCATATTTTTTAATGTAACTTTTTGTGATCTATGTATCTTTTTTAAAAAAAGACAATTTAATTTAAAAAACCATCAAAATAAAATCATTAGAACTTTTTCAGCACCTTCCATCTTGAAAGTAGTTTATAAACATTATTTAACCACTGTACAAGAACAGGACCGTACCACTCAGTTCCAGGAATAACATGACAAACTTGCAAATATTTCAGTCCAGCATACTTCATAGTCTTGGATGGTGGGGGGGCGGGGAGATTAGGGGCTCCACGATGAACAGTTTAACAATTTATTATACCAGGATTCCTTTCTTTGTCCTTGAGCTGCAACTTGCTACCTGTATTAATTTGCCAAAGGCTGCTGATGCAGAGTACCAGCAGTGGGTTAACTTTCCCAGTGGCACATTTTGGGGGGTAAAGTGTATAGATCAAAGGCCTTATTTAACCGTCCAAGTCAGGGCGCCATCAGATGCTTTCTTAGTGTCTTGCCCCGTGGCAAAGAGGAGGCGGCTGACCTCTGCCCTTCCCCAGACCTGCTGTCTCCTGGGCCCAGCTGTGGGCGACCAGGCCAGGGCTCGTCTCCCTCGGGGCCTCCTCTCCCAGTCTCCGCTCCGCTTTGTTCCCGAGGTCACCTGTGAGCTCCCAGGCATCTCCTCAGCTCTCCCTGGGCCTCTGCTCCTCGAGCCTCGCAGGGCTCCTGTTTTCCTGCAGGCCTCTCTCTCCCATGGCAGGACCATTAGAGTATGGGGGCTCCTATTTCCTGTGAGGCCCCATTTTCATCAGACCCAGCAAGGGGGCGCATATTCAACCTGAGCCCCCCTCACTGATGTGGACCAGTCAAGTGAGTCTCCCAGATGCAGAAGTACATCTGTTCAGAAACATCACCTTTCCCTTTGTGGTATTCAAAAGGAAATTGAGACTGTCACACTACCCTTATTATCAAGTTGGCTTCTCTCCTGAGCTTTACAAAACAAAGTATTCTCTAAGATATTCCCAACCAGATATATTTTATTATTGTATTTTTTCAAGATACATAGAACACAAAAAATGTTACATTAAAAAAAATAAGAGGTTCCCATATACCCCACCCCCACCCCCACTCCTCACATATCAGCAACCTTTCATCATTGTGGCACATTCATTGCATTTGGTGGATACATTTTGGAGCACTGTTGCACCACATGGACTATGGTTTACATTGTAGTTTACACTCTCCCAGTACATTCAGTGGGTTATGACAGGATATATAATGTACAGCATCTGTCCCTGTAATATCATTTAGGAAAACTCCAAGTCCTGAAAATGCCCCCACATGACAGCTCTTCTTCCCTCTCTCAGCAACTACTGTGGCCACTTTCTCCACATCAATGCTACAGTTTCTTTCATTACTAGTCACAATAGTTCTATAGTAGAATACCAGTAAGCCCACTCTAATTCATATTTTGTTCCTCCATCCCATGGACCCTGGGATGGCACTACTCTCTGGTTCTTTGGACTTACCCAGGTCACCTGGCAGAGAGGAGAAAATGGTCAACCACTGAACCAGGGAGCCGAGAGTGCCTGCAACTCCAACCAGGAGAATTGCACCCATCAACCATGTGGAATCTAAGCCCCCTCTTGTAATAGAGGTGGAGTGGGCATCACCATACCATCCTAACCAGATTTTATACAACAGGAAAATAGTTTAGCATTTCTGAAGCTTTCACAAAAACTACTATATTTTTTGTTTGTTCCAAGAATATATTATTTCCCACCAAAACCTATTTAATTTAGCTGATTAATTTAGTCAGGAATTGTCTCAGAAGTTGGCTATATAAAGCAGACCAGAAATCAAGTACATATTTTAAACTTCTTTCTCCACCCAGGACTGTTCCAGGCACTGTCAAGAACAGAGATTATTTTACTATGCAGCAACAGGAAAGAAAGCCTAACAGCTATTACATATAATTTCATGGATGAAAGTGATTTTTAATATGGAAAAGTAGAAAGCAAATAATCTGCAAATTTTTTAAAAATTAAAAAATCAGATTTTCATAATTTCCTTTCATCATTATCTTAATTATATTCATGGCTTAATAAAACTTAGACTAGATGTCTTAGACCTGTGGTCTGATTTATGTATACAAACAATTCCAATGAATTCAGAACTCTGATGTTCAAAGGGCTCCATGGTAGCTCGGTCTTTCCACCCAAACTTTAGGTCAATAGACTTATAAACTTATTAACTTGATGGCACTGAAATGAAAGAGGTACAAAAGAAATGTGACCTATTCAACAGTAGTTTCCAGACTTTTGGTTTTCCAGAAGTTTGTTAAATAATAACAATAATAAACTGTTGGTAGAAAGCAACCAACTCTTGTGCAGTGTAAAATAATTAAAATCAGGATGCAAAAATTATCATTCATTCTCACCTTCTTTTCATAGTAGTGTGAACATTTCATGGCAAAAAAAATGAAGAGACAAACTATAATTTATTTATTCATTATAATCATTTACTCATGAAAATCTTTCCACACTGATTTTTCTCATTTTATCACTGAAAAATGGAAATTTTATCACAGCAATCCACCAGTGATTCTCAAATTTGTCAGATTCTCTGAGGGTTCTGCTAGTTTGAGAAAACACATTCAGATCATGTATTGTATTGTTTGAGTAGCATAAACTTCAGTAAAGAAAGTTCAACACATTTAGGAAAACTGCGGAGTGCATGTGTGTTGTTAAATGTTATGAAACTCTATCTTGTACTAAAAGTAATCACATTATGCTGCTTAATACAGGATTGTGTGGCACTGAAGGAATGCAGCAAGCTTGCTGTCCCATCTTGTTCTACAGATGAATAAACTGAGGAGAATATTTATGTATATTATATCAAAAGCTGATGGCATTAGAATTGAGTTATATATCACCAAAAAGAACGCTGAGTTCAACAGGGATATGATTACCAAATTCCAGAGTTCTAGAAGAAGGAAGCACTTTAAAGTAAATGTGAAGTTCTACAGCAAAGAAAGTTAGAATTATGGCACACAGCTAGAGTATACACTTGACATCCCAAGACAGAGTACGACTTCCGATATAAATGGGCTTTAAAATAGTAGATTCTCCCATGGGGAGAATGACTATGTTGTTGCACTTGGAAGCTAGGTAGGCTCCAGATCCCACACCATTTGCTTTTGCGGTTAAAGACAGCAAGCATAGTTTCCTATAAGTCACTCTGTAGTGTATGGTTAAAGAAGAGGCATTAAGTTGGAAGGATTACACTAATCCATTCAGTCAATAAAGGGATTCACTGAAAATCCTTCTTGACTGTCAGAGGAGAATATGTGCCATACAGAATATTTTCCTGAAATGAAGTGATGGAATTCCCACTGGTTCCATTCTTAGGTGGACTACTTTTTATTTTTTCCTTGAAGCTTTTTTTTTTTTTTTAATTTGACATAAGTACGGCCTGAAACTGCCTTCAGAATGTGTTGGACATCTAAAGAAATATGGTAACTTCTTTCATTAGAGGTTTAATTCATGGAAACAGCTCCATTTATTGATGACTTATGATATTTCCTCCTAAATTAAAGGACATTATGTCCTTTAATCTTGATATTAGCATTATAGGGATGTTAAAAGATTTTGTCCAAAGTCTCAATATGTTTAGTATATATACAAAGTCTCAATATATTTAGAGAGACTAACCCACTGAGATTCAAAATACATTCTCCTCATTACTGTCATATTATATCCCTAAAAATTTAGTATGAATTGATCTATATAAATGAAAATGCCTATATCATATATCTGATCTTGAATAATATGAGCATTAATATTAGAGCAATCAGAGACCAAAGCACATCCTACAAACATATAAGCGGTACTGTTAAGAACCGAAGCTTTTGGACTCATGCACAAAGTGACCATTATCTAATTCACTTGATCAATGGCAATAAGTCTCAGCATACTCAGACTCCACTTTGGGGGGATACACCTCGTCTCATACCAAGTTTAAGAAGCCATTATGACCATATGCCAGCGCTGATATCTCTGATTGAAGCAGGTGTGTTTTGAACACGCAGCTGTTAACATGAATGTGGCAAACTGTATGTGCCTTTGCTTATTTGTTTTGCTCCATGAAAACACAGCCAGATCTTATGTACTGGGGAAAATAAGGCTCATTAATGTACAAATGTGTGCATCACAGCAGCCAGGCAAGGAGTTGTTTCTGAACTACAGAAAGCAACTGTCCATCTGCTGCTACCGATGTTAGGTATTTTAAATATCTCTAAAATACTTTAGAAATGATTACAACAAAATCCAGTGTTTGATTTGAGGGTCATGAGGTAGTTCATATGTTTTCAACAAAGTTAAGATGTTGCATCATGAAGGCAAATCTAGTGCAACTATTTCTCACCATCTAGTCTTAGCTCTCCTGGACATCAGGCCTGCTTGGCTGGGAGTAGAGGAGACTGACAGTAGGCTTAAGTCCCTAAAGGCTGTTGGTGAAAGAAACGGATGGTTATAAAGGACATTGGCCTGTGCCAACCCAAGAGATGCAACCACTGCCTGAAATGGGTCTACCTAGACAGGAATCAGTCCACAAAAATGTATGCATGCCCTGGAAAATATGAAAGTAATTTGTAGCTGCAGAGAATATTGACAGCTATTTTGACCAAAATGTAGTAAACCTAGTTAAAGAGTTCTGCTCCCAGATTTCTTTATTGTATAAAAAGAAGGCCACAAACATTACTATTGATTTATAATAATTACCTGAACTCATTATGCCACTTTTTCAGTTAGACAGTATAGAAGATTTCAGAAAATTGAACTTGTCTATGGTAGATTGCTCGCTGTATAGCAGAGTTGTTAGGAGATTATTTTAGGTGGGTGCTCATTTCCCTTCTTTTTGTTTTCTTTACTAAGAAGCACCTTTGAGCTGTTATTTCTACCGAACCTGCTAGAAAAGTGAATTGTGAACAATACCATGTATATTTATATATTATTGGATACAAACCTTATCTGTCCCAACTTGATTCAGAAATATTAAAACACACCATGCTTTGGGGTAACTTACATTATACTTTTTCATTTTTATTTTTTAAATTTTTTATTTTTATTTCTCTCCCCTTCCCTACCCCCCTAGTTGTCTGCTCTCTGTGTCCATTCGCTGTGTGTTCTTCTATGCCCGCTTGTATTCTCGTCAGCGGCACCCGGAATCTGTGTCTTGTTTTGTGTGCGGCACCACTCCTGGGCAGGCTGCACTTTTTTTTGCACTGGGCAGCTCTCCTTACGGGGTACACTCCTTTGTGCCCCTATGCAGGGGGACACCCCTGTGTGTCACAGCACTCCTTGCGTGCATCAGCACTGTGCATGGGCCAGCTCATCACATGGGTCAGGAGGCCCTGTGTTTGAACCTTGGACCTCCCATATGGTAGGCGGACACTCTATCTGTTGGATCAAATCTGCTTCCCAGGGGTAACTTACATTTTAAAGAATCAAAGCTATAAATAATTACTTTTTATTTCCAAGTAGGGTAAAAATTTTCAATATTGAAATAATTTGCCTGCAACACTTAGAAATGCACATCTCTGATATGGTAACTGCAAACCTATTTCACATTTATCATCAACATCAAGGGGAATGATTTACATTCCCATTTAAGTTACTTAAAAGAAACAGTAGTGAGAAGTGGACTTGGCCTAATGGATAAGGTGTCTGTCTACCAAATGGGAGGTCCGTGGTTCAAACCCCAGGGCCACCTTTACCCATGTGGAGCTGGCCCACGCACAGTGTTTATGCGTGCAAGGAGTGCTGTGCCATGCAGGGGTGCCCCCACATAGGGGAGCCCCATATGCAAGGAGTGTGCCCAATAAGGAGAGCCACCCAGTGCAAAAGAAAGTGCAGCCTGCCCAAGAATGGCGCCACACACACGGAGAACTGATGTAGCAAGATGATGCAACATAAAGAGACACAGATTCTAGTGCCCCTGACAACAACAGAATCGGACAAAGAAGAACATGCAGCAAATGGACACAGAGAACAGACAAGTGGGGGGTGGAAGGGGAGAGAAACAATAAATCTTTAAAAAAAAAAGACATAGTAGTTATAAATCCACAGATTTTGCACCATTTGAATGTATGCAACCATATGTGAACTCTAAAACTCAAAAGTGTTTAAACTATTTTTATTTAATGTACCATAGATATTTGCAAATCTTAGTAATATTCATTTTTTTCTCCTTTCCAAATAAGTCTATGTTAAGAATGTCTTTTGCCTGGCAGCTAGAGAGTTTATTTTTACAGAATGACCTGTTTTCAAAACACCCTCAGAGATTTATGGTTTTATTTACTGTATAAATGGTTGAACAGCAAAACAGTAAAAAATCACAATAACAACTGACAGAAAATTGATGCTAGGTTCTAAGGCTTGAATTCCTCTGGAACTCAAACCTGCAAAATGTAAAAATTTTAAAAATACCTTCAGAAAAAGTGAAATTAGTTGTTAGATTAATTCTTTAAGATCCTAAGACCCTCTTTTAATAGTACATTTTACTACACTTATTTCAGTAAGATTACAGTCAATTTTAGGAAGTGTCTTTACCCTTTATTCTAGGATGGTTGTATGAAAGACAAAAATGTGAAAGAAAAATGACTAAACTGGAAAAACTGATCTAAAAGGGCAAATTATGACTGGCCAATTTTGGATGTCTGATGAGTATCACTAAGCCACAGCTTCAGGCAGATGAGTGTGTGATTTTTCTAAAGCAGAAATAGTAAATTATTATTACATGCTAACTTTAATTGTTTGGTGTTAGCTGCTTAGAACATTGGATTCAGAAGCCGTAAATCAGCTGAATGTAACTCAGGTATGAATGTCCTAACAGATCAGCGACGTCTGCCATGAATGTGGGAATGAGGTATGTCAACATGTTTGACATTTGCCACTATTGCTCTGAAAGGTCCACAGGTATCCATGAGAAAAACTTCTGATTTCTGTGCCAAATGAATGAGTCATGAAATTATGCACCAATGTCATTCAGGGTTTTTTCTTTTGAGTTTCAAGTAAAGAAACATAAAACTACATGTGATGTGTAAGCATGTTGCAAATTTGAGGGATTATTTCAAGAAAAATTGGCTCATCACATTTTGCTCAAAACTAATCATGGAAACAGACCTTTTTAAACCCAACATTGATACAAGAGATAGGAAAGTTCTTTAGACTTCCAATTTCAGGGTACATGTGTCTAGATTCAAAATCTACAACAACATTGGTGGCTCAACTTAAGGATTTTGGAACCCTAATTTCCTCACTGTTGGTTCCATTCCCAGCATCATGGACTGCTTTCATTTCAATCAAATAATCTTCAAATGGAACTAGGAGCTCAGCTGATGTACTGCTTGTTTCCAAAATATGAGTTTTACTTTGCCTGTTTTGCCGGTACAGAATCTGAATAAAATGGTTAATCAAGTTAGCATGGATATGTTGCTTTTGTAAGGTTCTGAAGCTGGTATGAAGCATTTAAAACATATCATTATAAAGGTGAAATACATATTATATCTTATGCCTGGTGGAAATATCCAGGTAATGCCTTTACTTTCAATTTAGTAGTTCTTATTAAGAGAAAAGTTTAATTTTTGACTAATGCCTCTGAAATAAGAGTTTTATCTCTGTTAATTAAATAGCTTGAGGCTATTATCTCCAGCGCTTGCTCTGTAAAGCCTCTGTTTAGTTTGGACCCATTTCAAATATCTGGATATAGGCATCTGCCAAAAGGTGATGCCAATTAACCGGGATGGAAATAATTTGCTCTGGTTACTTGACTATACTCTTTTAAAATTCCTTTCATGTTAGTAAAAGATCACATCTTACTTCAGCCTGAATTTTATAAATTCTATATGAATATATTCCCTAGCCTCATTCTCATCTCACATCTACTACCTGTATAAATTATCACATTTAGATGGTGAGAGGAGTCACTTGAAGAAGAAAATTACAACATAGAATTTTATTTCTTGATGCTCCATGACATATTGCTGGGTTTGAGAATATAAAATGTTTCCAAATAAGAATGTGAAGGCAAAAATGCTAAATATTTTCAAAAATACTTTTAAAAGATTCCTGTGTTTCCATATACATAATATTTGCTTTCTATTTAGATGTGACATTTCTGATTCCTTGGCAACCTAACTGATATGATTAGAGGGAAAACTGATACTCACCTTGTAGCCCAACACTTCAGACCCATTTTCAATGGTTTTTACATGCGCCCAAGCATAATTTAAAGTTTGTCAACTTCCAAGCAATCTTCGCTGGTGGTTGCTTGGAGCTTTAAAAAGATAATCCTAATATCCATATGAATATTAATCAGTTCATGGTTACTGTATGATCTAGCAACATGAAAAGTAAAAAATAAGACCTGGATGAGTAGCATTAGAAGGAGCTAAAATATTTTCAGAGTTATTTGAAATATCCTATTAATTCTTACCAAGGTAAGCAAAATGCATTCAAATTCTGCTCACTTGGGAATGTTTTCATGACAAGCCTATGAAAGAATAATTGTTTATTGCATGTCCAGTATTAATTTATTAATCACTGCTGATGAGTTTGCTTACTTTACCACATGCAAATAAATGGAGGGCCCTATTATCTAGTATTTGATTTAGTATCAATCAACCAGCACATCAAGCGAAATTCAGAATACAAACCTTATATATATATATATATATATATACACACACACACACAGATGTGTTTATTTTAAATTGTCTTTTCCTTTTTAACCATGTATTAGTTAGAACACTTTAGCTATAAGTAATACCAACTCATGATAACTTAAATCGATTTTCAAAGACATAGGGGAGTCTCTTAGAACTTATTACAGAATGCAGCAGAACCTCAGGAGGGGCAAAAGAAAAAATGTAAAAACCATAAGAATTCCCACTCTCTGCTTGACACAGCAGTGCTTGCTATATGCTTACCTTGTTATAACCACCTTTTTTTTTCCTTTTTAAAAATTTTTAAAAAGATATTTAGATTACATAAATGTTACATAGAAAATATAGGGGACTCCCATATGCCCCACTCCCCACACCACCCACGCTTTACCCACATTAACAACATCTTTCATTAGTGTCGCACATTCATTGCAATTGATGAACACATTTTTGGAGCACTGCCACTAAGCATGGATTGGAGTTTACATTGTAGTTTCCACTCTCTTCCTCACAATATAATGACCTGTATCTGTTACTGCAATGTCATTCAGGACAATTCCCAAGGCCCAAAAATGTCCCCTGTATTACACCTGTTTTCCCTCCCCCTGACCTCAGACACTCCAGTGGCCACTGCTTCCACATCCATGATATAAGTTCTTCCATTCTTCAAGAAGATCACTAAAATTGACAAATCCTTAGCTAGACTAGCACCAGTTAGACCACCTTTTTGTCATTCTCAGTGTATATGGCAGAAAGCAGGACTGTCCACATTATACTGAGATTTAAAAACCCCTCCAGTTCAGAGAAAGCCTAGGCTAGAATTCCCAGGAGAACTCTGATGCCTGGATTAAGTTGGTCATATGTCTTCCTTTGCCCAATCAACTGTGTCTGAAGAGTGTGAATGGGGCATCCCATTCAGTATAACTGTTGGGAACCCAAGAAAGGGGAAATCATCACCAACTGGGAGAACATCCCAAAAGGTGTCTACTCCAAACTGACATTTTGTTCCCTAATGTCAATGTTGCCTGGGAGGGAGGTGGTATGAACTAAGAAATAAGGGGTTTAGAATCAGCCTTTTAAAATAATGGATCTAGTACAACTTGAGAATTTTGCATACATGGAAACTGGAGACCAGATTGGAGAGACATATATCCAAAAGCATACAGCTAGTGAATGGCTGAGACAATTAGAATCTTTGCTGATTTCCAACTGAGTATTTCTCCATGTGATCATGCTGCTTCTCAAAGATTTGAGCCCATATGATTATTTTGGATAGTTAAGGAACTGGAGAGATTAAAAAGAATTCATCCAGAAAAGTAGAGACATGGATGAAACTGTCTAATGAATAGTTTTAGCATCTTATTTAAATTGGTGGGGCTTGAATAAGCACACAGCTTCACTCATTATTACACTGATGAAATGGAAATGATTTCTTCCAAAATCAACTTATTTGATCTCTTTCATGTCACTGGATGATGATTCACATCTTGTTGAATCCAGAGTGTCTTGCTTTGCATTACCATCATTTCCTGGCCTACCCAAACTCACTGTGATATTGTTATTGTTCACCCAGCCATTTACATCATAGTTGGGACATGGTAGAGAGAATGTCTCCCCGTAGGCTCCCATAGGGTTGAATTCATACTTTATGATGGATTTATCCTATCGAATTATAGCTATTCTTTTTTTTTTTTAAGAGAATACATTCTTTTTTTTGTTTTTAAAGATTTTATTTATTTATTTAATCCCCCCCCCCCCCCCCCCCCCGTCTGTTCTTGGTGTCTGTTCGCTGCGTCTTGTTTCTTTGTCCACTTCTGTTGTCGTCAGCGGCACGGGAAGTGTGGGCGGCGCCATTCCTGGGCAGGCTGCTCTTTCTTTTCACGCTGGGCAGCTCTCCTCATGGGCGCACTCCTTGCGCGTGGGGCTCCCCCACGCGGGGGTCACCTTTGCGTGGCACGGCACTCCTTGCACACATCAGCACTGCGCATGGCCAGCTCCACACAGGTCAAGGAGGCCCAGGGTTTGAACCACGGACCTCCCATATGGTAGATGGACGCCCTAACCACTGGGCCAAAGTCTGTTTCCCGAATTATAGCTATTCTTAGCTATGTGTGTGTCTATGTTCTTTGAGAGTATGGGCTCTGCCCAGGTCAGCTCTTAATTACCAATCTCTAGCATAGTGCTTGGCACATGCAAAGCATACAATTCATAATTGTTGAATAAATGACCATGCAAACTAGTATGGCTGCAAAAAAACTGCTCAGGATCCTGCCTTATTTTCAGGTCATATTGATTGCATATTGGGTAGGAGGCAGATCCATGGGTGACACAATGTGGCCACTCCATTTAGTATACTGTCTAACAATAAAAGCCAATTGTCATGCCCAAACCCATAGCAACCCATATAGATTTTAAAGATGGACAGGACAGTTGGATTGACTATGGCCTACCATATTTCTTGACAATATGAACCCAACCATAATTAAAGGATAGTCAGTTTTGTACTTAGTAAGCACTCGAAGCATGCTTGTTAATAAATGCATTTCTTAAGGATTGGTTGGAAACAATAATGGTTTGTACCTATTCTCCCTCAGTTTATCCCAAAGTGCCTTTTCTAATCTTTTTCCTAGCTATACAAGAGATATTATCAGTATTTTCATGAGATGCCAAGATTTTAATAACTAGTGTACACTTTAGACACATTATTTTATCTGTGTCTAAAACCAAACACTAACATTAACAACATCATATAATTAATACACAGTAAATATAAATGCACTCCTTGGCTGTCACTGGCAATGATGGATTCTGAAGTTTTCATCTATTTCATGTACATTGTGTCTACTTTTCTTTCTTTTCCTTCCTTCCTTCCTTCCTTCCTTCCTTCCTTCCTTCCTTCCTTCCTTCCTTCCTTCCTTCCTTCCTTCCTTCCTTCCTTCCTTCCTTCCTTCCTTCCTTCCTTCCTTCCTTCCTTCCTTCCTTCCTTCCTTCCTCCCTCCCTCCCTCCCTTCATTTCTTAGCAAAAATGTACTGTTCACAACAATACAAGTCCATTGATTAAGCACCAGGTTAGGAGAAAAGACTGACTTCTTTCAGCTGTGTGGACAAGGAGTTTGTGACCTCAATTCTTACCATTTTAATGTTTGTATTTGTTTCCTCATCTACCAAAGCAGCAGTAAAACATTTCATGGACATATAATGAGAGGAACTCTACCAAGAATTGAAATTTCAATATTTTTGGAGGAATAACGGATTTTATGCTTTGCCTCCTTTGCTAGCTGTCTTTGACTACTTCACTCAAGTTTAAGGGAGAGGGATAGAAAGAGTTGGCCTTTGATGTCAAAGAGACTTGAATCTGTATCCAGTCTCTCCTAAAAGCCATGGTTTCCTCATCTTAGAAATGTGATGAATAGCACATAGTTCATGGGATTTTTAACATATAAAATAAAGTATGAAATATTTCTCACTTGATTAGTGGTACATAATAAAAAACCAGGTCAGGTAACAGGGAGGTGAGGATGGTCTATCCCCACACCAGGGAACTGAAAAAGTCTATAACTGCAAGCAGGAGAATCACATCTGTCAGCCATGTGGGATCTAAGTTCCCTCTCGATTTAGAGGTGGAGTGTACATCACTATCGCAGGGTCCACAGGATGGAGGAGTAAAATATGGACTAGAGTAGACTTGCTGGTATTCTACTATAGAACTATTGTGACTCTAGCAATGGAAGAAGCTGTATCATTGATGTGGAGACAGTGGCCATGGGAGTTGCTGAAGGCTGGGATAGGGAAAAGGAGGTGTGATATGGGGGCATTTTCGGTTTTGGAGTTGTCCTGAATATTTTGCAGGGACGGATGCTGGACATTATATATCCTGCCATAACCCATTGCATGGACTGGGAGGGTGTAAACTACAATGTAAGCTATAATTCATGCAGTGCTCCAAAATGTACTCATCAAATTAGTGAATGTACCACACTAATGAAAGAAGTTGCTGATGTGGAAAAAGGGGTGTGTGTGTGGAGAGTGGGGTATATGGGAACCTCTTGTATTTTTTAATGTAACATTTTGTGTGATCTATGTATCTTTAAAAATAAATAAAAATATATTTTTAAAATGCTGCATGGTTCCAGCCTGTATTTTAGTTTGCTTTTGGCCAGCTCCCCCATTGCCTGCTTTGCTGTACCTCTGGTTTCTGTGTGCTTAACTGCTAAAATGCTAAACAAGTTGAGATATTTACCTGTTTATGATTAAATTGTAAAATGATCTGCTGAGTTCTGTCCTAAATTAATATCAGCTTTAAATGTCACAGCATCTGTCTTCATAAAATGTGGCACCAGGGACACTAATTTCCTAGGTATTCAAGCACTGCCCTGTGCCACTTGAAAGGGAAATTAAAATCTATGAAATGCTATGGTTATAAGTGAATTAACACTTGGGATATTTTAGAGCAATACTTGGGACAAACTGTCAGTAATTCATCTTTTAGGACTTGTATAATCACTCCAAACAAATTATTCCTGTAATGTCAAAAAAACTATCATATAAATGGAAACTTTTTTAAAAGTTTTATTTAATTGCCTTTTTTTAAAGCCTCCTTGATGACAAAAAAATGTTACATTAATAAATATGAGGTTCCTGCACGCCACCCCCACCATACTATGCAAATAAAGAGAGACAGAACCATGATTAATGGTCGGCAGGGGCTGAGGGGAGTGGGGAAGGTGGAGGAACTCCTTTTGGGTCTATGAGGTTTCCTTCGGGGTGGATAAAAATGTTCTGAAATTAGATAAATTTGATGCACAACATAGTGAATGTACTAAACGCCACAGAATGTACTGTTAATTTTGTTATGTCACTTTCACCTAACAAAAAAAATATATAGATAATGTGAAGTGGAGGAAAAAGAAACTCTCATAATCAAGATGCTCTTTGGTGCTTGAAAGGAACACTTTCTACTATATCTCTCACCTGCGTAGTTCTGAGTTGTCACCTGCTGATGCGAGGGCTCCATGCCATCCCAAAGGAGAAGGTGTGCCTACATTGGAAAGGAGCCACAAAAATCCTGACTGGTTCCTCTTCAAGGAATAGGTTTCTCTAGTTCTAAAAATGGCTAAAAGCTAGGGTATTAAGTTAAACAAGTATTATCAACACAGACATACTCAACAGTGAATTAGGAGGAAAATGGAATTTTGCAATTGAGCAAGTCTCTTGCTAGTCTTCATCACTAGAACCAATTAAATCATTTTTCTTCCCTGCTCTAGTACAGAACCTGGTCAGAGGGTTTTTTCCCCAGCTCCTTAAGCTTCCCCTGTTCTACTAGTGCCTTTGCAGGATTCTCTCTGACCACATGAACCTTCCCTGCCATTCTTTATGTCCCATTTCTCCCCTCCTCCCTCCAGTTCCTCCTTGCCCTACTCCTCTTCCTCCTCCTTCTTCTCTCAGGCTTTTCTAAACCACAAGAGGCAGTGGCCTCATTTCCTTTGTCATAGAACCCTCAAATCCCAAAGAACTGCAGAATCATGCATCAAAGTTGGCAAGTTTTTTCTTTTATTTGTGTAGAGGACATGATTTTTTTTTTTTTGGTTACTGTTTGCATGGAGTATCTTTTTCAAAGATTTCATTTTCAGGCAGTTTTTATCCCTGGATCTAAGGTGAGTCTCTTGTAGGCAGTACATGGATGGCTCATGTTTTTCCATCCATTGTGTCAGCCTATATCTTTTTTTTTTTAAGATTTATTTTATTTCTATCCCTTTCCCCCTCCATTGTCTGCTCTCTGTGTCCATTTCTGTTCATTCTTCTGCGTCTGCTTGCATTATCTGGTGGCACTGGGAAACTGTTTCTTTTTTGTTGCGTCCTCTTGCTGTGTCAGCTCTCCGTGTGCAGCACCACTCCTGGGCGAGCTGCACTTTTTTTTCATATGGGGCAGCTCTCCTTGTGGGGTGCACTCTTTGCAGATGGGGCACCCCTATGCGGGGGCACCCCTGCATGGCAGGGCACTCCTTGAGTACGGCAGCACTGCATGTGGGCCAGCTTACCATACAGGCCAGGAGGCCCTGGGGATTGAACCCTGGACCCTCCCTGTGGTAGATGGATGTGCCAGCAGTTGAGCCATGTCTGCTTCCCAGCCTATATCTTTTGATTGTGGAGTTTAATCCATTCACATTCAATGATATTATGTTAAATGTGTTATTTACTTCTATCACTTTGTTCTTTGGTTTTCATATGTCCTGTCTTATTTCTGTCTGTATTTTTGCTCTTTTGATTATCCTTTCTGCTATTCTTTCTTCTATAATCTCCTCCAAGCCTCAGTCTCCTGTCTTTTTCTGTCAGGTTGTAAGGCTTCCTTTAATATTTCCTGCAAAATGGTATCATTTTTATGAATTCTCTTAATTTCTGTTTTCTTTGCATTTTAAACTCACCTTCATATTTGAAGGCCAATTTTGCTGGATAAAGAATTCTCAGCTGGCAGTTTTTCTCTTGTAGTATCCTAATTATATCATGTCATTGTCTTCTCTTCTCCAAGTTCTGATGAGAAATCCACAATAAATCTTTATGGGCATCCATTGTATGTGATAGTTTGCTTCTCCATTGCTCCTGTCAGAATTTTCTCTTTATCTTTGACATTTGACAGTTGGAATAGTCTTATTAGACCTACTATGAATATCAATAGGACTATTGGAGTAGGTCTATTCACATTTATTCTGATTGGGGTACACCGTGCTTCCTGGACCTGCAAGGGCATTACTTTCATGAGGGTTGGCAAATTTTCAGCTCTTATTACCTCAGATACTCTTTCTGCCCCTTTCCCTTCTCTTACCCTTCTGGAACTCCCATGACATGCACGTGGTTATGTTTTCTGTTATCACTCAACTCCCTGAGACCTTGCTCAATTTTTCACATTCTTTTCTCTTTCTGTTCTCTTCTCTCTTCCATTTCTGTTCTGTCTTCTGCATCACTTATTGTTTCTTCTATCATTTCAAACTTGCTGTTGTATGCCTCTCATGTTTTTTGTTTGTTTCCTATTTAGGAGGTACTGGCAATTGAACCCAGGACCTTGTGCAGGGTAAGCAGGTGCCCAATCACTGAGCTGCATCTGCTCTGCAGTGAGAGTTCATCTTTTCAATTGTTTGTTTTTAGAAGATGCCAGGGTTCAAACCTGGGACCTTGTACGTGAGGAGTAGAGCCTCAACCTCTTGAGCTACAACTGCTCTCCTCTAATTTGTTTTTATCCCACTATTGTGTCTTTCATTCCCATGAGTTCTGTTACTTTTCTATTCATGTAATGGTAAGGCCATATTGGGAAAATAAGAATAGAACTACATTAGGAAATAGGAATTGCAAATGCCTTCAGATAAATAAATAACTTAGGACTGCTCGTAAGAAGAGTGTAAACAACTTAGGGCTGCACCTAAAAAGAGTGTAAATAACTTAAGGCAGCCTCCAAGGAGAGTGCCAATAAATAACTTAGGGTGGCCTCCAAGGAGAGTGTCAATAAATAACATGGGGCTGCTCACAAGAAGGGGCTTTTCTAAAAGGAAAAAAAAATAGGTACGCTATCTTCAGCTAACTGCATTGTTCTGCTTCTGTGCCTGCTTGCTTGCTAGTAACCCCCCCTGAAAAGCTATAAAAACACCTCTTCCCTTAAACTTGGGGCTGCTCTCTTCTCTGCATAGGATGAGACAGTTGCCACGTGGCTAATAAAGCTCTCAATTGGAACTTTATTCAAAGTCTGAGTCTAGGCAATATTGCTGGTCTATAACATTCAGGTTTTCAAATTCTTCTTTGTGCTCATTTGGTGTCTTCTTGATATCTTTTATCTTTTCATCCATATCATCCTTCAGTTCATTAATTTGATTTTGGAAGTTTGTGTGCATCTCCTTGGTTAGTTGTCTGAAATCCTGTGTCTCTTCTGGAGACTTTGATAGATTCCTTTTCTTGGGTCATTTCTTCTCTTTTCTGAGTGGCTTGTAACTTTTGCTGATGTCTAGGCATCTGATTTAGATGGTGAGTTTACTCAGACGCTCACTTTCCTTTCATAGGGATTTAGTGGCAGGAGGCTGTGTGTTACTGGTGTCATTGATTGTTGGTTAACTCGTTCTGGGTCTTTAGGATTGTCCCTGTTAGTTGCTCAGATCTGGGCCCTGAGCAGAGTAATGTGTTGCAGACCTGCTTCCTAGGGCCTTGGGGAGGGAGACTGTAAAGACCAGAAAATGCCTCTCTGGCTTATTTACGTCTGTGTTCCCCACATGCTTTTCCTTGGTCCACCAGCAGATGGCACTCTTTGTCAGCCCTTCAGTTCAAAGCCTGGTCAGTGTGTTTTTGTCCACCAGACCAGATCACCGTGATAGAGGATCCTGCCTGGAGGCTAAGAGCCTCCTAATTCAAACAATCAGTCCTGGTCAATAGAGAGGGTGATTGAGAGGGTCAGATACCCTTAGTCCTGGATCTCTTTAGTCCCCTGCTGGCTCCCCAGGCAAACAATGGCAGGGCCCATGCAGGCTGCAGGAGCTCAAGGGCACAGCAGACCAAAGGTGTCGGTCAAAAGCAGAGTCAGCCTTAGGCTGTGTTGCTCTCTCCTCACTTCTCCTGGGAGGTGGATCCCCCTTTGTAGCCAGTGGTCCTGAGGCCTGAGAATTCAAAGTGTCTATATGGTGGGGGTGGATACTGGCAGCTGCAGCATGTACTCACAGTTTTGCCATCATGGTTCTTTTGCATTGCCCCTCTCTCTGCTGGGTGGTGTCTAGCCTTCCCCTGGGGTCCTGAACCCTAAAAGATTTCTTTCCAGGCCATTTCTGCCTGTCCTCTAGCTATTTTTCTGCAAGAAGAGTCCTCTGTCTTGCTAGTCTGCCATCTTCCCAGAAGAATCATTGTAAAGTAATGGAAGCCATTTGAGTTCACAAGATTTTAATAAAGATAATTATAATGCATATGTATTTGGACTATTTCTACCCCATCTTTCCATAATGGTTTTTTAGTATAGGAACAAAATACATATTTATAGAAATAATTAAGAAATTATCTTGAGACTAAAGCACAAAAGAAGTTAAAGCCACAAAGAAGGCAAAAGTAAACATTCTCACAAAGAGAGTTAATACAATATTGTATTAAATTTGACTGAATTTCTTAGTGTTCAGAGCAAAGTGAGAATTGTGGACATTTGAAATACTGGTTTCCAAAGTGATTTTTCACTTAATGATTTTTTGAATTGCTTTCTGGGTCCCATTGGGAAGGTGAGTGGTCAGAGGATATCACTGGTGTTGGGCATTGCATAATGTCCCTCACAAAAGGTATGTTCAGCTTCCAAGCCCTGGTCTGTGGGTGTGAGCACTTTTGTAAATAGGACCTTTCAATATATGGGCCTTAATCCAGTGTGGCTGAAATCCTTATAAGCAAAGCAAATGGATGTGGAAAGGAAGCGCTGGGAGCAGCCAAAAGCTGGAAGACAAGGGAACCCAGAAGAGAAAGGAGAAGATGCAGCCATACGCATCAGCACATGACAGAAAAGCCAGAGAGCACCAAGATTGCTGGTGAGTTCTAAGTGCTGACTCTGGGAGGAAGCACGCCTTCTAGCCTCTGACACCTTGAGTCTGTAAATCCCTGCTGGTAAGCCAACCCATTATATGGAATCTGTTAGAGCAGGTAGGAAATTAACGCAGGAGTCATGGAGGAAACAGAGTACACAGTTCTGACCCTCAGCCTCTTCCATCAGGGCAGCCCTGCCTTTCTCAGTTTTGTTAAATAGTTTCTCAGGCCAAAAATCAATTACATATTTGCTTTCAACAGAGAAGAAAACATACCATTCTTAAGAAAAAGTTTTCCTGATGCAAGAATGCTGAAAGTGGTAGCTTTTACAGGGGTCATTAAATAACATATAACTGTTATTAGAGACAATGAATAAAAAAGAACAATAATAAAAAAGATAATTTTTTTTAGCAAATATGAACCCTTTCTTGGTAAATAAAAAACAAAAGTATAATTATAAAGTATCACTTGATAAAGACATTGAGGCAGGAGGTTAGCTCTGGTCCAGGTATGTAATATTTTAGTGGTCAGTGGAAAATGAAGAAGTCAATATATATGACTTATGTCAGGGGTTCTGCACCTTTCAATTATTGAATTCATTACAGTCTCCCAACAGAAAGTGTGGATCTTTATTGTACATGAAAATCTTGTAGGAAACATATTTAAAATACTATTTTCTATACCTTATAGCCAGATATTTTTATCTGTGATTTAGTGTGGAGAACCAGAAATCTGTACTTTATTAAAATATATTAGTTTTCTTGATTAGGTACATGAGCATAATGAAAAATATCTATCTAGAATAATCTCACCATCACTTCTGTCCCTTCAGCCTAGTTTGTTCTGCCACTCTTTCAAATTATTATTATTATGAATTTCTTAACTCTATCCAGAAAGTTTTTCCTAACGTAACAATTCATTTTAAACACAGCCCTTTTTTCCTACTATTATATGTATTGGATGTTTGAATTGTACCACGTTGATTGCCTTCCTTTTCCTGTATGGATATATTGTCATTTCCTTTTCCTGTGTTTTCCATGGGGTTAAAATGCGACATCCTAAATAATAAAATCATATTTCATTTGATACCAACTTAACTTTCATGACATGTACATATACTTTACCTATACCTCTACAAACAGAGAGGGAGATTTCATAAGAATAAAAGGATCAACCCAAGAGAAAGATATGACACCTGTAAATATGTGCTCATTTAACACCTAAGATTCAATTTAATACCTAAAGTAAAAAAAAACTTGACACCTATCTGAGGGATAGCCCTGTCAAGGAGGAGGGGGAAAGCTTGCTGTCAATTTATCTCCCAAACTCAGGTCCTTGCACTATGCTCCAAAATTCAGAGCACTTATCCTGGTTATTTTAATCATATGTTTACAAAGTTTGGCTCACCAAGAGCGTGCTCTCCCCCTGAATGTACAGCATATCTAGTTGATTTCCAATGATTGTTTTGGAGTGTACGAACAAATGAATGGCTGAATGAATGGGTGGCTCACCAGGCAGAGGTGAAGAAGTAGGAGAGTAGAGCATATTGTTGGAACTTTAGGTTTGCCCAAATGCTTTCAGTAACATTTCCCAAACTGAATGCCTTCAGATGTTAGTAGCTATTCAGTGGAAAACAGGAGTTTAGTACTCAAACTTTATCTTCTCTGTTCCTTATTCGGATATCCCCAATGCCCATTACTGTTTTTTTTTTTTTAATATACTTTTAAATTAAAAAAAAAGATACTTAGACTATATAAATTTTACAAAAAACATAGAGGGGATTCTGATATGTCCCACTCCCAACCCTTTCCACATTTCCCCACATTAACAACATCCTCCATTGGTGTGGTATATTTGTTACATTGATGAACACATTTCGGAGCATTGCCACTAACGTGTATTATAGTTTATAGTGTAGTTTACACTCCCTGCCCATCACTGTGTTTAAGTCCATTTCCCCGTGTTCACAAACTTATTGAACCAGAATTTTATTCATATCTGGAAGAAGTGCTCCTTGGAACACGTTAGAATATGCCGACCTTTAGTGTAAGATAATTCTGTTGGGTGGTTCACAGATGAGTCGTAGAGGTGGATCGTGGCCAGTTTGGAGATTTCTATTCTAAAATGCTGGAAGGATTTCAATTTTATTATGCAAACTATATAAATAATTGAATGGTTTTAGATAAGAAATATTTTGAATTTTATATATGTCCTAGCCTCAGTGTAAAAGATAAGTTTAAAGGAGGCTGGACCAGAAGCAGAGAAAATATTTGGAAGCTTGTGACAATAATCCAGACTATCAGTGATGAAATACTGGACTAAGTCTACAGTGAGAAATGGGGAGGAGGGGTGGAATTGAGAAAATGTATTTTGGAAGTAGTAGTGACACATCTTCAGACTAATTGTATTTAAGAATGATAGAGTGGGAAATATAAAGGAAATCATCTGGTTTCTGGTTTAGAGAATTGGGCATGGGGTGGTGACATTCAGACTGAAAAAGAAAATGGTGTAGAGCTGTGGGGTAACAGCCTTAGTTTGAGTAATCTATGAAAGAAAAGTGAGAAATTCACATGTGGGACTCAGGAGCGAGATCTGGTCTAGATATGAAAAGTTAAGCGTCCTTGGCATCCCGCTTGAAACAATAGGTTTGGATGTGGTCACTGAAATAGACTAGGGCGAATGAGAAGGAAAGTGAGAAGAAGATTGAACCTTGTGGAGCATCAACATGTAAACAGTTAACAGAGGAAGAAGACACTGAGATGTACGAAAGAAAATTAGCAGGGAGCCCCAAGCCCAAGCCTGGTGAAGCCAAGATAGCAGAAGGGGAAGAACATAATCAAATCTGTAAAACTGCTGAAAAATCAGGAAGGAAAGTTCAAGAATGATAAAGAAAGTGGCCTTTGCATGTGAGAATTTGAATGTAATTGGAATACCCATAGGAGATCTGTTCCACTGGAGTGGTTGGCTAGGGTTCAGCAGGTTCAAAAACACAGAGGGCTGAAATAGAGATGAATAGGTCTGAGAGGGACTGCATGGGACTGTTTCTAAGGAGCTTAGCTCTGAAAGGAGAGCCAGAGGAGGCTGCATTGGGGTCTTCAGGGAAGCTGTCCTGATGTCACCAGGGAAGACTCATTGGGCTGTCGTGGGGGAGACCATCAAGGCTCTATACAACAGGGCTCTCTAGCTTTGCTCTTTGTATAAATAGAAAATGTTAGTTGTCCTGTGCATTAATGAAAGGGACTTGGCTAATGCCAGGCATAGGAGACCAGCCCCTGTGCTCTGGCCTCTCTGTGCCCCACCTGGGCCGACAACAAGACCAGAGGATCAAGCAGTGCCCTGACCTCACCCCTCCCCTGCACGGAGCATGTCAGGGCACAATGGCGGGAGTCACACCAATAGAAGGCTCCTGTACCCACAGCCTGGTGGGCTCATTCTCCTAAGTGTTTCTTTCTGCCCTTGGGAAGCAGGATCCTGCCGCAGGCATCACAGGAAACTCCCCCCTCCCCCACCGTGGGTTCCCCTTTTCTCAAGGCAAGCAGGGGCACTGGACTTCTGCAGCGTCTCACCAAATTGACCTGCATGACCGTCAGAGGATCTTGGGAGAAATCTGTTGGGACTGGCAGTGTCTGAAAATTTCATGGGTTTTCTGTGGAGACATTGGTCCCCCTCTAATCCAAGTCTTCCTGGATGGGGGTCTCTCCTGAGGTGACTGATGACTGAGTCTCCTTCCCCATGTGGCCCTGCCCTCTCAGCACTTGCTTTCCCAGGTGGCTTGCAGAAGGAGCCTCCAGGGAGCATCCTTCTTACAGCTGAATTGGCCACCTCTCATTTTATTAAACCACATGGAAAGCACAAGTGTTGGAGAGGATGTGGAGGAAAAGGAACCCTCATTCACTGCTGGTAGCAATGCAAAATGGTGTCGCCACCGTGGATGACAGATTGATGGCTCCTCCGAAAGCAAAGTATAGAATTATCATACGACCTGGCAATTGGACTACTAGGTATATACCCCCAAAGAATTGAAAGCAGCATCTCAAAAAGATATCTGGACACCGATGTTCATAGCAGCACTATTCACAATTGCCAAATGATGAAAGCAACACAAGTTTCCCTCAATAGATGAATGGATAAATAAAATGTATAACAGAATAGACATACAATGGAATATTATTCAGCTGTACAAAGGATGAATTCATGATACGTGTGACAATATGGATGAACTTGGAAGACATCCTATTGAGTGAAATAAACCAGACACAAAGGACAAGTATTGTAGTCTCACTTTTTTGAAATATATAGAATAAATAATCTCATAGCATCAGAATGTAGAGTATTCATTCCTGCGGTGTGTATACAGAATGAGAAGTAAAGGCTTAAAATTGACAGCATTCCTATTTGGAATGATGGAAACATTCTGGCAAGTTGTGCTGCTCCATCAAGGTGACAGACCCCCATTAAGAAAAAGACCTCCTACCAAGTTCATCTAACTTCTGGTACTATGACTAATGTACAGGATGTTGAACTATGGACCCACATTTCTCAACTAAGAAAGGCCCAGCCAGAGTCCTGGAATTTTTCTAACTCTGGAAACCTGAAGAAACTCAAACTAGTTGCCACGGTGTTTTTTGTATTTCTTTATCTTGCAATAATGTGAGAGACAAGATGGCAAGAATATTTCTGTTTGTTCAACTGTCTATTTACCTCTCTAGCAGATGGACCAGTGCCTAACTCATATTATGGTGCTGAGATTTGAGTAACTACTTAATATCATCTCTTTTCCCCACTGCAATTCAGATGTGAAAGGAGGACAAAATGACAGTTCAGCAAATATCTGAATTTTTAAATTTGACAACTTTTGGAGCAATTTGTTTAGGTGTATGCAAAGAGGTCCCTAACACCGTACCCCATCAACAAGCAGACGTGGCCTTATCATGCATTACGTAGCCCTAACTGAGCAGCTTCTTTCTCTTAATATGAATTTGTGATGCATCCATGTCCTTCTGTGGCAGGATAACACTTTCCTCTCTACTGCTGAGTAACTATATGGACATAGCTGTGCCACAGTTTGGTTATCCATTCACCTAGTGAAGGACATCTTGGTTTCTCCTAGCTTGTGGCTATTGCAACTAAAAATTGCTATAAATATATCAGTGCTGGTTTTTCTTATGTGGACATTAGTTGTCAAACAAACTTGGGTACATGCCTAGGAGTGTGATTAATGAGTCACATGCTGAGACCTTAGTAAGCCATGCTAAAATGTCTTCCAAAGGGGCTGTGCCATTTGCATTCCCTCCAGCAAGGAAGGAGAGTTCCTGTTGTCCCACATCATTGCTAGCAGTTGGATTGTCTGTTCTTTGGATGTTAGCCATTCCAGTGGGTGGGTAGGATCTCTCATTGTTGTTTTAAGTTACTTTTCAATAATGGCAAATGATGTTAAGTGTCTTTATGTGTGCTTATTTGCCAACTATATACCTAATTTGGTGAGGGGTCTGTTCAGTCATTTTCCAATTTCTTAGTTGTGTGATTTGTTTTCTTTTTTTTGAGCTCTATAGACCTTTTGTACATTTTCATACAAAATATATGTGTTTTACAAAACTTTCTCCCAGTGCAGGATTGAGGTCTTTTCATTCAATTAACAGTGTCTTCCACATAGTAGAATTTTAATTTTTCAAATGAAGTCCCATTACCATTGTTTTCTTTTTATGACTCTTTCTTTAGATGTTGCATTTAAAAACTCATCAGCAAACACAAGGTCATTTTTCTGTTGGAACCACACTTTTTTTTTTTATCATTTTGCTTCTTAGACATTAATATATAAACTACTTTAGGTGAATTTGTGTGTAAGGTGTAAAGTTTATGTCTTTCTTTATTTTCAATAAGGCCATCAGTTGTTCCATTTCCATATTTTGAAAGGATTATGTTCACTTGAGCATATTTTAATGGGTCTACATATGGGCTCTATTTTCCCCCCATTTTTCTGTGTACCAAATTCAAACTCTATTAATTATTGTAGATTTATAATAAGAATTGGAACCAGGCAATATGAACTGCTCAGTTTTGTTTTCTTAAACATTTTACATGCTTTTTTAGGAGTAGAAAAAGTTCAAAAATATATACAAAATATTTTTCTATGATTTTGTATAAGATCTTAAAAATATTGTCTCTACCCACCATGAAACAGGAATATTTCTCCATTTATTTAACTTTTTACTACTTGCAAGTTTTTATAGGTTATAGGACAAAAATATGTACTTATTTTCTTAGGTATGAGCAAAGGAATTTATTATGTGGTTTTACAACTAGAAATGTATTTGTTTTTTATTTCATTGTTCACTGCAGGGATGGAGAAATCTATTGATTTTTGTATACATACCTAGTACTTTGCTTCTTGTTATCTCCATGCAGTCTCATCAAGGCACTGGATAGTTAGCTCCATTTCGTCTGAACTTCCAAATTTATAGCAAATTTATAAAAATTTAATTTCTGTGATTCTGTTGGTAGCCTGAAGGGGGCGCGTGTGCACAGCTGAACAGTGAGCTCAAGCAGTTCCTCTCCTGCACCCTGGCTGCCAGGAGAGGTGCCAGAGGATCTTTTTTAAAAAATTATCTTATTTTAAAGTTAAGAGACCACACAAAACATTACATTAAAAAACATAAGAGGTTCCCATATTCCCCACTCCCCACTCCCCAACCCCATCAATTTTTTTATTGTATTTTTTTGAAGATACTTAGATCATAAAAAGTTTACAATAAAAAAATATGAGGTTCCCCTATACCCCCATCCCACCTCACCCCACTCCTCCCACCTCGACAACCTCTTTCATCATGTGACACCCTCATTGCATTTGGTGAATACAGTTTGGAGCACTGCTGCCCCACGTGGATAATGGTTTACACTGTAGTTTACACTCTCCCCAGTCCATTCAGTGGGTTATGGCAGGACATACACTGTCCGGCATCTGTCCCTGCAATACCATTTAGGACAACTGAGCCATCATTTTGACCCAGCTGGACCTCAGACCCAGTGGAGAAGGCCTCCCTGTGGCCCTGAGGCCTGGTTGCCCTGTCCCATGTGGACAAGCGCTTCATTCTGCAGGACTGTCCTGGGAAGCTCCGGGGGCCATGGGACAACTCTTGCCCTGTCCGTAGCGAGTCAGAAGCTTCATCCATAAGTTCTCATTCAGGTTAATTCCTAAAATCACTTCCCAGGCCCCCCTCCTTGAATGTGTCTCATCAACAGTTTGTGGATTTCAGGTAACAAATCTTGCACCTCCTTGGTTAAATTTCTTCCTAAATATTTTATTCTTTCTGATGCTCTTGTAAGAGAAATGACTTTATTAACTCTCTTTTCAGATTGTTAGCTTCAATGTTATAGAAATACAACAGACTTTTGTGCAACTTTCTGGCATTATTAGCTGTAAGAGTATTTTGTGAGTCCTAGAGGGATTTTTATACATAAATCCTGTCCTTTCTAAATAGAGATACTTTTGTTTTTCCTTTCCAATTTGGGGCCTTTACCTCCTTTTTCTTGCCTAATTGCTCTGGCTAGGACATCCTAGAGTGAGGAATAGCAGTGGCAAAAGCAGCATCATGGGTTGGGCCTTGATGTTGGCAAAACTCACAGGTTTTCACCATCGAGAATGACACTAGTTACGTTGTCCTCGTTTTGCTGGCTTGTTTCTTTGTGTTTCATTATGAAAAGGTATTGGATTGTGTCGGATGATTTATCTGCAGCAAATGGCATGGCCACAGTATTCCTTTTTTTCCCTTCCCTTCCCCCTCCCCCAGCCCTGCTGTTTTTGCTGTGTCCCTGTGCTGTGTGATCTTCTGTATCTATTTCTCTTTTTGTCTTCTCTTTCCTTTTTTCTCCTCTAGGATTCCCATCCTGGGGACCTCTGCTGTGGAGAGAGGTCCCTGTCACTTGTGCCACGGAAATTCCTGGTTTCTGTTATGTCTCACCTTGACTCTCCCCTTGTTTCTCTTTTGCTGTGTCATCATCTTGCTTCATGTCTCCCTTGCATAGGAACTGGCTTGCTGCCGGGGACTCAGTGCGCGGTCACTTGGCTCGACACATGGACACTGGCCTGCCGCACAGGCATGCTTTTTTTCCTTTTACCTGGAGGCCCCAGGGATGGAACCCAGATCCTCCCTTATGGTAGGCGGAGGCCCAATCACTTGAGCCACATCCACTTCCCCACAGTATTCATTTCTCGTTGAATTAATGTTGCTTGTTACTTTGCATCTTAATTCCATTTTATTTTTTAAAATATTTTATTAGAGAAGTTTAAGGTTTTCAGAAAAATCATGCTTAAATTACAGATTTCCATATAACCCTCTCACAGGCAGTTTTCTGTATTATTAATTCTTTGCTTTAATGCTGTATTTTTGTTTTAACTGATGAAACAATATTAGTTGAATTATCCTGTTATGTGTAGTCTGTAGTTTGCTTTAGGGTTCTGTTTGTGTTGTACAGTTCTATGTTTGAAATTTTTATTGTGGTAAGATACGTACAACCTAAAATTTCCCATTTATTTATTTTCAAATATACAATTCAGTGATGTTAATTTGCATACACAGTATTGTCACTGTCATCCACTACCAGATTTTTCTATCACCCCATAGAAACCGCACCCATTAGACCAGGACACCTTTCCCTGACCCCCCAGTCAAATGCCAGTTCACAGGAGCACTGATGCTCATGACAGGAGGCCCCGCTGGAGCCGTGAAGGTGCCCAAGTGTCTGCCCTGGGTCCACCCAACCAGCTTGATATTCGGAGGCCAGGGCCAGGATCCAGGAGGAGGCAGCCTAAGGACTCCTCACCCCAGAGGGAGCCGAGGGTGCGCAGTCCTGCCCCCGCAGCCCACGTGCCAGCGATCAGGCTTCCCCAGTCCTGTCCCTCCCCGTGGGAAGCCTCGTGCGTTGTACATTTCCCCCACGTGGTGCCGATGGGCTCCAGAGCCCACCATGAAGACTGCGGGTTCCTAAGCGGAGGTGAAAAGAAACCTCGGCACGAGAAGCAGGCAGATTCCCTCTTTCTCCAAACAGAAAGGCACTGCCATGCGACAGGACGCGGTCCTTGAACACGGGGTCTTAGAGACACCCACTGTTCAGAGGTGGTTTCCGTGCCTGGAGAACGCCCTCACCCCTCACCCAGGGGTTCTGATGGGCTGTCTTGCTCCTCACCCAGTTTGACGGTAGTGAAATGCACCTCACTCTGCTGCAGGGGGACTCGTGTGTGTCCTTCAGCACCAGAGAAGGACGGATGGCCCTTGAACCTGCCACATGTTAAAAAACTGATGACTCTCAGACTTGATTGAAGAAGGAAATAATGAGTCTGTATCTCACTTTAATTAACACAGGAAATGAAGAACCAATCTGCACCGCCAGGCTGTCCTAGAAACAGAAATTTAATGTCATGTTCTGGTGAAGAGCTGGCTATTTAAAAAACTCATCATGTCCCTACCCACGTGGTTAGTATTTCTTTTGACTTGTATACAGCAGCCAGTTGTTCTCCCACTTCTCCCCAAATCCTCCATCCCCACTAATTCCTGTATCTTCTCTCCTAAACCCAGGAAGCAATGTCCTTGGTGCTTGCAGGGCCTGAGCTTATCGATAGGTCCGTGCTGGGCCCTGCTCCCTCACTGGAAGAGGGTCTCCCTCTTGTCTCTCCAGGGAGGGCTTGGTTTAGAGGGGGCCAAACCCCCTCAGTCTCGAGCTCTTGAGCAGCTGCCGGAGCGAGCATTACAACTGACTCTAGAGATGCCTCTGAACTTGAGGTACCTTCAACCCAGAAGCTGCCCCTGGAGCTGGAGCTGGTGGCAGCGGTGGTGCTTCAGGGAACTCCAGCTCCAGGTCTGGCTGTAGGTCTGGTCTGGCTCTGGACCTGGTGCTGGAGCTGCAAGAGGAGAAACATTCACCCCACAACCGGCCATCCCTCTGCCTTTCAAAGCACAGAACACCCCACAGCCTTGAGCAGCCAAACACCCCCAGGGACCGCCCCAGTCTGCAACCCCCGGAGGCGTGGCCTGGGCTTCCTCTCTCTTAGCTCCTGGACAACAGCAGCTTCTGAGGCTCTTCCTGGGTCCTGCCCACCAGTCTCCCCATCCCCTGCCCAGCTCCCTCGTGCTGCGTCTTGCCACACCTCCCTTTTGGGACCATGATCGTGGGGTGGAGAGGACTGGGTGGGCAAACAGAGCCGGGAATGGGCTATGGAGGGGATGGGCTCTCAAGGGCTGGCCCTGAGACCCCTTTCTCCCCTTCTCCCCAGGGTGCCAGGGCCCCACCCAGACCTCTCCTCCCCACCTGTCCTGCAGGAGGAAGGCCCAGAGCCGCACCTACTATATGGAGGACCTGGGGTAGATCCCTGGGGCCTCCTGGTGAAAAAGAATAAGAGAAAACATGCCCATGTGGCAAGCCAGTGCCAGAGCAAGTGCCTGCGTGGTGAGCCAGTGCCCACACAAGTGCCCGCAGGAGTGCCCACGTGGTGAGCCAGTGCCTGGCACAAGTGAGTCATGCAGCAAGATGATGCATCAGAAGAGAGACAAGGGGAGAGTCAAGGAGAAATGCAACACAAACCAGGAACTGAGGCAGTGCAATTGACAGGGGACCTCTCTACTCATCAGAGGTCTCCAGGATAGAATCCTAGAGGAGAAAGATGAGAAGAGAGGACAACAGAGACAGCAAAACAAAACAAAACAAAACAAAAAACCCAGCAGGGTGAGAGGAGGGGAAGGGGGAACATAAGTAAATAAATAAACCTTTTTTAAAAATCCACTTGATCATGGCGTGTAGTTTGTTTGATGTGTTGTTGAATAGTATTATTAATGTTTATTTGAGGATTTTAGCTCATTAGAGAGATCGATCTGCAGTTGTCTTTCCTTGTGGTGTCTTTATGTTGCTTTGGTATTAGAGTAATTTTGGCATCAAAGAACGAGCTAGGTAATGTTCCTCCACTTCAAGTTTTGGGAAGGGTTTAAGCAGAATAGGTTTTAGATTTTCCTGGAATGATGGTAGAATTCACCCAGGAAGTCACTGGTGCTGGGCTTTTCTGAGTTGGGGTGATTTTTTTATGACTAATTCAATTTTGGTCTCTTGATTTCTTCTATTTATTCTTTCATCAGTGTAGGATGCTTGTGTGTTTCTAGAAATTTGTCCATTTCATCTAAGTTATCCATCTTATTGGCATACAGTTTTTCAAAGTATCCTCTTTAATGATACTCTTTAATTCCGTGGGATCAGTGGTGATATCCCTCTCTTGTTTTTTATTTTATTTATTTGCATCCTCTCTCATTTTTCTTTGTTCATCTAGAAGGTCAATTTTATTAATCTTCTCAAAGCACTAGCTTTTGGCTAATTTTTCTAGTGCTTTTTTTTTTTTTTTTTGCTTTTAATTCTCAATTTCATTTTGTTCTGCTCTATTTCCTACTTTCTTCCTCCTTTGGGATGTTTGTTCTTTTTCTAGTTCGTATAAATATTTTAAGACGTAAATATGCAATCGGTTCCTATAAAGGAAAACATATCACTAAAACGAGAACCCAGAAACTTTAATGTGGACCAGTTCCCTGTGAAAGAGCACCACTGTCTGCATGCGGTAGGACAGCACCCACGCCTGGAGCACTGCACGGCTCCTACACATCGTAGAGCAGGGGCGCCCGCTGCTTGCTGAGGCAGCTGTGGTAGTTGTGCCCACCTCCAACTGCTCATATTATTCATGATGTGACGCTGATAATCAGATTGTGGCTCCTTTTTAAAATTAATTACTTGATTTTGCATGAATTTATTTTCTTCTAGCACATGTCAATACCATTTTTTTCCTTTATTAGAGAAGAGGTGTGTTTACAGACCAATCTTGCATGAAATAGAGGAGTCCCACATACCACCCTATTGTTAACAGCTTGCATTGATAGGCAGCATTTGTTATAGCTGAGGAAAACAGATTTATAATTGTACTGTTAACTATAGCCCATGGTTTACCTTAAGCTTCACTTTCTGTGTAGTGCATTTCCATGTTTGTTTTTTTAATTTGTTACCATAGATACAATCTAACAATTCCCCGTTAGCCACATTCAGATATATATACTTCAGTGCTTTTAATTATGACCACAAGGTAATGCTCCCATCAGCACCATGTATTACCAAGTATTTCTACCATTCCAATTAGGAACTCTGTACATTTTTAGTCTTGACTTCCCATTCCCTATCACTGCCCTATCTGCTATTCTAGATTCTGACTCTATAAGTTTGCTTGTTCTGATGGTTTCATATCAGTGAGAACCTACAATATTTGCCCTTTTGTGCCTGGCTATTCACTCAACAAGATGTGTTTAAGTTTCATCCATGCTATTGCAAGTGTCAGAATTTCATTCATGTTTACAACTTAAAACTATTCCATCATAGGGAAGTGGATGTGGCTCAAGTGATTGTGCTCCATCTACCATAGGAGAGGTCCTGGGTTCAGTTCTCAGGGCCTCCTGGTGAAGGCGAGTTGCCCTGCATGGTGGCGCTTTCCCATGTGGAGAGATGACACAACAAGATGACACAACAACAACAGCAAAAAAAAAGTAGACACAGAGGAAAAGACAATGAGAGACGAAACCAGGAAGCTGGGGTGGATCAAGCAATTGAATGTCTCTCTCCCACATCGGAGGTCCTGGGATTGGTTCCCGGTGCCTCCTAAAGAAAAGATGAGAAGAGAGGACAAGCTGAGAAGACAGACATAGAAGAATGTGCAGCAAATGGACACAGAGTCCTGGAAACCAGAGCTAGTGGTAAGGAGGGGTTTAAAAATAATGATAATAAATCTTGAAAAAATATTCCATTGTATGTATATATTTTGTTTATCCATTCATCAGTTGATGTGCACATTGGTTGCTTCCATCTTTTGGCAATTGGGAATGATGCTGCTATGCATAGCATTGTGCAAATATCTCTTTGGGTCCCTACTTTCAAATATTTTGGGTATTTCCTTAGTGAGGGCCGCGACCCGTGCAGTGCAGTTGCAGCTGAACAGGGTCTGTGCAGTTGCAAGGAGGGGATGAGAGGATGAAAAAATGAAAGACACAAAATAGCAGGGACCAGGTGGACCGTGAGGAGATGGCAGGAGCTTGCAGCTACCACAGGCACCCAGTTTAATCAGGCATGTCATTTTACACCTTAAGGGACATCAGCACATTCAGCAGTTCTCACGGGAAGCTCTTGTTTCTAGGTCACTACAAATACAACAGTTATTCTTCTTCTCAATAGCCCTCTGATAACCATTCTCCTAGAATTCTTATCCACACGCAGCATATTTTGTTCAGCACATAACCTTACCCAGGGGTGCCTCCTTCTTTATCTACATTGTTCTTATGAACTTTGGAGCCTGCCTTGCAGGTTTCTGGGAACCCTGCTTTGCAGGGCTCCCCACAAGGGAGTTTGATCATATGTTAATTCTATACTTTACTTAATCCCACCAGCATTGAATGAGTATTCCTATTGCTCTGCAACCTCTCAAACATGTGTGATTTTGTTTTTAACAGCAGTCACTCTAATAGGTGTGAGAGGATGTATGTCATGTAGTTTTGATTTGCATTTCCCTATATTTAATGATGTTGAGCATCTTTTTATGTGTATTGTAGCCATTTTTATATGTTCTTTGGAAAGATGTCAATTCTTTTCCCTGTTTTATCATTTTTGTTGGTGTCCTTTGTTGTTAAGTCAAGGATTGTTTATAAATTCTAAATATTAAAACTTTATCAAATATGTGTGTTGGAGAAAAATGGCATTCACTGGGACATGGAGACTGATTGACCATGGGCAGAAAAAGAGTTTATTGAGAAGCTCTCCCAACGGAGGGGTCTGAAGAACAGACTCACTCCCCCCACCAGCATGGTGGGGTCTGAAGAGAGACTTCAGCCACTCCTGGAAGGGGGGCCTTGAATTCATACAGAACTTTCCTAGGTGCGGAAGTGATAGTTAGTGGGAGGGGGTTGAGGGTCTGAGCGAGGTGCAGGGACCAATAGGGGCTTTAGAGGTGAAAATTTTCCTGATAATGATTAGGGAGTTCAGGGTCTCTTGGAATGCTGCAGGAGCACAGGTTTCTTTTCATCTGTAGGGTTTTAAAGGGCTTCTTTGTTTCCCTCTGATATGTAAACACTGAAGGTTTCTGTCTCCCTCTGACACGCAGGTAGAGTAGTAAAGATCTCCACCTCCCTCTGAGAGGCAGAGGTGAGGGTTTCTATCTCCCTCTACTCCTGTCTCTATGAGGTTCCTTTGTTTAACCTGTCGGGAAGTGCCCTCAGACATGGGGGACAGGGTGCCTTTTTCCCAGTGCATGTCAGGGGAAACAGAGCTACATCTTGTTAATTTTTGCAAACCTCTAACAATGTGGTTTCCAAATATTTTTTCCCCATTGTGTAAGTTGTTGTGATTTCATTTCCATGATAAAATCCTTTGAGGGCTATAAATTTAAACTTTTATGAGGCCCATTTACCTATTTTTTCCTTTGTTGCTTGTGCTTTATGTGTGAAGTCTAAGAAACCATCGCTTAACACAAGGACTTGAGGATGCTTCTCTACATTTCCTCTCAGGAGTTTGATATATCTGAGTCTTACAATTAGGTCTTTTATCCATTTTGAGTTGATTTTTGTATGAGGTATGAGGTAGCAATCATCCCTTTTTTTTTTGCAAATGGAGACCCAATTTTCCCTGCACCATCTGTTGAAGAAACTATTCTTTCATAATTGAGTAACTGAGTGGTCTTTGCCCCCTTGTCAGAAAGGTTGGCCATAAATGGGAGGGTTTGTTTCTGACATCTCAATTTGAGTCTATTGATCTCTATGTCTGTCTTTGGGAATACCATGTTCTTTTATATTTGTTTTTTAAACAAATCTATTTTATTGACACATATTAATAAAGCATATAATTCACCCAAAGTGTATAATCAGTGGTATTTGGTATAAGCACATATTTGTTCATTCATCACCTCAGTCATCATTAGAACATTTTCATTATTTCAATGATAATAATAACAAACAAAACCCAGACATACAGAAAAAAATTCTTCACCTCTGAATCTCTCTATGCCTCCTCTGCTGTATATAGCTGCTGATTCTGGCTATTCTTGCACAATTCTTATTCAGCAGGTTTACTGAGATATATTCATATATCATATGATCTATCCAAAGTGTATAATCAATGTCTTTTAGTATAATCAGAATGTTGTGTATTCATCACCACAAAAATCTGTAGAAGTGTTTCATTACTCCAAAAAGAAAAACTTCAATTTTTCAAAGAAGGTTGTTGGTGTTGCTTGGGAATTTGTTGATTCTATAAATTGCTCTGTGTATGACTGACATCTTAACAATATTTTGTCTTCTACTACATGAACACAGAATGTTTATCTATTTACTTAGGTCTTCTTTGATTTTTTTAAAGCAATGTTTTGTATTTTTCTGTATAAAATTCCTTTATTCCTTGGTCAGATATATTCTTAGATATTTCCTCAGTGAGGAAAAGATTTTCTGTTTGCATCTGTCCTGAGGAGGGGGCTTTGCCATGTGTTCTCTGAGAAGACTGTTCTTAGGGAGCACAAACATTTCATTTTCTGCACTGTTCCCCTGGGATTTATTCTTAACTTTCTCATGGAAAGTTTAAGCAAGACTTAAGCAACTTTCCAATCAAGGCATGCTGTAGTTTCTTTTCTGATTCAGGGTTGTTTTCAAGTAAAATTCTGATAGGTTCAGAGAGAGTGGGAAAGGATATACAGTTGGGACACAAATATACAAAAGATTGTATTTTCCAGTTGGCTAAGTTGGGGACAGGCTGGTGCCAGATGAGCCATATGGAAGCGCACGGAGAAAGGGACCATGGGTGGTCCTGTTTACATGTTTTCATCAATTTTAAATGTGCAATAATTCCTCCAACATTAATGTAGTGAAAAGTATTTAAAATTGAGTAGAATGTGGAATTTAAAATAAAACAATATTTTAAGTATGAAGTTTCATATGTAACAAATCCAGGATTTATTTTAATATGTATTTCTTGAATTTAGGAAAATGGACATTTCGAAAGTATTTTCTAATTTTACTATATGTTCATCTTATTTTCAATTGGCATAATTGCAGCATTTAACAATTTCTCAATCACCAGTAATGGTGTTAAATAAGGTTGTTGTTGTTTTTTACTTCTAACACATATTTATGTATTAATAAGTTTTGATTCATGTTACCTTCTGTGATGGTTAAGCTATTGTGTCAACTCAGCCAGGTGTTTGTGCCCAGTTGCTTGGTCAAGCAAGCACTGGGCTGAGTGTAATACAAGGACACTTATGGACTTCAGTCACCATTGACTTTACTGCAGTGGTAAGTCATAGCTGGCTGGTTATAATTACATCAGTCAGGGAGATTGCCATCAGCAGTGAGTGACGCTTAACCCAATCAGTGGAATGCCTTAAAGGGGGAGTGATTCCAGCATTGAGAGAGAATTCCCCAGCTTGTCTCTGGACAGCCAGCATCTCCCAGAACTCGTCAAGAACCTTCACTGGACTTCCATTGCAGCCCCTGGGTGTAGCCTGCCTGCAGAACCTGGACTTGTGCCTCCCCATGGCTGCATGAGAGGCTCATAAAATCACATACTATTGACAGGTATCTCTTGGTGAGTCTGTTTCCCTAAAGAACCCTAATACATCTTCCTAAAATGTCTTCCTCAGGTTCCCCTTCTTTAATATATTTCAGCAATGGTTTGTCATTATCAAGTTACAAATCTTCCACCTCCTTGGTTAAATTTCTTCCTGAGTATTTTGTTCTTTTGATGCTGTTAAAGAAATTGCTTTTTAAATTTCCTTTTCATATTATTTGTTGCTGTGGCATAGAAATACAAGAAAGTTTTGTGCAACTTTGCTGAAAATACTTCTTAGCTGTAAAAGTATTTTTGTGAATTCTAGAGGATTTTTTATGTATAAATCATGTCATCTGCAAGTAGCAGTACTTTTACTTCTTCCTTTCCCATTTGGATGTCTATTCTATTTTTCTTGCCTAATAGCTCTGGCTGTTATATCCAGGACAATGATCAATAGCAGTGATGAAAGAGATCATCTTTGGTTTGTTTCTTATTCCATTGGGAAAACTTTTAGTCTTTTCCAATGGGTAGATATGTATTCCTGATTTTGTAAATATGTATTCCTGATTTTGTTTGCATATATGTTTGCATATGTATTTGTTTTTAAGCACAAATGCTTATTGGATTTTGTCAAATAGTTTTTCTGTGGCAATAGACATGATCAAATTTTTTGTTTTGTTTTCTTTGAGTTAATGATATGTTATTTTGTAAGACTAATTATTTTATAAGAAGTTTTTTACAGATAAATCATGCATAAAGTACAGAATCCCCATGTACCTCTCACAGACACACAGACTTCCCTATACTTAACACTGCATTAATGTGGTAATTTTGTTAAAATTAATGAAACCCTATGACAAGATTTATATGTTTAATTGTAATTTATAATTTATGTTAGGATTCACTGTTTTTGTTGTACAATTCTATGATTTTTTAATCCTTTTCTTCTGGTAGCATATATACAACCTAACAAGTTCCATTTTAACCACTTTCCAATATACAATTCAGTGCTGTTATTTACATTCACAATATTGTCTCTACATCTGCCACCCAAATTTTCCCATCACCCCAAACTGAAAATCTATACCAATTTAGAATTACCCCATTCCCTATACCCACCCTGACCCAGGCAACCTGGATTTTAATTTCCTACAATAGAATTTATTTTTCAGAGCACTTTTAGGTCTCTGGAAAAAGTATGCAGAAAGTATAGTTACTTCCAATACCCCCCTCTTCATCCTCTGCCCACAGTTGTCTTTTTTATTCACATCTTGCATTAGTGTGGTACATTTTTTACAGTTGATGAATCAATATTGATCCATTTTTGTCAATGAAACTTCATAGGTTATGTTAGAGTTTACTCTGGATTGTGTAGTTGTATGGCTTTTGACAAATGTGTAAGGTCGTATGTTCATTATAGTACCATATGATCAGTTCACTCACCTAAAACTGCCAATGCTCCACCAACTCACCCTTCCCTCCCTCCCCCAGAAACCCTGGCTACCTTGAACTTTTTATTGATTCTATAATATTGCCTCTTCCAGAATATCATATAGTTGGAATTAGATGGTATGTAGGCTTTTCTAGACTGGTTTCTTTCACATAGTCATATGCCTTCCAGATTTCTCTATGCTTTTTCATGCCTTGATAGCTAATTTGTTTTTGTTGTTGTTTTTAAAGATCTCTTTAATCACCCCATTGTTTGCACTCACTGTCTGCCTTCTCTGTCCATTTGCTGTATGTTCTTCTGTGTCTGCTTCTCTTCTCTTTAGGCAGCACTGGGAACTGATCCTGGGACCTTCCCAAGTGGGACAGAGGTGATCATTCTCTTGCACACCTCCGCTCCCTGGTCTGCTGTGTCTCTTATTGTCCTGTGTGTCTCTTCCTATTTTGTCATCTTGCTGTGACAGCACTCCATGCAGGCCAGCACTCCATGTAGGCCAGCACTCCATGTGGGCCAGCACTCTGTGTGGGCCAGCACTCCATGTCAACCAGCACTCCATGTGAGCCAGCACTCCATGTGGACTAGCACTACCGCACAGGCCAGCACTCTGCATGGGCCAGCACTACTGTACAGGCCAGGACTCCATGCAGGCCAGCACTCCACATGGGCCCGCATGCTGTGTGGGCCAGTACTCTGCATGGGCCAGCTTCCCACTCAGGCCAGCATTCCTTTACCAGGAGTCTCTGAGATCAAACCCTAGACCTCCTATATGGTAGATGGGAGCCCAATTGCTTGAGCCACATCAGCTTCCTGCTAATTTGTTTTGATCACTGGAAAACACTCATTCTATGGACGTATCACACATTGTTTATCCAAGCATCTTTTGAATGGCATATTGATTACTTCCAATTTTTGGCAATTATGAACATGCTGCTATAAACAATTTGTGCAGGTTTTTGTGTGGATGTACATTTTCAAGTAATTTGTATGAATAGTTAGCCATATCAGTGCTGGATTGTGTGGCAAGCCTATGTTTAGCTTTTTACAAAACTGGCAGACTCTCTTTGAAAATGTTCTGTTTTGTTTTATCAAAAGCAATGAATGAGAGTTACTGTTGCTCACATCCACACCAGCATTTGCAGTTGTCAGCTTTGGGTTTCTAACCATTCAAATAGTTGTGTAGTGGTATCTAACTTTTAAAATTTTGTATTTCCCTAAATACCCACATCCTAAAGACGATGCAAATCCTTTCGTATGCTTCTATGTCATCTGCATATCTTTTTTGGTGAGGGGTTTGTACAGATCTCTGGCCCATTTTAATTTGGTTGTTTTTTTTATTGTTGAGTTTTAAATGTTCCTTGTATATTTTGGATATAAATACTTTATCAGACATATGGATTGCTTATGCTTCCTCCCACTCTGTAGTTTATCTTTTCATTTTAATAGTGTTTTGCAGAATACAGTTTTAAAATTTTTTAATGAAGTCCAACCTAACTTTATTTTTTCTTTCAATATATCATGCTTCTACTATTCTGCATAAAATGTCATTGCTAAACCCAATGCCACCTATAATTACTCTTTTAAAAATTGTATATTTTTGCATTTTATTTTTGAATAATGATGTATTTTGAGTTTGTTTTAGAGAAAATTTTTTTATTGTTTTAGAGAAATTTATATAGTATATGTCTATATTATTTTTGTATTTGGTTGTTCAGTTTTTCCAGCTTCATTTCTTGGAAACTCTGTCCTTACATCTTTGAATTGCCTTTGCTCCTTTGTCATAGATTAGTTAACTGTTCACTATATACATATGGAGGATATACTTCTTTTCTCTCTATTCTGTTCCAACTATCTGCCAGTCTATTGTTTCACCATGACCACACTGTTTTAATCACAACAGCTTTTTAGTTTAGTTTAGTTTTGTTTGGAACGCAGTATATTTTTAAACACAGTGAAAGCCACCTGGCAGTTAACTTGACAAGTTAACAGAGCTTATGATTTACCAGGTCATATCAACATTCACTGTCTTTTTACCCACATGAGAGCTATATGAGGTAGTGTTTACCTGGAATGTGTATACATTTATGGAAGCAAGAAACCTTTGGAAATTCAGATTTAAAGAAGATGAAAACAGGAACTGGGTGTCCAAGGGTGGTGTAGTTGTGATTTGGAGATACTCTACTTCCTCCAAAGTTTGTGCACTTCCTGAAAGTTGAGCCATTAGGAATCTACCAAGCAGCTGTGGCACTTGTAAGAGCTTGGCTACTAATCTTGCAGGCTTTCCAAAGCTCCAGAAGAGGAATATGAACTCTCTACTGTTGCCGAAGAACGAAACCCTTTATGTGCCCACTGTGGGTGTCAGAGGAAGACTGGCATCTGGACAGAAAAGTCATCTGGGAGGCTCCTGGCTTAAATGTCTTTGCCATGGAGGGCAGCTGGGGTAGTGAGGGAAGGGGGAAGGGAGAGAGAGAGAGGGTGGGAAGGAAGATAAAATGAACACTATGTGCTTGCAGAGAGGATCACTCATTGTCAGCATTCTGTTTCCACCCATTTCCATTACATGAAGAATCTGGGTGATTCTACCAGGAAGAAAGACTTACACATGGGGCACCAGCACTACAGCAAGCTCACATGAGCAAAACCTTCCATCACATTCTCTAGAACTGGCGAGGCAGTCCTTGGGCAGGCAACTTGGCTCAATCTGATACACTGAGACTCGTGTCCCTCGGGAAATTAGCATGAGGTTTGTTTAGTGGTTAATTACTTTTTATTATTGAATTATATTGTAAAGGCTTAAGTAGTATGTCTGCAATTTAATCAAGACAAAATGATTTGCATTTACATCAAGGACACATTTACTATAGTGGCTTAAAAGACACACAGACAAAAGACCAAGAATGTGTTTTTTAAAATAAAGACTACATGTTTTATCTGGATCCACTTTTGCTATTTTGGACTGCACTATTCCTCTTAGAGAACTAACACATTCATGTTAAATCTGATTTATATTCCCACATTGAAAAAATTACATACAGCTTCTCACAATTTCTAAATTATAAACAAAAGGGAAATGGCTTATAAACAAAGTAAATCTGCTGTTATCCTACAGTGGAAAGGCTCATCTCAAGGGAACACATTTACTCAGAGGCAAGCATTTGTGATCTGGGAGTAAGTTTCCCACTTCCTCTGCAGGACCAGATCTTCAAGTGTTTGTCTCAATTGCAAAGTAAGTGAAAATGTCTGCAAAACATGTATAAGTCAAAAATCAAAACAGGGCTAATGAAAATAAAAATTCTATGCCAGTCTAAATATATATCTTCAGCTTTTTCCTTTTTTATTGCAGATAGTACTTAAAAATAACTTACATTTTTTAGTGTTTTATGTTCAATAAGTTTGAAACTCAAATGAATAAGTTTAAAATTTTATATTTCACTTGATTCTATTGAAATTTCAATTACCTACTACTTCACTTACCCGACTTATACATGAGGTAATTTCAGCTAAAAAAAAATTCCACCACAAAGATAAAACTAACTGGTTCAAGTGTATGCAAAATCACAATGCCCCACTCATGTTCCGAGTTTACAACTTTTACTATTGTGTATCCAAGAAAAATCCAAATCGAACATAAGAACAGTGTTTAAAGTTTCTAACTTCTAAACACACACATCTATCTAAAAAATATTTTGGTACCAAATTGTACGGAATTAATGTTTTATTGTAAATAAAGAGGACACATTTCCAGTATTGCTTGATAGCCAGCTGTCCGTTTTCTAAAACACTATATTTTTGCGGTAAAATATCCCTGCTAGAAAGCAACTGTGTTTAAATAGATCTTAAGAGAAGTAAGATGTTCATGGTACTAGAAATCTTTTAAAAAGTGAGTTCAATCAGGCTACAATAACATTGACATGAATAAAAATTACAGGAGAGATTACTGCTGTACTTTTCCCCATAACGACTATCAAACTTTGTTTAAATTGTGCAACCCCTAATTATTCATGTTTCCTCTTGCTGAATTTCATTCTGTTTCACAGAGAAGGAATCCTAAGATCTGTTCTTCAAGAGTTCAAGATTTTGAAATGTGTAGGGTCGCATTAAACTACCATGTTTCGCCTGTCTTGTTTTCCAAATACACAGAAAGAATATAATTTTTCTCAAAAAAATGAAATAAGATGTCCACGTGGAAAAAAAAAAGCCTTCAAAAAGTTCCAGAGCTAAAAAAGTTTATTTATATGGCCACAAAGTGAAATCTAGTTTAAAGTCCAAAACATTGAAATTAAGTCCATTTCTGTTTTGTTTTCTTTTCAAAGGAAACTGTAAAATAATCACATTATTTTAGTTCTTGCATCAACAAGTGTACACAAATGTTTTTATACAGTTAAAATTAGGAGACCAAGCTCAGTGTGCCAAAGATATAGCGTTCAGTTGATTTTGCAGAGTTCACAGAAAGACATTTAGAGATTTCTTAGAGAACTGACCTGGTTCCCGGTTGTTCCTACAACAGAGGCAGGATCCACTCCTATTTCAGAGTTGCTCTGTGACAGCTGGATCATCTCCATCTTCTCATCTGGGTTCATCAGTTTTCTTTGCGCTTTCCTGGCAAGGTGGGTCCGCTTAGTCCCACAGCGGCTGCCCCAGCCAGGCCAGGAAGGGCTCGCCCTGTGGCTGCTGCCGGCGCCAGCTGGAGCGCGGCCGGGTGTGCACGGAGGCTGCAGGTGGAGCTCACCTGCACGTGTCTGCGCCGCTCCCCGGGAGGCTCACCTTGGGGTTCAGCTCACTCCTCGACTTCTCTTTCACGTGCACCAGGGTCTCCAGTAACCTGGATCCCTGCAGGAAGCCCCCTCTCGCAGTCCACCCGCGGCTCCGGCACCTTGCTCTACTGCGCCTGCGCCGCTGGGCTCCTCTGCAGGTCCTGCCTCGTGGCCCTGGGGCGCGGCAGAGCATCCTGGGGCGGCAGGGCCGAGCGCCCCCAGCCCTGGCAGCCCTGCGACCCCCGACTCGGCCAGCTTCCCCCTGCACCCCAGCCGCTGGTGGGCCGAGCTGAGGAGCCCAAGGTGCTGTTCAGTGCTTGATCTTCCTGCGCGGACCCTGCTGGGTTCCTGGGAGACTCCTGCTCCTCCCGCTCACGACCCTGCAGACAAGCTGCGGGGGGTGCTGTGCGGCAGGTTCAGGGGTTTGCAGACGAGTTCAAGTAACTCCTGGCCTATAGGGTCCTGTGGAATCTTGGTTATCAGGATGATGGTGGCCTCAGGCAAGGAGTTAGGAAATTCTCTCACCTTCTCTTTTTATATTTGGAAGAGTTTGAAAACTATTCTGTTAGTTATTCTGTATGTTTTTAGTGTAATTGACCAGGGAAGCCATCTGGTCCTGGACTCTTCTGGGTGGGGAAATTTTTGATGATCGTTCAATCTCTTGTTAGAGCTCTGATCTTATTTTCTATTTATTCTTCAGTCCGTTTTGGTAGTTGTATGCTTCTAGGAAGTTGTCTTACCTAAGTTATCTGGTTTGTTGTACTATTGTTCATGATATTCCTTTACTGACCTTTTATTCCTCTAAAATCTGCAGCTTGAGTGTAGTTCATAATTTCCACTGAGTTGTGAATATTCCAGTTTCCCTCTCTCTTTGGCAGGAAGTTCAGGTGCGGCGTGTGTGGCGCGGGAGGCTCGGCTGGGCTCGGCTCAGTCGGGTTCGGCTCAGTCGAGTTCTGCTCGGCGAGTCTAGGCTGGGCTCAGCTGGGCCGGGCTCCTCGGGCTGGGCTGGCCTAGGCTCTGCTCGGCGGCGCTTGCCTCCACTGGGCTCGGCTGGGCTCTCCTGGACTGGGCCCAGCTCGGCTGGATTCGGCAGGACTCAGCTCGGTTGCGCTCATCAGGGCTCAGCTCGGCTGGGCCTGGCTCGGTTGGGCTCTTCTGGCTCCATTCAGCTGGTCCCCGCTCAGTGGGGCAGGGCTCGCCTCGGCTCGCCTCGGCTGGGCCGGCCTGGCTCGGCTCACCTCGCTGGGCTTGGCTGGGTTCGGGCTCCCCCGCGCCCGGCCCCAGGCTCAGTGGGCGGGGCCCTGGAGCCCGGGCTCAGGAGCCTGGTCCCACCGCCTGGCTGCGGGCTCGGCGGGTCCCCGGCTCCAGCTGGGCCCCCGCAGCTCCACGCCCCCGAACACGGGTGCGGCCACCACGACGAGATCAACTCCCACGGACCTTCCCCTCCCGCCCACAGCACCCCTCCCCCGTTAACCTCATGCAGGTTTTGAAGGATAAACCAAGTTGATGCTTAGAGAGGGCTTTGAACTAAGCTTGGCAAACTGTGTTGACTCCATTTTCTTACTATTATGTCCTCAGGTCAAGAAGTTCTTTCTGAACCCAGGATGTGAAAATTCTTATCCCCAGTATGAGAAGTAGGAAGAGTCTATTCAATACAATAGAAAAGTCCATATAAAAATTAATCAGGGATATATTTCCTTAAATAGTGATAAAATTTTATGAAACACAGAAATAGCACAATCCTGGAAAGACTGAGAATTGCTGAAAATATTTAAATTTTATAAAGAGTGCCAAAGTTTTGAAAGTTGATTATTACCAGAACGAAAAATCCTAAGAGCAATCCCCTTGCAAGATAAATTAAGGAATTGCTAATAATATAATTGATAAATTTCAATCTTCAAAAATCTGAATGTCATTAAAATATTTAGAAGATAATTCTCAAAAGAAAAGACGCCATCATTTAAGATAGATGTTCCACGAAGTGTTTTCATTATTTAGATTTAAAGCATGAAAATAATTTTGATAAAATGTAAAAAGGAATACTCAAAATTAATGTAACAGCCAACAAATGAACAGGGGAGAAAAACAGAATATATGCACTTCTCTAGAGCAAATGCCCTCTTGATGAGAACTCCCTGTGATTGGTGTTTGTTAAGTTCTGTTAGGAGAGCTATTTGACCTGAGAAAAGAAACCTCCCAGTATTCACGGATTTGGACTTTGTGGTCAGCCTTTCCCTCTCACTGTCCAGTCCTCAGCAGTCTTTGCTCAGTGAGCTCTGAAATGGTTTGGCTCAGTCAGCCTGGATGGCTGTGAGTGCATTGGCTTTGACACTGACTCTTTAAGCCAAATCTGCACCCAAGTAACTGCCCAGCATTGCCTGGTTTAACACTGACTCTTTTTTTCCCCAGCACTGACCGCTGTATGACTTCTTCAGCACAGAGCACCAAAGGGCCCGGGAAGAGATGCCCTCCTCGCCAGTCCCCCGAGGAGGTCCACGGCTCAGGTCAGGCTGTTGGACGCAGCTCTCCACACACAGCTTTACTTTGGAGAGGCAGGACGTCCAGTGGGAGCGGGCCTTCTCCTGAGGAGGAAGCAGGTACCACACAACCTCTGTGCAGTTCCCACCCTGAGGAGCAGCTGGGGCCTCTGTTCCATGTTTGGGTCTCAAGGTGTGCTCAGGCTGTTCCATTAGACTACGCCTCCCAGGGTTCTAGAATGGAGACACGAAGCCTCTGCACACCAAGGTGAGGGGGGGAGGCAAGGCTGAGAAATGGTCCCCAAGGACTTCGCTGACTTGCCTGCACAGCTAGAAACTGAAAGAGCTGTTTAATCTTTCTTTCCTGGAATTCATTAACAGTCTAATTCACCATATTATAACTACTTGCTAATTATGGGAAAGAGAAGTCTTATGTCAGTGTATTAGCCAGCCAAAGGGGTGCTGATGTGAAATACCAGAAATCAGTTGGTTTCTATACAGGGTATTTATTTGGGATAGAAGCTTACAGATACCAGGCCATAAAGCATAAGCTACATCCCTCACCAGTCTATTTTCATGTGTTGGAGGAAGATGGCTGCTGACAGCTGTGAGGGTTCAGGCTTCCTGGGTTCCTCCCTTCCAGGGTCTTGCTTCTCTCTGTATTCAAGATTCCTCTCTTCCCAGGGCTTGCTTCTTCCTGGGCTCAGGGTTCCTCTCTTCCTGGGGCTGGCTTCTCTTCCTCTGTGAGCTGACTTCCCAGGGCTCCAGCTTAAGGCTTCAGCATCAATCGCCAACATCAAAGCTCCAACTTCAGAAACCCTCAACTCTGTCCTTTGCCATGCCTTTTATCTGTGAGTCCCCACCCACCAAGCGGCGGGGACTGAACACTCTAATGACGTGACCCAACAAAGCTCTAATCATAACTTAATCATGCCCATATACAGACCAGACAACAAACTTAATCCAGTATCAATTTTTGGAATTCATAACCATATCAAACTGCTACAGTCAGTATGTGGCTGTTTGAAGTTATTTATAAATCCCCAAAAGGAAAAGATTATGTTTGTAAACTAATCTATTTCTCTGGGTATGATACCAACAAAAAAAAACACCTGCCAATCTCTTTATACTTCCCTGGCCACACATAGCTGCTATTCTGTTTACATCTTTCTACTTATTTGTATTTATATTCTGTTAGTTTAAAATATGCAATATCCCCCATATTCATATTTCACGTAAGTTTTCACTCTGTTATATAGTCCCATGTTACACTTTTTAGCTTTCCTTCTAGTAATATACATGACCTTGGACTTACCCTTTCAGCCACTGTGATACCCATATAATAGCAATGCTTGTTACAAACACTATGATGTGCTGTCACAATTTCTATTCACTTCTAGAGATTTACAACCTTTATACTAATTCTGCACATTTTACCCTTAACTTTTATTTTTTCTACCTCTTTCTGTTTTCTGGTGACCTATATTCTAATTGTTACACAATTTATCCAGTTCTTTCTGCACGTGTCTTCTCTTTTTTTTTTTTTTTTTTTTTTACTTTTTAAAAGATACTTAGGCTACATAAATGTTACAGAGAGTGTAGGGGATTCTCACATGCCCTGCTCCTCACACCTCCCACATTTTCCCACATTAGCAACATCTTTGATTAGTGTGGTACATTGGTTGCAATTGAAAACACATTTTGACACTAAGCATGGATTATAGTTTGAATTGTACTTTACAGTTTCTCCCACTCAATTCTGTAGCTTATGGCAAGATATATAATGGCCTGTGTCTGTCATTGTAATGTCATGCAGGCTGATTCCCAAGTCTCAAAGATGCCCTCATATTGCACCTGTTTTTCCCTCTCACTACTCTCAGTACTTCCAGTGGCCACTGCCTCCACATCAATATTTCCTCCATTGCTAGAATTACAGAAGGCCTAGAGTAGAATAGTAGTAAGTCTACTTTAGTCCATAGTTCATTCCCTAATCCTGAGGATTCTGGGATGGTGATGCCCACTCCACCTTTATTTGAGGGGGGTGCTTCAATCCCATACAGCCAATGGATGGAACTCTCTTGCCTGCAGTTGTAGGCACTCTTAAATCCTTGGTATGTTGGTTCTCCTTCATCTTCTCCCTGTTACTTGTTCTGGGTCAATCCAATCAACTGGAGAGGAGGTGTTCCAACTCCTTTAAGATTCAGGACTAGGCTGCCACATAGGCAGCCCAGAGATTTATGTCTCTTAGATGTACATCTACCAACTTTAGTACTAATTAAAAGTTCAAACAGAAGGACAGAGGAGCCATGTGTAGGGAAACCACAAGTGAGTCTGACTCTGTCACACTGGGGAGCATAAATCCCAAAGTAGGGCCCACTGGCAAGGGCCCAGGCTCCTGAGCTATCTGCTCTGACCATAGTGTTTGGATGTCTCCAGAGCCCTCAGGAGCCCCGCTATTTGGGTTGTATCTACTTTGGCAGTCGTGCTGAGATGTGCATAAAGATTACCTCTGGAATTCCCTCCCAACTAACTTTGAAGTCTCTTAACCAAATAAATTCATTTGTCTCCACCTTTCCCCCATTTGTTCAAGGCCTTTTTTTTCCCACTTGCATTGTTTGTTGGTACTTGGTAGCAATCCCTGGGTACCAGGGAGTCTCATTCCCAGGAGTCATTTCCCTTGGGGGAATTTATTGCATTTATAAACTGAGTTTTGGCTTAGAAGGGGCCACATTTGAGTAACAAGGAGGCTCCCTGTAGGTAATTCTTAGGCATCCTACAATACTATGCCAAGTCTGAATTTCAAGAGTAAAGCATCATAATCATAGTCATCAGTATCAATGGCCCATCAATGGACCATCCTCCTCCACTAGTCATTGCCCCTGTATTTGGGGCTCCAGTAGAGAATGTGGCAGAGCTCCCCAGGATGGGCATTTGATATTCTTTGGTTGTTGTGTGAATCTCCAGCCACTGTGGCCATGCCCCATGAACCTTTGAACACATTTCTATGCCTTATATTTATGCCCAGTGAACCTCCTCCCATGTATCCCCATCACTGACACCCTGCTCCACTGATCCTCCCCTGCCACAGTTGTAATCCTTCTGTGATCCAAAACTTCTAGAAAGTGAAGCCAATAAGTAGCCAAATATAATTAATAAGAAAATGAAATAATATTGATAGTTTTAAACATAAGAAATAAAATTCAGAAAATTAAAAAAATTAAAAACGTAATAAAAATTGGGATCAAAAAATAATGAAAAATATATAAGAAATTTTTTTTGACATTTGGCCTTTCATCACTGTAAGATCTGTTGTCCTGTATGTACACTGATATTTTCTTCCATTTGTTCCCATAGTGTCTTACTTTTTAAAATTTTGTCTTCAAAGAAGTTTTAAGTCACAGTAAAGTCACATAAAAAATACAGGGGATCCTATTTACCCAACATCCTGTCCATTTTCCCCCTTCCCATATTAATAACCTTTTTATATGTGGAAGATACATTTCTTACAACTGATGAACATAACTACTAACCATGGTCAATGGTTTACATTTTTGACCATATACTTTTATAAATTTTGATGAAGTTTAACATGGCCTGTATCCATCATTGCAAGATCATTTAGAAAACTTCTATTGCCCTCAAAATATCCCCTGTTTCATCTACTCTATTCCTCCCTCCCCCTCCCCTGTGGCTTCACTGCTTGAAGGACAAGATTCATAATTGTTTGCAGCAACATTGAGGGCTTGACACACTGGTCTGTCCTCCCCTATTAGGCACCACCCATGCTCTCAAGAGACTCCTGTCCCTCTATTGGAGAACAGAGTGGACCTCCCCAGGTTGGGAGCCCAACTCCTTCCCACTCTTTATGTGAGTTTCCACCCACTGATATAACACACTATGGCAAAATGATCCCTTGCACACTCCCGACAAGCCTGCCCTGACCCAAATGCCTCCCCATCGAAGACCCTAAACCAGTAACCCTTTCTTGTCTATTGCCAAAAGAGCTTTCCCCACATTGTGGTTTCAGCTATGTACCCACGAATCCCATGTTCACCAGCTCCCTCCCCCAACCCTCTCCCCAGGTCCATGGACCATTCAACACATCACCCCACCCTGCCTACTTGTCAAAACTGTACCACCCAACCCATTAGTATCCCTACACCCCTGTCATGTCCCTTCACTGCACAAGTACAAACTTTCACATTATCATAGATTTTACCTTATAGGCATTGGCTAACAACCTTCTTCTCCCTTTCTATTTCTTGTAAACCTATCTTACAAATCTAGCTCTGTGAGCCTGCTCAATTTGCTTAATTCTTATCAGTGAGGTCCTTCAATACCTGGCTTGCTTCAATCAATATAAGGCACCCTATTCAAAGGGAGAAAATATTTGGTAACCATATATCTGATAGGAGCATAACATCCTGCATATATAAAGAAATCCTATACCTAGAAAATAAAAAGACAAACAACACATTTAAAAAATGGGCAAGCGATTTGTGTAGACACTTCTCCAAAGAAGAAATACATATGGCTAAAATGTACATTAAAAGATGCTCAACATCACTAGCTATTAGGGAAATGCAAATCAAAACTGCAATGAGATAGTCATCTTTCACCCATTAGACTGGCAGCTATTAAAAAACAGGGGACTACAAGTGGTGGAGAAGGTGTGGAAGAACAGGAAACCTGGTCCTCCACTGCTGGTGGGAATGTGGAGTGATGCAGTGATTGCTGAGGACAGTTTAACGGTTCCTCTAAAAACTAACTATAGATCTGGCACATGACCCAGCAATTCCACAGTATGGTGGAAAAATTGAAAAACTGAAAGCACGGACACAGACAGATAAATGCACACCAATGTACATAGCAGCATTGTTCACTATTGTCAAAGGTTGGAATCAACCCAAATGCCCATCAAGAAATGAATGGATATGGGAAGCGGACATGGCTCAACTGATAGAGCACCCACCTACCATATGGAGGGTCCAGAGTTTGATCCCCAGGGCCTCCTGACACATGTGGTAAGCTGGCCCATGCACAGTGCTGCCCCTGTGCAAGTAGTGTGCCTTACAAGGAGATCCACTCCACTTGAAAAAGCTCAGCCCACTCAGGAGTGGCACCACACACATAGAGAGCTGATGTAACATGATGCAACAAAAAAGAGACACAGTTTTCCCAGTGCTGCCTGATAATGCAAGTGGATGCAAAAGAACACACAGCGAATGGGCACAGAGAGCAGACAACTGGATGGAAGGGGAGAGAGATGAATAAAATAAGTCCGTAAAAAATAAAACATGAAAGTAAATTGAATGTTATTATATTTACCATTTAGTGGTTAGTACACTTTAAAAAGAGATTAATGGATAAACAAAATGTGGAATAAGCATACAATAGAATATCACTCATTTGTAAGAAGGAATACAGTACTAACACATGGGATAACATGGATGAATGTTCAGGACCTTATATTTAGTTCTTAATAGCACAGTGATACACTCTTTGTCCTTTTGTGTCTGGTTTGCTTCACTCAAAATAGTGTCTTATAGATTCATCCATGTTGTCATATGCTTCATGACCTCATTTTTCTTATTGCTGCATAACATTCCATCGTGTATATATACCACAGTTTGTTTATCTACTCATCAGTTGATTGACACCTAGATTGTTGCCAGCTTTTGGAAATCATGAATAAAACCACTAAGAACATCAGCAGGTAGATGTCTCTTTGTGTCACTGCTCTCTGTTCTTCTGGGCATGTAGCAAGCAATGGTATTGCCAGGTTACATGGCAAGTCTATGTTCAACTTCCTTAGGAACTGACAGGCAGTCTCCCACAGTTGTAGTACCATTCTACATTCCACCAACAGTGAATAAGGGTCCTAACATGCCACATCCTCTCCAACACTGAGAGATTTCTGACTTTTTGATAGTATCCATTCTAACAGGTGTGAAATGATACCTCATTGTAGTTTTTTTTAACAAATCTATTTTATTGATACATATTACTAAAGCATACATAGATCCAAAATAGTCAATCAGTGGTACTTGGTAGAAACACATAGTTGTGCATTTATCACTTCAGTCATTTTTAGAGCAATTTCTTTATTCCAATAATAATAGTAATAATAATAATAAAGCAATCTCAGCACCTTCCAATCTCTCTATGCTTCCCCTGCCATACATAGCTGCTGTTCTTTTTCATTTTTTCTAGGTATTTTTATTTATATTTTGTAAAAACAGTTTTATGTATGCAATATCACCCATATTCGTGTTTTATGTGAGGTTTTACTATCTTACACAGTCCCATGTTACAGTTTTTAGCTTTCCTTCTAGTAATGTACATGACCTCGGACCTTCAACCACTGTCAAACCCATGTAATAGCTCTGCTAGTTACAAACACTATGATGTGCTCTCACCATTTCTATTAATTTTCTAAGATTTAAAAACAACCTTTCTCCCAGTTCTGCACAGATTAATCTTCAGCTTTCCTTTCTCTGTCTTCATTCTATTTTCTGGTGGCCTGTATTCTAATTATTCACTCCTTAAGTTTACACAATATATTTAGTTCATAATAGCATAATCATGCATTATTTGTCCTTTTATGTCTGGCATGCTTTGCTCAAAATAATATCCTCCATGTTCATCCATGTTGTCATATGCTTCATGGCTTCATATCTTGTTATAGTTGCATAACATTCCATCATGTGCACATACTACAAATGTTAATCCATTCATCAACTGATGGACACGTGGGTTGTTTCCCACCTCTGGCAATCATGAATAATCCCAATATGAACATTGGTGTGCAGACATCTGTGTCTCTGCTCTCAGTTCTACTGGGTATATAGCTAGGAATGATGTTGTCAGGTTACATGGCAAGTCTATATACAACCTCCTTAGAAACTGCCGAACAGTCCTCCACAGTAACTGTACCATTCTACATTCCCACCAACAGTAAATAAGCATCACTGTCTCTCACATCCTCTCCAACATTTACAGGTTCTGACTTTTTATGGCAGCCAATCTAATTGTTTTAAAATGATATCTCATTGTGGTTTTAAAATCATTTTCCTAATTGCTAGTGATCTTGAACATTTATTTATGTGTTTCTTTGCCATTTGTATTTCTTCTTCAGACAGTTATCTTGTCAAGTCACTTGCCCATTTTTAATTGTTTAGTTTGTCTTTGTATAGCACATATTGAGTAACAGTGGTGACAGTAGGCCTACAATCTTGTTCTAGATCTCAGTGGGAAAGCTTTGTCCTTCCCATCGAGACAAGGGTAGCTGTAGGTTTTTCATATCTGCACTTTACCATATTGAGAAAGCTTCCTTCTATTCCTATCTTTGGAGTGTTTTTAACAAGAAAGGGTGTTGTATTTTGTGAAATACCTTTTCTGCAACAATGAATAGGATCATGTGATTATTCTTCTTCAATTTATCAATATGGCTTATTACACCAATTGATTTTATTCTATTGAACCACCCTTCCATACCTGGGATAAAACCCACTTGCTCTTGGTGTGAAATTCCTTGAACGTGCTTTTGCAATCTGTTTGCAAGTATGTTGTTGAGGATATTCACATTTCTATTCATTAAAGATATTGGTCTGGAATTTTAAAACTTTTTTAGTATTTTTATCCAGTTTTGGTATTAGGGTGATGTTGGTTTCATGAAATGAGTCTGGTAGTATTCTTTCCTTCTGAAGTGTTTTGGAAGAGCTTGAGCAAGATTGGTATTAGACCATCTTTGAATGGTTGGTAATTTCACCTGTTAAGGCATCTGGTCCCGGACTTTTCATCCTTTGGAGGTTTATGATGACTCTTTCAATCTCTTACAATGTGTTGTGCTCTTCCAATTCTTCCAGGGTCAGCGTAGGTGGTTCATGGGTTTCTAGGAAATTATCTACCTCCTCAACTTTGTCTGGTTTTTTCATATACAGTTGTTCATAGTATCTTCTCATGAGCTCTCTTATTTCTGCAGGATCATTAGTAATGTCTCCTCTCTCATTTCTGATTATATTTATTTGTGTCTTCTCTCTTATTTCTTTTTCGGTCTAGCTAAGGGTTTGCTGGTTTTGTTGATCTCAACAAACCAACTTTTGGTTTTCTTATTTTTCTGTATTGTTTCTTTGTTCTTAATTTCATTTATTTCTACTCTGATCTTTTCTATTTCTTTCCTTCAGCTTATTTTGGCATTACTTTGCTGCTTTTTTTTCCTATTTCCTCCAAATGTGCAGTTAGATCTTCAATTTTAGGTCTTTCCTCTTTTTTTAATCTAACACTGTCCCTTTGCAGTGTCCCATAAATTTTGATATGCTGTGTTCTCATTACATTCATCTCAAGATATTTGCTGAATTCTCTTAATTACTTCTTTGACCCCCTGATTATTTAAGAGTATGTTGTTTAATCTCCATATGTTTAAGAATTTCCCTTTTTCCATCCATTACTGATTTCCAGCTTCATTCTGATATTATCAGATAAAGTGTTTTGTATAGTTTCAATCTTTATAAACTTTTTGAGACTTGCCTTGTGACCCTAGAAATGGTCTCTCTTGGAGTACAATTGATGAGCACTTGAAAAGTAAAGTACACGCTTCTGTTTGGGGATGCAGTGCTTCATAGATGTTTGTTAGGTCTAGTTCATTTATCATATTATTCACACTCTCTTTCTTTCTTTATCCTCTGTCCTAATGTTCTATCCAATACTGAGAGGGGTGTATTGAACTCTCCAACTATTACTATAGAGGCATCTATTTCTCCCTTCAGTTTTACCAGTGTGTTCCTCATGTATCTTTGGTCACTCAGGTTAGGTGTATAAATATTTAATACAGCTATTTCTTCTTGGTGAATGGCCTCTTTTAAAATATATAATGACCTTCATCCTTTATAACAGCTCTTTGCTTGAAATCTATTTGTCCAGTACTAATATCAATACTCCAGTCTCTTTTGTTTACTATTTGCATGAAATATCTTTTTCCAACATTTTATATTTAACCCGGTTGTGACCTTATATCTGAAGTGGGTCTTTTGTAGAAAACATATAGATGGCTCATATTTTAAAATTCATTCTATCAGTCTATGTCTTTGGGGAGTTTAAGCCATTAACATTTAATGTTATTATTATAAAGGCATTACTTACATCATCCATTTTATCCTTTGCTTCCTTCAGAATATCTTTCTATTGTCTGCCTTTTTATGCTTTAATTTTTACCCTTCCTAATATCTTCATTTCTATACTCTTCTGGAAATCTCACCATTGCTTTTTCCTTGGAAGCTGCAGCACTCCCTTTAGTATCTCTTGAATTCTGATCTTTCAGTAATATATTTCATCAATTTTTATTTGTCTGTGAAAACATTGAAATCACATTCATTTTTCAAGTACAGTTTTGCCAGATAGAGAACGCTTCTCTCCTCCATGATTTCTGATGAGGGTTCTGCGCTTAATCTTTTCAAGTATTTTTTGTATGTGTTGCTTTGCTTTTCTCTTGATGCTTTCAGAATCCTCTATCTCTGATATTTGTCATTCTGAATAGTAGGTGTCTCAGGGTAGGTCTATTTGGATTTATTCTGTCTGGGGTGCATTGTCCTTCTTGGATATTGATATTTATGTCTTTCAGAAGGGTTGGGAAGTTTTCAATCATTATTTCCACAAATATTCTTTCTCCCCCCCTTTCCAGGCTCTTCTCCTTCTGGAGCACTGACAATGTATATAAACATTTCTCATCTCCATTCAATTTTCTGAGACCTGGTTTCATTTTTTCCATTCTCTTCTCTTTCTGTTCTCCTGACTTTTCAATTCAGATATTGTGTCTGTGAAATCACTAATTCTGTCCTAGAGCAATTAAAATCTGCTCATATATGTCAATATATTTTTATTCTCATCCATCATGTCTTTCATTCCCATAAAGTATGTTACTTTACTTTGCATGCTTTCAAATTGTTCTTTATGCTCACTCAGTATCTTCTTAATATCCTTTATTTCTTTAGTCATATTTTCTTTAAATTCTTTAAATTGATTTAGGAGAGTTGTGTGATTATCACTTATCAATTATCTTAAATCCTGTATCTCTTCAGGTCTTTTGGTTTGTTTCTTTGGCTGGGCCATCTCTTCCTCTTTCCTAGTATGGCTTGTGATTATTTGCTGATGTCTAGCTATCTGAATATGTTGGTGAATTTACTCTGATGGCCAAATTCTCTCTTCCATGTTTGTTTGTTTTTTTTTCACAGCTCTTCTTTGTTATTTGTTTCATCTTATTCTATGTTCTTCAAATTACCCCATACTTACCTAGCAGGAGAGATACAAAGATCATGAAGGTGGTTTTTCCCAGGGTGAGTTCTACCCATCGTACTCTGGATGTGCAATTTCTCTGAGTACGGGAAAATCTCCTGCCTAATTTGTGGTAGTGGGTGACTGCATTTGTTTTCTCCCAATTTAAAAATATCACCCAGCTTAGGTTATCAAAATCGGGCCAAGGGCTCACCAATGGGGTGTAGATTTTTTCCCAGTGATTAGGATACATAGGATACCGAGAAAAGTAGAAACTTTTTTTCCCATCCAATTTTCAGACATGTTGGCAGATGGCACTCAACACCACATATTTCCATGGAAGTGTTTCAGTCTTGGCTTTCCTGTGTCTTGGTCTATCTAGAGCTGAGATTCTTATGGGGCTTTGCTGGCCAAATTCACAAAAAGCCTCCCACCTCCCTGTCCATTTTGCCTTGAATGAGCTGAAAGGGAGGAAGAAATCTGTTCCCTTCTCAGTCAGCTGCAGTGAACCAGGGGTTTTACCCTAGCTTAATATCTTTGGAGTGGGGAGGGGAGCCAGCCCCAAAACTGCAGGCATTTGGTAACTGGCATTTGTTGTTTTGGGTTCTTCCTCTCTCTGTCCCTTACCCTCCTGGCACTTGTGTAGCACTGTACTGTTTTGCTGACCCCCATAGCAGTTCCCTCAGATAGCTTTTGACTCTTTCTCCATTGTTTTTGTGAGAGAATTGAGTCTTGCCTGCCTAATATAATACCACATTTTCACAATTCTCTCTCAGTGTAGTTTTCACTTCAATTTCCCTAATTGCTACTGATGTTGAGCAAAATTTCATGTGTTTTTTTCTTCATTTTTATTTCTTCTTTGGACAATTGTCTTTTCAAATCTTTTGCCCATTTTTTAAATCCAGTAGTTTGTCTTTTTATTGTTGAGCTATATGATCTCTATATATCATGGATATTATATCCTTATTTGATATGTGATTGCCAAACATTTTCTCCCATATACTTGCCTGCCTTTTCACCCTTTTGACAAAGTCCTTTGAGGTACAAAAGTGTTTAATATTGAGAGGTCCAATTTATCTATATTTTCCTTTTTTGCTTGTGCTTTGCATGTAAGGTTTAAGAAGCCTCCACCCACCACAAGATCTTGAAGCTCTTTCTCTATAACATCTTCTAATATTTTTTATGGTTGTTGGTTTTATATTTAGGCCCTTGATACATTTTGAGTTAATTTTTGTATAAGGTGTGAGATATGGGTCACATTTCTTTCTTTTGGATGTGGCTATTATTTTTCCAGCACCATTTGTTGAATAGACTCTTCCAGTCCAACTGGGGTGACTTGATAGCCTCATCAAAAATCCCTTGACTGTTGCTGTGAGGGTCTATTTCTGAGGTCTTTATTCGGTTCCATTGGTCAATCTGCCTGTATTTATGCCAACACAGACTACTTTATATCTCTTCAAGTACTACCTTGTGGATGTTTTCTTTCTTAAACATCACAAAATGCCTGAAAATAAAATCTGTAATTCAGCCAATAAAATTCTTGAGCTGCTCTTTTTGCCAAGAATTGGTATAAAAGATGACATTGACATACATGATTTCTACTCTGCATGAGTCAATGACTGGGAGAGTAGATGCCACTAATAATATGATATAATGAATGAGGATATCATACTTTGATGTTAGAAAAGTAAATTTTTGTGAGCCCAATGTAGGCACCAGTGTTAGACTTGAATAACCAAGAAAATCTTTCAAATTATTAACATCTAAGCCAGGAATTGAATGACATTATTGCTAGATTTTTTTCCTTTTAAAAGTTTTAATTATTTGTGCTCCACACACTCCATTCATAAACACAATCCATGGCTCTCAGCATAATCACATAACTTTGTATTCATCAACAATGAATTTAGAACATTTTCATTACTCCAAAAAGGAGGCTACCATACTCTTTGTTTCTTCTATTAATGCTCTTTAGCATTATTAAGGTACATTTGTTACAGTTGATGAAAATATTACAATATTACTGTTAACTAGAGTCAGAATTTGCATTATTCATATTATTCCCCTGTAACACCCTATTATTAGCATCTTATATGAGTGGCATACATGTATTATGGTTCATTAAAGAGCACTCTTATATTTGATTATTGACTACATTCATCATCCACAACTGGATTCATTATGTTATATAGTGCCAAGTTCATTCTCTAGTTTCCTTCTAATGACATAAACAACCATAAACTTCCCCTTTCAACCACAATCATGCCCATATAGGAACACTGTTAATTGCACTCACAATAATTTGCTACCATGACATGTACCCATTTTAAAACCTTTACAGTCAACCTTATTAAAATGTCTGCACACATTAAGCATCAGTTCCCCATTATCTATCCTCATTGTGTATCCTGGTAACTTATGCTCTAGATCTTAGCTCCATGAGTTTACTTATTAGTTTGTATTACTGAGGCCATAAAAGATTTGTCCTTTTGCATCTGACCTATTTCATTCAACATGATGTTCTCAAGATTCATCCATGTTGTTGCATACATTGGGACTTCATTGCTTCACCAGTGTTCCTCCCAGTCCTCTGGAAACCACCCACTTCAATCCTTCCATTTCTTGCTCTTTTATATACACTTTCCCTAAATCATTTTGGTTGTCCCACTTGGGATTTCAAGAATTATCACTCTCCCAAGCCTGACTTTTAGATATTTCTCCTGTACATTTGGATATTATTCATGCAAATTAAAATCTATTTCATGAAGGAGTTAATAAGTTAAAAATGTATTCATTTGGAGTGACCAATGTCACCCATCCTCCAAGGCCAGCTCTGAAAATACCATTTATTAGAAATTAGCAGAAATACATAGATTAGGTAGGTGGTGGACTTGGCCCAGTGGTTAGGGCGTCCGTCTACCACATGGGAGGTCTGTGGTTCAAACCCAGGGCCTCCTTGACCCCTGTGGAGCTGGCCATGCGCAGCGCTGATGCACATAAGGAGTGCCCTGACACGCAGGGGTGTTCCCTGCGTAGGGGAGCCCCAGGCGCAAGGAGTGCGCCCCATAAGGAGAGCCGCCCAGCATGAAAGAAAGTGCAGCCTGCCCAGGAACAGTGCTGCACACACGGAGAGCTGACACAACAAGATGCCACAATAAAAAGAAACACAGATTCCCGTACCGCTGACAACAACAGAAGTGGACAAAGAAGATGCAGCAAATAGACACAGAGAACAGATAGCCGGGGTGGAGGGTGGGGGGAAGGGGAGAGAAATAAATAAGTACATCTTTAAAAAAAAAAAAGAAATACATAGATTATAATATTGTGCCTAGAGACACAATCCTTGTAGGACAAGAAGGCTCAGAAAATATAGGATGGACGGGTGTTTGCCCATCTGATCTTTTAAGAAAATGCTTGCTGAAATCCTGTCCTATATTTATCAATATTGCTGCAACATCTGTCTATTTATATATAGATACACATAAGTGTAAAAGCATTAATCATTTATAAACTGTAAATTCTTCCCTTAAAACTTTGTTAATAATTAACTGCATTCAAAGGACAAAAATGTTGATGTGTCATAAATGAAGTAAACACCCATTTTTACCTTAAGTCTAGAAAAAGAAAAATATTTACATAGATCCCCTTAATTTATTCTCACAGTAATCCTGTTGATTGTTTTTCTTAAACAATTTAACAAAGGCTGTGATGAGAAGTTCACCAAACTTTAATAACATGATCAAATTACTTGCCTAGAAGATAACACAGCTAGAATTTGAATGCTGCTCAGCCTGTGTGCCAAGCTTAAATTCCTGGCATGTTATTCTCCACACTTAGGCTTTACCTGGACTGTCCCGTCTCACATCACTCATCAGAGGCCACACCCTGTGGTCACAACCACCTCCCTTTTGGTTTGTTCACAGGAATCTCCTCATGTCTTCATGCCTCTCACCAAACATCAGCCTCTGACCTAGCTCTCTCATTTTCACTGCCTAGTTTAATCCAATTATACATTTCAACATTACAAGTCCAACATTTAATTTCTTATGTCCCTTGTAACTGCTACCTCTAGTGATCAAGACCCAAATACCTGCATTTCTCCATGATTGCTTCTGACACATCATGAGATTAAGATACTGTTCCTGGTATAAACACAAACCCACTACTCCTAGTGACTATCAAATATATCTGGCAACTCTAGTGTCTTGATAATTGAATTATTGCTTTGGTCTCAATAAATACATGACGTCTTCCCCATGACTTATGATCACGCTTATTCTAACTTAATGCCTCATTTTTAATCAACAGAATAACCTCCTAATAAGCAGATGGATCATCAATTTTCAAACTACCCTTTCATATCATAACATCTTCAAATATTCCTTGCAATCACGCATATTGGCTACACCTTCTCTCCTATTAAATTGAGAAGTCATGTTACCTCTGGCTGAGACCAATGTCTCTACTGAACTGTTCCTCTCCTGATTTTTTTTGCCAACTATAGAATTGAGGGGAAAGGAGGAATAGAAGATGGAACAGGAGGTATTTTGGGGCAATGCAAGTGTTCTAAATGATCATGCAATGATAGATGCAGGCTGTGTTAAATTTCCCCAAATTTTGTAAGTGTATGATCAAAAATGTAAACCATAATGCAAACTATTGACCGTGGTGAGTAGCTATGTTCATCACTTGTAAGAAATGTATCATCCACATGTGAAAAGATTAATATGGGAAGGGGGAAACAGGGAGGATGTGGGGTAAATGGGATCCCCTGTATTTTTTATGTGACTTTACTGTGGCCTAAAACTTCTTTGAAGACAAAATGAAAAAAAGTAAGACACTATGGGAGCAAATGGAAGAAAATGTCAGTGTACATATAGGACAACAGATCTTACAGTGATGAATGGCAAAATGTCAAAAAATATTTTCTTAAATATTTTTCATTATTTTTTAAATCCCAATTTTTAACTTTTTTTAAAATTTTCTGAATTTTATTTCTTATGTTTAAAACTATTATAGAAAGTGAACACAGCTTAACTGATAGAGTGTCCACCTACCATACAGGAGGTCCAGGGTTCGAACCCAGGGTCTCCTGACTCATGTGGTGAGCTGGCCCACACACAGCACTGCCATGCACAAGGAGTGCTGTGCCACACAAGGTTGTCCCCCATGTAGGGGAGCCCCATGCACAAGGAGTGCTCCTCGCATTGAGATGCCCTCTGCCTAACAGTGCAGCTTGCTCAGGAGTGGCGCCACACAGAGAGCTAATGCAACAAGATGATGCAACAAAAAGAGATGCAGATTACCGGTGCTGCCGAGAATGCAAGAGGACATAGAAGAACACACAGTGAATGGACACAGAATGCAGATAAATAAATATTATTTCATTTTCTTATTAGTTTTATTTGGCTCCAGACATCAACGGCTGACCCATCATACATGTGTCCCTTAAAGATTTCGGGGGCAGTACAATAGGGACTGCCGCACAAGGCTTTCAGCTTCTGGTCGATATTAAATGTATTACTTAAGCCAAAATTGGTAAGCTTGATATTCTCAGCAGCATCCAAAAGCAGGTTTTCTCTTTTCAAGTCCCCGTGGGCAATAAACAGGTGGCAATTCTGCATGGCAGATACTGCTTGGTGAACATCCTCTTGGGCTTCTTGTTCCAACAGAGGGCCTTGGGCCATGAGGCAGTCAAAGAGTTCTCCTCTTCTGGCGTACTCCACTCCATGACGTTCTCAGTACCTTCAGACAGCTGGATGATGTTTGGAGGTTTCAAGGCCTTCATTATGCTCACCTCTCATGAAAACATGTGAAGGCTGGTGGAGTTTTCAGTTTTCTGGATGATTTTCATGGCTGTCTTGTGACCAGTGAGAAGGTGCCATGCTAATTCACCATGGAAAAGCCACCCTTTCCAATGGTTCTAAGGAACCAGTAGTTCCCAGTGAAGGTCTCCTCCTCAGCACACATGGCTAAATATAAAAATATAAAAGTAAAAATAGTTATATAAATATAAAAACATTGCTAAAAGAAATTAAAAGCCTAAATAAATGAAACTGCATTCTGTGTTCATAGATTAGAAGACCAAATATTAAGATATCAAGTCTTCCCAAATTGATTTACAGATTCAATGCAATCCCAATCAAAATTCCAACAGCCTACTTGGCAGAAATGGAAAAGCAAATTATAAAATTTATTTCAAAGAGCAAGGGGTCCTAAATAGCCACAAAAAAAAAAATCTTCATTAAGAAGAACAAAGCTGGTGGACTCTCACTTTCTGACTCTAAAGCATATTACAAAGCAACAGTGGTAGAAACAACATGGTACTGGCATAAAGACAGATGGATTGACCAATAGAATAAAATCGAGCATTCAGAAATAGACCCTCACATCTATGGTCAATTAATTTTTGACAAGGCTGCCAATGCCATCAAACTGGGTCAGAGCAGTCTCTTCAACAGATGGTGTTGGAAGAGCTGGATATCCATATCCAAAAGAATCAAGGAGAACCCCTATGTCACACCTTATTTTAAAACTAACTAAAAATGGATCAAAGACCTAAATATAAAAGGAAAAACCATAAAGCTCCTAGAAGACAATGTTGGAAAACATCTTCAAGACCTGGTGGTAGGTGGTGCATTCTTAAACCTTACACTGCAAACACAAGCAACGAAAGAAAATATGGATAAATGTGACCACCTCAAATTTAAAACACTTCTGTGATTCAAAGGACTTTGTCAAGAAGGTGAAAAGAAAGCCCACTCAATGGGAGAAAATATTTGAAACGATATATCTGGTAAGTGTTTGATATTCATTCTATATAAAGAGATCATACAACTCATTAAAAGAGCAAGCAATCTAATTTAAAAATGGGCAAAAGATAAGAAAGACATTTCTACAAAGGGAAATACAATTGGACAAAAAACATGAAAAAAATGCTCCATATCACTAGCTACTAGGGAAATGCAAATCAAACTGACAATGAGATACCATCTCACATCACATACAAATGCCATTACTAAAAAACAGAAAACAACAAGTGCTGGAGAGGATGTGGATGATAAGGAACACTCCTTCACTGTTGACAGGATTGTAAAATGGTGTGGCCTCTGTGAAAGACAGTTTAGCAGTTCCTCAGAAAGCTAACTAAAGAACTGTCATATGATGCCGCAATTCCTTTACTAGGAATATATCCAGAAGAACTAAAAACTGACACGAGCAAACATTAGCACAGAGATGTTCATAGCGGCATTATTCACAATTGCCAAAAGATGGAAACAACCCAATTATCCATCAAGCAATGAATGGATAAGCAAAATGTGGTATTATATATACATATGATGGAATACTATACTTCAGTAAGGAGAAATGAAATTGGGACACATATGATAACATAGATGAATCTCGAAGATATTATGCTGATCGAAGCAAGCCAGAACAAAAGGATAACTATTGCATAGTCTCATTAACATGAACTAAATACCAAGAACTTATGGATTTAAAACCTAGGGGATAGGTCATTAGGAGATACGAGGAGGGCTAAGAAGGACTACCGATGCCTAACGTATAGAGAAGTTTTAATTAGCCAGAATGTAAAACTGTAGAAATGGATAGAGTTGATGATAACACATTAGAGTAAGTAGCAGCTAGTTTATAAATGGGATTGTGGCTGAAAAGGGTAGTCTAGGATGTAAATGTCAATTGAAAGAAAGCAAGAGAATGATCTAGGAACTAACACAGTGAACTCAGAGGTGGATGAGCATTGTAGTTGATGGTCCAGATGGAAGAGTGTGCTTCTGTGACCTAGAGCGGATGAACATCAATATCGCAGGGCAGCGGGAATGTGGAGAAGCATGGGAAAAATACAACTTGTGTGACCTATGGACGGTGGTTAACAGAAATACTATAATATTTTTGCATGAATGCCAAAGGTGTACTGTGTTGATAATGGGAGGGTGGGGTGTGGACATGGGAAAAGTGTGCCACATGTATACTATGGACCATGGTTCATGGTAATAGTATGATGGTATTACCTCATAATCTGTAACAAATATTCCACTACAGTGTGGTGTGTTGGTGAAGGTGTGTTAGTATAGGAATTATACAAATGTGCGTGATTGTTTTATAAGTTCACAATCTCTATAATAAAAATATACTGTAAAAATAATAGGGCGCATTTTGGGAAAAATACACCAAATGTAAGATATTGACTACAGTAATATTTTGATGATGCTTTTGCATAGTTTGTATCAAATGTTTCACAACAATGCAAGGTGTTGGCGGTGGGATGATGTATGGTACCCCTGTATGATGCTATGTATGTTTATTTTTGTAAGTTCACAACTTTTACTATATACTTACTGTTTATGTATATCCATGTGAATTATATGCTTCAATAAAAGAAAAATGAATATATATATAAAATTTATCCCCAACTTAGCAGCTTCAAACAATAAAGATTTATTATCTCACAAGTTTCTGTGGGCCAGGAATCCAGCAGTGGCCTTGCTGGCTGACTGGGGCTCAGGGTCTCTCAGGAAGCTGCAGTCAAGACCTCAGTTAGGCAGCCTCCACCTGAAGGCTTGACTGAGGCTGGAGAATCTCCGGGCAAGATCACTCACTGTCAGGGCTGTGGGCAGAAAGTTCCAGGTCCTTACTGCCTGTGGGAAGAGGCCTCAGTTCTTTGCTACATAGGTCTCCTCATAGGGTTGCCTGAGAGTCCTCATGCCATGGCAGCTGGATTCCCCCAGAGTGAGTGACCTGGAAGAGCACAATGAGGAAGCTGCAATGCCTTTTATGACTTGGCACTGGAAGGATGCACCATCACTTCTGCCATGTTCTGTTCATTAGAAGTGAGCCACTAGGGCAGCCTGTGCTCAACAGGGGAGGAATTAAGCTATGCCTCTTGAAGGCAGGAGCATAACAGAATTGGTGGACATAATTCTTAAACTACTATATCCATGAATTCACTGCTGCATTAAGACATTGAATATATCCATCATTCAACAAAGTTTTCTCATGTTTCTTTGTAATTGGCAATGTGAAGAAGCCCATAAAAAGGAATGAGCCTTGAAAACATTATGTTGAGTGAAATGAGCCAGACACAAAAGTACCTATATTGGGGTGGGGAGTTGGGTATATGGAAACCTCTTATGTTTTTTAATGTAATATTTTGCATGATCTATTAACTTTTTTAAAAGATAATTGAAAAATAAAATAAATAAAACATTTGATGAACAGTTAAAAATAAATGAATGTAAACAATGGAAGCAAACAACAACAAAAAGGTACCTATATTGTATGATCTCACTGATAAGAAATACATAGAATAAGCAGACTCAGAGTCAGAATCTAGAATAAAGTTACCAGGGGACAGGGTAGGGTTGGGGAATAGGAAGTCCAGGGTTAAACTCTACAGAGCCTGTGTTTGGGGTGACCGTAAAGTTTTGGTAATAGATGGTGGTGAGAGGAGCACAATATTGTGAATGTAATTAACAGCACTGAAATATTATCTGCATGAGGTCAGAAAAGGAAATGTTAGGTGGCATAGATGGTAGTAGAATAAAGTCTTCAAAAGATCCATGGCACTGCCCCACACAAGCATGAACCCTAAGTCAAGCCATTGCCTGTAGCCAGTAGTACACTTATAAAATGTGCCATCATCAATTGTAAGAAATATTCTGAACCAAGGCAAGGTGTCAATAGTAGCATGGTAGATGGGAATCCTGTATTTTATGATAGATTGCTCTGTAAACCAAGCACTTCTTTAATAAAGAAAAGGAAAAGGGAATAAGATCACACATATGAAGATATTTCCTATTTATTTTTTTAAAGTTTCACTTGGGTAAAGTCCATCAAGTAGCCTGCATCAGATTGTGTCTTGTGTGGTTTTTTGGTTTGTTTTTGGCTTTTTCCCACACGGCAAGCTACCACAAAGGTAATGGTTTTAAATAACACCCATTTATTACCCAGCACCTTCTGTGGGTCAGAAGTCTGGGTGAGCTCAGCTGGGTCCTGTGCTCAGGGTCTTACCAGGCAGAAATCCAGGGTCTGCAGGGCTGTTTTTCCTGGAGGTTCTACGGAAAGTCCACTTCTAAGGCCATTCAGGAGGTCGGCAAATTCTATTCCTCAAGCTTTCCACATCTCCCTCCCTCTGCAGGGCAGCAGTGGCACCTGGAGTCCTTCTCGTGCTTCCAAGCTCCCTGGCTTCCTCTTTTCCCTGCTTCCCTGCATTAGGAGGCGCAGGTGATTACACTGGCCCTCGCCTCCTCTTTAGAATTTTAGGGCTGCAGCAGTTTAACTGACAACTGCCACTTCCCAACTGCCTGTCCTGCCTCCTGCCTTTCAGTCCACAGCGCCCTGTATCTACGACCTCTGTCTGTGACCCCACCATGACCTCTACCCCCACTTTTGTTCTTGGCAATCCCCAACCATCTACTTGCTGCCAATTCCAGGGTCAAGTCTGGCCTAGTTCTCCTAATCTGGAGGCACCTGCCAACCCCGTGACCGCCCCGCCCCCCCCAAGGCTGAGGCTCCCCTGGGGAAGGATCCACACTCATGTTACTGGCAGGATTCAGTTTCTACTGAGGGCCTGTGTCCCTTTCTCTTTTCAGGCACTGCCTCTGTTCTATTCTACATGGGCCTCTGCACAGGGCAGCCCAAAACACTGCAGCTTGTTTCCCAGATGAGGGATGGAGGGAGGGAGAGAAAGAGAAAGAGATATATAGAGAAAAATTGATAGATATAGACACTTACATCCATAGAGAAAGAACAAAAGAGAACTGGCAGGACAGACGTCACAGATGGCTTCTTAATGGATCTTGGAAGTGACACATCTTTTCATCCATATTATTTGATTAGAAGAGTTCCTAATTCCAGACAAAATTGCATAAACCAGGAGGCAGAGATCCTTAGAAGCCATTTACAGGCTGCCCACCACATAAACTAAAATGAGCACTTAATTTGATTCTAACTATAATGGGTAGCCATGAACGTGTTATAAGCCAGAGGATGCTATCACTTTCCAAAGTAATTAGGGCTTAGTAATTTGTAATAAGAGGGTGCACATCACTGTTTTATGAAGAATTAGCCCTGTGCTTGGCAGAAAGTAAGACCACAGTATGTGCGAGTCATAATTATTTGTCTGTGTTAGGGCACTGTAAAATGCAAGTTATGAGCTAATTTGTATGGCATTTATCAACCACAGTAGTAACAGTTATAATAGTTGCCAATTAATGAGCACCTAATATGTGTTATGTGCTCTACATACATTTTTTTTCTAAAGTTTTAATGAACTATATCATACAGGCACCTACCTAACCTATAAGTACATAGGAAAAATTGTGAACTTATGTAACAGATCTGCTCCCATACATCACCCTACCACCAACACCTTGCATTGTTGTGAAACATTTTACAAACTATGAACTGACTATAGGCCATGTCTTATATTTGGTGTATTCTCCCCCAACTCTTTTGTTTATGAGCACACTATATTAGTATTATATATTTGATATAGTTCAAGAGAGAATGTTCTAATATTTGATCTCTTAACCACAGTCCTTCTGCCACCAGGTTCCCTGTGTTATACAGTCTCGTGATTTGTACAGTCCATTCAAAGTGTATGCTCAGTGGCTCTCACTTTCATCACACAGTTATTCTGTCATCACTTCGGTCAATTTTAGAATACTTCATTACCCCAGAAGGAAAAATCCCATACCTTATATATTCCCCTATTGCTGCAAAAATATTACAATATTACTGTTAACTATCATCTTTAACTTACATTTGTTGTAATTTTCCCATATATCACCATATTCTTAATCCTTTGTAAAAGAACATTGTTATGTTTATACTATTAATCACCATCTCATTCAACACTGAAGTGACTATATGTTCCCTAGATTATTCTCTAGTTTCCTTTCAATTGGCATTTACTTCCATATTCGGCCCCTTTCAGCCACGATCTCATTTATAAGTCAGCAGTGTTAGTTATACGCACTATAATGTGTTACCATCAACTCTTCATTTCCACCCTTTTACAAAAAACCTTATTAAAAATTCAACATACATTGAGCATCATCACCCATTCTCAACCCACGTTTTATCTCCTAGTAAACTAGAGTTTACCTATGTGAGTAGTTCATATTAGTGAGACCATATGATATTTGTCCTTCTGTGTCCGGCTTATGTCACTCAACATAATGATGCATCATATATAAAAAATGGAAAAGCAAATGTCTCTCAACCTGTCCTTCCCCATAGGACAACTCAGCATGAAGCCCCTGTCCTGTTCAGTGAGCTTCATTGAGGAGAAACTTTCCATAATCACTGGGCCAAGTCTGCTTCCCCATGTTCTCATTCTTAATCCATGTTTCTGTGTGGACCTACTTGTAATAGGACCTTTGAAGTTGTGTTATCAGTTGAAGTGTAAACCCATTTGTGAATAGGAGCTTCTGAGATTCTATTTGGGTGTGGTGTGAATGAATCAGGGTGGAGTTGAATCTGTGCTACTGGGTCCCTTATAAACAGAAGAAATGTGGCCAAAGACAGTAGAGAAAGCCACAGAGGAGATGCAGGACATCACCGTGAAACGAGAAACTGCCATCACCAGAATGCTACAGCTCCAGGGGAAAGCACGGCCTTGCTGACAATTTGATTTTGGACCTAGAGTCTTTAAAACTTTCAGGCAGGAAGCGGACTTGGCACCATGGGTAGGGCATCCGCCTACCACATGGGAGGTCCATGGTTCAAACCCTGGGCCTCCTTGACCCATGTGGAGCTGGACCATGCACAGTGCTGATGTGTGCAAGGAGTGCTGTGCCATGCAGGAGTGTCCCCTGCATATGGGAGCCCCAAGCACAAGGAGAGCTCCCCGTAAGGAGAGCCACCCAGCACGAAAGAAAGTGCAGCCTGCCCAGGAATGGTGCCGCACACATGGAGAGCTGACACAGCAAGATGACGCAACAAAAAGAAACACAGATTCCCGTGCTGCTGACAACAACAGAAGTGGACAAAGAAGATGCAGCAAATAGACACAGAAAACAGACAACCGGGGTGGGGGGGGGTGGGAGGGAAGAGAAATAAATAATAAAATAAATAAATCTTAAAAAAAAATAAGAGATGCCTGCAATCTGCACAAAATAGCCCTCTGAAAATAAGGGCCCAAGTAGAATATGGGATGTTTCTCTTGATAAATGAGGTTCAGCCCCAGATAAAATGGCATAACCCTAAAATGTAAAGAGCTCAAGTTTAAAATAATAAGAAGAAAGAGCTAAAGATTAGGAGTTTCCATGCTCTGAGGAAGAACTAAAGGCATCAGAAATGGAAATCTAATTTTTTGAGTTAGTGCTCTGGTTGGTTGGCATCAGAATTTGACCAGAGTTTTTGGGAAAAATAAAACACCAAGAGAAGAACACATAAGTAGCTGAAAATGGAAAGAAGGCATAATTATGCTGGTTTTGCCAAGGGAAAAGAAGCACAACATTTTTTTTGGCCCTGAAACCACAGCCTAGTTATCAATCAACTGATTATTTTTTTAATTTATTATATAATTTGTTAAATGAGCATAACTGGGGTATGATCTATGAACAAAAATGTGCATAAATCATAAGTCTACAGATCCAGGAATTTCCACAAAGGGAAGACCCCCCCCCCCGAAATCACTCCCCAATCAACAATGAGAACATGATCAGAACCCCAACTCTCCCAATCACAAGACCCCTGTGTCTCCCCAGAGGAAACTGGGAGAAAGACTTCTCAAACCTTAGTATGGTTTTGTCTCTTTTGAATTTGACATAAATAGAAACATCGTATGTAAGAAAAAACTTGGCCAGGGGCCCACTTATGTGGTGCAGACCAGTTCCCAAGGGCTTGGAGTAGAGGACTGGGAAGACACCAAGAAGCCTCATATTTTTTTTCTAGTGTGCACTTTCCTGGACTGACAGCGGATGGCGCTCTTTGACAAGCAAACCTCTCTGCCCAAACAAACTGCTCAAACCCAGCGGAGTATGCATTCAATGAAACCATGAGCTGTCAGGTGGTGCCTAAGCAATGTCTGGCAAAGGTCCCTTCTGGGTGGGCGAAACCTCACAGTGGAAATACATTGATTACCTCTCAGCTGCCCCCTCACTTTTCCCAGGGAGGAAACAAATCTACCCCCTCTGTATCAACAGCAACCTGTCCTGGTCAATAAGGAAGGGCTTTGAGAAGTCAGGCTATCTTTAGCTCTCTGCCAGCACCCAGGTGGGAACAGTGGCACAGCCATGCCCAGTCTGGGCGGGTGGAAAGTGTGGCACCCAGCAGACCAGATTTGTCAGCCAGAAGCTGGACTGATGGTAGGCTGTGCCTGCCCCTCCCCTTTCCTGGGGACATGGACCTGGCAGCCCTCTCTCCAAAGCCATCCACCAGGGACAGGGCGACCCAGAGCTGTGTGCTCTGTGAGTGGGGTCGGGTGCCTCCAGCAGCAGTGGCCTGAGTTACTCAAGGACCTTTCCTGCAGAGTCTCCTCCTCCTCACCCCTCTCTTTTCTGGGTGCTGCCTAGACCTCTCCTGATCTCCAGATCCCTAGAACTGTTCTTCCAGACAGTTGTAGCCCATCCTCTCACCATTTTGGGGGAGAGAAGTAACTGTGTGATCTTCCATATTCTCGCATTCAGGTGACTGTGCTGAATTCATGACTTACCCCTATTTGGATGGTCGGCTGTTACACATATGAAGTTATCACTGATGTCATGGTGGGTGTGTTCTTCTTGTAGATATATTGCACAGATATTATTTCTTGTTTATCAAGACCTTCTTCCCTGCCTGAAATAACGACAAAAATTAAATTGGTAGAGGGCACCAGACTTACAAGCAGAGCTGAATGCTCTCACAAAGACAATGGAGAAAGAGCCAAAAGCTGGCTGAGGAACCTGCTTTGGGGAATCAGCAGAGCAAGACAGTGCCACACAATGTCAACTCGAAGGAGGGTGAGGGACAGAGAGATGAAGAAGCTGAAAGGACAAACGTGAGATACCAAGCCCTGCAGTGGTGAGGAAGGGCTCTCACTGCACGCACAAGACATTGAGCTTGGTTAAAACCCCTGGCTCGCGACAGCCAACTGAGAGGGAAAAGTCATCTTCCTCCCTGTCAGCTGTTTCAAGGGAAAAGGGAGGAGAGGTGGGTGCTTTTCTTCAGTGAATTCTGCCTGCAGAGCCAGCTCTGAACCTCCAATCTGGAGATTCAACACAGAAACACAGGCAAGTTGAGACTGACACGCTGGAAAGGTGTGATGACTAGCGCCATCTCTTGGCCGGTCTGGAGATTGCATGGATGAACACTGTTCACACAATCTGTATCCAACCCCTGAGAGAAAATCTGTGCCCCACTAGGGAGTCTTTGGCCCAATTTTGAAAACTTAAGCTGGGCAGTTTTAAAGACTGTGTATAAGTTGAACAAAATGTCTAAGAAGTGCTGTAAAAAAAAACATAAAAACAACAGGCAAGACAGAGAAATCGGCCATTGGAGTAAACTCACCAACATATTCCAATGCCTAGACAACAGGAAAAACATTACAAGCCATACGAGGAAACAGGAAGAGATGGCCCTGCCAAAAGGACAAACCGGTTATCCTGAAGGCATACAGGATTTAAGACAATAAATCAGTCATAATCCCACAACTCTTCTAAATCAATTCTAAGAAGTTAAGGAAACTATGACTAAAGAAATAAAGGATATTAAGAAGACCCTGGAGGAGTGGAGGTGGCTCAAGTGATTCGGTGCGTCCCTCCCACATGGGAGGTCTCAGGTTCAGAGCCCTAAAAAAAAAGATGAAGAGACACAGAGAGCACACAATGAGGACACAGCAAGAGCAAACAACAAGGAGAGAGGGAGAAATAAATAAAAAATAAATCTTAAAAAATAGAAGACACTGGCAAAGCATAAAGAAGAATTTGAAAGCCTGCAAAGAAAAGTAACAGACCTTATAGGAATGAAGGACAGGAAGGACGAGATTAAAAATACATTAGAGGGGGAAGTGGCTGTGGCTGAATCAGTCAGGCTCCCGTCTACCATATGGGAGGCCCTGGGTTCACGTCCTGGGCCCTCCTTGTGAAGGCAGGCTCGCCCGCACGCTGCAGAGAGCCAGTTGCCCACGCATCGCAGAGTGCAGCCTGGCCCACCAGCGCCATGGAGGGCTGACTTAGCAAGGTGATGCAAAAAAAACGGAGACAAGCAAAAAACACAGAAGAGCATGCAGCTAATGGACACAGAGAGCAGACAACAAGCAAACCACAAGGGAGGGAGGAATACACTAGAGGCACATAAAAGCAGACTTGAATTGCTTGAAGACAGAATTTGTGATTTTCTGAACTGGAAAACACACGAGAACAGAAAGAAAACAGAATTTTTAAAAAAAGAAAGAAAAAAAAAGGAAGAGTCTCAGGGAATTGATTGACAATAGGAAATGCTGAAACATTTGTTATTGGAGTCCCAGAAGGAGAAGGGAATGCAAAAGGGGCAGAAAGAATATCTGAAGGAATAGTGTCCCAAAACTTGCCAACCCCTATGAAGGACATAAATATCAATATCCAAGAAGGACAACACACCCCAAACGGAATAAATTCGAAAAGACCTACCCTGAGACACCCACTATTCAGAAAGACAAATATCAGAGCTAAGGAGGATTCTGAAAGCAGCAAGAGGAAAGGAAAGCATCACATACAAGGGAACTCGAGAAGATTTAAGAGCAGACCTCTCATCAGAAACCAGGGAGGAGAGAAGAAAGGAGTACGGTGTATTCAGGTACTGAAGGAGAAAAACTGCCAGCCAGGAATGCTGTATCCAGCAAAGCTGTCCTTCAAAAACGAGGGTGAGTTCAAAGTCTTCAAAGACAAACAAAAACTCATAGAATATGTTACCAAACGACCAGATTTGCAACAGATACAATGGAGGTGCTGCAGTCCGAAAGTTAGAAATAAAAGGGCCAGAGATTTGGAGAAGTGTTTAGAAATGAAGATTATTAGGAAGGCTAAACTAAAGTATGAGAAGACAGACAACAGAAGAATGTGACAGCAGAGACACAAAGGACAAGAGGATGCAGTGAGTCATGCCTGTACAGGAATAGCGCTGAATGTTAATGACTGAACTCCCCTAGCGAAAGACATAGACTGACAGAAGGGATTAAAACACGGGAGCTCTGTATGTGTTGCCTACAAGAGACCCAGCTCAAGTGTAGGGACACAACCAGTTAAAAGGGAAAAGTTGGAAGAAGGTATTCCATGCGAATAGCAACCAAAGAGCTGCAGTGGACCAGATCAATGCAATTTAAGAATCTTACAGAATGTGAGAAACAAGTGCTCAGTGGAACCCGCACAGGGGCCGGGAGGGGCGGGAGTGTCCACAGTGGTCTGCTGCAGGGAGCCCAGCTCTGGGTGGCTTTGGGCAGGCAAAGGAGTGTGTGTGTGGGCGGGGAGAGGAGACCCCGCGGCGGCCCAGAGGCCTAGGGCGCCCTCTGCCCATAGCCCAGGGGGTCCCGGGGACCCCGCCACGCGGATTCCACCCAGACGGCCTCCGCCCGGCTTCCGACACCCCACAGGCGCGGGCACACCCCGGGCTGTGCCCTCAGGACCTCCGCGCAGCCCCCGCCTGCTCAGTCCTGGACGGCCCCCGCCCGCCCCACCACGCACAGCCCCACTCCCACGCCGCCCGCCCCGCGGGACCCAGCTTTCCTAGCCCCCACCGCCCGCGCCCCCCGGCGCCCCCTGCGGCGCCTCCTCCGCAGCTCGCGGGCCCGACCCCGGGGCGCCGCCCACCCAGCAGAGGCATGGGGCGCCCGAGGCAGGCTGCGGCCAGCACCGCGCCTCTGCCCCGCACGCTCGGCCCGCGCCCGGCCCCTCGTGTCTCTCGCCCGCACCCCGGGCCCGTCCCCTCGTGCCTCCCGCCCGCGCCCCGGGCCCGTCCCCCTCGTGTCTCCCGCCCGCGCCCCGGGCCCGTCCCCTCGTGCCTCCCGCCCGCGCCCCGGGCCCGTCCCTCTCGTGTCTCCCGCCCGCGCCCCGGGCCCGTCCCCCTCGTGTCTCCCGCCCGCGCCCCGGGCCCGTCCCCCTCGTGTCTCCCGCTCGCGCCCCGGGCCCGTCCCCTCGTGCCTCCCGCCCGCGCCCCGGGCCCGTCCCTCTCGTGTCTCCCGCCCGCGCCCCGGGCCCGTCCCCCTCGTGTCTCCCGCTCGCGCCCCGGGCCCGTCCCCTCTGTCTCCCGCCCGCGCCCCGGGCCCGTCCCCCTCGTGTCTCCCGCCCGCGCCCCGGGCCCGTCCCCCTCGTGTCTCCCGCTCGCGCCCCGGGCCCGTCCCCCTCGTGTCTCCCGCCCGCGCCCCGGGCCCGTCCCCCTCGTGTCTCCCGCCCGCGCCCCGGGCCCGTCCCCTTGTGTCTCCCGCCCGCGCCCCGGACCCGTCCCCCTCGTGTCTCCCGCCCGCGCCCCGGGCCCGTCCCCCTCGTGTCTCCCGCCCGCGCCCCGGGCCCGTCCCCTTGTGTCTCCCGCCCGCGCCCCGGACCCGTCCCCCTCGTGTCTCCCGCCCGCGCCCCGGGCCCGTCCCCCTCGTGTCTCCCCACCTGCGCCGAAGGCACCCCCTGCCCGGCTCGGCGGGTCACGGCTCCCGCCCCGCGAGGGCTCTGCGCTCAGCCCCGTCCCCAGCCTGGGCCCCGCCCCGCGCCCCGCGCGCCCCTCGCGCCCCCCGCGCCCCGGCTGCGGCGCCGCAGAACCTCCAGTGCCCGGGGGCCCCTCAGGTCGGGGGCTGGGGGGCTGGAGGCGGCCCTGAGAGGAGGGGCCTGGCGGGGGAACTAGGGCCTCGGGCCGCAGCCGCGGGGTCTGGGGGACAGCGGGCGCTCCGCGGGTGCCCGCGAGTCGGAGCCCTGGGGGCGGCGGGCCCCCTCCCCGGGGTTGGTGGCGGGGCCTCCCCCGCCCCCGAGCGCTGCTGGCTGCTGGGCCAGGCCCTCAGGGGCGCGTCCGCCTCCGTGTGGTTCAGGGTCAGCAGTAGTGGTGACACAGGACCGTGCGCGGCCACGAGGGGAGCAGCGCGCAACCACGGGGCCCCTCCCCACCCTCGACTGTCCACTCCGGAGAGAGAGGGGGGGAGAGAGGGGGGAGAGAGAGGGAGAGAGAGGGAGAGAGAGGGAGAGAGAGGGAGGGAGGGGAGAGAGGGAGAGAGGGAGGGAGGGAGAGAGAGGGGGAAGAGAGAGGGAGAGAGCGAGCGAGCCAGCGCGCCAGGCCCCCGGGTCCCGCACGCCAGGCGGCCCCCTCCACCACTGACCAGGTCGACCAGCTCAGCTCCCCGATCAGAGCAAACCTGGCAGCTGAGGGGATCCCCCGCCAAGGCCGCCACCGACCATCCAGGGCCCCGCCAGCCCCCCCGCTGCAGCCAAGGGGAGGGCGGCCGAGGCGGGCGCTCAGCGGGCCCTGCCCTGCGGCCACCGGGCGGGGGTCCAGAGGTCTAGGGCGCCCTCTGCCCCACACCCCACGTTGTCTCGGGCACCCCCAAGGCGGGTTCCAACCATCGTCTGGAAACTTGCCACAGTTCTTCCTGTGTACTCTGCGGCTTTCCGGTTAGGGGCAGAGATATTTTGAGAGAGCGTGGATACAAAGCCTTAGAGGACGCGTGGCTGGGTCTGTTTCCTCCCGCCGAGTGGGTGGCCCTTTCACTGGCAGGACTAACCCCTCTCAGGCACAGAGGTGAGGGTTGAGCAAGTCCCATTTATCCTTTTCCCCTTCATTGCTCCTGCTTTCAGTGGAAAATTTAGGAAACCACCACCTTGCACCAAGCCTTGAAGATGTATCCCTGTGTTTTCTTGGATGAATTTTATGGTTCTACTCTTATATTTGGGTCTTTGATCCATTTTGAGTTAGTTTTTGTGTAAGGACTGAGATCAGGTCCATTTTCCTTCTCCTGGACATGGATATCAGGTTCTCCCAGCACCATTTTTGAGTAGAGGCTCTGCCCCAGCTGGGGGGCTTGACTGCCTGGTCAAAAATCACCTGACCTGTGATGTGGGGGTCTGTTTCTGAGCCATCCATTCGGCTCGATCGGTCTATATGTACACCTTTATGCCAGTATCATGTTCTTTTTACCATTGTAGACAGGTGATATATTTTTTATTTTAATGATAGGAGGAATATATCATTTACTTTTTCTGATTTTTCCCTTTATTTTAAAAGAAGTTTTAGATTACATAAAAGTTACATCAGAAATACTGGGAAATGCCATATACCCCATCCCCTTCCCTTCGGATATTGTCCAGTTAGTTACATCTTTGATGAGTGTGGTATATTTGTTACACTTGATGAACAAATATTGAAGCACTGCTCCTAACCATGTCTATTGTATACATTTTGGTTCACACTGTGCATCATACAATTTTACAGGTTTTGAGAAAGTGTGTAACGACCTGTATCTGACACTGCAAAATCCTGCAGAAGAATTCCAATGCCCTAAAAATGCCCCATGTTCCACCTGTTCTTCCTCCCCCTCCACTCAGAACTTAGAGTAACCACTAAGTTTCAATTCTTTAAATAAGGTTCAGAGTTGCATGCATTAATACTGAGGGCCTCATATATGGTCTGTTTTCTTTTATTAGACACTGCCTATGGAGAGAGTCTTGGCCCTCTATTTGAGAACGTAGCAGGACTCCCCAGGGCAGGAGTTCATTATTTTCTTGTGTACTGTGTGAATCTTCACTCACTCAGATAACACCCTACGACAAGATGAACACCACCATATCCACAGACGCACGCCCCAGGCGCACCCTTTCCCACGTATCGCTCACCACTGACACCTGGAACCCATGACCCTCCCCTGCCATATCTGCCAAAAGAACATTCCCACCACTTTAGTTTCAAGCACAGACCTACACATCCCGAGTCCACCTGCTCCCTCCTGCAGTCCTCCCCGCAGTTGCACGGACAGTCCCACCCTGCCCACATCCTGATCGGCCTCACACTCCAGCACTGTTGACCCTCCCATCTGGGCTCCACCTTCACCCCATCCGCCTCAGCACAGGCTCTGCCCAGGCTGAGCATCCACTCACCCAGGACCCTCCCTTCTGTCTCCTGATAACCTCGGCTCTACACGCTCATTTGATATCAGTGCGGTTAGTGACTGGCGACTCAACCAAGTTTTTATGTTTTTATTCAAGTGTAGTTTTAAATTTTTAATTTTTAAATGTACAAAATAAAGTTTAAAAAAATAAGGTCTTCAAGATTCAACCATGTTGGGTGTCAATACTTCATTCCTTCTTATAGTTGAATAAAAGCATTGTATGTAAATTCACATTTTTGCATATCCATTCATATGTTGATGGACACTTGGCTTGAGTCCAACTTTTGGTAATAGTGAATAATACCACTATGAACACTGGTGTGCATCAATCTGTTCCTGTCCCTACTTTCATTCTTCTGGGTATATGCCCAGAAGTGCGAATGCTGATCGTACGGCAATCGTAGTTTTCTTCCTTAGGAACTGTGAAACCATCCTCCACAATGGTGCTCCATTCTACAATCCCACCAGCAGGTATGATGGTTACCTTTCCTCCACATCCTCTCCAATACCTGTAGTTTTCTGATTTTTTTTCTATTTTTAAAATTATTCAATTTTGTTTTGGTTTTGTTTTTTTTTATACCCAACACCAATAGGTATAAGATGGTAGGTATCTCATTGTAGTTTTGATCAGCATTTCCGTAATAGCTAATGATGTTGAGCATCTTTTCATGTGCTTTTTAGTCATTTGTATATATTTCCTCTCTGGAAAAGTGTCTATTCAAATCTCTTGCCCATTTAAAAAAAATGGGTTGCCTTTTAATTCTTGAGTAGTAGAATTTTTTATATATGCTTGCCATTAAGCCGTTGCTGGCTGAGGAAGCAGACATGGCTCAACTGATAGAGTGTCCACCTACCATATGGAGGGCCCAGGGTTCAATCCCCAGGGCCTCCCTTTTTGTTGGGTCACCTTGCTGAGTCCACTCTCTGCGGTGCTTGTGGGCCGGCAGAAGTCTGCAGTGTGTGGGCAAACCTACCTTCACAAGGAGGCCCCGGGACGGGAGCCCAGCGCCTCCCATATGGTAGACGGGAGCCCAACTGATTGGGCCACAGTCGCTTCCCACAAATTTTTTTTTATTTTTTATCTTGAAGAGGTCCCATTTATCCTTTTTTTCCTTTTGTTGCATGCAACTTGGGTGTCAAGTTCTGGGAATGGGAGACAAGCATCAGAATTTTAATCTCCCAAAATTATTTCAAACTGCGGAGAGAAGTGATACTGAGTCACAGATGAGAAGCTACATGGGAAATATCTACCTCTACAAATGTGGAGATGGCCGCAAATATAAATTTCCCATATATTTTAATTACAGGCATTTCCTTGTTTATTTTTTTCATTTGAATTTGTTTGTTTACAATTGTTTAAATGATGGCAGAAGACAACAGACAGCATGTTTTTTGCTGAGACTGGAAATACATGTCTTGAAAGCTAAAAATAATAATCGATTCAATTCACCATAGGCTAATTTTTCTCGCACTATTTTTTTTTACAATTGAATAAAAACATACACTTCTCAATTCAATATACAGGATACATACACATTTTTTTTGAATCATACAATATGTTACACGATATATTTGTTTCATAATAAAGTAAAATACAGTATCTGGCCTTTTGGGTCTGGCTTGCTTCGCTCAGCATAATGTCCTCCAGGTTCGTTCATGTTAGCATATGCTTTACTACATTTCTTCTTTTGGCTACATAACATTCCATCATGTGAATACACCACAGTTCTTTTATCCATTCATTGGATGATGGACACCTGGATTGTTTCCAACTTTTGGCAGTCATCAATAAGGCTGCTATGAACATCGGTGTGCAGATGTCTGTTCGTGTCACTGCTCTCAATTCTTCTGGATATACACCCAGTAGTGGTATTGCAGGATCAAGTGGCAAGTCTATGTTCAACTTCCTTACGAACTGCCAAGCAGTCCTCCACACTGACTGTACCATTCTATATTCCCCAAAACAGTGAACACATGTTCCTATCTCTCCACATCCTCTCCAACACTTGTAGTTCTCTGTCTTTTTAATAGTGGCCATTCCGATAAGTGTGAAATGATATCTCATTATAGTTTTGACTTGCGTTTCCCTAATCATTAGTGATTATGAGCATTTCCTCATTTTTTTTATTCTTTGTATTTTTTCTTTGGACAAATGTCTATTCAACACTTTGGCCCATTTTTTAATTGGGTCATTTGTCTTATTGTTGAGTTGTAACATTTCTTCATATATCCTGGATATTAACCTTATGGGATATGTGATTTCCAAACATTTTCTCCCATTGAACTGGCTGCCTTTTCACCCTTTTGACAAAGTCCGGTAAGGTGAAAAAGTGTTTACTTTTGAGGAGGTCCCATTTATTTACGTTTTCTTTTGTTGCATGCACTTTGAGTGTAAGGTCAAAGAAACCATCAAATATTACAAGGTTTTGAAGATGTTTCTCTTCTAGTAGTTTATGGCTTTAGGTTTTATATTCAGGTCTTTAATCCATTTTGAGTTTACTCATGTACAGGGGAGTGAGATAGGGGTCCTCTTTCATCTTTTGGTATGGATATCCAGTTGTCCAGCACCCTTTGTTGAAGTGACTCTTTTGTTCCATTAAGATTAACTTGGTAGGTTTGTCAAAAACAGGGTTTATTTCTAGATTCTCAGTTCTATTCCACTGATAGATGTGTCTATCTTTATGCCAGTACCATGCTGTTTTGATCACTGTAGCTTTGTAATATGTTTCAAGGTCAGGCAGTTCTTTGTTCTTTTTAGAATGCGTTTGTTCTTTTTTAGAATGTTTCTTTTTTAGAATGCTTTTGGCCATTCAGGTTCACTTTCCTTTCCAAATGAATTTGATAATTGCCTTTTCTCATTCTGTAAAGTAAGCTGTTGGGATTTTGATAGGTATTGCATGGAAACTATAGATCAGTTTGGGTAAGACTGACATCTTCATGATACATATTCTTCCAATCCATGAGCTCAGAATGTCTTTCCATTTGTTTAGGTCTTTTAAAATTTCTTTTAGCATTGTTTTGTATTTTTATGCATATAGGTCCTGTACTTCTTTGGTTAAATTAATTTATAGGTATCTGAGTCTTTTTGTTACTATTGTAAATGGAATATTCCCTGATATCCTCCTCAGATGGTTCAGTACTCATGTACAAATACATGACTGATTTTTGCATGCTGATGTTGTATCCCGCCATTTTGCTAAACTCATTTATTAGCTCAAGTAGCTTTGTCATGGGTACTTCAGAATTTTCTAAATACAGGATTCATGTCATCTGCAAACAGCGAGTTTTACTTCCTCCATTCCTATTTGGATGTCTTTAATTTTTTTTTTCTTGTCTAATTGTCCTAGATAGAACTTCTAGTACAAAATTGAATAACAGTGGTGACAGTGGGCATCCTTGCCTTTTTCCCAATCTTAGAGGGAAAACTTTCAACCTTTCCCCATTGAGTATGATGTTAGGTCTGGGTATTTCAGATATGCTTTTTATTATATTGAGGAATTTTTCTTCGATTCCTATCTTTTGAAGTGTTTTTATCAAAAAAGGATGTTGGATTTTGTCAAATGCCTTTTCTGCATCAATTGACATGATTGTGTGCATTTTCCCCTCCAATTGGTTAATGTGGTGTATTATGCTGACTGATTTTCTTATGCTGAACCAGCTTCTCATACCAGGAATAAATCCCACTTGGTTGTGATGTATAAGTCTTTTGATATGCCGTTGGATTTTCTTTGTATTTTGTTGTGAAATTTTGCATCTATGTCCATTACAGAGATTGGTCTATAATTTTCTGTTCTTGTGGTATCTTTATCTGGCTTCCTTATTAGGGTGATGTTGGCTTTGTAAAATGTGTTGGGAAATTTTCCCTCCTCTTCAATTTTTTAGAAGAGTTTAAATAGGATGAGTGTTAATGCTATTTGAAGTACTTTGTAGAATTCACCTGTGAAGCCATCTGGTCCTGGACTTTTCTTTACTGGAAGATTTATGATGGCGGATTCATTTTCCTTAAATGTGATTGGTTTGTTAAATTCGTGTATTTCTTGTAGCATCAGTGTAAGTTATATGTGCATTTATAAGAATGTGTCCATTTCATCTCGGTTGTCTAAAGAGTTTCTCATAATATCCTCTTATGACCCTTTTTATTTCTGTGGGGTCAGTTGTAAATTTCCCCTTTCATTTCTGATTGTATTTATTTGCATCTTCTCTCTCTTTTCCTTGTTAGTGTAGCTAAGGGTTTGTCAATTTTATTGATCATCTCAAAGAACCAGCTTTTGGTTTTGTTGATTTTCTCTATTGTATTTTGTTCTCAATTTCATTTATTTCTGCTCTAATCTTTATTATTTCTTTCCTTCTGCTTGCTTTGGGAATGGTTGTTGCTTTTTTTCCATTTTCTCCAGCTGTTCAGTTACTCTTTGATTTTAGCTCTTTCTTGTTTTCTAATATACACATTTAGGGGTATAAATTTCCTTCTCAGGACTACCTTTACTGTTTCCCTTAAGTTTTGATGAGTTGTGTTCATGTTTTCATTCGTCTCAATATATTTACTAATTTCCCTTACAATTTCTTCTTTCACCCACTGATTATTTAGGAGTGTGATGTTCACCCTCCACACATTTGTAAATTTACCTCTTTCCTATCTATTCCTGATTTCCAGTTTCATTCCATTATGATCTGAGAAGGTGCTATGTATAATTTCAATTTTTTATATTTACTAACCTAAAACGTGTTCTATACTGGAAAAAGATCCAAGAACACTTGAGAAAAATGTATGACCCCTGAATGTGGGTGCAATGTTCTGTATGTCTGTTACGTCGAACTTCTTTATCATATTGCTCAAGTCCTCTGTTTCCTTGATCTTCTGTCTATTTCAATCTAATGATGTGAGTGCTGTGTTGAAGTCTCCAACTACTATTGTAGAAATATCCATTTCTGTCTTCACTTTTGCCAGAGTTTGCCTCATATATTTTGGGGTATCCAAAATATATGCACAGGTATTTGTGACTGTTATTTTTTCCTGGTGGATTGTCCTTTTTATTAATATATATAATGTTCTTCTGTACCTCTCACAAATTTTTGCATTTAAAGTCTGTTTTGTCCGATATTAGTGTAGCTATCCTTGCTATTTTTTGGTTACTATTTGTGTGCAGTATTTTTCCAACCTTTCACTGTTGGTTTGTATCCCTGGTTTAAGGGGAGTCTCTAGTAGTCAGCATACGGATGGCTCAAGTTTCTTTTATCCATTCTGTCAGCTTGTATCTTTTCACTGGGAGTTTATCCATTCATATTCAATCATATTACTGTAAATGCATTATTTGCTTCTACCATTTGATTCTTTGGTTTTCATATGTCATATCTTATTTTTGTCTGTCTTTTTACTTTTTTGGTTATCACTTCTGCTATTCTTTCTTCTATACTCTTTCTTCTATACTCTCTTCCAAGCATCCCTCTCCTTTCTTTTTCTTTCAGTTTGTAAGGCTTCCTTTAATATTTCCTGCAAAGGTAGATTCTTCTTTATGAACACTCTTACTTTCTGTTTGTGCATATTTTAAAATCCCCTTCATATTTGAAGGGCAAGTTTACTGGATAAAGAATTCTCAGCTGGTACTTTTTCTTTTTCAGTATCCTAATTGTATCATTCCATTGCCTCCTTGCCTCCAAGGTTTCTGATGAGAAATCCATGCTACATCTGGCTGGGCATCCATTGTATGTAATGGTTTCCTTCTCCCTTCCTGCTCTGAGAATTTTCTTTATCTCTGACATTTGACATTCTGAGTAGTATGTGTCTTGGAGTACATCTATTCATATTCATATTTATTTTTATTGGGGTATGCTGTGCTTCTTGAATATGTATGTCCATTTGTTTCATGAGAGTTGGGAAATTTTCAGCTATTATGTCCTCAAATATACTTTTTGCTCCCCTTTCCTTGAATTCTCCTTCTGGAACTCCCATACTCATGTTATTATGTTTCATACTATCATTGAATTCCCTGAGTCCCTGCTCAATTTTTTCCATTCTTTTCTCTCTGTTCTTTTCTGTCTTCTATTTCAGCAGTTCTGTCACCTCTATCATATATTCTTCATCATTTCAAGTCTGCAGTTATATGCCTCTAATATGTTTGTTTTTTAATTTTACCTATCTAGTCTTTCATTCCTAAGAGTTCTGTTACTTTTCACTTAAGGTTTTCAAATTCTTCTTCATGTCTGTTCATTGTCTTCTTGATGTCCTTAATCTCTTTAGCCATATTGTCTTTCAACTCATTAATTTGATTTTGCTAATTTGGGTGCATCTCCTTGCTTACTTTTCTCAAATCCTGTATCTCTCCTGGGGCTTTGATATGTTCCTTTCCTTGGGACCATTTTTCCATTGTATTAGTATGGCTTGTAGTGTTTTGCTGATGTCTAGGCATCTGATTAAGATGGTGAGATTACTCAGATGCTCTCTTTTGTAGGGATTTAGCAGTGAGAAGCAGGGTGCTGCGGCTGTAATACCCTGGTTCTATCTGTTCTGTGTATTTAGGATTGTCCCTGTTAGTTGCTCAAATCTAGGCACTGGATCCAGTAATGCAGAATAGCTCCCTAAGGCCTTGGGTGGGCGGAGGATGAAAAGGCCAGAAAAAGCCTGTCAATTATTTAGTTTTACTTTTCTTATCTGCAATTCCTTGGTCCACCAGAAGATGGTACTCTTTAATGGTCCTCTCAGGAGAATGCCTGATTGGAGTGTTACCTGCAACATGTACCATATCAGTTTGACAGATAATCCTGCTTGCAGCTAAGTAGCTAGTAATTCAAATATTCTCAGAGGCAGTTCTCCAGCCTTTGCCGTTTATAGCCTTAAATGCCTATATTAAAAAAGAAGAAAGAGGTAAAAATCAAATATGTGATTGAACAACTAGGGAAACTAGAAAAAGAAGAGCAAACCATTCCCAAAACAAGCAGGAGAAAATAAAAAATACAGACTGAAATAGAAATAAATGAAATGAAGAACAACAATAACAAAAAACAATGTAGAAAATCAACAAAACCAAGAGCAGGTTCATTGAGAAGATTAATAATATTGATGAACCCCTAGGTAAACTAACAAAGAAAAAAAGAGAATATGCGATAAATAAAAAATCAAAGGGGAATTTTATGACTGACCCCACAGAAATAAAAAGAATAAGAGGGGGAAGTGGACTTGGTCCAGTGGACAGGGCATCTGTCTACCACATGGGAGGTCTGTGGTTCAAACCCCGGGCCTCCTTGACCCGTGTGGAGCTGGGAGCTGGCCCATGCACAGTGCTGATGTGCGAAGGGAGTGCCGTGACATGCAGGGGTGTCCCCCGCATAGGGGAGCCCCACGCGCAAGGAGTGTGCCCTGTAGGGAGAGCCGCCCAGCATGAAAGAAAGTGCAGCCTGCCCAGGAATGGTGCCGCACACACGGAGAGCTGACACAACAAGATGATGCAACAAAAAGAAACACAGATTCCCAAGCCGCTGACAACAACAGAAGCGGACAAAAAAGAACATGCAGCAAATGGACACAGAGAACAGACAACCGGGGTGGGGGGTGGGGGGAAGGGGAGAGAAATAAAAATCTTTTTAAAAAAAGCATAAGAGGGTATGAGAAACTACATGCCAACACACTAGACAACCTCAATGAAATGGACAAATTTCTAGAAGTGCACAAACAACTTATGCTGATGCTACAAGAAATTCAAGAACTTAAACCAATTACATTTAAAGACACTGAATCAATCATCAACAATCTCCCAGCAAAGAAATTCCCAAAAAAAGTGGCTTCAAAGATAGATTCTACCAAGCATTTAAAAAAGAATTAACACCAATCCTGTTTCAACTCTTACAAAAAATTGAAGAGAAGGGAAAATTACTCAACATTATTTTATGATACCAACATCATGTAATACCAAAGCCAGGGGAAGATACTACAAAAAAAAAAAGAAAATGACAGACCATTATATCGAATGGACATAGATGCAAAATTCTCAACAAAATACTTCCAAATAGAATTCTGCATGATATCAAAAGATGTATATATCATGACCAGATAGTATTTATTCTTGGTATACAAAGGTGGTTCAAAAAAGAAAATCAATTAACAAAATACACCACATTAACAAATTGAAGGAAGAAACCACATGATCATCTCAACCAATGAGAAAACATTAGATAAAATCCAGCCTCCTTTCTTGATAAAAACACTTCAAAAGATAGAAATAGAAGAAAATTTCTTCAATATAATAAAAGGCATATATGAAAAACCCACAGCCAACATCATACTCAATGGGAAAAGTGAAAGTCTTCCCTCTAAGATCAGGAACATGAGAAGGATGCCCACTGAAACCACTGTTATTCTACATTGTTTTAGAAGTTCTAGCTAGAGCAATTAGAGAGGGGAAAAAAGTCATCCAAATAGGAAAAGAGGAAGGAATATTCTCACTATTTGCAGATGACACGAACCTATACTTAGAAATTCTGAAATGTCTATGACAAAGCTACTTTAGCTAATAAACCAGTTCAGCAACGTGGCAGGATAGATCAATGCACAAAAATCAGAATGTTTCTCTACACCAGTATTGCACAATCTGAGGAGGAAATCAGAGAAAAAATTCCATTTACCACAGCAACAAAAAGACTCAAATAGCTAGGAACCAAATACCAAAGACATACAGGACTTAAATGCAGAAATGTACAAAACAATGCTAAATGTAATTAATGAAGACCTAAATAAGTGGGAAGATATTCCATGTTCATGGATTAAAAGACTAAATATGAAGGTGTCAATCCTACCCAAACTGATTTGTAGATTCAATACAATACAATCAAATTCAAGCAGCCTACTTTACCAAAATACACAAGGCAATTACCAAGTTCATTTGGAAGGGAAAGTGCACCTGAAAGCTGAAAGCATTCTAAAAAACAAGAATGATGTGGGGGCAATTTTACTGCCAGACCGTGAAACATAATACAAAGCTATAGTAGTCAAAACAGCATGGTACTGGCATAAAGATAGACTCATCAATCAGTGGAATAGAATTGACAGTCCAGAAACAAACCCTCACCTCTACAGCAAACTGGTTTTCTGTAAACTTATGAAATCCATGTTAACAGGAGAAAACAGTCTCTTCAACAAATGGTTCTGGAAGACTGGATATACACAACCAAAAGGATGAAAGAGAATCCATATCTCACTCCCTATACAAGACTCAATTCAAAATGGATCAAAATGTAAAAGCCAGGACCAGAGTACTACTAGAAGAAAATTTAGGGAAACATCTTAAAAACCTTGTGGTAGGTGGTGGTTTCTTGGACATTACACCCCAAGCATGAGAAGAAAAATAGATAAATTGGACCTCAAAATTAAACACTTTTGCACACTAAAGGACTTTGTCAAAAGAGAAAAGGTAGCCAAATCAATGGCAGAAAATATTTGGCAATCACATATCCAATAAGGGCTAAATATCTGTGATATATACAGAAATGCTACAGCTCAAAAGAAATGGGCAAAAGATTTGAATAGACATTTGCCCAAAGAAGAAATACAAATGGCAAAAAAAAACATGAAAAAAATGTCCAGGTTCAATACTGATTAGAGAAATGCAAATCAAAGCTACAATGAGATATCATTTCATACCTATTAGAATGGGCACTATTGAAAATACAGGGTTGGAGGAAATTGGAGAGAAACACTTATTGATAGTTGGTGGCATTGAAGAATGGTACAGCCAATCTGCATGACTGTTTGGCACTTCCTAAAGAAGTTGAACAGAGATTTGCCACATAACCCAGCAAACTAAAACAAGCGGCAAAAGAGAACCCCAGGGAGCCATCACCTGGCTTTAACAATTGCCAGCACATGGTCAATGTTGTTCCAGCTACAGCCCCCACCAATGGATTTTTTTTAAAGCAAATACTAGACAGCATATCATTTTTCCCATTATACTTCAGTATCTACCTCTACTTTTTTTTTTTTAGATTTTTTATTTATTTCTCTCCCCTCTCACCCCCTCCTCCTGTCACCTGTTCTCTGCATCCATTTGCTGTGTGTTCTTCTGTGTCTGCTTGTAATCTCTTCAGTGGCACCAGGAATGTCTCTTTTTTGTTGTGTCATTCTTGCTGCGTCAGCTCTCCGTGTGTGCCACACCACTCCTGGGCAGGGTGCACTTTTATTGCGTGGGGTGGCTCTCCTTACAGGGCACACTCCTTGTGTGTGGGGCTCCCCCACACGGAGGACACCCCTGCATGGCACGGCACTCCTTGCGCACATCAGCACTGGCCATGGGCCAGCTCATCACATGGGTCAGGAGGCCCTGGATTTGAACCCTGGACCTCCTGTGTGGTAGGCAGATGCTCTACCAGTTGAGCCAAATCCACTTCCCTCTAAATACTTCTTAAAAAGCAAGATCTCAATGTCATTATCACACTTTAAAAATTAATCTAATATTATCAAATACCCAGTGCCCAATTTTCCGATTGTCTTGACTACTTTTAATAATTGGCTTGTTCAAATCATGATTCAAATTGCATTTGATCATGTCTCTCAAAGTCTCTCTTCATCCTTCTCCCTTCTTTTTTTTCCTTCACAATTTATTTGTTCAATTAGCCAGGTCAGTTATCCTGTAGAATTTCCCACATTTTGGATTCAGCAGGTTACATCCCAATGTTGTCATTCAACAGTTTCCATGTTCCTTGGTATCTCTTGTAAACTGATGTTAAATCTACCTAGGCAAGGGCTTGTTCACATTCAGATTTGGGTTTTTCCCCCCCCAAAAGACTCCGTAGGAGGTGGTGTGTCCATCCTGTTACACCCACCACCCACCAGGATGTACCCAAGGTCTAGCACTCTATTTTGTGGTGCTAAGATTGACCAGTAAAAGTTCAGGTACTATCAGCGGGTTTAAGTGCTGTGAGCATTATCCATCATATCCACTGTGAAATTCCCATAAGCCTTTTTTACCTAGTGGCTCTAGCTAATGATTTTACCACTAAGGATGTTGCCTGGGTCTGTTGTTTTATTAGGGACTGCAAGGTGTAAGGGGACACTGGACAGAGGACGAGACGAGGATGAGGTGAAGAGAGGACTGCTAGCTAGAGGGCCTTAGGCTTTAAGTGGTGGCTGAGATTGGCCACAAGTCTGCCTCGAGTACCAGCCCCCGCAGCCTCCTGGTGGATTAGGAGTAAGGTGGGGACAGGGGACAGGATACCTCAAGCCCTTCTCAAAGTCAGCAATAGCCCAGAGAGGATCTCTTTCAAAGGCAATCCTAGCCTCAGGGATTTGGAAAGCTCCCAGCATTCCTGCATGAGCTGGAGGACAGACAGATCAGATGGCTGTAGGTGCCCAGGTCCTGAGAGACTGGAATAGCGTCAAAGGCAACATACCAACTGAGATGCTACGAGGCCACTTCAGCTATTTGGAGGTGCAGAAAGTCCACTTACCACAAGTTAGCCTAAAGGTGCAAAGTCACATAGTACAGCTAAAATACTAACAGAGTTTGTGGTCTGGAACCACCTCTACTGGTTCAGTGCAGGGAGGACACCATCAGTGATTAAAAGCATTTTCCTAACAAACCTATAATGAGACTGTCCACAGGTATAAACTATTTCACGGAACTTTTCACAGCATTAACACTTTCTCAGAGGACAGGAGCCAGTTACTTACATAACAGATATAGTTACTTATATCTACAATGACCAAAGGGTTTTATTCTACAACGTATTAAGGAGTGTAACCTGAAGAGACACACTGTCATTCAGTCATTTACCTATTCGGCCTTTCTTTGGCCTTTCTGGTCCTTCTGGAATGCTCTTCCCCACAAACGTCTGATCTGCCAAGCTGGTTCCATTTAGTATCTGTTCAAATGTCAATTTATCAGAAAGACCTTCTTGGCACATCCTGTTTAAAAACACTAAGCCCTTCCCAATCACTCTATTTTTTTGGTAGTTTTTAAACTAGCTAAGGCATATTAGTTATACTGTTCCTCTTCAAGAACTGCAGTCTACTGTTTTTCTCCTTCTTGATCTATCAGATTTTGAGGAGGGAAGTGAATCTTCAGGGAGCCGATGTGGCTCAAGCAGTTGAGTACCCACCTCCCCATATGGGAGGTCCCGGGTTCAGTTTCCAGTGCCTCCTAAAGAAAAACACACACACACAAAAACACCAAAAACCAGACAAAAAGCAGCCCAACGAGAGAAAATGAGTAAACAGATGAGGGAGCCATGGGGGAGCCTGCGGGGGCAAGACCTTCAACTACAATTGTCATGCATTAGTCTAAAAACAGAAAGTTACCAAAAAGATGCATCTTTTTTTTAAACCAACGTATAGTAACATATCTGTCATACAGACATATTTTACATTAAATTCTATTTTTACTTTCATCCCTTCTTTTCTGGTTTATAATAGCCAACTATATCTATTTCCATCCTTTCAATTTTTTATTTTAAATGTTCTGCTTGTAGACAACCATTTTTAACCCAATTCAGGAATCTTCTAATTGGTTAACAACCTATGTAATTTATTGAAATTACTATAATTCAGAGTTTCTACCTACCTTATTTTCCATTTACTGAATTTTGTTCCTGCTTTCCACTTGATGAGTTTACTTCTGATTAAAAATTTTACATTCTATTTGTGTTCTTATGATGGTTCTTAAGATCATACTCATGTTTCTTAACATTTTCAGTATCTGTAACTTCCTCTAAAGGAAAGCCATTTTAAAATTGTCTTAAATCTTAGCCTGTATCTCCAACTCCAAGCAAGATGATAGAGCCAACAATTTTAATATTATAATGGAAAGTTTTCCTTTAAGATAACAGTAAACCTTACAAAAATATTTGATCATCCTTCTTCCCATATCTCTTGTATGTATTCCAGATTTAATATTGCTCCAAAGTATTTTCTGTAAGAATATTTGTACTACAATTTTTTGAGGTTTTGTATGCTTAAGAATATTTTTAATATGCTGTCACACTCTAATGCTCATCTGGCAGGAGAGAAACTTTTAACTCAAGGTTCCTTTTCTTCAATACTTAAAATGTATGATTCCGTAGACTTCTTACACAAAATACTTCTGAGAAATCTTAAGTCAATATGGTTTTCTTTCCTTTGAGAGAAATCTGCTCTTTTACTCTGTAAGCTTATATTTTTTCTTGGATAGTTTTAAATTTCACTATAATCACATTACTGCCTATACTCACACTCTGCTTAATAATTGTCCCCCACTAAATAGAAACTCCATGAGACAAGGACTTTTTTTTTTGTTCACTGTTGTTTACCTCACACCTACAACAGTGTCTGAAACATAACAAGTGGTTAACAAATACAGGCTGGATGGATAAATGATTCTTTCCTCCTTTCTCCATCACGTTTCCCACTAATATGCCTAAAAAGTTATGAGTGAATTCAGTGACTTTTTTCCTGTTATCCTCCACATGTAAGAAAGTATCTGGCATATAAAAGGCATCCAACAAAATATTTGTAACCTTTAATATATAGAAAAGAATCTAGCACATGGATTTACTTTAAGTGTGCTGGAGAAAAAAAGAATTCAGTAACTACAGAAAAAGCATCAAGATGTTTGGAATAAAATACATACATATAGGTTGCCCCCATCAAGATAGTGGAATAAAAAGCTTGAGGGCTCTGCCCCCCACAAAAGCTTTGAACCAACTAGAACTGGCAGGAATACCCTAAAATGAAACCTCCAGAAAACATAAGTATTGCAGTTACAGGGTGTATACCAAATCAAGCAAAAGGCTACTTGAAAGTGGTAGGATCTCACGGCACATTGGCTGGCTCCTTCCCCATGCCCTCACCAGCTGGGCAGGGAGCTGGCTTACACTCCCAGTGCAGATTCCAGAGGGAGCAGAGTAACCCTCATGCATACAATGGGAGCACGTATGTGTGGCCCAGTCTCTCTAGTGACAACCTGAGGGTATGATCCAGGACACTCATTGCAGTGTGCTGTCCTCAAACTTGCCCTGTGTGTAGAAGGCAGCTCAAAGATCTCTCCTACAGAACACTGTGGGAAAGCAGTCCAACCGTAGCTGCCCAGGGCAAGGGGTTGCTGGCTCTAGAACATACAATACAGGGCCCAGGATCAGGGCCTGGAGCTATTCTCTAATGGCACTGTATGAGTAAACATACATGTATAAGGATCCCTCACATAGGCCACTCTTATTGCTGCAGGTCAATCTGTTGGCTCCTGGTATTCAGAAAGCTCTGTCAACAATAGCTGGATACAAGTTTAAGGAACAGACACCTTAGAGTCTAAATTCCAGGAATAATACACTAAAATTTTTTTAAATGTCCAGGTTTTAACAAAAGATTACAAAATATACAAAGAAATAGGAAGTGACGACCCAGGCACATCAGAAGATTAAAGCTTTAGAAACCATTAATGAGGATTTTTCTCTGGAGTATACTAGACAAAGATTTTCAGGAAAAGGAACCAAACAGAACAGGAGAACAGAGTAAAAAAAAATAAAAAATTCCCCAGAGAGGTTCAACAGCAGATTGAAGCTGGCATAAGAAAGAATAAATGAAGTTGAAAGTAAGACAATGCAAATCATCTAGTCTGAGCAGAAATAATGAAAAGAAAACAGAATTGAGGAACCTGTGGGACATCATCAAGCATATCAATATATGCATATTGTGGGAGTCCGAGAAGAGAGAAAAGGGCAAAGAGAATATTCAAAGAAATAACTGCTGAAAACGTCTCAAATTTAATGGAAGACACAAATATTTGCATCCAAAGTACTCAATGAACTCCAAATAAGAAACACAAATAGACCCACATCGTTATAATCAAATTGCCCAAAATGCTAAAGATAGAGAAGTCTGAAAGTGGCAAGAGAACCAACACGTCATACATAACACAGCCTCAGTAAGACTGAGTGCTGATTTCTCATCAGAAACCATGGAAGCAAAAAGGCAGTGGGAAAACATATTTAAAGTGCTGAAAGCTAAAAATCACCAAACAAGAATTATATATCTGGCTAAACTGTCTTTCAGTAATGAGGGAGAGATTAAAATATTCTCAGATAAACAAAAGCTGAGTGAGTATGTCATCACTAGACAAGCCCTAGAGGAGATGCTAAAGAGAGGTCTGTAGGTTAAAAGGAAAAGACAACAGCCAAAAGATCGAAGCCACATGAATAAGTAAGTATCTACTATAAGAGTAATGACATGGTAAATATAAACGCCAGTACTACTGTACTTCTGGTTTGTAACCCAACTTTTTACTTCTTACAGGATCTAAAATGCAAATGCATAAAAGGTAATGATAAATGAGTAGCTTTGAACACAATGTATAAGCTTTTTTTCTTTTTTAAACCCAGTAAAAAGAAATTTATTTGGGAAATGGGGGAAAGAGCAGAGCTTGCTGAGAAATGGGAAACACAGAAATATGCACTGAGATTTGGTGTGGGCTCCTCTAGGCAGAGAGAATGAGCTCTGCCTTGTTCGACTACCTTTCAAAGTGTTAAAATTATTCCTCCCCTTTCCAAATGATAAGGGGGTGGGCCCCAGCTATTACTGGTTACCCCACCAATGGTGGGATCAACTGTGAGGACTGTTTGGAATATCCAGGGCCAAGGGTAAGTCCCAGAAGAGAAACTGGGACCTCAAGGTTACACTCAAAGTTCTAGCAAGGTCTTGCAGTTACATAAACATAACTTTTGACAAGAACTACATAAAGGTGGGGACAGAGGGATATAGGAAGATGTTTGTGTATACTATTGAAGTTGGTATCAAAGCAAATGAGAATGTTATAGACTGAGAGATTAAACTTAAGCTCCATGGTAACTAGAGAAAAGCATCAGAGGATGTGCAAGTTCAGAGACAGAAATTAGAGTATAGGTTGCCAGGGCAGGGAACTGGGGGAGGGGTTATGTGTAATAGGCTTGGGTTTCTGTCTGGGGAGATGGGAAAGTTTTAGTCTTGGAAGGTGGTGAGGGCACTGGGATATCGTAAATGTGATTAATCCCACTGAACGGTATATTTGGAAGTGGTTGAGATGGGAAATTTATGTGTATAGATGTTCCCACAATTAAAAAAAAAGAAAAAAAACAAGTAATACAAGATCCAGGACGGGAACTAGCAAGGGAGGAGGAAAGGCTCAAAGGACATTATTGGGACCTATGAAAAAACTGTAAGCTTTATATCAACGTTAAATTTCTTATACTTGATAACTGTACTTAAGGGGATTATATAAATGAATATCCTTAGAAAATGTGGATGTCAGTATTAGGTGTTCAAGGATCATGATGTATACCTGCCCACAAGTGTTCAGAAAGTAGACTGTTCAGAAAAGGGGAGGAGGGTGGGAGGGACAGAAAGGGATGGAGGGAGGAAAAGCAAATGTGGCAAAATATTAAAATTGGTGGGTCTGCATATCTGGGGCAGGTGGGGGCTGAGGATATGTTGGAGAGCTCTGTATGGGATTTGTATTGTTTTTAACAGTCCTCTATGTTTGAAGTGTTTTCAAATAAAAAATACACACACTTGTAACTCACCTGGCTTTAGGCAGAAAAATTGAAAGCACACGTATCTTCATTATTTCACATCTAACACACATCCTTCTACCTTCAAGATCCACAAGCTACAGCCCTGCCTCAAGGACAGCCCCAGCCCCCAGTTTTTCCCCCTTTTGGTTATGGCTGCTTTGGTACCCCATCAGCAGAGCTGAATAGCTGTGATGAGGACCATACGGCCTGCCAACCCTAGCACATTTACTATCTGCTCCTTTAGAGAATAAGTTTGCTGACCCATATTCTAGCTAATAGCTACATCTAAAATCTATTATGGTTCTTTATCCTCTAGGATTTTGCTCCTTAAGATCATTCAGTTCCTCCTGAAACCTAAAGCCAAATCTTAAGTTATCACAGTATCCCTTGAATCTTTACAGTCTTTTTCTATTTATTTTGGTAAACTTGGCCAGATAACCTAGGACAATTTTGCTTTTCTCTTGATACTAGGTACGTCCCAAGTACCTAGTTTTCAGACCCCTCCTTTAGGCTTAACCTTATTCCCCTAGAGCCCGTGGGAGCAATGAGGGCCTCTCTCAAGGCTGGAAGTAAGGTGGTGGTGGTGGTGGCTGGGAGGGAGGAACATGACGTGTAACTCTTACCCTAATGATGTTTATACTCAGAGTGGGGTGGGGTAGGAGTGAGAAAAGATAATAACCTCTAGGTATTAACTGATAGGCTACTGAATTTAATTAACCCATGTCACTCTATGCCCTGCCTTCCACACCTTCTACTGTGTACCATGGACCTTCCTCTCACATCTATCTCCAAATGCAATGCTTTTATAATTTTTAAAAAGCATGCTGCTAAAGCACATTTCCACATTAATTATGATTAACTGGCACCTTGTTGAAAGTAATGTGATGAATTACACATTTACCAGGATCTTACTGACAAAGATTGACTGGTGTTAGAATTATTAAATCATTAAAAAGTAGTCAAGTCATTGTGGCATCAGAATGTGTCTGGTAGCTGGTAATAAGAATTACATTTTTTTATAAACTTGGAAACAGTTAAGACAACTAAGTTATCCTCAAGAAAGAATATTTTGCAAAATCCTTTGATAATGTGAAGCACCTCACAAAACACAAATAAGCAACTGTGTACAAAATAATTTATTACAGCATAATACAGGTAGGCATTATTTTACAGTGAGATTTTTTTTTTTCTCTTAACAATCATGAATCTAACTAGATAAAATGGTGGAGGAAAACCACCTTAATTAGAATAGTCTGTCTAAATAAAATCTCCCTTTTTAATATTATATATGCCTTAAAGAGAAGCATTAATATTACAGACTATTTACAGAGTTTGAAAGAAACACATAGTGAATGGTTCCATTTGTTTTCTGTACAAGATAGATGAAAAGCTATCCCTAAACAAAACAAAACAAAAAACAAAAACATAGTTCAACAATACTTTCTTTTAACAGTTTAAGGTGATGACAGTGTAAACTCTCATTTAGCAGAGGGATATAAAATACATTTAGTAGCTGACGCATGCCTGTAAGAGTAAGATCATGTTTTCATTGTAATTTGCTTCCTTGAAACATACCCCCCTTCAGATTACAACTACTTGTTAATATTAAAAGTAATTTAGTCAAGAAAGCATAATTTTGCCTGTGAGTCTTTAAGACTGAGTTTCCACAATTAAGAGGCAAGTCAATCCCACATTCTGAATCCTCTATATAAAACTGGAATAATTCAACCAGAAAGTCTCATTTTCATGGGTATTACAAGGAAATGGTAAATCATGAAAAATTAAGGTGAAAAGAGGGCATGTTAAATTATATTTAAAATTAAATCTTTAATATCTGCCAAGATAAGACTCTTTATTACTAGCACTGAGTTAACACTTTAAAAACTGATGTGCTTTGAACAAGAAAAAAACAATAAAGCATACAAGTAAGACAAGGAATCAAAACATCATTCTATATTAAAACCAGGATCTAAAGAAAATAATAGAGACGCACATTTATGATACAGAAGTGACAGCACTGATCACAATGCTACCAATTTGGGAGTCTAAGAAAAACTGTACAAGTATAAACAGGTAATTTTAAGAGATATTTTGTAAATTGGCAGAGTCACTACAGAATAGAATAGGCTTAAAAATTCTATTCCAAGTATTTCATTCCACATCTATATTAAAATGTACCCTGGAAAAGAAATCCTGAATGAATTTTACCTTGAGTCAACACTTCATGAGATTTCAAATTTCATTTGCCAAGACATCATAGTTGATAGCTGTATGGTTTAGTGTGGCACCGTGACTGTCGACTTCGCTCATGGCAGGAAAAAACGCAGACGTGAAAGGAAACATTTTGTGACAGGCTGTTCTGTATTCTTCGTATTGAGAATTACAGTTCCCAAAGCTGCCATCAAGCAGTGCCTCAGAAACTTTTATTAAAGTCTAATGAAACAAGGAAAAACATTAACTTTTTGTTTAAAAAGACCTTGGTTAAAAATCACTTTGAGAAAATGTAATTTGTTAATAAAACCGAAACAATGCCAAGACAAGACCTTCATCTATAATAAGTTCTTACTACTTACACTAAGTACTCACCTCAAAAGAGGAACATTAAAATTCAATTTTGCAAAAAACAAAAACACCACATATAATTCCATTTTGCAATGTCTTATTAAAAAAAAAAAGGCAGTAAAATTCTCATACTGTAACTAGCCTAAAAACAGTGAACCTCTAAAACTGTGATCACTAGAAGTGGAAGTGGACTTCACTAAAAACAAGGGCTCACAATTACTGAGTGCTTCCCCAGGGCCAGGCGCTAAACCCTCCACAGTTTAGGAGGCCGGTAGCACATTCATTCCACCTTATAAATGAAGACAAGGAAGCAAAGAGAAGGTAACTTGCATAAAGTCACACAACCAGAAACTGGTGGAGGTGAGATTCAAATCCAGGCAAGGTTTAACTCCGAGAGCCCAATTATTTAGAGTTTTACTGTAAAGACATGTTTTGTTAGATCACTCAGCGTACATAAATTTGCAGAAGTGAAAAATCTTACCTTTATATTTTTATCTTTTATGGTTTCATCTAGTCTGGTAGCTATAGCAATTGCTTTCTCTTGCCTTGACTTGTCCAGAAAATACATCATTTTAGCCCCTGAAAATACCAAGATATTTAAAAATAAGTAAACTCCTATGTCCTTACAGTCACTCTGATTTAGAATGACCCATGACTTTCACTACGGTTCCAAGTGTTTAGTGCTGGGACGAAGCTGGTTAACACCAGTTCTGTTTTTGTTTTTGTTTTTGAGGTTGTGGGGCCAGGGATTGAACCAGGGACCTTGTATGTAGGAAGCTGACACTCAACCACTGAGCCATATCAGCTTCCTCCCACCAGGTCTTTAGAGTCAACTGTGGTATCTCTTCAATCCTTATTCAGTGATATCCCATTAATAAGCTTGAGGTCACAAGAGGAGTATTTTTATCATAGCAAATCACAACAAATGAGGGTTTTTTTCCCAAGTGGGAAAAGCTGCTTGTTTAAACATTTACCAGAACACCAATGATTTAAAAGTCCTTCCCTTCTGCAGAAATGATCTACTCAAAATGTAAATATGGACTGCCCAGTGGGAATCAATATTTCAGACAAAAATCATGAAAAAAAAAGATGATACCTCAAAATAATACATCTAAAGAAAAACTTATTGTCAAATGGAAGGTGGTAAAGGAACAGTAGAAAATTTCTGCATATTTTCAAGAAAACAAGGTTTTTAACATTATTTCTCAGTAAAATCCAGTTTATATTATCATATAAATTATACAGTCCATAGTCTACTCATTTTTCTATTGAGCTTTTATTTATTCATTATAAGAGCTTTCTATATCAGATTTTTTATCAGTTACATATAATCTTTTTTTCCAGTTAGTCTTGTCTTTATGGTGTTTTTAGTTTTATGTGGTGAAAAGTATTTCTCGTATTCTTAAAAATTAAAAATAATATTTAGAAAGGCATTTCCCACAATTATAGTAAAAAATAATTCCTTCTATTATTTTGTGTTCCTGAAGAGAACACAGAAGAGTATCTGCCCTTACTACTAAGAATTGCTATATATACTCAGGGAATGAATCTTTTTCCCCCCACAGATATCAGAACTGAGCAGTTTCCCTTTATAACAAGAAAGCTTAGGTTTAAATACACAGTTTAAAATAGGAGTAAAGTTGATTATGGTATGTACTTCATTTTATCCCCAACTCCTCTTTTTTTTTTAATCATTTTTTATCCAGTTTTCATGTATGCCATCTTGTAATTTTTTTTGAAATTTGTGTTAACTGCCTAAAATACCTGCTATAACAAGGCAGAATATAAATGAATCATAAAAGAGAAAACATATAGATATAAGAAACAGTAAAGCACTCAAAACCACAACATCCAAAGGCAACCATTAAAGTACTGTACTTACTTCCTCTAAAAAAAAAAAAAATCATTTACTTATTTATTTTTGAGGTACTGGGGATTGGACCCAGGACATCATAACATGCAAAGCAGGTGCTCAACCCTGAGCTAGCACCCACTCCACTATCCTTTCTTTTAACCTATTTCCCACATGTAGTTTTACGTAGTTGGGATTTTATGTCCAATTCTGTGTACACATTACAAAAGTATTTATCACTGGTTATTACAAACACTTTGAATGAACATTTTAAATGATATGTAGGTATTCCATCCTACAATCCTACTACTGTCTTTCCTATTACTAGACAAACATTAAATTTGTTTCCATTTTTACTTCCTCCGTTCTTAACACAAAATGGTACTGTGTTCATGACAGTCAGTGAAAATGCACACCTTTCCAAATGTTTCTTACACATTCGAACATTTTTTCATAAATATTTTAACTCTGGGAACTAAATACCAACCTGAAAGTAGATGCTTAAGAGAGGAAGCATTATATTTAAGAAAATCCTCATTAAAACTTTCCAAATCCTTTTGGACAAATATTTTCTGCATTTCTTGAGATAGAACTTTGCTCACAATGTCTGGAAGATTACTGTGATTAGACACTACAAAAACAAAACATAAGAACCTTTTTAGGGAGGCAGTTTGTCCTTCAGAAAAAAAGGTTAAAATATCTTGTGTTTATTATTATTATTTTTTTTTTTTAGATTTATTTATTTATTTATTTAATTCCCCTCCCCTCCCCCGGTTGTCTGTTTTCTGTGTCTTTTTGCTGCGTCTTGTTTTCTTTTGTCCGCTTCTGTTGTCAGCGGCACGGGAAGTGTGGGCGGTGCCATTCCTCGGCAGGCTGCTCCCTCCTTTGTGCTGGGCGGCTCTCCTTATGGGTGCACTCCTTGCGCGTGGGGCTCCCCTACGCGGGGGACACCCCTGCGTGGCAGGGCACTCCTTGCGCGCATCAGCACTGCGCATGGGCCAGCTCCACACGTGTCAAGGAGGCCCGGGGTTTGAACCACGGACCTCCCATGTGGTAGACGGACACCCTAACCACTGGGCCAAAGTCCGTTTCCCTTGTGTTTATTATTAAACTAGATATATTTTACATGCAAATATAATCTTATAGAAAATTTTAAAATAAAGAAAATTATTTTTTTGGAATATAAACACATCCTAGCCTAAAAATGCACTAATTATTAGCATCCCTTTGCTAGTATGCTTAATTTACAGACACATCTTCATTTAAATACTATAAAAATTACCTTTTTAGTACTCACCAGATTTAGAAAATTTAATTAAACATTCATGTAACCATGGGTTATTACTGTTGATGGCAAAAGCTCGCTTAACAGACTGCAACATCAATAGGAACTTTCCTATCAGCAAAAACATAAAAATAACAGTATCAGTATTTTTGTTATTTTCTTCACTTTGTCTTAGCCTCACACAAAATTCAGTAACAAAACATTACTTCTTCCATAATGTTCAGAAGCAAAATTCAAAAAACTGACTTTGCTTATTAAAGACAACTTTTGTTTTCTAAAACAAGGCTTAAAAATCATGAAAAATGGCTAATTTGGATCACTGTTCAAACTATCCTTAAAACTGATTTGATTTTAATATGCTAATTTACTACCCAGCTAAGTTCTGAGTAAACAAAGGAAATAGTAAGTAGTCTTTGTGGAAGGTTAAAGTGGGACTCTAAGAAACAAAAATATATCTAACTGGCAAAGATTACATTGACTATCATTAAGGATTAAAAATTGAGCTCAAACTACTCATTACCTTTTCTAAAATATATTTCAAATGCTAATAGGTGAGTGTCAATATTATCAGCAACAAGATTCTTAAGAGGTATAAGGAATTTGATAGCTTCTTCTAATGGATTTTCTACCTATTTGAGACAGAAAGGAAAATTATTTTATTTGAGAAACAGCTACACAAGTCAAATTTCCCCTAAAGTTTTATATTAACATCTAATTTAGTTTTCTTTATATGATCAAATTAACAACAAAACATTTTAAACTATAAACTATAGTCAATTTTCAAAATGGAAATACTTCTATTGTTTTTGATGATGGAATCTATTTCATAAAAAATTAAAAAAAGAAACATTTTAAAATAGATTTATAGATTTACAAATAAGCAGATGGTACATCAAATACTGACAGTCCCTTATACTACAAACATCTAAAATAACAGGTAAATATAGAAGTAGCATCACATAAGGTAGAAAGAAGTAATGACAAATTTAAGCTACACTTGATTAATACCAAATAAACCAGAAAGCTAAACTTGGTCCCTAAAAACTATTCACACTTTGTGAAAATGGAGGTAAGGTACTATTCTCTTTGACTGAAACATATCTAAAACATGCTAAGTAAGATCTATAAAATGCTACCACCATATTTAATAGACAATTGAATTAGTTTCCTATTGCTGCTATAACAAATGTTCACAAGCTTAGTGGTTTAAAGACAAAGCAAATTTATTATCTTGCAGTTTTGTATTATAAAAGTCCAACATGGGTCTCACCGGGCTTTAAACAAGGCATCAGCAGGCCATCATTCCCTTCTGAAGGCTCTAGGGGAGAATCTGATTACTTGTCTTCCCAGCTTCTAAAGACCATCTGCACTGACTGGTGGCTCCATCCTCATCTTCAAAGCTGACTACAGCAGGTCAGTCCTTCCTACAGTGCATCACAAACTGACCTCTCCTGCATCCCTCTTCTACTTTTAAGGCTCCCTGTGATTATACTGGGCCCACCTGGATAATCCACAATAATGTCTCTATCTTAAGGCCAGCTGATTACAACCTTAATTCTACCTGCAACCTTAAATTCCCTTTGCCATGTAAGTTAACATATTCACAATTTAAGGGAATTAGAAGGTAGACTTCTTTGGAGGGCAATTATTCTATTACCACAATAATTCTACATATTATTTACAAGTTAGCCACAATTTGCTTATTATAACTCAAAGACAATTGATGTTTATCATAATGACTATGAAATACTAATTATGGCTTCTAATTTAAAGATTTAAATAAATCAGGTTTATGGTCAGAACAGAACCAAATAAAGTGACTTTACCAAATAACATAAAGATAGTAAATACAAAGACATCTCACCCTTTCTAATTTTTCAGGTATAAGTTCTTCCTTGAGACCACTAGCTTCTTCTTCTTCTTCATCTTTTTTCTTCTTTTGATTTTTTTGTTGACGTTCCCTTTCAGCATGCTTTCTCTCTTCTTCTAATTTAGCCTTTTTCTGAGCTCTTCTTTGCTTGCTAAGCATTTTCTTCAATTCTTTGGCTGACAGGTTTTCTATAAATATCCAAATGAACCTAAATTCTACTAAGTGAATGTTTCCATATTTCTTCATATTTCTCTGCATTACGTACTATTATAATAGTTTGCTTTTTTTGGAGTGGGAGGGCAACTATATAAAAGCTTTTAGAAAGTGTTTATTCATTTCTGTGTTCCCAATGATTAGCGCGAAACCTAGCACATAAAAGGCAACCAGCAACTGTTGCACTGACTAAAATTAGCCAATCCTAGCCCAACTCTGCCTCTTATAAGATACATGACTTTGGAAAAAGCACTTTGCCCCTCTGATCTCAAGTTCCAAATCATAAAGTGTGGCTGATAACAGCAACAATATCCTCTTGGACTATTTCAGGAAAAAGTGAGGTAGTGCATATAAACACACTTGTGATCACTACACACTATTTAAATATTAGGAATCAAAGACCAATAGTAATCTGCCTCCATGCTATTATTTCCCAAATATGCCTAGATAGTAATATTTTAGTGAATAAAACACTGTACAGATATTCTCGTAGGCATCCTGATTATCAGTAAGATAGGTCTCAGAAATCCTAAGAATAAGTATTTTTCTGTAAGGGCCTCAAAACTATTTTCAGTTATAATTAAAAAAAAAAAAAAAAGACTCCAGCCCTAGCCCACAGCTAGTTCTTATTTTCCTGAATTGGCCTTACAGATGATGAAAACAAAAAAAAAATTGCCAGTAATTACACTAGAGTGGTTTATAAGCAACAGATACAGAACATCATCTCACTGACTTTTAAAGTGTTTCCCCACTTTATTTTTTTGCACACCCGTTATCTAATGTTATCTTTGTATCCATTTGTGGATATACTCGTCTATGTACAGTTTATGATAATAGCATTTTAAAACTTGTGGGGTTTTAAAAAAATGTTTAAGCAAGTTACCTGAGTTTATTTCTTGTTGTTTGCTTTCATTGGTTAAAGGACTATCATACAATTGCAAGTATATTTCAATCGCTGATCGAGCAGCTCTGAAATAGAAGGCATGTCTTCTGAGTATATCTTCTAATCTCAGAAGGTCAACATAGGCACGAAGGGTCATCTTTCTCATGCAGTACGTATGGAAGTCAAACTGATCATCAGTTATCTCAAAAAAATGCTTAAAAACAAAATCACAGAGTTATTCCTTACCTTTATGTCAATGTCTATTTTTTAATAGAAAATCAGAAGAAGCCCAAAATACAATTTAAATGGTCACAATTTTCTTAGTTGCCTTCTCCAGGGTTGAAAACTATAAAGGATAATAAGTTCTTTATCCAAGTTAAGTTTCTCTTCCTACGATCCATGCCCATGGCCTATAAATCATGTTTTCCTATGATATTCAACTCCTATATAATAACTCGGATGATCAAGTTATTTTTTAAAACCTGAAACTTAGTACATACTGATATTTATTTTTCATGAAATATTTCTCTTCAGCATACCGTGAAAACCAGCATGGCAGTTATAAAAAGCACTGAATGAAGAGTAAATATACAGAGGTGCACACTAAATGTTGACAGGTAAGAATGCCCTACTCGACTATAAGCTCTTCAAAGACGAGCCCTGCCATCCCTACTGCCTGGCCCAGGGCCTAACACAGCAGGAACTGAACACGCACAGGATTTGTCAATTCAACAGACAAGCTTCTCACTAGGTATGTGACCTTAGACAAGTCTTAATTTCTGAGAGCCTCAATTATTTAATCTAAACTAGGATAAAGAAATCTGTGCAATTTCATAAGACTGTTAAAGGATCAAATATAAACGTATATCAAAATATATTCTAAACAGTAAACCACTATATAAATATATAGTGATAAGTTCCCATTCCCTACCTATATATCCCATTTGAGCAGGGATTCTTAACTTGAAGTCTATGTATAAACAAGCTTAACAGCTTTTTCCTAAGGAGAGACATTCAAAGTTTCATTCCATTTTCAAAGGGTCCATGACCAAAAAAAAAAAGGCTTAAAACTAATCCCTTACATGGAGAGAACACCGATCGATTCCCCACCCACCACCTTGTATTTTTTCCCCTACATGCATTTCTTCCTCTCTCTTCTTTCTTTTCCCCTTCTTTTGCTTCTCCAAACACATATAGAAAAATGAATGATTAGATATACCAATATTGGCCAAGCTTCTACTACTTCATCTTTCTTCTGTATTGGGAACCTCACTGTGCAGAGGACACATTAGTAATTGTCCATAATCCTTTCATAATTTTAGTCATCTTGGTCATGAGAAATACCCTAATCACAGAATCACATTAAGTACCTGAGATTTTAAGAGAAGAATTCAAAGATAAGAAGAATAAAAGTACACAATGTGGAGGAAAATAGGGAAAAAAAAAAAAAGATTTCACATAAGTTAATACTTATTACTTCAAAAATCATGCCTTAATTATGTCACATTTGAAGACTGCATCCCTTTCTATCAGTAAGACAATTCACAAATAACAACATAAACTTGGTATTATTTCTTAAAAAAAAGTCAAAGGATTTTTCATAAAAGTTAATCAACTTTGTTCATTAAGTTGTTAGTGGCTTTCCTTATTGTAAATCAAGTTATACCTAGCACCATAAGAATATTTCAAACCTCAGCACACAACTAAGGAAAAATGACAGTACTACACACATAAATGAGATGAAAACATCTAAGAGATTACAGGACTTCTTTAGGCTGAGAAACATTTATACACGTTAAAAGGCAGACACAAGTTTTAAGAAATGTTCCCAGCAGCATTAATACAGAGATTTTAAGTCGAGCCTCTGATAGTTGAGAGGAAAGAGCTGTATGGAACCACAAACATTTAAGCCACCTCTTTATCAGTAATAGCCCACAGGCTGCCTCTCTCCAGTTAATGTCTTCCATAAATATAGGGTGACCAACTCATCGGTTTGCCTGAGACATTTCAAGCTTTACCGAAAAGCCTGTGTCCAGGGAACCCCTTTAGTCCCTGACACCCTCTCAGGCCAGGGCAAACTTGAGATGGTTGATCACCCTACAATAAGCTAAATAATGGTGGACAGGATATGGCTAGATTAAACTAGGAAAAAAGGGGGGTGGGGGGGGAGGAGGAGGTATACTGCCAATGGCTTATTAATACTTTTGCTTTTGGAAGAAATGGTATATGGAAGACACACACAGTAGTAGAGTGTGTATAGTTCTATGTAATTTGATCATGTGTAAATTTGTGAAATCACCACAACCATCAAGACACAGAACTATTTCATCACCACAAAGATCTCCCTCCTGCTCTCTTGGATTGGTTTTTAACCCCTAAATTTACAAAATATAAAAATATGGTAGGTAACACAACTGGATAATTTTCTCTGCATTTAAGGCAAACATCAAGAGCATGACAGCTCAATGCAGAAAACAAGGTGCCCAAATCTTAATATACAGCCCATGCCCTTAACTCCTTTTCTCTCATCATAAATACTAGTTCCTGTTTTAGAGGGCAGGGGGACATTAATACTACTCAAGTTGTCAAAATTAGGCTTGAGTTAAAGTAAAACAAGTCAGCAAAGATTTAAGAAGGGCCACTCACAGTTGGAGTGAGGTATTCCTTAGGGATTCCTAGTAGGCTTCTCTTCTGACCCAGATCTTTCCACTAATTACCTCAGAGTACCTGAATGAGACTAATAAAAGCTCAGACACAGAAAGACAATGAAAAACTCCAGACTTAAGCATCCCTGTTCGCTCTACAAAGAATCTGTTGATATCAAGCATGTGTCAAATTAATATTAAGGTACATCAGAAGATAAAGTGAAGAACTTCCTATAGTTTTGAGCTATTATAAATCCTAAATCAACAAGTTTCAGGAATATATATTGATTGCCCTGTCTCAAATATAAATTAGCACACTAAAATGATGAGAAGTTAACAGTAAAAGGAAAAAAAAAATCTGAAAAGGCAATATAGTCTAAAAAATTCTTCTCAAGTTTATCTCCAGTATTTTGAGGAAGGCTGTTTTGGGTTTTGGTCCCTTTTTTTCTTTGGTCTTTTTAAAATAAAACTCAAGTTTCAAACATCAGATTGGGTTAAATTACATTAATATAATCCTAAAATGCTATGAGAGCGCAAGATGCAGACAGAAGAAATTACTATTCTGGGTCTAGAACTCTAATATCTCAAATAAAATTTCTAAGGGTCCACAGCAATATATATCCTAAGCTAAAACTGCCTTCAATGAAAGAATTCTTGAAAGAATTCTTGAAGGCAGAAGAAAAACCTAATTCTTATATGAACTTGTCTCTACTCACTGACATTCTATTTAGAAGGTAAACTAATGAAAATGTAAATCTAGTTTTATTTTTGCAAAATGATCACTTCATTAGTATTATAAAATATTTAAAATCCAAGCACAAAAGTACCTATTACAATAAAGCTTTCAATTCTAGAATTACTCCTAAATCTTCTCATTTATACCATTAAAATGAGAATTTTCTTTTCAATTGGATTAGAAGTTAATTTTAGAAGCAGGAATCATCCTGTTGACAAATAATTCCTCAATTACCTCTAAGCATTCAAAAATTTCTAAATAGAACTGTTAGGAGAGTGAAGTTTTATTTATTTTCTTGTTCTTTATTTTTTACTTTTAATATGAATTATATTAAAATGTCACAACAGTAAAAGTCCATTGTCTTCATGTTTTATCTGTTTCTAATTCTTTCCATTCTCACGCACCAAGAGCAAAACCTAAACACAGCTAAAAGTTTCTAGCAATAATAATGATGTAACATGCCCAAAAGGTGATTTCTGCCATGTTTTAATCTCTGACGGCTGCAGATTTCCAGTAAATTTTTTCTTCAAAAAAAGCTTAATACTAATTTACGAAAACTCTTCATTTAAAATCATTTCCAAAACTAGAAGTAGTTTATCTGACAGAATTTTATTCCACACTACTCAGCCAAAACCACTAAAAATTTCAGGGGAAGAATAACCTAAATGAAACTTAAGTAAGGAAAGAGCTACTTATATTCCAATAATCCTCAAAAATATTTAAAAAGTAACATGGTCATTAATGTTAGGGGTAATGAGTTCAACAAGCTCACAATTTTAATGATCCAAAGAATATTCACATTCGTTTCATAGAAAATTTGATAAATTTCTACTATTATAATGACCTACCAGTGTCTAACTAATGACCCACCAGTGTCTAACAACTTCTTCATTCAAAGAGATAATCTACGTCTCACTGAGAACATCTTGGTTAATAAAAATGTATCCTTCTTGAATAACAACAAGCAGACTGCTTTTTAAATCATGGTCACTGAGGAAATGTCAAAACAAGTCACTTATCTATGGTTTTATTACAGGAAAAAGAGCCTGATCTAAAACTAGAGAAGTCATTTCATATATCATCCAAGGGCTTTATATTTTTCAAGGAGAGGATGAGAGGGTTTTCACCATAGATGCAGCCATCAAGCCTAGTTTTAAAAGGCAAAAAAAACAAACAAAACAAAACCAAAAAACTAAGTTACTTTGAAAAGAGCTCAAGTAATCCTAGTTCCAATTCCTTTCATAAGCCACCCCCTAAGATGCCTTTCTTTGGGTAACCTCAGACGTTTCACATGGGAAAAAGGCCAAAGTGACTGCCACGGTGCAGACATCAGGCTCACCTGACTATGATGCCTGTGGTTTTATACTGCGTCAGCATGGGAACAGTGCTGCCGATTGACCCCACAACTGAGGGCTGCTGAGGACTGCCTCAAGGGGTGTATTTGCGGCTCTTTTCCTCCTGTTGTCCATTTGGAAGGAGAGTGCTTCAGAGATGACAAAGAACAGGAAAACAAAAATTCACACAAAGGAAAAGAAAAGTCCCCTCACTAAACCTTTTTATAGCATGGAACAGTAAGGCACATCACACACATAATCCTAAAAGCAAATAATAAAATAAGCCTGCCAACCGGTCACAGATTGCTGTACAAAGTACTGAATGTGAGAACAAGTATCCTGGGAAGACAAATTGGAGAGAGGCTGGCTGTGGACCAGATCCTGACATAAAGAAAGAGGTTGCCATCAGCTTGTGTGTCCTTCTAGGCTAGTGATGAAAATCAAATAATGGCCCAATTAGAGAAGAGAAATTCTGAATTTATAGTAACAATGATGGTTTACTAAATTACTTTTCCTTTCTTCCTTCACACAAAAATATACACATGTAAAAATCATAAAAATTTCAGGATCAAGAAAAGCAAACATTTGTTCACAAATGCTCAACATTTGAAAGGTTAAGATCAAGAAATTTTTTCACAATGAAGCTTCCAAAGTAGTTAGAAGAGGTAGATACAGAAATCTGCCTGCCTTTTTCTGGTCACCTTACATGAAAAAATTGCAGCCAAAATTTCAACTTACCCTTTCTACTTCATGGCATTTTTTCAAGGCATCCCCATATTTTCCCAAACGTTGATAAGCTGAAATACACTCTGTCTGAAACCACATACATTGCATTTCATTTAGATTTTCCATGGCAGATGTTCCTTCCTGAAATGGAAATGTTCATAATTATAGAAAGCAAATAAAACAGATCCTTAAAAAAAGTATTTATTTCAATTTCTTTTTAAACTATGGCTACAAGTATTATTATGCCAATAAATAGGAATTGGCAAATATATCAATTTGTTTCCAAAAGGATCCTACTGGTTTTAAATTACATAATGTCTTATATATCCAGACCTGGAGATAATTCAACACTCTATATTTAAACATACACACACACACGATTACAGATCACTAAAGCATGCTACTTAAGCACCAAAGCTTTCAAAGGAGGGAAAAGGAACAGATGATTAATCCAATAATTACAGACATAATTAAATTCTAGAATGTCTAGTAGTCCATAAAAGTTAGTTCTAAAAAGAAAGAACTATGAGCTTTTCTGAAGTAAAACACTGTAAAAAAGAAAGCATTAAAAAGTCGTCACAATTCAAAAGAATTTGGAATGTAAATATCATTTTATACATAAGCTCTGAAGTAAGGCATATTATTTACTTTTTTACCAACATACTCTGTACGTGCAATTGCTTTTTAACCATTCCCCTGTCAGAAATACACACACACAACAAAACCAAAGTAAGAAAACTTACTTAAGATATGAGCTAAATGGGATTAAAAACAAACAAAAAACCCACACAGAATTCTTGTAGAACTTTAGTGGCAAACTTCACAAATCATCACAGATCTCAAGTTTAATTTTACTAACTCAGACAATCACATGCTCATGTATGATATTGCCTACCCTTGTGAACTTAGAGCACATTTCCTCTGCTTCTTTTATCATATTTGCTCGAAGCAAATATTTTGCACATTTGGAATTGATGAATCTATCAGCTGTGTCCAAAGACTGTGCCTCATCCATCCACTTTGCAGCTTCTCTGAGATTACCTATATGCTATAAGAGGTGCAAGCATTAAAGAAATTACAGTTTATGAGCAGGAGCATATGGGTGATATATAAACAGAAGAAAATGATAAAGACAAATTAGAAATTTGGCAATACTTCTGTCAAATTCGTCTAGAAAAGTCTTTTGATAAATTACAATTCACATTTACTAAGAGCTGAATCAACCAATACTAATTACACAATCATGGAACATAAAATTCCTTAGGACTATTATAGTATTAAAAATGGAAAAAGCTCTATGAGTTCTTTAAATTTGATAAATTCTTCATATAGTCAAAAAAAAAAAAACACTGTGAAAATTTTACCTTATAAATCTTTGCTTTCATATAGAATAATTCTATTAGAGTTGGAGTACTAGCAATTGCAGCATTAATATAATCCAAGGCCAAAGAATGTTGTCCTAGTTTATCAAAATGCTGTGCCAGGAAATAGCGAACCCACAGTAATGTCGTTGGTGGTTCCTTCTCCCCTTTCTCTGCAAACAAATATAAAATTATTACAGGGAAGAAGGCCAAGTAGAGCACATCATAGGCTTTCCCCTCTCCACTGCATAATGAAATTAATAATTATAATAATAAACAGTAAAAACCCAGCAAAGATGACCAATTTTTAAAGAGGTATGACTTTATGCCACAGTTCAAATAGTGGCAGCCAAGCAAAGAAACAAGAGTGAGGACTGACTGGGCTTTTAATCTCTTCACCCCTCAAAAATAAAAAAAAACAAGTCTGCAAATCTAACTGCAAGTTTATAAGAAATATGGATAAAGAAATATGTTAAATGATACCATGAGCTGGCAATCTGCCAAATCTAGAATATAGGCCATTCTATGAGACAAGTGACCTTTTGAAGAATAAGTGGCAATTTTAAAAAGGGAAGGAAGGCTGTTACGCTAGATTAGACGTACATAAGAGACACAATCAAATACAAAGCCTGGATCTTAATTTGATCTAGATTCAAGTAAACCAACAATACAAAGACATTTTTTGAGGTAACTGGAAAAATTTTCCTTGTGGACTAGGTATTAGATATTATGATAGTAGAGGTAACTCTGTGTGAGAGTGCATTGTGGGTATGTTTTAAGCATTTGAAAACTGTTACAAATACATTCTAAGGTATTTACAGGTGAAACAATAGTATTAGATATTATGATAGTAGAGGTAACTCTGTGTGAGAGTGCATTGTGGGTATGTTTTAAGCATTTGAAAAGTGTTACAAATACATTCTAAGGTATTTACAGGTGAAACAATACATCTAAAATTTGCTCTAAAAATCCCAGAAAAAAAGAAGTGGCCAAAAGAAATGTCAAATACAACTGGCAAAATTTTGGTAACAGTAGAAGCTGGGTAATGAGAATACAAGGGTTCATTATTCTACTTACTTCTGTGTACATTATGTTATTTTATTATGATTTTTTAAAAAACTAAATCAAAAGGCAATGAAGAACCCAGACTAGAGTTACCAGGAGTAATGGTTGAAAGCATTCTAGAGTTTTTACTTAAACTAAGTTGCCTGATTATAAATGCCCCTACAACCAGAGGAAAAAAGGACCAAAAATACAAAGTAATGAAACAGTAGAAAGAGCAGAGAATTAGGGGCTCAGGAAAAATAGGTTCCAATTCTCCTACAAACAAACTGCATGATCCTGGACAAGTGATTGAATTTCCCAAGCCAGTTTCATCATATTAAAATAGGGTTAACTCCCATACCACAAGAAAAATTTTAATAAAAGTGAATGTACTCTCATTCACTAATTCAAAAGCTATTTAATAAACATTCATGTAAATGTATAATTACTCTAAGAGATTAAAATGGATTGATGTAAGTAATCAAATTCTTGAATGCAATCTAATTTAAACTTACCATAAGGACTAAAAACGTCACATGTTTTAAGGGAGGCTTCATAATTAGTAACAAGTTCTTGGATTACAGAAACCTATTAAAGAAACACAGTTTAAGATTTAAAAATGCTTTGTTAATTTCATTTTTGCTTATTGTGAAAAACATTCAAGTTTAGAAAACATTACAGAGCTGATTTCAGAATTATAAATTAACTAAACTACTATTAGAGTCTTTGCTTTTTCCTCCAACATGAACATTTCCTAATATGGGAGAAAGTAGGGGAAAAAAACAACAGAAAATGCACTCGTGTCTTTATTAACAGTAAAAGAGAATCTCATTTTTTCATTTCAATAAGCAGCCTGAGGTTTTAAAGGACAAACTAACACTAAGTACTAGAAAATTTATTTTTTTGGCCAATAAACACATTTGTTTAAGTACAGTTAATGTATTTGTCTTTTAGCTTTCTGATGTTATATAAGGCAGTTGTAAAGTCATTATATAAACTGATACCTGCGAGAAACAGATACATAAATATTCAAATATTCAAATTTTCTAAAAACACAATCATTACAGGGAAGTGGCTGTGACTCAATCATATGGCTCCCATCTACCATATGGAAGGCCCTGGGTTCACATCCTGGGGCCTCCTTGTGAAGGTAGGCTTGCTCGCACGCTGCAGAGAGCCACTGGCCCAAAAGTGCCACAGAGTGCCGACTCAGCAAGGTGACGCAACAAAAAGTGAGACAAGAAAAAAAAAAAAAAAGCAGAACACTCAGGGAATGGACACAGAGAACAGATAGCAAGCAAGTTGCAAGGGGGGGATTAAAAAAAAGTCAAATGAAATTATTCAAATTATACAGAGGTGATAGAAGACAATGTGACATAAACTTCTAACTTATGATTAGACCATCTTTGTTTCTACTATCATTTTGCTAAACAGATCTGCACTTCAAAGCTATGTTCAGATAGGACTGAAGTATTATAAACAAGGTTATAAATGCGGGATGTTTGGCAAGTGCCAAATGAAGATAGAAGAACTAAAAAAGACAGAAGGAAAGCAGATGTGGCTCAAGCGATTGGGCTGCCATCTACCATATGGGAGATCCGAGGTTTGATTCCCAGGGCCTCCTGGTGAATATAAGCTGGCCCACACAGGAGTGCTGACCCGCATGGAAAGCTGGTGCAACAAGATGATACAACAAAAAGAGACACAGCAGACCAACGGAGCTGAGGTGGTGCAAGCAACTGAGCGCCTCTCTCCCATTTCAGAAGGTCCCAGGATTGGTTCCCAGTGCCACCTAAAGAGAAGACAAGCGGACACAGAAGAAAACACAGTGACTGGACAGAGAGAGCAGACAGCGAACTCAAACAATGGGGAGGGAGGAGAGAAATAAATGAAAAAAGGAAATAAAAAAAAAAATTTTTTCTTTAAAATAAATTTAAAGACAGGAGAAGAAAAACCAGCTTGTGTATTGGTTTTAATGCCTATGGATCTTAATTGTTAACGAGTTGAAAAAATATTACTGTTTTTGTGAACTTCAAAAAAAAGGGGGGGGAAGCGGACTTGGCCCAGTAGATAGGGCATTCATCTACCACATGGGAGGTCCACGGTTCAAACTCTGTGTGGAGCTGGCCCACACACAGTGCTGATGCGTGCAAGGAGTGCTGTGCCACGCAGGGGTGTTCCCTGTGTAGAGAAGCCCCACGTGCAAGAAGTGTGCCCCATAAGGAGAGCCACCCAGCATGAAAAAAAGTGCATCCTGCCCAGGAATGGCGTCACACACATGGAGAGGTGACACGGCAATATGACACAACAAAAAGAAACAAATTATCATGCTGCTGACAACAACAGACGCGGACAAAAAGAAGAACATGCAGCAAATGGACACAGAGAACAGACAACTGGGGTGGGGGCAGAGGGGGGAAGGGAGATAAATAAATAAAATAAATCTTAAAAAAAAAAGGGCTAAAAGTAAAGGAAAACCATTACAATTTTTTTTTAAAAGGAGGTACTGGAGAGCGAACCCTGTACATGGGAACCAGGTGCTCAACCACTGAGCAATACCTGTTACCCTACAACTTTTAATTTGCCTGGCAAATATGATATTATTTTAACCAGGAGAGTAAATGGTCATTTTTAGTATCCCAAGTTTAAAAACATGGGATGCTACTAATACCCAGAGACAAAAGGAACAAACCAGACAGATGAAAAGCAACAAAAACATACCAGCAGCTATCACAAGTGCTTTCTTTACACATATTTTAGTAATGGTTAAAATAAAAATCAACTCTCTATAACATTCATTATGTACTAGGCACTGTTCTAGGAACTTAGCCTCAAAACAACCCCAAGAGGTGTGTACTATTATTAACTCCATTTTACAGGTAAAAAGAAAACAAAAATAAGCTGAAAGTATGTGGCGCCAGAATTTAAACCCAAGCAACATGGCTCCAAAGTTTAGCTTTTACCTATGCTGCTATACCATCAGTAAATAGGGCACCTTTGTAACTAAAGGGCAATTCTCCTTCACTCAGAGGAGTAACTTAAGACTAGGGACTGAATCTGGATAGCATCCTTTCCCCAATCAGTCTGAGTGTACAAACCATTAAGGAGTGCACATAGGTAAGCCAGATCATGGAAAACACACCAGGTACACTAAGTGCATCTAAACTGGGGAGGTAAACATTAAAAAAAGAACACTGAAACTGAGGCACAGGGAGCCAGTGTGGCTTAGTGGTTGAGCACCAGCTTCCTGCACACTGTACAATCCCTGGCCACAGTATCTCAAAAAAAAAAAAAAAAAAAGTTTCAGGGAAGCAAATGTGGCTCAAGCAGTTAAGCGCCTGCTTTCCACATGGGAGGTCCCGGGTTCAGTATCCCATCTTCTGAATAAACAAGAACAAACCACCACCACCACAACAACAAAAAAGTCAACTCAGGGAGGCTGATGTGGCTCAGTGGTTGAGCGCCAGCTTTCTACACACAAGGTCCCGGGTTCAATTCCCTGCCCCAAGTATCTCAAAAACAAAAAGAAAGAAAATGAGGTGGGGGGTAGTATGTAAGAGAGGGAAAAAAAGGAAAGATTTTATGAGATACTGATGTGGCATTAAGCAAACATACTTACACATGCACATTTCTAAACTGAGTTTCCAAGAATCTTAAGAGTTGTTGAAACTCATGGAAATTTTGCTTTGGTTTTCCTTTGTAGGAGTGTAATAAGGTAAAATACCGGTCTATCAACCAGTCTCTCCTCAGGAAGTCTTGAAACTACCTATGTTTCAGGGCTATTTACACATTATGATCACTAATCAGATATCAAGTGCTATGAACTAATTATGCCATTAAATAAACTTCTCTCTCCCTTTTCAATGCTTTTAAATATTTATTACAACAATCTAAAAACAGGCAAACAAACTTAACAAAAGGGGCTTATTAAGTTTATGAATCATGTTAGCACTTTTAACAATAAATGAAAAAGGTATGAAAAGGTATAAGTGACGTGAAAAATGACCGTTTTGCCTATTATTGTTAGCAGACCTAGTAAAAGGCAGAAAGTTGGAATCTATACTTAATTCAATTATAACTTTTCCATGAATTATTGTTTCTATGCTACTGATAAATCATGAGTAGGCTTTTTAGGTCTGTTTCCTGATAGCATAAATGAAACTGGATTTTTAAAAAAGAGTATTACTAGATTTCATTTGCATTTATTCTAATTAAAACATCTAAAAATATAAATTAACCTAAAGTATCTAAACAGGACTCAACCATCCAAACTTTCTTAGCTACCAAGTACTAAAACCAGGTCTGAAACACTTCACTGCTTACACATTTGTGAAATCTGGTACTTGAGACTTTAAGAAAACACCTATTTTCTTTCCTTAGGCCTCTTTACAAACCAATAAATTTACCATGATTTCACTGCCACTAAAAAGCACACCATGTATCATGAATCTAAACAAATTTTGGTATATATGGCTATAAAAGAAACCTCTTCATGCATTCCCTGTAATAAAGAGGGGTAAGATAAAGCTGTATTTTGAATTCAAACTAGAACCCATCCCACAAAGTCACAGGGTACAGTATCCATGAAGCTACTGACCATCTCCCCATTAATGTAAAAAAAAAAAAAAAAAAAGCAAAACATTCTCAGGTTTATGCAATATCTCTCTGATGTGATATTACATCACTATGACATAATTCTTTTAGAGTTATACTAGAAAGACAGCAGGGAAACTGATGAGACTAAACATTAAAGTGGAAAAAAATGTGTAAGCAAATAGAAAAACAGCACATTTTTAAAAACCACATACTATGACTACACTAAAACATGTAAGTATAGATACATACTAGACAAAAATAAGATTAAGTAAATCAGTGGTTGAAAATGGGCCCATTCTTTTCAGATTATGTAATACAACCTAAATGCTGTATTGTTTTAAAAATAAGACTTTTGAAACAAAGATTGTTTAAAAATAATAGTTCCTGATATGAAATAATGAGTAGGCAAATCCATGGAATCAGAAACTAGAATATAGGTAACTAAGGGCTAGGGTGGGGACAGAGAACGTGGAGTTAATGCTCACATTGTACAGGGTTTCTATTTGGATAATAGAAAAGTTTTGGTAATGGATGGAGGTGATGGTAGCACATCATGAATGTAATTAGCACGGCACTATATATTTGAATGTGATTAAAGAGGAAATTTTAGGTCATATATGTTACTAGAATAAAAATTTTAAAACAAACAAACAGGACTTTACAACACAAACAGGGAACCCTAATGTAAACCATGGACTATAGCTAATAGTAAAATTATAATATTTTTTCATCAATTTAACAAATGTGCCACACTAATGCAAGGTGTTTAAGATGGGGGGAGATGTGAGACTATTTTCTGCATGATTTTTCTGTAAACCTACAATTTCTCTAATAAAAACAAAACAACAAAAAACCCAGTGTTTCTGAAAGTATGAGGTCCAGACCATTAATATCAAACTGTATCAGCCTTAGCATCAGCCTATAACTAAAAGGTGCAAATTCTTGGGCCATACTGCAGACTCAGAAGAATCAGAAGTTCTGGGTGTAGCAAATCTGTTTTTGACAAACTCTTGAGATAAGTATGTTATACACTAGAGTTTAAGAGCCACTGATCTAAAATGCTGCAAAAATATTTTTTTATATAGAAAACATAAAGGTAATAGACTTGTTAAACCCACCACTGCCAAGACCACAACCATCAAACTCTTTTAGAAGATCTACAACTCAAAAACCTTCTACCAGCTTTAGAGATTCAGTACTCAGGTTGTTCCACTTACAGAGACAAATACATTTGCACGAATTTACAATGCCATCTACTGGCAGTTGTAGAAACTAAAGCGAGAACAGTTTTTAAACAAGTTTTGCCTTTGCGCATCTAGAGAATAACAGGTTTTTAAAGAAATTAGTTTTAATTCCTAAATCAAGCACTGTTGCGGTGCTGTCCAGTGGCTCTGCTCCCGAAGAGGTAAGGACGAACAGAGCAAGACAACACACAGTAACTGCTCTGGAGATGCAGGCTGGTGACGCAGGTCTAGTTTACTGAAGAAGTGCAACAACTTTTATGGATGGCCAGGGGGAAGCTAGTCGTCATGCAAGCACCTGATTGGTTATGCTAATTCAGCAAGGCTGGTTGGCTCATGGGATCTTGTTGCTGAGGGCTGGGGAAGAATTAGGAGTGGCTCACAGTTGTTTACTGCGAGGATCAGCGCCATCTTTAAGGAGTGGCGCCTGCAGCTCACTCACAATTCCCCTGTTTTTGTTTTTTAAGAAGTATTAGGCGGTTGAATGAGCACCAAGGTGACTATGCCTGTCTTAGGTTGTCTCGCTCTGGAGATCTTACCCATCATTAACTACCAGTCAAGTGCGCTGGTGCTACTCTTTAGTTGCGTAAAACGTATAATGAAGGCACACACACTTTTCCAGAGGGGAGTATAAATACTACTGAACAAATAGGTCTCTGCTTCGGAGTTTCAAAACAAGATTTTATTCAAGGAACATCAAGTTAAGATAATATAAAGTCCATATATAATTTCCTAATTAAAAATAAATGAAGACCACTGGCCTTCCTGGTTCATTAAGGTATTTCCCGAATCTCAGAAGATTATATTATAGTCACTTTTAACTCAGTAGCTGAGTGATAATTTTCCCGTTTTTGTTTATGAAAGTTAGTTTAAAACTTTAGAGGAGTTTTCCACTAACATAAAAAGCACCCATTTCACTCAAGTTTACATACCAATTCTATCTCAATTAGAAAGTATATTCACCTCCTTTCTTGTATAACTTTAATATATAATGGCCATTCTTCTTGATAACATTAAGCCATTGCCAGTTTAAAATCAAGAGTGCACCGAAAACTTAAAAGCTTCAAAATGGACATCTTATATAGGTAAATTTTTTTTAAATTGAAAGAATTTCCAAATTCAACCAGCATTTTGTGATTTAAGCAATTTCTTCTAATGCAGTTATGTATGATCAGATTTGAAGCAAATTTTCATTAACAAAATCTAACCAGGGCAAATATTTTAACTACTATAGATAATTTTCCAAAGTACTGCTCTTGACCAGCTTTTCCTGTATGTGAGAGTTAAAAGAATTCTTTATTAACTTTAAAGACAAAATCCCACAATACCAAACCTGATAGTTTTTCACAATATGGATACAAATCAGAGGTTTAATTGTTACTGAAACATGAAAAATCACTGCAACTTCCTTTTTTTAACCCAAATTGGAAAATTAAGCATAACAGTTTATCAACAAGCATGGAAACTGTTGGATTAATTTCCAATTAATGCACAATTAGTAGTGACAATTATGATTCCAAAGGTGCTACATTATCCAAGCATAATACCAATGAAATGGAAATAAGTTACAAACTTTTTATCCTCCACCTGCTTTTTCTGTAGGGATGTGCTGTGAAATATTGTAACCATGTTCTCCACACCATGTCTTTACAAACTTTTATTATTTAATTAAAACACACATCAATCCTTTAAGTTTTATTTTCCCTGAATTTATGATGCATTAACAGACTGAGGCAGCTGCTCAAGTATATAAGCAATGGAACCAGGATTCAAAAGCAAATGCTCTTTTAACTATACCCATATTTCCTAAAGTGTATGCTAGAACATGAGATTCTAGTTAGCTCCTCAAATGAACTTTTTAAAATTATATTTTAATGTTTTATAAAAACATATATACTAGCACAAATTCATGATTTTCACTAAAAACAAAGAAGGGAACAAATTTAACAAAAAGTATATAATAAGTAACACTATGGGTGGTACCTAAATAGGGAAAAAAAATCACAAAGGGATAAACTGAATGTTGGTAGATATTATACTACACTAGGATGCCTTGCTAGATGGAAGAGGACTTGTGTTTGTTTTCCTCCTCCAAAACAAAACTTAAGTAAAAAAGCTAATTCATTACAATTACCGTTAATTGTTTTATCAGAGTGTCGCAATATAAATAAAACCAGAGTAGTTCCCAGACACTGCAAACAATGCATTAAGAAATGATAAAATGTAGCCTGGCTGGGCTCATTCTTTTCCTTTTAGTGAAAAAATCCACAATTATCACAAATATGCTTAAGGTAAGCCCTTCTTCTCTATTACTTACAGCATCTAAGGGGAAAAAATTCTTTGTATTGCCCTAAAATACAAATCAAACTCTTGTTTTCCATGCTAATTATTTACCTACATCATCGTCTGAAACATCACAGTTTTTCAAAATAAATGAAATGAAGCATTTATTTAATATGAAATCATTTTATTTGGCCACAGCTGTGAAGGCCTGATATTAAAATATTGACAATAACCTATGTTTTTTAGCATTATTTTCCCCCCACAATGGCAGTAAAGACAGCAGACAGGTCTTTACTCAATTTGATAGCTGGCTTGAGTTAGCAGAAGATAAAGGAAGAACCAAAAGGCATTGTACAGGCAATATATTCCAGGATCAAAATCCAAGATATTCACCACCCCCCACAAGAACCGATCAGTGTTTTCCAGTGACAAGAGCTAAATGATTCTGTACATTCCACAGAATATGCCAATGAACTTGGAATATAAAGACCAGTGGCTGCCTAGGGCTGGGGGCATGGAAGTTACAGAGTGATACCTGAAGAGTACAGTTTCTTTAGATGATTAAAATTTTCTAATTAGACTATGGTGAGGGTTGCACAATTCTGTGAATATAGTAAAAACCATTAAATTGCACACTTTAAATGGATGACTTATATGATATGTGAATTACATCTCGATAAAGTCATTACACCAGTTAAAAAAACAAAACAAAACAAAACTGGAGGGATACTACTGGCATCTAGTGGGTAGAGGCCGGGCAAGCTGCTAAACATCCTAAAATGCACAGGAAAGCTCCCTACAACAAAGAATTATCTAGCCCAACATGTCAAAAGTGGAATTCTTAGTTGTGTAAGAAGCTGCATTAAAGGCTGTTTAGCAGCACTGCTGGCATCTTCTCAATATTAATGCCAGCAGCACAACCACCCACCCTCAAGTGCAGAAAATCAAAACTGTTTCCATCTAATCAAAACATCAGGAGGGGATGTGACTCAAGTGGCTGAGTGCCTGATTCCTATATGGTCCCCCATGCCTCCTGAAAACAAATCAACAAACAACAAGCAAACAAACGAAAAAACCAACTCTGGGGAGGCAATGTGACTCAATGGTCGAGTGCCAACTTTCGAGGTACGAGGTCCAGAGTTCAATCCCCGACCCCCCAAACACACAAAAAAACATGAAATATAAGCAATCTCTACTATGCTGAAGTTGTATTATCAAAAACTACATCAGTAAACTACTACATTTTGGAAGGGGAAAAAAATGTTTCTAAACATTGCAAAGTAACCCTCGGGGGCGGGGGGGAGGGAATCTAGAGGAAGGTTATTTTCCAAGCTTAGAAACAACTGATGAACTTCCACAACATAAATAAAGATTGACAAATCTGTTTATATTAGAACTTTTCACTGCTCTGTTTAAAAAAAAAATTCCCCTAGAAATGCAATCACAGACAAGAATATTTAACAATAACCGATGCTGTCAAGGGTTCTGTGAACCTTTCACACACATTGTTGGTAGCAATAAAAACTGGTGTTTACAACCTTAGGTAAACCAATTTATTAGTGTCTATCAAGAACCACAAAAATGGTTATACCTTTTACCCATTAATTCATTCTAGGAATTTTGGAGAAGCAAGCAGAGCTATGTGTACAAAGTTATTTATAGTCTTTAATAGTGAAAACTTAGATAAACAAAATGGGGGTATTAAAAAGCAAGATGGTAAAGACTATACAACATAGTAAATCCTTATGATTGCTAGGGGGAAAAGCCAAAATTTTGTGAAAAGAAGACAATATTGTGCTCCCATCAACTAACTTTTTCTTTGCTGCAAACAGAAACTCTGCACCTATTTACCCTTCACTCCCTGCACATCTAACCCAACTAGGCATTGGTAACCTGTATTCTAATGTGTTTCAATGAAATTTGCTTATTCTTGGTATTTCATATAAATGAGGCCATAAAATATTTGTCCTTTTATGTCTGGCTTATTTTGCTCAACAGGATGTCCTCAAAGTTCATTTATGTCATTGCATGTATAAGAACTTCATCTCGTTTTATGGCTGAATATTTCATTGTGTGTATGTACATTTTATTTAGCCATTCACCCAGTGGTGCACACTTGTCTTGCTTCTACCTTTTGGATACTGTGAATAATGCTGTTGTAAACATTGGTGTACAAATATGTGTTCAAGTCTCTGTTTTCAATTCTTTTGGGTCTAACAAGAAGTGGGATTGCTGAGTCATATGGCAATTCTATGTTCAACCTTCTGAGGAACCACCAAACTGATTTCCAGAGGTTGTACCATTTTACACCACCACCAAAAATGTGTAAGAGTTCAAATTTCTCCACATTTTCACCAACAGTTATTTGGCTTTTGTTTTCTAAATCATAATGCCAGCATTATGATTAGACATCCTAGTGGTGTGAAGTGGTATTTTATCACAGTGTAGATTTGCATTTCCCTGATGACCAATGAGGTTGAGCATTTTTTCATGTGCTTAATCGGCCATTTGCATGTCTTCTTTGGAGAAATGTCAAGTCCTTGGCCCATTTTTTAATTGTGTCATTTTTTCTATTGTTGAGTTGGAGCTGTTCTTTAACTTCATTCTTTTAGAAGTGGACATCCAGTTTTCCTAGCACCATTTATTGGAAGCTATTGTTTCCCCAAGTAATGTACTCGGCATCCTTGTCAAAAAATCAGATGCAGCCACTCACGTATGGGTATTATTTCTAAACTCACAATTCTATTCCATTAGTCTGTCTAGCTTTATACCATCACTACATTTTCTTTGTTTTATCGTTTTTTAAAATTTATTTCTCTCCTTTCCCCCCACCCCCGTTGTCTGCTCTCTGTGTCCATTCACTGTGTGTTCTTTGTCCGCTTGCATTCTTGTCAGAAATCTGTGTCTCTTTTTGTTGTGTCACCTTGCTGCATCAGCTCTCCATGTGTGCGGTGCCACTCCTGGACAGGCTGCACTTTTTTCGGCCCTCCTTGCATGCATCAGCACTGCGTGTGGGCCAGCTCACCACATGGGTCAGGAAGCCCTGGGTTTGAACCCTGGACCTCCCATGTGGTAGGTGAATGCTCTATCCATTAGCTAAATCTGCTTCCCACAATGTTTTGATTACTGTAGCTTTGTCAGAAGTTTTGAAATCAGGAAGAATGAGTTCTCCGCAGCCTTGTTCTTCATTTGCAATATGAATTTGGCCATTTGGGGTCCCTTGTAGTTCTATACGAACTTGAGTACTGGCTTTTCCCTTTCTAAAAATAAAGGGCTGTTGGGATTTTGACAGGTATTACAATTGCTCTTAGTATTACTGACATTACATATTAAGTCTTATCTATGAACACAGGATGCCTTGCCATTATGAATGAGTTTTCTTTGGTTTTCCGTCCCTTCTTTTAGATATCTTTTGTCCTTTTTCCAAATTTTCTCTATTGTATTTTTAGTAATTTTATGATAAATATTATTTTTAAAATTTTGGAGGAGCAAGTGTAGCTCAGTGGTTGAGCTCCTGCTTCCCATGTACAAGGTCCTGGGCTCAATTCCTAGTACCTCCTAAATAAAAAGAAAAGAAAAAATTTTGCACCAAGTTTTCAAGCACTTTTACTGTTTGGAAAATTGGAAGCTGATGGGACAGTGTGCAACAAACTTGTACAAATGCCAAGAGGAAACAAAAGAGAAAAATTTCTTGTAAATCTTATCAATCTGCAAAAGCTAATATAGATTGGTTGTGTGCCATATGAAACAGTTGGTCAAACACCTGATTTGCTGCCCCACTGGGCATCTTATCTATGAACATTACAGAAATTATTTGTTGGCATTATGATTTGAACACCAGCATGTGAGCATGCATATAAAACCTTTCTCTCACTAAACTGCTAGATATGCTCTGAATACAATGCTGGTTATTTGGCCGTTTCTAATTTTGGCTTCTTAAAAACTATAATCTTTTTGTAATGCCAAATTCTGGAACACAGTATTTTATTATATGAAATCCATTACTGGAACAGAAGGGTCCTGAGATCCAATCCTAATTACTAGATAAGGTTCATACTTAGAAAAAAATTCATAATATAAAACTGTAAACAAGAGATCACAAGACTCTATCCATAATAAAATGTTTTACTATAATACATGAGAGATTACAGTATAAGACAAAAAGACATTACAGATGAAAACAGCCTTGCACTTCAAGGATATCAATTATTTTTAAAAGTAGGGGCTGACTTTCTAAAATGTTCACCAGTACATTTTAAAGTGATATCACCCACATAAAATTAATATTTACAATGAGGTGATAGCCACACAAAATACAGTACAAATATTCTTACCATTATCTTCAGTAAAAATGATATTATTTCAGCAAAGCATGAAAGATGTTGGAATCTATGTTGTCTACAACAATCTAAAATGTTTGGTTTTTAATCTTAAAAAGATTTAAATTATATACCAAATCTTAAGTTTTCTTCTAGTTCTAAGATTCATAATATTTTAATTTCCCTGAAAGAAAAAGAGATTACTTAAAAAAAGGTAAGTAATAAGTTACAGAGAAAATACTGAGGAAAAAAATCACCTATATTGAGATAAAGACCTAAGACAAGGTTACAGAGTTGAAAGTTTGCAATCTTAATGAAAATTAAGAAAGAAATGTTTATATATATATACTATGGATGCCACTAAAATACATTATTGGAGTGAGTGATTTAGCATTGTGGTTTTCACATTTCTGAAACAAATAACATTTACGCAGACACAAACTAAGACTGGCATATTTTTTTTCTATATCATTTAAAAACTAAAACACAAGCTCCAGTTTCTAAAACACAATAGCCACCATCCTATTCACCTGGATGTAATCATACTATGATTATGTATATAAATGCAACAGTAAAGTAAAATCTATATCCAAAATCCTTGTTCAAAGGTTGGTTTAATTTCCAAAAGCTCACTGACATTAGTAAAGTGATTGCCATTTCAAATATCTAATGTGTTTTACCTAAAACTGAAATCTAGCACAGTTTTCAATACTAGTCTTTTAAGCTTAAAAAATTTTTTTTGTAAATTTTGGAACCTGTTTTATACTTACAGCTTTCCATTCTACCCAGCTCTGTTGCCAATAAAAAAATTAAATTTTGGAGACATTTTAAAAATACTTTTTTACAATTGTAAATCTTGAGCTAAATTCAAAAGCTATTTTCATTTTGATGCACCCTGATGTGGATTCTACCTGACACGGATTATTCTTTAAGACTTGGGAGGTTACAAAACAGTAATTGATCCCCTTCTTGAAATCCTCCCAAAAGTTAAGATGTTAAAAACAAGACTATTGGTTAGAAATATGCAAACATTTAAATGCCCTTATGAGTAATCACATATATATGTGGCCGAATACTATGGCCAAAAATTACTGAGAAGCATATCCCATACTTTTTTTCTCCCTATACTAAATTCTGATAACTTGAACTCAATTTTCTATAGTTTGGTTTATTTCTCAAAAGCGCTTGGTTGGAAAGCAGATGTGGCTCAGGTGACTGGGCTCCCACCTACCACACAGGTGGTTTGGTTCCCAGTGCCTCCTAAAGACAGTGAGCTGGTGCGATGGGCAGGCACAGCAAGCTGACACAACAAAATGATGCAACAAGAGATACAAGAGGAAAAACATAATGAAGGACCCAACAAAAGCAGGGAATGGAGGTGGCTTAAGCGATTAGATGACTCCCACATCAGAGATCATAGATTCAGTTCCCGGTGCACCTCCTAAAGAAACAAAGATGGGGGGTGGGTGGTATATGGGGACCTCATATTTTTTGAATGTAACATTTAAAAGAAAATAAAGAAGAAAAAGAAAAAGAAAGAAACAAAGATGATGAACAGACACAGCAAGTATAAACAACGAGGGGGTGGGATAAATAAATAAATAAAATAAATCTTTTTTTTAAAAAAGCACTTGGTAAATATTTCTGTTGCTTGCTGGAAAAATCAACACTGAAGAGAAGTCAAAGGTTCCTATATAATTAATGCATCCTCAGAGCCTTTTTAAAAAGTTTCCAAGCTTTATATAAAGTACTAACAAATGCTTAACACGTTTATGATGATAATTTTAGATCAGTATTAGGAAGGACTTTAAAAGAAAAAACATCTAAGCTCCTTGTGAAAAAACAGAGTGAAGCAGATTTGGCTCAACTGATAGGGCATCTGCCTACCACATGAGAGGACCTGGGTTCAAACCCAGGGCCTCCTGACCCTTATGGTGAGCTGGCCCACACGCAGTGCTGTTGTGCGCAAGAAGTGCCATGCCATGCAGGGGTGTCCCACACGTAGGGGAGCCCCACGTGCAAGGAGTGCGCCCCCTAAGGAGAGCCGCCCCGCATGAAAAAAGTGCAGCCTGCCCAGGAGAGGCACTGCACACACAGAGAGCTGACACAGCAAGATGACGCAACAAAAAGAGACACAGATTCCTGGTGCTGCTGACAAGAATACAAGCAGACAGAGAACACACAGCAAATGGACACAGAGAGCAGACAACTGGGGTGGGGGAAGGGGAGAGAAATAAATTTTTTTAAAAATTAAATAAAAATAAATCTTTAAAAAACAAAAACAAAGAGCCTGTGAAAGCTCAGAGATAGCCTGAAAGTAAATTATTTAAAGACTGCTGTAGTCAGTAGTTACAGCAAGATCATGTTATAAAAGTGTATTCTAGGGAAGCGGATTAGGCCCAATGGATAGGGCATCTGCCTACCACATGGGAGGTCCGCAGTTCAAACCCTGGGCCTCCTTGACCCATGTGGATCTGGCCCATGCACAGTGCTGATGCGCGCAAGGAGTCCCATGCCATGCAGGGGTGCCCCCCACGTAGGGGAGCCCCACTCCCCGTAAGGAGAGCCGCCCAGAGCGAAAGAAAGTGCAGCCTGCCCAAGAATGGCGTCGCACACATGGAGAGCTGACACAACAGGATGCTGCAACAAACAGACCCGGTGCTGCTGCTAAGGATAGAAATGGTCACAGAAGAACACACAACAAATGGACACACAAAGCAGACAACTGGGGAGGGGGAAGGGGAAAAGGGAAATAAATAAAAAATAAAAAATAAAATAAAATTTTTTAAAAAGTGTATTCTAATTGACAGACATAAGAACTTCATTATTTACAACATTTTATCTTGTCCTTCTGCTCTGTCACCCTTGCCAGAAAGAGTGAGAGAGAAGAATTTTGCCATGCATCAACCTAAAAAAGTTGTTGGTGGGAAGTGGATATGGCTCAAGAGACTGAGCTCCTGCCTACCACATGGAAGGTCCCAGGTTCAGTTCCTTATGCCTCCTGGAAAAGATGAGCAAGACAGCAAGCTGCTGTGATGGACAGGTATGGCAAGCTAATGCAACACGATGATGCAACAAAGAGATACAAAAAGAGGAAAGACAATGAGACACAACAAACAAGGAGCTGAGGTGGCTCAAATGATTGAGTACCTCTCTCCCACATAGAAGGTCCCAGGTTCAGTGCCTGGTGCCTCCTAAAGAGAAAATAAGCAGACACAGAGAGCACACAACAAACGGACAAAGAAAGCAGACAGTGAGCACAAACAAAAAGGGGGGGAGGTAATAAATAAAATAAATCTTTTAAAAAAGTTATTGGTAGACAATGCTACACATTTTCATATAAACCATTCACTACTTCTCAAAAAAACTGACAGCAAAGCCATTATAGTCATAGAAAGCAGACTACAGTCAAAAAAGATACATGACACTTTTGCTAGACAATGTCAGTTTATTTTAGTTGTTTATGAAACCTGCTGCCAGGGAGGAAAGTGTCAATCATTTATACCTATCATTGACCTTATATTCAGTATTATTTATAATAATTGCTAATTAACAAATTAATATAAGTAAAGCCAAATAAATATAAAGTGATAGAAGATTAATTAAAATTCTTTTGGCATTTCTAAAAAAATTTGTTCCTTATCCATTTCCTTAACCACTAGTTAATTTTCAGAAGTTCTGACCACAGAAAACAATGCAAGAGTTTGGATCATAGTAAATAAGAAGCAATACGTGGAAATAAGAGCATAGTTTTCTATTAATGTTTAATGATCTTCCTATTATTTAAGCTCATGAGTTAAATGTCCATTTTCTAATTTTAAAAAAACATAAAAGTATATTCTCTTTATTCAAGAATTAGTAAAAAATTTTTATTAAAATATAGCCATTAAAGCTAATAATTAATACTCTATTGACCAAATGGCATTTTATTATTTTACTAATTCAATTTTCATGCATCCTTTAAAAGCATGCATAACTGAAAAATCCATAACCATACTACAAAGTAATAACCAGTCCATGGAATCATTAAATATAAACTTCTAGTGATATCAAAATTAAAATGTCAAATTTTAAATTCCACTTGAGAAGTATACCCATAAAAACAAATAAAACTTACAATCTTAGTGTTTATATAAATCCTTTACTCTCCTATATATTTCAGATTGGCATTTCCTTTGATATAACATATACTATATACATAACTTTCAGTTCATCTATTATTAGACTAAAAATAAGGTGAACAACATTATCAGAATAGAGGAAATGATTAAATCATAGCATATTATTTACACGGAAATCTTTCTATAATAATTAGGTTAGTAAAAAGACTATAGCAGCAAAACTGAATAAATACCAAATTTTACCTTTTCTGTATTGTAATATAAAGATTTCAAAGTAGTAAACAAGGGTGGGCAGCCTTTACTGAAGTTAACCCTCAGGAACTTATCCATTAGTTCTCTAAATTTTTCACCTGGAAACAAAAGTGTACTTTGTTATATTCCAATTGATGCAGACAATTCTTATAAAATGATTTGATAAATATGAAACTCCCTCAGAAATAATTATTCCCCCATCCAATTTTTAACCAAAAAAAAAAAAGAGCAATATTTCTTATTTGTTACCACAAAAAGCTGGCAACCATATTTTCCCCTAATTCTAGGTTCAAACTATCTCCAAGGGATAATTCAAGACAGGTAAACAAAATGATTGTGCAGCATTAAGTAGAGAGTAAAAGTAACCTGCTGTCTATTCTGAATATAGCCACCATACCAAGTACTGTTCACAATTTTCAATGACTAGGACAGACTCAGTCCTACTATCTATAACCCAAAGCACTCTGCAGACTGTGAAAAGAATCTACTACTACAGTCAGAACTATTTTCCAGCATTTAACTAAAATATCTTCTAAAATACTAAAGCAGTATTTACAAATGCTTTCCCGAATTAACTAATAAACATTCATTTCACAATCATGTACTGAGCACCTCTTATGTGCCAGGCACTGTTCTAGGTACTAAGGATACAGCAGTTATTAAAACAGGTTTTTAAATTAAATCCTCCCCACACAGAACTTAACATCTCCATATGTATCATAATTTCCTTAAAAATCATAAACCGTATCAGAGAGCAGAGAGGAAAACTAAAAATATTGCGGCAGACAGTAAGATGCCATTACTCAGAAGAGTCAGTCTACTCAGATTGTACTAGCAGATTTGATTTAAAAGACCATACACTCAACTCTCAATTTTCCATAATGCTGGAAGCCTCTTCTCCCATTAAACCGTTATTTTGAGTGTGCAGCTGTGAAAAAGAATGAGGAAGCTCTTTATATGCTGATACAGTACTCATCTGTATGCAGATACAGAGTGAAATGAAAAGGTACATAGTAACCTATGCTCCTACTTTGATGGGGAGCGAGAGAAAGGAAAGCTATATGCACACCCCACACACAAACATTTTTGTTTCTTATATACACAACATATTCCTGGAAGAATACACTATCAACTTTTAATAATGGTTTTTGCTACAGAAGTGAATTTGGTGGCCATGGAGGAGGAAGACTCTTTACTAACCCTTTTATAAGCTTTTAATTTGGAACTGTATGAATATATTACCTAAACAAAAAGTCCACACACAGTAACTCAAGTGCTTAGTCATACAGCATATCCCAAAATTACTATTTAAAATCCATTTTACAATTTTTTTCTTTAGGTTTAAGGAAAACCCTTTCACGAAAACAAATTATCTTCCTTCTTCCTAGTTTTCTTTGGTTTGTTTTGTTTTTTAAATAATACTTTAATATTCCTATGGTCTTTATTTTAGGTAGAAAAAAGACTGTCGACCATTATGTGTGTGTTTAGCATTACTTCTCACAAAATAGGTTATATAATTACATAGAGGCTATGCTTAATTCTTCTCTAGATGTATAGGGTAGATTCACAACAAATTTAAGGTCCCCAAAACCACTGTTAAAGTAATTAACATTAACAGCCAAATCAGACTGTTTATAATTCACTGGAAACCTATTCTAAATAATGGAACAAAATTTGACTAGAATTCTGTTTCACACTCTCACTCTGGATTATCTCCTTACCTCATTCTACTCCTGGCCAGAAAATAATAAAACAGGATGAATTAAACAAATTATTTTGGTAAGTAACTTTATCCCTATATTACACTTAATAGTTAGGGTGTTTCCCCAGGACTTCTGCTGTATCACTGCTCTGAAGGAATTAAGCTTTTTAATCTAAACAATGGAAAATCTTATTAAAAACTTTTACCTTGCGTTCTCAAATTCCATCTCATTTTCTTGAAAAATATTTTATTGTTTTGATAGTACTGAGATGCCTTTTTTATTGCATATAAGAATATTTCTAGACAGGTAAAAAAATTTCATAGTGTTCAGCTTTTGCACAAGCACAATTTATTATTAAGTATTTAGGTAAAATGTTCACTGGAGCTGTATGAATACATGTCATTTTAGAACCTCAGAGTACTGTTGACGCTGAAGCCCATAACATCAGAGTTCCTCAAGTGAGACTTATCTTGAAAACAGATTCTTTTAACATCTCAAAGACAAAATGGATCCAGAGGGTCCACGGGGTTCCATTTTAACCTGAATTGCACTTTACCATGAATAGGTGGTTCCAGGTTACCTTTCAGTAAAAAAGTACTTCCTACAACATACTAAGAGCTTTAGGAAACTTTGTTGTCTATGGAAATAAATCTAGGCAGCATATATTTGATACTCCACGTTCCAAAAAGGAAAAACAAAAGTCTTGTTTATAATCTTAACACTAAAAATGAGATCTCTTCCTTTCCCAAGAGGCACATAAGTGCATTTTAAACCTCTAGACTAAAGAATACCACTGACCCACACTATGAAACATAAGACAAGACTTTAGATCGATTATGAATGTCCAGAATAGGCGTATCGATAGATACAGAAAATAGATTAGTGGTTGCCTGGTGCCAGGGGTACAAAATAGGGAGTGACTACCAATGGGTACGGGATTTCCTTTGGGTATGGTGAAAATTTTCTGGAATCAGATAGTGGTGATAGTAGCACAACTCTATGAATATACTAAAAAACAATGAATTGTACATTTTAAAAGGCTGGATTTTATGGTAAATGAATTATATTAAATAAAGCTCTTTTTTAAAAAAAAAAGGTTGTAGAAATGTGAGCCTAAGCATCTTCCATAAAAAAACTTTTACTAGGGAAATGCTCCTCCCTGCACAGTATATCCCCATCATGGAATTTCCTAATGTATATGCATATGAAAAGCACAGAGAAATCCTGCAGCAAAGAAATCTGGTGGCTGTGTTTAACCCAAAGTTTCTCCACCTTACTTAACTGAAGAGCACACCAGCACCCTCCCCACTTAATATCATTCAGACTTAGTGTTTCCTGGAAAACATTAGGGAACTCTGTTCTCAGCAGTTCACAAAGCCAATACAAAAAAGAGAGGATCAGAAGAGTAATACTCATCATCTGCAGAAATGAAATGCTCTAGTCGAAAATGGATCTTTTAAATGAATTTACATCTACTATCTAATCCAATACATTTCTAAAAGGTATTTCATATATTTTTAAGGTGAGTCAACTAAAAGTTTTTAATTTCCATAAATTTTCTGATAAAAGAATAACACACATACTTAAACAAATATTTCTACTGTAAATGAGAATTCATTAGAAAATGTACAATCTTTCCTTGGAATAGAAATTTTAAGTTATTAGATTATTTAGGCCAGACATATCAAAGAAATACCTGGTGTTCCAACAGATAATTCATAATCCATACAATTATAATTTAAAATAAGGCTTTACCAAAAATGCAAAATAAAATCATCAACAATGATGTTAACTGTCTGAAAAGCTAATATACTCTCCACATTCTATACAGCCAAAAAGTGAATGAGTTCAGATACATACAACAACTTGGATCAAGGTGATGCATATACTGTTATGATAAAAGTAAATAAAAGAATACAAAAGTAAATAACAAAATACAAACCATAGTACTCCAATTTACATAAAGCAAAGAGCAATTTTTTTCTTTGTTTTTAGGTATACAAAATGCACAGAACTCTGTAAAGAAAAGCAATGGCATAAAAAAAGGCAAACTTGAGGAAAGTGGTTAACTCTGAGAGGCCTTCAAAGGGCATGGTGATGGCTCCACCTTAGATGTATAGTTGGCAAAAACAGCTCACCTCTAGAATTTATGCTCTAAAATAATGTATGAAACTTCAAAACTTCTACCACTTATGGGGAGCAGGTGTAGGACAGTGGTTGAGCACCTGCTTCGTATGCCCGAGGTCCTGGTTTCAATACCCAGTACCTCTACAAAAAAATTTTTAATAAAAATTAAATTAAATTTAAAAAAAAACAAAAACCTTCTACCACTTAAATCACAATTCCCCATAAATAATTTACCATTAATTCTAAGGAATATAATTTACCTTTGTACTATTTATAATCACACAAAAAATTATTTTATAAAGTTTATATCTGATGCTTAAGACCAACATATAGCTAAACAATGAAGCATAAAACTCTCATTAACATGTGCATAATAAAATTTGTAAGTGATTACTCCCAACCCTAAGATTGGTATAGATGTATACGCTGTATTAGAAACAAACATTTTTAAAATGTAGATGGTGCTGAGTAATTTCTACAGATAATTATTAGTTTTACAAAAAATATCCCAATATTACCTGGGACAAGATTCAGAGGTAATCTTCTGGGTGAAAATGCTCTGGGATGTTGCTTACTAATTTCTTCATAAATTTGTAGTCTTTCTTCTAATGTACCTATTATCAATAAATAGGTGTAAGAAACACAACATCAAAACTTTTACCTATTAAAAAGTGCTAATAAACTTAAAAATTAAAAGTTATAAATAAACTGCATCATCCATATTAAAGGTGCTCACAATTATGGTAGGAACAACATTAAAATCTCTGTGGTGGCAAAATACTGTAATTAGTAAAATCACATTTTTAAAAACCCAATCTCTAGAGAAATCCAAAACTACTTTCATCCCAACAGACTCTACATCCAACTAGACACAGTGTGCTTCTCTAATATTCCTTGGCACACAAACCATGAAAAACAAAAACAAAAAAGATCTTTTCTAACATATCTTACATAAATACTCTAAACCCATGAAGCTTACATATATATCCCGATAAAACTCTGTAACTCCTATTGGTTAGGCTTAAAACAGCAACAGTTTTAGGATCATAAATGCAAACATTTTATATTTTAAAAGATGAATTAAATTTCCACAATAACTTTGATATTTAAAAGCTTCAATGGAACTCCAAACTCCATTATAAAGAACCCACTGGGGTCGCACTGTTTAAAGTGGAAATCATTTCTCCCAAATATGATATAAAATTTAGTTCTAACATGAAGTTGTATCTTCTTTCCAAGACCAACCTAATTTTATACTACCACACAGAAGATCTCTATATAAACTGTATGTTACTCTTCAACAATAATTTAGAGTAGGATCTGGGTCTAGTTTGTTATTTCAGAGTAATATCCTACATAATTACAAAGAGATTATATGCATTATTTTATACAAGAAATAAAACAATTTACAGCAGAATTTTAAGAAAAGCATACAAATCTGTTTTAGACTATAGTTTATGTGAATTTTAATTAGTACAGAAATGTAATTATCATTAGAATAACCTCCATAATGAAAAGAATCAAGCTATCTCCATAGTAAATGTAGTATTTGTCAAGATTATAAAGACTAAAGTTTAAGAGGTAAAGTCTGATTTTGTTCAGACTTCTTCCTCCCTCCCCCAGTAATATGTTTTGGAGCTCCAATGTGGTCGGAATTTTAAAAATTGGGATGTATGAAAAATAATTTTCCATTCTGTTAACAATTTAGAGACTTCATGAAATAGTAAAGACCATTACACTAAAATTTACATGAAGGCTACTGTACATAAAAAAAAAAAGGCAATCCTCATATTTAATGCCTAATCTTAAAACAATGACAAGCTGTAAGTATCAAAAAAAATTCTCTACTCCAGATATAGCAAGTTTTATATATGTAGTTAAATTAGCATTAAGACAAAACCAAACCATTTCAAAGCCCTGTGTGAAATCACAAGTTGGAGCTCCAGAACTTACCATGGGGGAGAAAAGGTCCTAAGGAACCTAAAAAGATAAATTAGTATAATTAGTTTTGTGATGGATACATTCTGTAGTAACCAAGGATCTTGACATAAAGAACATTTACATTTATTTGACTAAAACATTAAGTATCTTTATTATTAATTACGGCGTCAGTAACTAGTAGTTTAAAGACAAATGACAGCTATCTCACATTTCTGACCATCTGGTATATGATTTTTCTCCCCTATTGTCAACTAGATTATTGATCTAATCAATAGTTTTTCATTATTTATTAAAAACATTTAAGGAATTCATCTTGATTAATTTATAGTAGTAATTACAATACACATACATTTTTCTCATAGCTCATACTACTATAAATGAATATGGGTAGCTACCTATTTACCCAAACTTTTAAATTTAAAAATTCTACTGTTTCAACATTCTCAAGCCATACTTTCATAATTATTTTAGCCATACACTTATCCACGACCATACCTGAGTTCAGCATCATTAGATACCCTAAACATTTAATTATGAAAATATTAGGGAAAATGTGGAATAATATTCTAGCTTTCTGAAAATGGTCGAGATTATCCAATTTTAAAACAAGTTATATAACATTTTGCTCTACATAAATTAGTCTAGTTCGAAATTAGCAGAGTAATTTTCACTCTGATGCTATATACTACATACCCTCAGCAAAATCTGATTGATTATATGTAAGGATTTAACAGTTTAAATTTAAATATTCAAACTCATTCTCACTTCCTAAATACTAAAATATCTATCCTCAAGCAGTATTACAGCATCACATTTCACTATACTTCAAATACCAGCTAAGACAAAGTTGAGAAGAAAAATCTTCACATACTAAGTTGTAGAGCTTTTTCCAAGCTTTCATAATAACACCAATTTTCTGCATTCCGATCAATCAAGTTTTTGAATATTGCACTGGCTTCTTCTAATCTTCCCAATTTCAACAGCATTTCTCCTAAAATAAAGTTAAAAGTCAAATTCATTTTATGTAAAACATTAAATACCTTTTTTTAAAAAGATTTATTTATTTCCCCCCCCAACACCCTCCCCCCGCCCCGGTTGTCTGTTCTCTGTGTCTATTTCCTGCGTCTTCTTCTCTGTCCACTTCTGTTGTTGTCAGCGGCATGGGAATCTGTGTTTCTTTTTGTTGCATCATCTTGTTTCAGCTCTCCATGTGGGCAGCACCATTCTTAGGTAGGCTGCACTTTCTTTCGCTCTGGGCAGCTCTCCTTATGGGGCACACTCCTTGCGCGTGGGGCTCCCCTACGTGGGGGACACCCCTGCATGGCATGGCACTCGTTGCGCACATCAGCACTGCGCATGGGCCAGCTCCACACAGGTCAAGGAGGCCCGGGGTTTGAACCGTGGACCTCCCATGTGGTAGACGGATGCCCTAACCACTGGGCCAAGTCTGCTTCCCCTAAATACCTTTTCAATCCCAGAAATTTTAAGCATTACTAGGGTAATAGATGTTTATGAAACACAAAAATTCATGTGATTCTCTTCGGGTACATTGTAGTTTATATAACAAAGCACAGATTAATTTACAGCTTGGCTTTGGAAATGAACCTTCATTTATGCATCCTATTAAAAGAAAGACATCATACTAACATTCATTTTTTGCTCCCTTCCATACCACAAATATACATGCAGCATATAAAGCTGTTCATCAAAATCTTTGCATGTGAGACAACCAGCAAGATGGCGGCAGAGTAAGGAGCTCCTAGAGTCAACTGCTAGTAATCACCCAGAGCTATCTAAAGCACCTGTTTAGGGGCTCCAGGAGACCAGAAGAGCACCCTACAACATCCCGGAAAAAAATGGAAGCATGAGACTGCCCAAATGCAGAGAAGACTCATAAAGAGAGCACTCCACACCCCACAGGCCCAAGCCCACCCTCCACTGGATGCACAAGCCTACTCAGGAGCTGTTCCGCAGCTGGAATTGGAAGTTCCACTTCCCAAAAACGGGACGGGAAGAGACAGTTGGGCACCAGTTTCAGCTACTGATAAGTAAATTTGGTGGGCTAAAGTATAATCCTAAGAACAGCTAAAGTTTAAACCTGTCCAAGTCAGAAAGGGGCCAGAAGCCACCATTTTAACTCCACCCCTGGCATGAGGGGAAGAGGGGCGAACTGAAAATCACAGTGCTGGTGGGAACCAGCTTCTTTCCATCCAGATCGTACTGCAGCTCTAGCTTAAGCCCCGATCCCACCCCTGGCGGGGAGGAAGCTAGGAGCACATGCACTGGCCTCTCTGGGACATTGGCCATGCAAAGAGGCTGGTGATCATTTGGGCTACTCGGGCAGCACAAGCCACCTCAGGAGCTATTCTGTGGCTGGAACTGAAGGCTCCATTTCCCAAAAACAGGGGAATAAGAGATGGTTGGCCACTGATTTCAGCAACTGATTAGTAAATTCCACTGGCTAAAGTATAACTCTAAAAACAGCTAAGTTTGAAACTGTCCAAGTTGGAAAAATGCAGGGAGCTGCTATTTTGACTCCATCCCCAGCAGGAGGGGGAGATGGGTTGACTGAAAATTACAGTGACTGTAGGGACTGGTTTCTATCAGCCTGCAGCCCCAGCCCAGGCTTCAGCCCCACCTTTAGGAGGGAGTGGCATGATATATTTAAGATACTATTGCACGGTGGTGGGAATATGGAGAAGCAAGGGAAAAATACAACTGGATTGATCTATGGACTGTGGTTAAGAGTAGTAATGTAATATTCACTCATCTATGCTAAAGACATACTGTGTTGATAATGAGGGAGTATGGAAATAGTGTGCCAAATGTATGCTATGGACCTGGTAATAATCTGATGATATTATCTCATCATCTGTAACAAATGTTCCACCACAATGTGGTGTGCTGATGGAGGGGTGCTATATGGGAATTGTGCACATGTGCATGATTGTTTTGTAAGTTTACAACTTCTGTCATAAAAATTATTTTTAAAATAATAGGTTGGGGGGGAATATACCAAATATAAGGACTATAGTTAGTAGCAAGATTTGGACAATATTCTTTCATAACTTGTAACAAATGTTTCACAACAATGCATGGTGGTAGGTTAATACATGGGACCCCTGTATGACATTATGCATGTTTGGTTTGTAAATTCACAACTCTTACTATACACTTGTTTGTGTATATCCATGTATAAATGATATAAAAAATAATAGGGTGTGATAGAGGAGAAATAGTTTGGTTAGTAGTAGTATTTTGAGGATGCTCTTTAATCATTAGTTGAAAATGTTTCACAACAATTCAAGTTATTGGTGATAGGGTAAGGTTTGAGAGCCCTGTATGATGTTATGTATATTTGTTTTGTAAGTTCACAACTATTACTCTACACTTATTGTTTATGTATGTTTATGTATGACTGATATACTTCAATAAATTTAAAAAACAAACCAAAAAAAACCACTTTGCATTTACACATTTTTAGAGATCCTTTAAGAAAACTAAAGACTCCCTATACAGCAAAATTAGATTGGTAAACAACTCTAATGAGATATCCCTGCCTTCCTACTACAAAATTTCAAAGGATCTTTCCTGATCAATTAATCTATTAAACAATTCTCTACTCAACTCTCTCAATTTCCTTTCCAGGTCCCTAAAATTGAAGAAATTTAACACAGTAAAATAGTAACACCAGAAAACACTTTAGAGCAAGAAACCAGAGACCACATTAATGTGTGGGCTACCTCCAATGTTCAAATGCTTTTCCTAAGCCACAGGAATTGAAAGTGGGAGTGGGAAAGAGGGATTCAAGACCTGTCAGATATCTAAGATAAGGGATTTGCAAAAATTATAGACCTCAACCTCAGTCCCCATGATTTCCCATTCCTCAAAAAATCTACTTGAGACAAAAAATGTCTTCACAGTACTTCAACTTTTATTGCCTTGGAAGAGGCAGCATATTATAGCAGTTATTAAATACTATTATTATGTATATATAGTATATATTACTCAAATTCTAGATTAAGGCCAAACTATGTGTAAATGCCAGCTCTACTACTTAGTAGCTATCTGACCTTAAGCAAGTTACAACTTTCCAAAGTCAACTGTACTTGTAAAATATCAACTACCAGGTTTTGTGATAATCAAATGAAATAATTCAAAGTGGCTAACAGAGTGTCTCATACAAAGTGAGAAATATTTGCTACTTAAAACTAATTATGCCCCATTCCACCTTCAATTCTTTTCTGACCAGTCGAATTTTTGCCCTGCTAACTCCAGATGTAACAGACAACATAGTTCTCATTTTCAAAATCCTTTATCTGCTACCGCCACGACACAAAAGTTATCATTGAAACACAAGAACAAAAAAGTACCCTTCAAAACATAAAGTACATTTAATAAAATAATTTAAAAATCTTTAACCTTATTCTTGAAGTTTTTAAAAGATCTTTTTATCTCCCCCTTTATTAGAGAAATTGGGGATTTACAGAAAAAGCATGCATAAAATACAGGATTCCCATACGCCATCCCACCACCAATACCTTGCATTGGTGTGGAATATTTGTTACAACTGATTATAGCACATTTTTATAATTGTACTACTAGTTAAAGTCTATGGTTTAACTTAGGGTTCAATGTTTGTTTAGTGTAGCTCCATGGATTTTTAAAAAATTATTATGTAAAAAAGATCTTAATATGCTAATGACTATGAAAGCTGTAAAACTGTGAATATCCAAGGTCTTTTGGGATGTGCAAGGGTCACTTTAAAAAAAAAAACAAAAAACCAAAAAGCCAAACCAATAACCTGCCTCTATAAGCAACATACATCACTATAAGGAAGATTAATAGTCCCAAATTACCCTCACCAGCACTATATGAATGAATGTGGCTATGTTGCAGCTTGCAGAATTGTTTTATTAAAAAAAAAAAAACTAGAATTGATCTCATCATATATCTATTTTTTAATTAAAGCATTCCCTATTGATGCTACAGTCCACAGAAAGAAAAACAGCAAGCTAAGATTTATGTATTAACAGGAAATATAATAGTACATCACACAGCAAAAGTTACTTTGGAGGGGGCCCAGTTACAAGTAATAAAACAAGGAAGAAACCATAATATTAAATCCTTTTTTTTTTTTTTGAAAGTTGTTCAGGGCATAGTTTTATTTCACTAATGCTATGTTTTGTTTTGTTTTTTAATATGGAACACTTCACGAATTTGCGTGTCATCCTTGCGCAGGGGCCATGCTAATCTTCTCTGTATCGTTCCACTTTTAGTATATGTGCCGAAGCGAGTACAATATTAAATTCTTTATACACATTTTATGTATAGCTTAAAAAATAGTGTTATAGTCAATATTGGTATTACTATCAATCTCAATAAAAACTACACATTAACAAGTTAAGGGTAGTATGGCAGTTAGAGTATGGGTTCTGAAGTCCAAAAGATGTATTTAGAAACTACCTACTACTGCAAAGGCCAGGTACTTTGCACAAGTCCTTAACCACCCTAAGCCTCAATTTCTTCAAGTATAAAATGGAGGTAATAAGTAGTACCCATCTCAGAGCTGCAAAAAAATTAAATGCAATAATGCATGTTGAGCCATTAGTATACTGTAATATACAGGAAGAGAAAATAAAAGTTAATTATTATTTTTAGTAAGTCTTAGACTTGCTGCAACTTTATGAAAATTTAGTTTTATGTAAATTATTTTAGTTGGACATTCTATTTACAATAGTTCAATAATACAGTATTGCATAAGGAATGGATAACTGATTAAGCTTTGTGAAAAAACATGTCTGATTCTTTGTTAATGAATCTTGTTAAAAATATTTCTAGGGCTTTTATTTTCATAATTACCCAAAAATAAAAATAAACTCATCTTGCTTTGATGACTGGCCCAAGTGTCAACATTTACTAATCTCACTGTATTTTATACAGATGGACACACACATATATATGGTATGAAGCCATTATAACATAATGCTTAAGAGAATGGAATTTGAAATCAAACCACCTGGACGTAAATCCCAGCTGGGGAACAGACATGGCTCAAACAGGTTGAGCACCTGCTTCCCACATGGGCAGTTCCAGGTTCAGTTCCCCATTCCTCCTTAAAAAAAAAAAACAAACAACAACTCAGGCGAGCCAATGTGGCTCAGTGGTTGAGCACTGGCTTCCCACATATGAAGCTCTGATTTCAATCCCTGGCCTCAGTACCTTAAAAAAAAAAAAAAAAAAAAAAAAAAAAAAAACCCAGCCTGTCCAGCAATGAATCTTAGTTACATGATTTTGGAGAAGTCACCTAAACTCTTTGTGCCTCAGTCCCTGCATCTCTGAAAAGGGTTATGAGAATTAATTAATAACGACTTAATAATAAAGTGAAACTATTATTTAAATGTTAGTACAGAATAAAGTACATGGAATTTTGTTTTTGTTTTATAATTGAGGCTATTAAAGACAAAAAACAGCCTTCTTACCTTTAATTTCTTCCACCAAAAGCTTATCACATATTTGTTTCTCATATATTTCTATATGTTCCAAGGATTCCTGAAATAGATCTGCCTCTCTCATCACTTGATTTTGATATAATATCAGTTCGCTATATTCATAATCTAATTTGTTGGGAGGAACCTGAAAATAAATTTTTAAAAAACTGAATTACCTGATTTGTATCTATCTATCTATAAATAAAGTAGTTACAGATATTTAATTAAATTGCCTTACCAAAAATATTTGCACAGACTTTAAAAAGCAACTCACAAGCAAGTGCAAAGGTTAGACTGATTACCAGCACAAAAGATTGCTATATCCTTTAAAACAAATAAGGACAAGATTTCTGCTTTGGTAAAGTAAGGTGGTCAACAAATCCTATCCCCCCCAAAAAGAAGTATAAAAATGATCAAAATCCTAAGGAATCTACAAATACTAATAAATGAGTTTAGCAAGGTCACAGGATACAAGAGCAATATATGAAAAATCAACTGTATTTCTATGTGTTAGGAAGGAAAAGAAATTAAGAACAGAATTTTATTCACAATAGCATTAAAAAGAGCAAAACATTTAGGAATAAGTTTAACCAAAGAACTAAGATCTATATACTGAAAACTACAAAACACTACCAAGAAAATTAAAGTTATAATTAGTGAAAAAGCACTCAGTTCCACATTTACAGGTTAGATGACAAAATCCTGTCAAGATGGTAATTCTCCCCAAATCACTGGACAGATGTGATGCAATTATTATCAAAATCTCATTAAGCTTTTTTGTTCAAAGTGACAAGCTGATCCTAAAACTCATATGGAAATTCAAGGAACCCAGAATAGTCAAAACAACTTAAAAAAAAAAAAAAAGCTGGAGGACATACATTTCAAATTTCAGAACTCACTTTATAGTAACCAAGATAATGTGGTATCAGCATAAGTATAGACATACAGATAAATGGACTACAAGGGCCAGAAATAACCCTTTATATTTATTACCAATTAATATTCAACAAAGGAGTCAAGGAGCAATGGAGAAATGGCAGTTTTTTCCAACACATGATGCTGCAACAATTAAATATGCACATACAAAAAATGTTCCTAGACATGTAACTCATACCATATACAAAAATTAACCCAAAATGTATCAGAGATCTAAATATAAGAACTAAAACCATAAAAGGTTTATTAGAAAAATGAAAGAAAATCCTTGTGACCTTAGACCAAAGATTTCTTAGAGAGAATATCAAAATCATAGCCCATTAAAGAAAAAAACTGATAAAATGAACACCAAAATTAAAAAATGTTTCCTCTTCAAAGTACACCATTAAGAACATGAAAATACAAGCTATATACTGGGAGAAAACTCTGCAAAACATATATCTGATAAGGAATGTGTATTCAGAGTAGGTAAGAAACTCTCACAAATTACTTATAAAACAAATAGAATTTGAAAATGGGGAAAGATTTGAGTAGACATTTCACCTAAGAGTAAACACAAGTAAGTACAAATGTCTAATAAGTACATGAAAAAAAACAACAACATTATTATTAGCTACTAGGGAAATGCAAATTAAATTAAGGTACTACTACACTACATACCTACTAAAATGGTTGTCATTAAAAGACAGACAACAACAAATGTTGGCAAGCATGCATAGAAATTGGAACCCTCATACACTGCTGGTAGGTAAAATGGTGCAACTGCCTTTGAAAACAGTTTGGCAGTTCCTTAAAAATTTCAACATACAGTTACTGTACAATCCAGCAATTTCATTCAAATGCAACTAATTGAGAAATGAAAACATGTATCTGTGAAAAATATAAGCGAATGTTCATGCATCACTGTTCACAGTAGCCAAAAAACTGGAAACAAGCTGAATGTTTATCAAGAGAAATAGATAAGCAAAATGACATATTCATATAACAGAATACTATTCAGCACTAAAAAGGAATAAAATACTGAAACATGCTGTAATATGGAAGAACCCAGAAATGAAGAACTACATTAAGATTCCATTTATGTGAAATTTCAAGAAAAGGCAAACCTATAGAGAAAGAGAACAGATTGGTGATTGTCTGGAGCAGGGAACAGGAGTGGGAATTGACTGCAAATGGGCAGGAGAGAAGTTTTAGGTGACGAAGTGTTCTAAACTAGATTGTGGTGGCAGTTACACAATGGTATAAATTTTCTAAAAACAAATAAACACACAAAACACTAAAATATGCACTTACAATGAGTGAACTTTATGGATGTAAATTGTAATCAAATAGAACTTTAAAAACAAAAACAAAAAAATCCCAAACATCTGAATTTAACCATAAATTTGTTGTAATTTTGTTTTTAAAAGGAGAGCATTTTCTAAGACCATTAACAAGACAAGGATGCTTGCCTTTACCCCTGGTATTCAACATTATACTAGAATTCTAACCAGAGCGGGTAAGTAAGAAAAAGAAAGAAAAGGCATCCAAATTGGAAAGGAGTAAACCATCTATAATTGCTGCTAACATGAACCTGATTACAGAAAATGCCAAGGAATCCACAAGAAAGCTACCAGAGCAAATAAATTAATACGGCAAAGTTGTACAGTACAAGATAAACAAAGTCGGGCATGTTTCCACACACAAGCACTGAACAATCCAAAATGGAAATTAAGAAAACAGTTTCAATTACAACAGCATTAAAAAAAATACTTAAAACATGAATTATAAAGAAAAAAAAAAAGAATACCTAGGGAAAAATTTAATCAAGATGGCAAAAGACTTCACACTCAGAAGTACAAAACACTGCTGAAATAAATGAAACATCTAATAATAAATAGCAAGACATCCCATGTTTATGGATTGCAAGACTTGTAAAATTGTAAAACCACCCAAAAAACCCTACAGATTCAATGTGATCCCTATCAAAATTCCATCAACTTTTCCTGCAGAAGTGGAAAAGACAATCCTTAAATATAAATGGAATTATAAGGGACTCCAAGTAGCCAAAACAATCTTGAAAAAGAAAAAAAATGTTAAAGGACTCATACTTCCCAATTACAAAACTTATTAAAAAGCTACAGTAATCAAAACAGTGTGGTACTAATACAAGGACAAACATATGGACCAATGGAATGGAACTGAGAGTACCGAAATGCACCCACACACACACACACAAATTTTTTTTTGAGGTACCAGGATTGGGGATTGAATCTGGGACCTCATATGCAGGACCTCATATGCAGGGGATTGAATCTGGGACTCAACCACTGAGCCACCTCAGCTCCCAAGTTGACTCCAGACAAGGGAGTCAAGTCCACTCAATGGGGAAATGGAGCTGGGAAAACTAGATATCCACATGGAAAAGAATCAAAGTGGACCCCTTCCTCAGACAATGTATAAAAATTAACTCAAAATGGATCAACAACCCTTAAGAGTTAAAACTATAAAACTCTGAGAGGAAATTACAAAGATTTGCAGGACCTTTTATTAGACAATGGATTCTAAGACCAAAAGCAGAGCAACAAAACAAAAAATAGATAATCCGCACTTCAACAAAATTTAAACTTTTGTGCATTTAAGAACATTATCGAGAAAGTGAAAAGACAATCAACATAAGAGGGAAAAATACTTGTAAACCATATGCCTTAAGTATACACTTATGAGAAACTCAAACATAGCCAATGAAAAAACAGGTAAGGATATTCATTGCAGCATTCTTATTTACATAATGGAACTTCATAGAGCAGTTAAAAAAGGTTAAACTAGCCCTATCAACATGGATATAGCTCAAAAAATGTTGAATGAGGGAAGCGGATTTGGCTCAATGGATAGAGTGTCCGCCTACCACATGGGAGGTCCAGGGTTCAAACCCAGGGCCTCCTGACCCATGTGATGAGTTGGCCCACGCACAGTGCTGATGCATACAAGGAGCGCCATGCACACAGGGGTGTCCCCCATGTAGGGGAGCCCCATGCACAAGGAGTGCACCCCATAAGGAGAGCCGCCCAGTGCAGAAAAAAGTGCAGCCAGCCCAGGAGTGGCGCGGCACACAGAGAGCTGACGTAGCAAGATGATGCAACAAAAAGAGACACAGATTCCTGGTGCCGCTGACAAGAATACAAGCGGACACAGAAGAACACAAAGCGAATGGACACAGAAAGCAGACAACTGGGGGGGAAGGTGGGCAGGGAAGGGGAAATAAAAAAAAAAAGTTGGATGAAAAAACCATGAGTTATTCATGTAAACTTTTTAATACACAAAGTAATAGTCTGTATCTTTAGTGGATTTATATATATTGCTAACATGAGTGGAAATGGCATGCACCAACTCCAGAGTCATGGTAACCTCTGGAGAGGTCCATGGGAGGGCTTCAGCTAATTCATTTAATTCTTTAAAAAAGAATAAAATCTGGAATAATTATTGCAAACTGTCAACATCTACTTAATCTCTCCGGTGGTATATTTATATGTATGTTTTTCTATTTTTAAATTTCACAAAATTTGTATTAAATATACATATTTCTAAAGTATAAAATATGTTAAAGAAAATTCCCAGTCTCCAAAGCTATTTTCATTTTTACAATTCCTTTAGTTTCTTTATCCACTTGAATATTGTGTTCAAAGCTTATATTATTTTGCATTTAGAAATTCTACATCTTAACTTATTCTAGAACTTTTTCCATAAGTTCCAAAGACTTTAATTCACAAATTTTAGGGGGAGGGAAATTTATAAATAACTATCTTCATTTGTAAAGGTAGGATGGAACATTAAAATGAAGTTCTTACTTGCTGAGTTTGTCTAAATTCTTCCAATAGTTTTAGTGCCATATCATAATCTTTCAGCAAATGGTATGCAATAGCATATCCAATCCAGGAAGCACGTTGTGTTGGACGCAACTGAAGAAGCTGATACCTTGTCTCCTTTAAAAAATAAATAAATAAAAATTTAAACTTTTTAACTGTCTTTAAAGGTTACATTTCATGTTTTAAAAAACAATTATATTTAATATCTTTCTGAAAAATTCAATCAACAAACACCAGTTTCAGATTATAGATTTTTTTATGTACCTTATCTAAATTATTTAAGTCCTAGACTACTCTGTCATGTACACTGTCACAATGCTATTGAGAAGCTGTCCTTGGAGGCCAGGATTTTGGTCTGCTTTATAAAATTACCTTTTTATAGTGCACATTTCTTTTGATAACTAAATATCTTAGAATAGAGACTAAGCTTTTTTTAAACTGTAATTTGCTTTTCACAAAGTTATATGAAATTCAACCTAGTTATACTGTCATAATTGGCCCACAGCTTAACACTTCACAGCTACAAAAGCAAACAGGGTAGAAGGCCTGGGAAACAAACATACAAAAGGACTCTTCAAGTAAAAAGAGCACTGTTGCCACTGTCTGACAGCTCATCACCTATGACATCAGGGACAAAGCACCAGAAACTCCATCACAACTTCCTCAGAAGAATCACATTTTCTTCACTAGACAGAAATCCAACCTCCCAACAGACTCCACTTCTCATGGTCTATTGCTGCCTCTAAGGGAAGTGCAACAACTTATATGCACAAGCACCCTAACTGCGGTAGAGCCTGGATAATGTAGTTTAACCTTCTTGATTCTGGTGGAGGCGACTGGAGTCCCTCCACAGCCACAGGGAGTAATATGGTCAGATGTCTTTTCAAAAGAAAACTTTGGCAAAACAATTCAGAGTGCTTCGCTCCTCTAATTCATGTTAAGTCCCTGGTTCCCTTAAGCATATAACATTAAGCTATACTACTCCCACCCTTTACTTTCTTTTCGCTTCTGTCACTACTCCATTAAAGTATTTGGCGATTGGCTCCATTTTCTTCTCTCTCCCAAATCCTGCCATTATCCCAGGCAAATGTAACAGTCATGTAGACGTCCCACCAACAACCTGTATTCTCAGGTCTAAGATTTCCTCATCTTTGATCCTCTTCTCGTCCCTCCCGCTTTGGAGACCCACCACCACAACCACACCCAGACCTTACTGCCACCCAGAAATCATTAATTCTGAAATCTCACTCTGAATATAACTCTAATGCTTCAGACACTCTCCCTTGGTGACATTCCCATACCCTTGTTCTCCGGCATCACCATTACCTCGAGTTCCTTGGGTCCTTCACTTCTTACCATCAGCTCTCTCTATCTTCATTTGTTTCACTAACCAGCTTGGCAACCACTTTCTTACCAATATTCCTAAAGTCTTTGTCTCATTTCTAAAGGTAACTGATTTTAACTCCCACCCACTCAGGCTGCTAAGTACTGAAGAGAAATATGACCTTAGAAGAATGGTACCCTAATTAGGCTCAGCAGAGCCCTTGAAACTGCGGCAATAATCTAGGCAGGCATAGGATGTAAGGACATCTATGACAGCAGAAAGGTAAAGTAAGACATAAATGAAAGAAGGTTTATTTGAAGAAAACTGTTAAGAGTTGATGGTCGCTAATTAAGACTGAATTGTGTGTATGATAGTTAAAATGGACAATTTTATGTATGTTACCATAATAAAAATGTAAAAAACAATCAAACAAGAAAACACATTACCTAATGACCCAATAATTTTACTTCCAAAGATCTATCATAAAGAAATTACTGTAATAAAACAAAACACTTTAATCACAAAAATGTTCGTTGGCTAATTACACATACAATTTAAATTTGCAAGCTGTCTTAATTTGACACAGCTGCTAAGATAAATACCACACAATGGGATGTCTTAAACAATGGGAATTTACTGTCTAGTGGTTTTGGAAGCTACAAGTCCAAAATCAAGTTATCAACAGACCATGTGTGCATTCTCCCCTAGTCTGTAGTGCTCTGGTGCTGGCTTGCTACAATCTCTGGATGCCCTGGCCTGTATCTCTGCCTTTGTCACCTGGCTGCTGCTTCTGGCTTCTACCCTTCCTGTCCTGCTCAGCTGCCTGTGTCTCTGTCTAGACCTCCTGTCCTTGTAAGAACTTCAGCCATATGGGTTAAAGTCCACCCTGATTCACTGTGGCATCATCTAAATCAGATCTTCAAAGATCCTATGCACATCTATGTATCCTTAAAAAAAAAAAAAAAAAAAAGAAGAAAAAAAAAAGATCCTATGTGCAAATGCATCTATACCTTAACCAATAACATCATCTTCAAAGGTCCTATTTACAAATGGGTTCACATCACAGGAAATGAGGATTGAGATTTGAATGTGACATTTGGGGGAACAAGATTCAATCCCCAACAGAAGTACTATAAGTATCAATTAATACAGTGTGGAGAAGGATACAAGGGTATGAGGGGGTACAATTTAGATGAATAAGGAGGGTCATGAGTTGATAAATGTTGAACATTGCTAATAGTTTCATGGAATTTATTTTATCAGTCACTCTACTTTCACAGAAGTGAGAAATTTTCAATAATAAAAATATTCATTAAAAAAAGTTTGTGGTCGCCTTCACTTAAGAAAATGAGAGATTTCCATCTTGGACATACTGAAGCTGTGATACTCAGTGGTAAGCACAAGGAGCTGTCCGGCAGAGTTGAACATGCAAATATGGAGGGGTATGGACTACAAAAATACTGATTCATGGCAATCCTTCTCATATTATTTAATATTTGCTCACCCATAAATAAAGAAAGCTAATTAATCTTCAGTGCATTTATTTTATATTTCAATTATAAAAGTTCTAATGATTTGACCAAATCTGCAAATGTCAAACCCACAAAGAATCTAGTACAGCATTTTACATGTAAAAGGTATTCTATTTTAAAAAGAGAGAATTAAATGAGTAAAAACTTTCATTTCTGATGATCAAATAAGCAGTTCCACAACTTCTACGGGGAAGGAAAGGTGAGGTCCCAAATGACTTCCTCCTTTTAATACAGACTATAATGAGCAAGCAAATCTACATGATCTTGGGCTTACACTCATCTCATTCTGAATTTACACACTTTTAAATTATATCTACTGTAAAAACATATACTTAACACCAAAGTACTTACTCGGTAACCTTCAAGGTCTCTCATTTGGATCTGCAACAGAGAGAGATCCCTCAAAATTTGCAGATTATCTTTATCTAATTTGAGAGCATTTCGGTAACACTTAATAGCTTCATCATATTTCTTATCAGAACGCTGCAAGAGTCCATATACATGCCAACCTAGTAAGTTAAGGAAATAGAGAAATTCACAGATACTAAAATATACTAAGCTATACATCTAGTATAAAACTTACCGTAGCAAAATGATATTTTGACTGACACTTGCTTCACAAGGATGGAGGGGGGAACAGTGAGGGGTAAAGATAAAGACAAATTCAGTCTTGCTCACAAGTGTTAAACTTTTGAAGCTAGGTGATAAACATGGGGAGGATTCATTATTCCATTCCATTTACTTCTGTACCTGTTTAAAATTTTCCATAGCATTTTTTAAGTAGACTTGCTGGTAAAAATCCCTTATGTTCCCTGGCCTCTACTGATAGCCTCATTTCCCTACCTCTTCAGTCTCAACATTCACTTACTCTTCACCACAATGTATGAAACAATTACCATGGAAAAATCACAATTACCTTTTAAAACAATAAGTTTACATTCAACCAGCCCTAAAGCAACATGTAACCTTCATTTAACTGATTAGTGATATTAAAGAAGTTCACAAAAATTAAGTTTTGTTTATTTTAAATTAAAGTCTTAGCTTATCTTAGAGCCAAAAAAAACTACCATACTTCATATGATACTATCATATCTCTGAAATAAGCACTGGGATAAATAAGTACTTAATACTTTAAGAACCTTAACGTAAATATGTGAAAAGACTAAGATTATTTCATGTTCAGTATTAGCCAATGGCTAGATGAATTAAATGTAAAAAGATACAAGGACATATATGAAAAGATTGTGAACAAACATATAGATAAGCAAAACAAATGAAAACCAATTTCAATGATTCATTCTTAACAGTATTTTTAACCAACTAGAATACTAGCAAAAGAAAACTACATTTTAAGTATCCAGCAAAACATCAGCTATATCCCCGTAAAAGAGAAACCAAGCTGAAGAACCAAAACAATCATTCTTAATACTATAAAAACTTGTTTAAAAATAAGTATTTTCTGAAATTTTCTTCTAAAACTCTTTAGAAAGTTTAAAAAACACAAGTTTTCTATATGGATAAGTAATTAAAAGTATTGGACTATTAGAGTATCACTCAGTTCACGGACATTTAAGAAAAAACAGGTTTCAAGTTTACATAAAACTCGCAGAGTAACCTTTTCTCACACTAAGCACAACTGAAGTAAACACATACATATACTGAATAGGGATTTTCTTTAAAATACTCCAACAAATAAACGAGGGAATTAACAGACAAAATGAATATAACAAAATTTTGATAATTATTAAGGCTGAGTCATAGGTATGTAAGAGTTCATTAAATTCTCTCCTGTGTAGGTTTGAATATTTCTTAGTAAAAAGGTTTTTTAAAATTTGAAGAAAAAACTAGTAAATGGAAAATATACAGATGAAATTAAAGTATTCAACAACTTCAAAAGGATACAGACATGACTCTTGACATCATTACGAAGTCCTTTACGAACAAATTCATAAGCTTCTTCTTTTTTTCCTAAACAGTTCAATGTTAATCCTTTCATAGCCAAAGTCTCTGAAAAATAATTGTGACCTCTATTTGCACAGGAAAGACTCAAATTATTCTCTTGGTAGTATTTTAATATTTGAGATCTGAAAGATTATTACTACACCAATGCTTATACTAGTCATCTTTTTAATCCCATAGAAGAACATCTCTCCATATACAAAGAGCAAAACCACATTTAAGCTTTTACTTAAAGATTAACCTATGTCCTTTTCTGAAGTCTGTTCAGCTGGGACTGAGATGCTAAAATGCTTTCTGCCTTTAGAAGACTCAATTAAGGGGGCTGAGATTATTTTGCTGAAAAAAAGAAACACAACCGGCATAGGAAGAGATCCTTGTTCAATTAAATCTATTTCAGCAGCTCCACAGCCTTCACCTGAGATCAATTCTTATCAAATTATCACCTCACGACCTACAGAAACAACCAAACTATCTTAAATACACAATTTAAAAATCATTGTAATCAATACTGGATTGGGCTTCGTTTTTGACAGCCATTTATTACAACGAATTCTACTTAGGCTAATTAATATCAGTTTGAATTTCAAGAGTATTAATACACGATTTGGGGAGTGACAACCCAAGAATACGTTGGAAAGTTAATGGAAGATAGTTTGGGATAAAATAATTCTCTGATTAATCCACAAGAAAGGAAGTAGACAAGATCAAGAATTTTCAAACTGAGCTTGTGGGTTCTTATGGTTCCCTGCAGAATAAGGTGATCCAACTGCCCAGGCCCCTAGAACCAACTTCTTTTATCTGTTTTAAACTTCCCTTCAAGCTTCTACTCAGACAAGGATCCACAGCTAAAAAGTCTGAAAACAAGCTTTAGATTTCTAAACTTCTATGAAATGAAGACTTCTTTCTATTCCCTTCAAAGAGACTTTTAGGTTATTTGAAGAGTGAGAAGGGGCAGCCTGTTTCCCAATTAGATGGTCTCAAGAGTTACTCAACTCATATTCAGAAACCCCTATTAGATTTGCTCTGATTTTGTACAATAACTTTTAAGTCTAACTTGATCCATCCTTGTATGGATGGATGCCTCCCAGGCACTGATGAGAAAGGGTGACACACAAGCAAATACAGACTTGTTAACATCAGCTAGAAAAACAACTCAAAATAGATACTCTTAGAGTAAATCATTAGTATCATATTATACATAAAGGTCAGCAGACTTTACCAAAGAATAAAATGCTCTTTGACTATATCATCATACTACTTCTGTACTGCAAATATTGTTCTCATTTTATGCATAGAAAACCAAAATATAAAATCTTTTCAAAGTAACAAAGGAAAATAGGTCTATAAAAATACTGTTACCTATCTCATTTCAATTTTTGTTTCCCCAACAGAACCACCAACCTCTCATCTATAAGTAGACATTGTACATGTACTAACATAATGTACGGTAATCTAGAGTAAGGCACATAAAGAGGCATAACTAAAAATGTTGAACATTAATATACTCTAGAGCTAAAGGTCAAGGGGTCTGGGAAGCATTCTTCTTTCAGCTTAGCATTCTATTTATCCAATTTTGGAATATTTTTCCAAAGCAATTTTATTTCTCACAGATGGGCTAGTAATACCTCCATGTTCAGCAAATTTTGGGTTTGAAAGAATCATCTTGCAAAACTTGAGGCCATTTTTGTACTGCTTCTGTTCATAACATTTCTGTAAAGAAATACAAACAAAAGTTATTTTATAAAATGAATATGTATGGAGCCCTTTTCATTGCATCATATAAATTCTAAATTCAAGATCTAAAAGGAGTTCTAAAAAGTATATGCTGGAAAGGTTTTTATAGCAATTTATGTTGATCATAACACGAAATGTACTTTTGTCACTTCTTGCGAAATTGCTCTGGAATCAAAGGGTATTTTTTACTTTTATAGAAGAAAATGAAAAAACACAGCAAAGAAACATGGAGTTTAATTGTCAATGAATAATGATACAGAATTTTAAAACTCAAAAGCAAAAATGTGCTAAAAGAAAAATACTAGAAACGTCTGTTACTTCAAGAATAGTACTCCACTATGCACCTGTACAAAACTTTTTATATCTTACTTCTCTTAACAATTCCTTAAGGTTGGCATCCTTACCTCCACTTACAGAAGGGAAACTGAAAAGAGTTCATAAGACTTGTGTTTCAACTTAGCAGCACACTCTAGTGTCACTCCCCATTACCACACCACTGTACATGACATCTTAATTCCTAAATGCTAGCAGCCAGATTAAGTCCTCAGCAGCCACTGATCCTAAGAGAACACCACCTTCTTCCCCTCTCCCCCTCACTGATTCTGTCCAGCCAAACTGGGTGGTCTTTCCATTCCTCAACATGCCAAGTTTATCCCCACTTTTACACTTTCATTCTTCTGTATGAAATGTTCTTCACCTGATCTTCCCACAACTGATTCCATATTATCTAAGTCTCACGTCACCACCTCAACCATTCTACCTAATACTGACAGTCTGCTAGCACCCACATACACATTCTATATAATACTCTATTTCATTTTCTTTACAGTGCAATCATTCTCTGAAATTCTTATTTAATTACTTATCATCTGTCTCCTCAACCAAAATGTAAGCTCCATGAGAGCAGGGATCTATTTTAACACTGCTGCATCCACAAGACTTAGACAAATAAGAGCTGCTAAATAAATAAAGTCTACTCAATTCTGGGCAAAATGATACCAACCAATGGAGGAAGTAATTAATGCTTGCAGTAGAGGTGGGGAGTGAACAATTAGAAAAGTCTTCAAAGAAAAACAATGTTTAAGTGTTCAAACTGAAGCTTACTGGTTGCTTCTAGGAAGGGAACTGAGTGGTTGGGAGAAAAGAGAAAAACTTGAATTTTGAACCCTAGGCATGTATCATGTATTCCACAAATATAACCATACAACTATTTATAACAGTAACAATAATAGTTAATACTTATTGGAAGCATTTACTTGCATTAGGCATTATTCTCATTTAAACCTAACAAATTCTGGGAAAGCTTATGAGTTACATATTTTTTATCTCCATTCGGAGAAATTGAGGCACAGCTGAGTTTACACAACTACTAAGTGTCAAGAGTCACAACTAAAAGCCAGGTTGTCTGGCTCCAGACTTAGTACGCAGGTTAAAGAAAAGCCAGTTCTGTAAGGAACAACAGTATAGTTAATAAAAGTGATAACAATTCTAGTCTCAACTTTGCTACTAATCAGACAGAGAATCATTTACCATTCTTGGGCTTCATTCTTCTGATGCATAAAAAACAGCATGGAGTAGCTCCAAAATTCAACCAAATTTAATGTGTATAGCCAGTTTGGGAAATAAGTTAGGCAAGTATAAGCCATGCAGAGCATGCAATAAGCTAGCTGATGAATTTGTGTGAATGTGTTTAGTAAATTATCATTAATTTTTAAAAATTTATTGTTGGTGGCAAAGCACTTTCATACACCAAGGAAACTTAAAAAATAATTGAATTATAAAGACTTCTATTTGCCATGGAATTTGTTCCAGCAAAGTTTACCATATTTATTGCAATCACTCACTTTTAAGGTATGCTCCCAAATTCATGCAACCTAGGAATAAACATTACATACCCACAAAAGAAAACCCTTAGCATTTCCCACTTTATTTGGGGAAAAAGAACTCAACAGCAGCATTAACTTTTTCATAACTTGAGTTTATCAAATAATTGTTTCTCTTAATGCTCCTGATTACATGATTTGAACAGAGAAAAGAAGTCTTCTGTCATCTTTTAGGTATAAAGTCAAATTCCTGAAATCTAACAAAAAAAATCTATAGATGATTTCTCACTAACAATGCTACAGGTTCACGGAATAAACTTTTTTTTTTTTTTAAGATTTATTTCTCTCCCCTTCTCCCCCACCCTGGTTGTCTGTTCTCTGTGTCTATTTGCTGCGTCGTCTTTGTCCGCTTCTGTTGTTGTCAGCGGCACAGGAATCTGTGTTTCTTTTTGTTGCGTCATCTTGTGTCAGCTCTCCGTGTGTGCCGCACCATTCCTGGGCAGGCTGCACTTTCTTTCACGCTGGGCGGCTCTCCTTACTCATGCAGTCCTGGCATGGGGGGCTCCCCTACGCAGCGGACACCCCTGTGTGTCAGGACACTCCTTGTGCGCATCAGCACTGGCATGGGCCAGCTGCACAACTGGGTCAGGGAGGCCCAGGGTTTGCCTCCCATGTGGTAGACCGCGGCCCTAACCACTGGGCCAAGTCCGCTGCCTGAATAAACATTTTTTAAAAATTGAAAGTCAGAGAAAAGTTCACTTCCCGTTTCATACTGTGAAAAATGATATGAGAAAACCAAGAGTTAAAAATACACAGCCCAATACAATTTGACACAATGCTTTATTTTTGTTTTTCATGTCTCTCATTTACACATTAAGCACCACACAAAATTGAGTTAAAATTTGCATCCCATCTATTATGTATCGTTTTTGACATTCTAAAGACTAAGTGTGAAGTTTTGCTGGTTTGAAATAGAAGTTATGTGCCTCTGATAAAATGTAAAACTATCCTAAAACTAGTATTGTGCTTACAGTAAGGTTAAGCATTGGTTAACAGCCATAAAGCCAACACAAGCTCTAAATAAATTAATCCTTAAAATCTAAAGGCTAGTTTTCAGATAAAAAAAAAAAATCATCTAAAACCGATTTGAACTGTATTGCTAAGTTAACGTAAATTCGAATACAGCTCTTGGATTACTTTTAACTTGCGCAAACCTTGCCTTGACGAGGCGGTGAAAGCCGTCTGGACCTGCTGATTTTGCAGGTGTGGGGATCCTCAGTGGACATTGAGGAAAACAAAGGTATGCGGCTTTCTCCTCTCTGGTAGAACGGAACCTGGAAAACCATGAGGGCACCACAGACGCTGGCACACACGTTGAAAACTTCCCCTCCCGCTGGCACACACGTTGAAAACTGCCCGGCCATTATTCAGTTTCTGCTCGGAAACAAGGTGCTCTCAACTGCAAACCCAGCAAGCAGGTCCAGGCGCCCTTAACCCCTTACTCAAGACAAGGGCTGCAAAGTTAAAAGTAACGAAAGGGCTATATTCGGATTTATGTTAATAACAACGGGTATTTTAAAAACCTGCAAACTCTCACCCAAAGGGACATAGTTTGACTAGGATGTCCAGTTTCAATTCTCCCGGATAAGTCAGGGCTCCGCCCCACCATCGGGTAGCGCCCGCTCTGCTGAATACTTTTAAATAAATATTGGGATGCGCTGTGCAATCAATAGCGGTGAGACCAGGTGAGGCTGGCAAGATAAAACAGATGGAGGAGGACGCGGGAGGGAGGAGGCTGCGGGGACTCAGGAGCCCCGGGCGGGCAGAGGAGGTTTGCCTGGAGGGCGTACAGGAGGCGTGAAGTTTCTGGAAAGCGCGCGGCGGGAGGTGGGCAGGCGGCTGCAGGGAGGCAGCGCGCCGGGCAGGGCGGGCAGCTCGGTGCTGCGGGCTCAAGATAAACAAAGAAACCGGCGAGGCGGAGCCCGGCCCACGCAGGCGCCGCGGCCCAAGCCCTGGCAGCGCCGGGCAAGGCCTCGGGGGTCGGCGGCGCGCCCTGCGGCCACTCACCAGGACGCGTTTGAAGAGGTTACTCTCCTTGGGCGGCAGCTGCACGTTCGGCATCGCGGCAGGCGGGAGCTGGTGCTCCGCAGCGCGGGGGAAGAGGGCTGCAGAGAAGCGGGCCTCAGGCGACGGCTCACCTCATGGGCCTAGAGTTGGGAACGGGCAGCGCAAGTGAGGCTGCTCGCAAGCTTAAGGGTAAAGAGTGACACCCTGCGCCCGACCCCGCTTTTACGCAGGCGGCGAGGGGATCCCGCGCACTGCAAGATGGCAGCCAGGGCCCGCCCCCCTGGAGCCGGGGAGGGCGAGGGTGGGGTTGTGCGCATGCGCGGGACGCCACGGCGGGGGCTTCCGGGCACGACCTCTTACTAGAACCGTGGAGTCTTCCGGGTGTTCCTCGCTGTAGCCCGTCAAACTAAGCTGTGGTTATTAAGACTGTCGCCCCCCAAAATGGTAGTTATTTCAGAGTAGAAATTTTTTTGCATCCCTCCCCCCCTTTCAGGAACTTAAATTCTCTACATAAAGTAGATCCTTGGTGTAGGACTAACTTGTTTTCCTTCTCTGCAGTTTGAACTCTTTGAAGAGCCTTCTCTTCTCAGTGCGGACAAAGAAATAATACAGTGTATGTGAGGCCCCAGGGCAGAACCTCAAGGGGGTGACTGATGTGAAAGCACGTTTTAAATGTTAGGAAAAGGATTCCCTACAGTTTAGAACACCTAACATTTTCAGTAGAAATTCTGAGGATTTTATGGAGTCACTGATCCTCCCAGTCTACCCACTCTTTCTCCTCAGTATGTTAACGAACAGAGAACCCTACCTCCCCCCACGCATTCTTTGCTCGGTAACTAGAAGGTTCCCCTTCACACAAGCCATATAATAATCTGTTTGAAACAGGATTCTAACCCACGATCTTCCAACTCTGGGACGTGTCCCCTCTACATAAAAGGCGGCATGGCGGTCTGTAATGTGTGAGTCTAGGAAGATGCAGACATGGATGAGGGCCAAGAGTAGTGACACGTACAATGTGGGTTTAGTTTATTTAAGGTGAAAAAAAAATACATAAATTTATATTGCACAAGTTCTGGGTCTCAATTTGTGCATATTTATGAGACTATAGGTGATTGCTGCATAATTGTATTTAACTGCTATAATCAGAACTAGGCTGGGGCTTCTTTAATTTTTTCCTCTGTAGCCTGATTTAGTTGAAGATGGGAGAAAGCATCACAGGAGTCTTAAAATAGGGAAGGGGCTATAATTAAAAAGGATAGATGTCAATAAGGGCCTATGTGTTCTGGACAGAAATCGAGGCACCTCAAGCTGTTAGGGAGCTTGTGGGCACCGAGGGCTGCGTGGGAAGCTTGGTTGAGTGGCACCTGAGCTGGCGGGGAGTGGGGGGCGTAGACAGTCACGCAGAGGCAGAGAAGCGCCTGCTCATGGTGCTCTATATCCAGACTCTGTTTCATAATCTCTACCCACTGTTTGCTCTCTGTAACATTACTGATTCCTGAAGATTCTATGCATTCCAATTTATCTATATTCTCAGGAGGAAAGGTTTAAATCACAGGAAGAGCCAGTGATCCAGAGCTGTGATCAGGTTATTGTTTGACTCTGATAGGACATGGACTTTTCTGGAATGCACCTCAGAATGCTCATGCCACTCTGCCTCACCTCAAGGAATATTTCAAAATGGCAATTCTTGCCTCAATATCAAAGAAGGTAACTGTTAATAATAGGGAATGGGGTATGGAAAAATATTAATATATACCAAATGTATGCTATAGACTATAGTTATTGGTAATAGTCTGATAATGTTCTTTCATAATCTGTAACAAATGTTCCACAACAATGCGATGTGTTGGTGGAGGGTTGTTCTTTGGGAACTCTATACGTTATGCATGACTGTTTTGTAAGTTCACAACTGCTCTAATAAAAAATATATATAGGGAAGCGGACTTGGCCCAATGGATAGGGCGTCTGCCTACCACGTGGCATGTCTGTGGTTCAAACCCCGGGCCTCCTTGACCCGTGTGGAGCTGGCTCATGCACAGCGCTGATGCACGCAAGGAATGCCCTGCCATTCAGGGGTATCCCCCACACAGGGGTGTCCCCGCGTAGGGGAGCCCCACGCGCAAGGAGTGCACCCCATAAGGAGAGCCGCCCAGCATGAAAGAAAGTGCAGCCTGCCCAAGAATGGTGCTGCACACACAGAGAGCTGACGCAGCAAGATGACGCAACAAAAAGAAACACAGATTCCTGGTGCCACTGATGAGGATAGAAGCGGCCACAGAAGAACAGACAGCAAATGACAGAGAGCAGACAACTGGGGGGGGGGGGAGAGAAATAAATAAAAAAATAAATCTTTAAAATATATATATATATATATATATATAAATGGCTATTAAATAAAAAAGAAAGTAAAAGAAAAAGGAGGAGGGGTTACAATCCCATCTGTAAATATTTTGAGTAATATTTACCTTCTATGAAAGTTTCCTGTGGACCTCATCCTACATAACTATAGTAACTGCCAATCCATCACTCTCATCCACCACCATCCCTGTTCCTTACCCCTAAATCAGGCAGCCCATGCTGGTTCTTCATTTGCACTCTGAAGCCTCTTTTCACTGCCAGCTTCTCCCTTTTCTCACCCCTTCCCACCCTCTACCCCATTTTCCTGCTGGTTTCACAAAGAAAAGTGGCCATCCAGAAGACTAGCAAATGGGCGATTACAAATACTCATATTTATATTGAAATATGGAACCCTATGTGTCTAGGTAGAAGAAAGGGATTATTGGAAAGGAAAAGCAAGTTCAGTAAGGCTTTAAAAATTTGAAAACCACCCCTACAAAGATATAAGCTGCAACTATAGTCAAATATGGGTTAGAAAAGGAATTCAGTACCTAGATAAAAATTGCTGTTTCCTTAAGGGAAATCCCAGCTTACACTGAAGGGATGTAAAAGTAAGATGAAGGTACATTTATTCTTAGCTGGCCAAATAAGGATCTCTTTGGAAATTACATTGGATTTGAGTAGGTAAAAGAGATATTGACCTCAGGATTTTTTTTAATGCTCATTTCCTAAACTGGCCTCTCAATCTAGTTCATGAACCTATAATTTCCCACCTGTATATATAGTTTGTATCCTTATACATCCTTCCTTATGCCTGTCTTCAAAGACTATTGTTGATTACTACTCTTGGGAGGGATGGGAAAAGCAAGGGAAGCCTCAGGCAGACCCTAGGGACAAGGTAGTTGTGCTTTCTTTTTTCTTTTTTTGGAAAATCAAATTTTTTAATTGTCTTTTTTGTTAAAGATACATAGATCACACAAAATGTTACATTAAAAAATATAAGCAGTTCCCACATACCCCACTCCCCACTCCCTCCCCTCCTCCTACCTCAACAACCTCTTTCATCAGTGTGGCATTGTCATTGCATTTGATGAATACATTTTGGAGCACTGCTATACCTCAAAAAAAAAAAACAAAAAACAAATACTCATATTTAGTATTTTCTTCACCTGTCTCTCACACACCACACACACATAACTTGGTTGTATATTTACACCATGGTCGGGGGAGGCAAGAGATGGGATTTTTTTTTTTTTTAATGCCAATTGTGTTTTGGTAGTTGTCAGCCTGAACGTTTTTTTCTTTTTTAATATTTATTCTTAAAAGATACTTAGATTACATAAAATGATACATTAAAAAAATATAAGGGATTCCCATATGCCCCACTCCCCACACCACCCACTTTTCCCCACATTAACAACTTCTTTCATTAGTGTGATACATTCATTGCAATTGATGAACACATTTTGGAGCATTGCCACTAAGCATGGATTATAGTTTACATTGTAGTTTACACTCTCTCCAACTCAATTCTGTAGCTTATGGCAGGATATATAATGGCCTATATCTGTCATTGCAATGTCATTCAAGTCAATCCCAAGTCCTGAAAATGCCCCCATATTACACTTCTTTTTCCCTCTCCCTGACTTCAGCACCTCCATTGGCCACTGTCTCCACATCATTGATATAATTTCTTCATTGCTAGGATCCCAATAAGTATATGTAGAATACCAGTAAGTCCACCCTAGTCCATATTTTATTCCCCAAACCTGGGATTCTGGGATTCCAGAGTGATGCCTACTCCACCTCTAATTTATTGGGGGTATCTATCCCATGTGGCTGATAGATGGGACTCTTGCTTGCAGTCGTAGACTCTCTCAGATGTGTAGTGGTTGTCCAACCTCACCTCCTTGTTAGTTGTCCAGGGTTAGTCCAATGAACTGGAGAATAGGTGTTGCAACTCAGCTGAGGCTCAGGGCCCAGCTGGCAGATGGACAGCCCAGAGATTCAAGTCTCTTGGACATATACCTACCAACTCCAGCACCAAATATAGGTTCAAATAAAAGGGACAGAAGAGGCATGTGTAGAGAAGTCACATCTGAGACCAACTCCGTCAAACTCAGGAGCACAGTAGGGTCCACTGGCAAGGCACCAAACTCCAGAGCTATCTGCCATGACCATAGGATCTACGTGTTTCCAGAGCCCTCAGGAGCCCCTCTGTTTATGGTAGTATCTACTTTGGCAGTCTATGAGATCCTGCTGAGATGTGCATAAGCGTTACCTCTCTAATGACCTCTCAACTCACTTTAAGTCTCTTAGCCATATAAACTCATTTGTCTTTACATTTTCCCCCTTTTATTCAAGGTCTTTTTCTAGTCGCATCCTTCGGTGCCAGGAAGGCTCATTCACAGGAGCCATGTCCCACACTGGGGGGAAGGTAACGCATTTATAGGCTGAGTTTGGCTTAGAAAGAGGCCACATTTGAGCAACATGGAAGCTCTCAGGAGGTAACTCGTAGGCACCCTACAACACTAGGCTAAGTTGCAATTTTAAGAGCAAGGTCCATATCATAAGCATAGTCATCAATATCAAGGGCCTATCAATGGACCATCCTTCTTCACTGGTCATTGCCCCTGTACTTGGGGGATTGTTACTTTTCCATTAGAGAATGGCAGAGCTCCCCAGGATGGGAATTCGATATTCTTTTGGTTGTTGTGTAAATGTCTACTCACTGTGGCAATGGCCCATGAACAATTTGAATGCATTTATATGTATGCCAAGGTCAACTTCCTCCCATGTATCTCCCATCACTGACATTCCACACCAATGATCCCCCCTGCCATAGTTGTAACCCTTCTGTGATCCAAAACTTGTTCAAAAATGAAGCCAAGACTATCACCAAATATAATTAATAGGAAAATGAAATAATGATAGGTTTAAACATAAGGTGAAAGTGAGTAGTTGTGCAATGAAGGGATATGACAGGGATGTAGTGATACTATTGGGTAGGGCAGTGCAAGCTTGATGGGGGAAATGTGGGGAGGATAGGTTGGACAGTCCAAGGAATGGGGGAGGGTTGTGGGAGGGAGCAGGTAAACACTAGGGACATAGTTGAAACTACAATGCTGAGAAAGATCTTTTGGCAATATGACAAGGAAGGGTTACTGGTTTAGGGTGTTGGATGGGGGGATAGGGTACAACTGTGGCAGGCTTCTAGAGAATGTGTGAGTGATCATTTTGTCATAGTGTGTTGTGTCAGTGGGGGGAAACCCACATAATGAGCAGCAGAAAGGAGTTGGACTCCCTTCCTAGGAAGGCCTGATATATTCTCAAACAGAGGGGAGGGTTTCTCTCAAGAGCATGGGCAGTTCCTAACAGAGGAGGACAGACTAGCGTGACTAGTGTGTCAAGCCCCCAGCGTTGCTGCAGGTACCTATGAATCTTGAATGCAAGGAATGAAGCCTGGTAGTTTCCATGGGACCCGAGAGGCAAGGAAGGGAGGAAAAGAATAAATGGAGGAGGGGGTAGTTAGGGGGCATTGGAAGTGTTCTGCATGATCTTGTAATGATGGGGGAGGAGTGGGGGTGGGGAGTAGGGGAATATGGGAACGTCATATTTTTTAATGTAATTTTTGTGTGATCTAGATATCTTTTAAAAATATTTAAAAAATAAAAGGCATTAACGATAAAAAATTTATAAAAGTGTATGGTCTAAAATGTAAACTATAATATAAATGATTGACCATGGTTAGTAGCTGTGTTTCAATACTTGTACATCAGTTGTAACAAATGTGCCATCCACATGTAAAAAGGTTATTAATACAGGAAGGGGGAAGAGGGAGAGGATATTGAGTATATGGGAATCCCCTATATTCTGTATGTGACTTTACTGTGACCTAAGACTTCTCTGAAGACAAAATGAAAAAAAGTAAAACACTGGGGAAGAAATAGAAGAAAATGCCACTATACATACAAGACAACAGATATACAGTGATGAAAGGCAAACGTCAAAAAAATTTTTTAAATTATTTTTCATTATTTTTTTAATATCCAATTTTTTTTACTTTATTTTAGTTTTAGTTTTTCTAAGTTATCATGTATTTTATTTCTTATTTTTAAACCACCCTGAACTTTACATCATATAAAAGATGTAATGCATGCATAATCACAAAGCCTGGATTAGTCAGTGGGTATAATTTTATTATTAACTTCCTGTTTAGTCTGGAGCAAATCTTATTTCCACCTTTCAGCAGAAAATGGGGTTATAATAACATTATTGTTATTTGTTTCACAGCAGGATTACATGAAATGTAGTGCTTAGTCATTTCAAAGCCCTTGGATAAAAAACAAATGCTCTTATAAATCTGAGCTCATTTCTTCTTCCACTGGGACTCTCTAACTGTGGTTAAGGCTGTCAGCGAGAATGCTGAAGCCTCTTTGCAGATATGGCGGGCATCCATCCCCCCAGATGTTCCTTCCTGGTGCTTCAGGCAGGGTGCACCTCCTTTAGAGTCAGACATAGAGTAAAATAACAGTACCAACATCTGTGAAGACTTTAAGAATTCCCAAGGCATTTTTTACATACATATATGTGACAGTGATTCTCTTCCTAAACCTTGTAGAGCCTAGAAGAAAAGAATCTAGAAAAGGATTTTTTTCAACCCCATGTACACAGCAGATCTTGCATACCTAGCTGACAGGGTAAAAATCCAGCAGTTTGCTGCAATTTCCACAGCCAAGTTAACCCTATAACCAAAGGTTGATGGAAAAATAACTTAGATTGTATAAGGCATGACATCTCAGATTTCCCAATGTTTCATCTGACTTCTACTTTCTTGCTTTTATTTTTGAGGAAGAAATGGCACTCTCATTCCTTCTTTTGAACACTTAATCTCATCCCATTTTGTTTTCCAGAACATTTATTCAACAACTATTCCCCTGACTGCATTTTCTTCCTCCTTATATAGCTTATACTCTAGTGGGAGGACACAGACAACAAACACATAAATAAGGTAATGTCAGAAGTAAACTATCATTATCTCTCCTGCAAAGAACCAGCTGAATGGTGATGGAATCCTACCAGGGTGGGCTGTTTCAGGAACCTACAAAGCAGGAGATGTCTGGACGTCAATCTGGAGAGACTGCAACAAAATTTGTGCTTGCGCAAGGTGCTGCAGGCAACATTTCTTATTTGTTGTGCTTCCTCATCCTCAATTTCCTCTTTTCTGTGTGTATTGATTTTGGCTACCAATACTATCCCCTTTCCTTTACACCTTTCTATCCTCAATCATTTATTGTTTCTCTTACATTTCACCTTTCTTTGTTTAGCCCCCAATATTTCTGGCTTTTTATCTCTCATACCTCTATTCTGTTTTCTACCTTTTATTCACTCTTTATATTATTGTACTTTCTTTTCTCTTTCCCTCTCTCCTGACCACACTGCCCTTTTAATTCATACTATATTCCTCCCCATATTCAGTTTACTATCTCACTTTATGTACTCCACTTTTTTACTGTTATAACTCTACACAGCTTATGTGAGTTCAATATCCATTTTCCTAGATCTCACATGGTTCTTCTGCTAACATTCACTATCAATACTACTGTTATATTTTCCTTTTCTTACCCCTTTTGCTTTCTCTGACCCTAATATTTTCCTTCAAGGGAACTTAGCCAACAACCAGGAAGTAGAATATGAAGAACAAAGTGACAAAAACAAGACTTAACATGCACACAAAAACAACAACTAATTAAACCCCAAGATGAAGAAGATAATCAACTGAATAAACTCAACAAGATAAAATGATGGCCAGACAGCAACAAAAAACTACAGTCCATACCAATAATCAGGAAAACATGGCCCAATTCAATGAACAAACTAAAAATCAGGAAGAGGAGTGGAACATCAAACAACTAATTAAAGCTCTCAAAACATGTATCATGGACCAATTTAATGAAGTGAAGGAAGAGATTAAGCATATTAAGAAAACACTTGGAGAGCACACAGAAGAAACTGTAGTCATACTTAAAAAGATAACAGATGTGATGTGGATCAACAGCATAATCCAAGAAATCAAAATACACTCTCAGCAAACAACAGCAGATTTGAAAAGGCAGAGGAAAGAATTAGTGGTGTGGAAGACAGTACATCTAAAATCAAACAGTAGAATTGAGTGAGAAAAAGATAGAAAAAAACCCTGCAGGGACTTAGAGACCTGAATGACAATGCAAAATGCACAAACATATGTAATATAGGCATTCCAGAAGGAGAAGAGAAGGGAAAGGGACAGAAGGGGTGTTGGAGGAAATAATGGCTGAAACTTCCCAAACCTATTGAGGGAGATACATGTACATGTCCAGGAAGCACAATGCACTCCAAACAGCATAAATCCCAACAAGCCTACCCCAAGACATATACTTGTCAAATTATCCAATGTGCAAGACAAAGAGAAAATACTAAAAGCAGCAAGAGAAAAGAGAACCATACAAGGGAGGCTCCATAAGATTAAGCACTGATTTCTCATCTGAAACCATGGACACAAGAAGGCAGTAGTATGACATAGTCAAGGTACTAAAAGAAAAGAATTTCCTACCAAGAATACTCTATCCAGCAAAGCTGGCATTAAAAAATGATGGAGACTTCAACATTTTCACAGATAAACAGAAACTAAGAGAGTATGCAAACAAGAAACCTGCCCTTCAAGAAATACTAAAGGGAGTTCTGCAAGAGGAAAGAAAAAAAACAAGAGAGACAGAGTTGGAGGCGAGTGTAAGAACAACTGAAACAACAAAAAGAGAAAAAAAAAGAGTAACATGACAAACACAAATCCAAAGAAAATATGGCTATATAAGTAATTCCTTGGAAGTAATAACACTGAATGTCAATGGATTAAACTCACCTGTTAAGAGACACAGATTGGAAGATTGGATAAGGAAATATGACCCATCTATATGCTGTCTACAAGAAACACATCTTAGACCCAGGGATTCAAGGAGATTGAAAGTGAATGGCTGGAACACAATTTTACAGGCAAACAATAACCAAAAAAGGGCAGGAGTAGCTATATTAATATCAGACAAAATAGACTTTAAATGCAAAACTATTGTGAGAGACAAAGATGGACACTACATATTAGTGAAAGGGATAATCTTTCAAGAGGAAAGAACAATTATAAACATTTCTGCCCCAACAAGGTCACCTCCAAATATGTGAGGCAAACACCGGAGAAACTAAGTGAAGGAATAGATGCCTCTACAATTACAGTGGGGACTTGAACACACCACTATCACTATTGGGCAGAACATCTCAAAAGAGAATCAATAAAGAAACAAGACTTTGAATAATATATTAGAGAATCTGAACCTAATAGACATATACAGAGCATTATACCCCAAAACAGCAGGATATATGTTCTACTCAAGTGCACTGGATCATTCACCAAAACAGAGCGCATGCTAGGCCACAAAGAAAGTCTCAATGAAATCAGAAAGATTGAAATGATATAAAATAATTTCTCTGATCACAGTGGAATGAAGCCAGAAATGTGCAAGGGCTAGAGACCCAGATTTGGTCCCAAGATAGGGAAGTTAACACACTCTTGGAAAAACAGTGGGTCAAAGAGGAACTCTCAAAAGAAATCAGTAACTACCTTGAAACTAATGAAAATGATAACACAACATATCAAAACTTATGGGATGCAGGAAAAGCTGTACTGAGGGGGAAATTCATAGCCATAAATTTGTACATCAAAAAAGAGCTAAAATTGAAGAACTGCACAATTGGAGGAATTAGTAAAAAAACAAACAAACAATAAACTAACTCCAAAGAAAGAAGAAAGAAAGAACAAAGATCAGAGCAGAACTAAATGAAATAGAAAATAAGAAAGCACTAAAAAAAATAAAACAAAGAGCTGGTTCTTTGAGAAAATCAATAAAATTGACAAACCCTTAGCTAGACTAACAAAAGAAAAAAGAGAGAAGATGTAAATATACAAAATAAGAAATGAGAAAGGGGATATCACCATTGACCCCACTGAAATAAAGACTATCATAAGAGGGTACTTTGAAAAATTATATTCCAACAAGAAAGACAATTTAGCAGAAGTGGACAAATTCCTAGAAACACACTAGCAGCCTACATTGATGAAAGAAGAAATCAATCTCAAAAACCAATCACAAGTAAAGAGATGGAATTAGTCATTAAAACCCTCCCAACTAAGAAAAGCCCTGGGCCAGATGGCTTCACAGGTGAATTCTATGAAATATTCTGGAAAGAACTAACACCAATCTTGCTTAAACTCTTCTGAAAAATCGAAATAGAAAGAACACTGCCTAATTCATTTTATGATGCCAACATTATCCTAATACCAAAGCCAAACACAGAACAATCTCTCTAATGAACCTAGATGCAAAAATCCTCAACAAAATACTTGCTAATCGTATTCAGCAATACATTAAACAAATTATACACCACAACCAAGTGAGTTTCATTCCTGGTGTGCAAGGATGGTTCACATAAGAAAATCAATCAATATAATACACCACATAAACAGATTGACAGAAAAAAATCACATGATCCTATTTATAGATGCAGAAGAAACATTTGATAAAATACCGCACCTTTTCTTAATAAAAACATTGCAAAAGATAGGAATAGAAGGAAACTTTCTGAACACAATGAAGAGTATAAATGAAAAATCCATAGCTAACATCATTTACAATGGTCAAATCCTAAAATCTTTCCCTCTAATATCAGGAGGAAGACAAGAATGCCCACTATCACCCCTTCTATTTAACATTGTGTTAGAAGTACTTGCTTGAGCACTGAGGCAAGAATCAGATATAAAAGGAATCTAAATAGGAAAGGAAGATGTCAAAATTTCACTATTTACAGATGACATGATTCTATACATAGAAGGTCCTGAGAAGTCTTCAACAAAGCTTCTAGAACTTATAAATGAGTTCAATAAAGTCGCAGGTTATAAGATCAATGCACAAAAATCAGTAGCATTTCTGTACACTGATGATGAGCAATCTCAGGAGGAAATCAAGAAACAAACACCATTTACAATAGTCAATTTAAAAATCAAATATCTAAGAATAAATTTAAAGATGTTAAGGACTTATACACAGAAAACTACACAACACTTTTCAAGGAAATCAAAGAAGACCTAAAGAAATGGAAGAATATTCCCTGTTCATGGAGTAGAAGACTAAATATTATTAAAATGTCTATCCTACCAAAACTGATCTACAGATTCAATGCAATTTGAATAAAAATCAACACAGCATTTTTTAATGAACTGTGAAAACTATGAAATTTATTTGGAAAGGAAGAGGCCCTGAATAGCCAAAGACATAATGAAAAAGAAAACGAAATTGGAGGAATCACACTGCTTGACTTCAAAACATACTATAAAGCTACAGTAGTGAAAACGGCATGGTATTGGCACAAGGCTAGACACACTGACCAATGGAACCAAATTGAGAGTTCTGATATAGATCCTCATATATTCACTCATCTGATATTTGACAAGGCCACCAAATCCACTCAACTGGGAGAGCATGGCCTCTTCAACAAATGGTGCCTAGAGAATTGGATATCCATATACAAAAAGGAAAGAGGATTACCATCTCACACCTTATACAAAAATCAACTCAAGATGGATAAAAGACTTAAATGTAAGAGCCAAGACCATAAAGACCTTGGAAAACCATGTAGGGAAGCATCTGCAGGACTTTGTAATAGGAAATGGCATCATGAACTTCACACCCAAAGCATGAGCAGCAAAAGAATAAATAGATAAATGGGACTTCCTCAAAATTAAAGCCTTTTGCACCTCAAAGGAGCTTGTCAAGAAAGTGAAAAGAGAGCCTACCCAATGGGAGAAAATATTTTGTAACCATATATCTGATAGGAGACATATCCTGCATATATAAAGAACTCCTATATCATGAAAATAAAAAGACAAACAAGCTATGTAAAAAATGGTAAAAAAAAATTTGAAGAGATGCTTCTCCAAAGAAAAAATACAAATGGCTAAAAAACACATGAAAAGATGCTCAAAATAACTAGCTATTAGGGAAATGCAAATCAAAACTACAGTGAGATGCCATCTTACTCCCAAAAGACTGGCAGCTATGAAAAAACAGAAGAGGGAAACGGACTTGGCCCAGTGGTTAGGGCGTCTGTCTACCACATGGGAGGTCCGCAGTTCAAACCCCAGGCCTCCTTGACCTGTGTGGAGCTGGCCCATGTGCAGTGCTAATGCGCGCAAGGAGTGCCCTGCCACGCAGGGGTGTCCCCCGCATAGGGGAGCCCCATGCGCAAGGAGTGCACCCAGTAAAGAGAGCCGCCCAGTGCGAAAGAAAGTGCAGCCTGCCCAGGAATGGTGCCGCCCACACTTCCCATGCCGCTGACGACAACAGAAGCGGACAAAGAAGCAAGATGCAGCAAACTGACACAGAGAACAGACAACCAGGGGAGGGGGGGAATTAAATAAATAAATAAATCTTTAAAAACAAAAAACAAAAAAGCAGAAGACTACAATTGCTGGAGAGGATATGGAGGAGTGGGAACACTCACCACTGCTGGTGGGAATGCTGAAGGATCAGCCATTCTGGAGGATAGTTTGGCAGTTTCTCAAAAAGTTAGCTATAGATTTGCCATATGACCCAGAAATTCCACTGCAGGGTATACACCCAGAAGAACTGAAAATAAGGACACAAACTGATATATGCACACCAATGTTCATAGAAGCATTATTCAGTATTGCCAAAAGTTGGAATCAACTCAAATGCCCATCAACAGATGAATGGATAAATAAAATGTGGTATATACATACAATGGAATACTACTCAGCTATAAGAAGGAATACTGTACAAACACATGTGATAACATGGATGAATCTTGAGGACCTTATGTTGAGTGAAGCAAACCAGGCATTTAAGGACAAATATTACATGACCTCTCTGATATGAAACAAGCAAATCAAGCCATCTCAGAGAGCTAGAAACTGGAAGATAGGCTTAAAGGAATCTGGGGGGGAGAGGAAGGTTGTGAGCTGATGCCTACATGGGTGAAGTCTATGATAAGCTGGAGGTAAGTACTTGTTCAAGGAAGGGATAACATGGGGGCAAAGGGATACCTTTGGGTGGGGCTTTGTAGGCTTCAGGGGGGCTAGGGTTGGGGGGATGGATTAGATGGCTCAAGGAATTGGGGGGAGGAATGGGGGAACAGCTGAATATGGGAGACTGTCAGGTATATGGCTGAAACTGTAATGTTGAGAAAACCCTTGAGAAAATATAAAAAGGAAGGTTTACACGTTTAAGGTGTTTAAGGCGGGGTATCTGGTACAGGGGCAGCCTTCTAAGGTGTGTGTGAGTGCTCATTTTGTCATAGTGTGTTATATCATTGGGTGGAGACCCATACAATGAGTGTGAAGGTGTAACCACATCCTGGGGAGACCTGATATTCTCAAACACAGGGAATTGGGTCTCTTGAGAGAATCGGGGGCTCCCAATTGGTTAGGGCAGTCTAGTATGTCATGCCCTCAGCATTGTTGCAAGTTTCTATAAATCTGGTACTTCAAGTAGTAAAGATTGATTGTCACTGTGGGCCCTGAGGGGAGGAGGAGAGAGGTATAGAATAGATGGAAGCAGGGCAACTGGGGGGCAATGGAAGTGCTCCACAAGATCATGTAATGATGGATATAGGACATGTTAACCTAGACCAAAATTGTATAAAAGTCTATAAGCTAAAGTATAATCTATAATGTAGAACATAGGGAAACTAAAAATTTTTAAATGTGTACAGTCTAAAATATGGAACCATGTTTGATAGCTAAGTTTCAAAATCTGTACATCAGCTGCGGCAAGTATAATATGAACATGTAAAAAAATCATGGGTAAAGGGGAAAAGGATTTGATGTTGGATATTTTTCATTTTTTTAATACACCAATTTATTTTTACTTTATTTTGGTATTTCTAGATTAGTATGTATTCTATTTCTAAACTTTAAACCCATCACTATATTTCAATTTCCTATTAACTGAATTTGCCAATATATTAGGCTTCATTGTTGAAGAAGTTTTGGACCACAGAGAGTTTCAACTATGGCAGGGGAGGAACACTGTTGTGGGGTGTTATTGATGGGGGGCATATGGGTGGAAGGGAGTTCTCCAGGGCATGTATATAGGGGACATAAAAATGTTCTAATATATATTGGGTATTTTCATAGTAGTCACAGTTACAAATGTCAACTAAGGAAGTGCTGAGTTCCTACCCAGGGGAGCTCTGTCACATTGCCCAATGGAACAGCAATAATAATCCCCCAAGTGCAATGGCAAAGACCAACAAGGTAGGAAGGTCCAATAATGAGCCCTTGATACTGATGACTATGCTTTGGAGCCTCTGTGCCTGAAATATGCACTAGGCCTAGAGCTGCAGGATGCCTAAGAGTTACCTCCTGAGAGCCTCCATGTTGCTCAAATGTGGCCACTCTCTAAGCCAAACTCAGCATGTAGATGCATTACCTTCCCCCCAGCATGCAACATGATTTCTAGGGATGAGCCTCCATGGCACCAAGGGATTACTACCAATCACTAGCTTGTGATACAACTAGAAAGAGATCTTGAATAAAAGGGTCAGCTCAGACCAGCAGAATATCTCAGCCCACATGTAGGATCATGTGTTAAAAACTGCTTTTTGATCTTGGGGGAAATGGCAAAGACAAATGAGTTTATATGGCTATAAGTCTTCAAAAAAGAGTCAGGAGGTCATCAGTGGGGTAGTGGTTATGCATACCTCAGCAGGACCCCAGAAAAAGCCAAAGGAGATACAATCCTAGGTATTGGTTCTCCTGAAGGCTATGCAGATCCACAGAGTATATGGTCATGGCAGATGGATTTGGAGTTCTGTGCCATGTCAGAGGGCCCTACTTTGGAATTTGTGCTCCTGAGTGTGATGGAGCTGGACTCAGATGTGACCTTTCTACACATGTCTCTTCTGCCACTTTTACTGAACCTGTGGTTGGTGCTAAGGATGGTGTATACTCAGGGAACTTGAATCTCTGGACTACCCATGTGCCAGCTGGGTCCTGAGCCTCAGCAGAGTTGCAACTCCTACTCTCTGGTTCATTGGACTTACCCAGGCCAGCTAACAGGGAGGTGAAGATGGTCAAACACCACACCAGGGAATTGAGAGTGCCTCCAACTGCAAGGAGAAGAATTGCATCCATCATCTATGTGGAATCTAAGCCCCCTCTTGACCTAGAGGTGGAGTGAACATCATCATCCCAGAGTCCACAGAATGGAGGAACAAAATATGGACTGGAGTGGACTTACTGATATTCTACTATAAAACTATTGTGACTAGTAATAGAAGAAATTGTTGCATTGATGTGGAGAAAGTGGCCATGGTAGTTACTGAGGGCAGGGAGAGGGAAGGAGAGATGTGATGTGGGGGCATTTTAGGAACTTGGAGTTGTCCTAAATGATATTGCAGGGTCAGATGCTGGACATTATATATCCTGCCATAACCCACTGAATGTACTAGGGGAGAGTGTAAACTACAATGTAAACTATTATCCTTGTGGTGCAGCAGTGCTCCAAAATGTATTCGCCAAATGCAATGAATGTGCCACAATGATGAAAGAGGTTGTTGATGAGGGAGGAGTGGGATGAGGGGGAGTGGGGGGTGTTTGGGAACCTCTTATATTTTTTGAATGTAACACTTTTTGTTATCCACCTATCTTCAAAAAATAAAATTTAAAAAATTGATGGAGCTGGGGGAGTGGAGAGTGGGTTACATGGGAACCTCTTATGTTTTTTAATGTAACATTTTTTGTTATCTATTAACTTCAAAAAAAGATAATTAAAAATAAAATAAAATTTTTTAATTGAGAGAAAATATATGGTGAATTTAGCCTAGGGAAATTTGAGAATTTTACAGACCAAATGAAAAGATGCAATCTGAAGAGATGGAGTATATGAAGGCAAGTCTAAGGATCAATAAGCATGTGTGGTGTGATAAAGGAATTTAAAAGATCATCTGGGATTTGGGTTATGTCCAATAACTATCCCTTAGAAAAATAATATCAAATTAATAACTGAGTACTGTTTTTGCTATTTAATAAAATCTTTGCTAAATAAAATAAAACGTGAAAGAAAAACTTATGGGATACAGTGAAGTCAGTCTTGGGAAGGAAATTTATAGCCCTAAATGCCTAGATTACAAAAGAAGAAAGAGGGAAGCGGATTTGACTCAAGCAGTTGGGCTCTGGTCTACCATATAGGACATCCAGGATTTGATGCCCAGGGCCTCATGGTGAAGGCACGCTGGCCCATGTGGCGAGCCGACTTGCATAGGAGTGCTGCCCCACGCAGGAGTGCTGACCCTCACAGAGAACTGGCACGGCAAGATGATGCAACAAAAAGAGACATGGAGGAGAGAGAATAAGAGATGCAGCAGATCAGGGAGTTGAGGTGATGCAAGAGAATGATCACCTCTCTTCCCCTCTGGAAGGTCCCAGGATGGGTTCCCAGAGTCACCTAATGAGAATACAAGCAGACACAGAACAACACACAGAGACTGGACAAAGAGAACTCACAATGGCGCGGTGGGGGGGGGGAAATAAACAAATAAATCTTTTTAAAAAAGAAGAGCTAAACTCAAAGGTTTAATTGAACAACTGGAGAAAAAACACCAAACCAATCCCAAAGCAAGCAGAAGGAAAGAAATAATAAAATCAATGAAATTGAGAACAAAAAAAAATTAGAAAAAAATCAACAAAATCAAAAGCCAGTTATTTGAGATCAGTAAAACTGATAAGGCCTTAGCTAGACTAATAAAGAATTAAAGGGAGAAAATGCAAATAAAGACAATGGAAAATGAAAGAGGGAAAGTTACAACTGACCCAAGAGAAACAAAAGGATTATAAGATGATATTATGAGAAATTGTATGCTAACAAACTAGACAACCTAGATAAAATGACAAATTCCTAGAAATGCGCAAATAACCTACACTGATGCTACAATAAGACCAATCATGTTTAAAGAGATTGAATCCATCATAAAAAATCTCCCAACAAAGGAAAGTCCAAGACCAGATGTCTTCACAGGTGAATTCTACCAAGCATTTTGAAAAGAATTAATGCCAATCCTGTTTAAACTCTTCCAAAAAAATGGAAGAGTAGGGAAAATTGCCCAACCCATTTTATGAAGCCAACATCACTCTAATACACAGCCAGATAAAGACACAACAATAAAAGATTTCTCTGATGAACATAGATGCAAAAATTCTCAACAAAATACTTGTGAATCAAATCCAACAGCATATCAAAAGACTTATACATCAAAACCAAGTGTGATTTATTTCTGGTATGCAAGGCTGATGCAACATAAGAAAGTCAATCAATGTAATACACCACATTAAAAAACTGAAGGAAAAAAACACATGATCATTTCAATCGATGCAGAAAAGGATTCAACAAAATGCAGCATCCTTCCTCGATTAAAAAAAAAAGACACTTCAAAAGATAAGAATAGAAGGAAAATTCCTCAATATGATAAAAGGCATGTATGAAAAACCCAAAAAATTAAACATGTTTGCATCTCACAGGACAGTAACATCATACTCCATGAAGAAAGGTTGGACGCTTTCCCTCTGAGATCAGGAACAAGCAAGGATGCCACCATTGTTATTCAATAATGTACTAGAAGTCCTAGCTAGAGCAATTAGACAAGAAAAAAAATTAAAGGCTTCCAAATAAGAAAAGAGGAAGTAAAACTCTTACTATTTGCAGATGACATGATCCTATATCTAGAAAATTCTAAAATATCTACAACAAAGCTACTTGAGCTAAAATATGAGTTGAGCAACAACATCAACACCCCGGAAAGCAGATGTGGCTTAAGCAGCTGGACATCATCCTACTACATGAGAGGTCCTGGGTTCAGTTCCCAGTGCCTCCTAAAGAAGACAAGTAAGACAGTGAGCTGACGCAACAAGATGATGTGGCAAGATGACACAATTAAGAGACTCAACAAGGAAACACAATGAGAGATATAACAAGCAGGAGTGGAGGTGTTTCAAGCCATTGGGTGACTCATTCCCACATGGGAGGTCCCAGTTTTGGTTCCCACTGCCTCCTTAAAAAAAAGGACAAGCACACAACAAACAGACAGCAGAGAGCACAAACAACAAAGGCGGGGGGGGGAGTAAATAAAATAATCTTTAAAAAAAGATCAACACCACAAAATCAGTAATGTTCTTATACATTACTATTGAACAATCTGAGGAGGAAGTCAAGGAAAAAATCCCATTTACAATAGCAACAAAAAGACTCAAATATGTAGGAATCAATTTAACCAAAGAAGTACAGGATCTATATGCAGAAAAATACAAAACAATGCTAAAAGAAATCAATGAAGACCTAAACAAATGGGAAGACATTATGTGCTCATGGAAGACTAAATATCATGATGATGTCAATCATACCCAAACTGATTTATAGATTCAATGCAATACCAATCAAAATTCCAACAGCCTACTTTATAGAAATAGAAAAAGTAATTATCAAATTCATTTGGAAAGGAAAGTGCCGCTGAATAGCCAAAAGCATTCTAAAAAAGAAGTGCGACATGGGAAGAATTTCACTGCCTGACCTTGAAACATATTACAAACCTACAGTAATCAAAACAGCATGGTACTGGCACAAAGATAGATACATTGATTAGTGGAATAGAACTGAGAGTCCAGAAGTGAACCCTCACCTCTATGGTCAACTGGTTTTTTTTTAAAAAAGATTTATTTATTTATTTATTTATTTATTTTTCTCCCCTCCCCCCCACCCTGGTTGTCTGTTCTCTGTGTCTATTTGCTGCGTCTTCTGTTGTTGTCAGCGGCACGGGAGTCTGTTTCTTTTTTTGTTGTGTCATCTTGTTGTGTCAGCTCTCTGTGTGTGCGACACCATTCCTGGGCAGGCTGCACTTTTTTTTGTACTGGGCGGCTCTCCTTACGGTGCACACTCCTTGCACTTGGGGCTCCCCTACGCGGGGGACACCCCTGTGTGGCAGGGCACTCCTTGCACACATCAGCACTGCGCATGGGCCAGCTCCACACGGGTCAAGGAGGCCCAGGGTTTGAACCACGGACCTCCCGTGTGGTAGATGGACACCCTAACCACTGGGCCAAGTCTGCCGCCCGGTCAACTGGTTTTTGACAAACCTACCAAGTCCATGTTAATGGGACAAAACAGTCTCTTGAACAAATGGTGCTGGGACAACAGGATATCTATAACCAAAAGAATGAAAAGGGACTCTTATCTCACTCCCTATACAAAAATCAACTCAAAATGGATCAAAGACCTAAATAGAAAAGTGAGGACCATAAAACTACTAGAAGAAAATGTAGGGAAACATCTTAAAGACCTTGTAGTAGGTGGTAGTTTCTTGGACCTTACACCCAAAGCATGTGCAACAAAAGAAAACATAGGTAAATGGGACCTCCTCAAATTAAACACTTTTGCATCTCACAAGACTTTGTCAAAAGGGTGAAAATGCAGCCAACACAATGGGAGAAAATATTTGGAAATCACATGTCTGATAAGAGTTTAATATCTGTGATGTATAAAGAGGGGCTACATTTCAACAATAAAAAGACATACAAAAAAAAAAGACATACGACCCAAGTGAAAAATGGGCAAAAGACTTAAATAGACAAATGGTAAAAAAACTAATGAAAAAATGTTCAACATCACTAATAATCAGGGAAATGCAAATCAAAACCTCAATGAGATATCATTTCACACCTAGCAGAATGGCCACTATTAAAAAGACAGAGAGGGAGCAGAGGTGGGTCAAGCCATTGGGTGCCTCCCTCCCACATGGGAGGTTCTGAGTTCGGTTCCCGGTGCCTCCTAGAAAGACAAACATACAACAAACAGACACAGAGAGCAGAGTGTGAGCACAATGAGGGATGGGAGAAATAAGAAAATAAAATAGAAATCTTTGAAAAAAAAAAGACAGAACTACAGGTGTTGGAGAGAATGTGGAGAGGTAGGAACGCTTATTCACTGCTGGTGGGAATGCAGAATGGTACAGCCACTGTGGAGGTCTGTTTGGCAGTTCCTAAGGAAGTTGAATATAGACTTGCCACGTGACCCTGCAATACCACTACTATAGACCCAGATGAACTGAGAGCAGTGACATGAACAGACTTCTGCACACTGATGTTCATAGTGACGTTGTTCACGGTTGCCAAAAGTTGGAAACAACCCAGGTGTTCATTAACTGATGAATGGATACACAAATTGTGGTGTAGTCACATGATGGAATATTATGCAGTTATAAGAAGAAATGAAGTCATGAAGCAGATGACAACATGGGTGAACCTGGAGGACATTACGTTGAGTGAAGCACGTCAGACACAAAAGGACAAATACTCTATGTTTGCACTACTATGAACTAAATATATTGTGTAACAAATTATATGATTCCATTTATATAAAATATAAATATAAATCAATTTATAAAGGTCAAATTTGATTAGTGGTTATGTAGGACTAGGGAAGACATGCTAAGGGATATAGAGTTTTTCTTTTTGGAATAATGAAATATTTCCAATTTTTTTTGTGATGTTGAATGCAAAACATTGTGATTATACAAAAAGCCTTTGATTATACACTTTAGATAGATTGTGGGGTATGTGAATATATCTCAATAAACTACTTTATAAATAAATAATTGTGCAAGGATAGGCAGAAATAGCAGCTATGTTCAGCAGGGGAAACAGATATTGAGAGGTAAAGAATTTTCTTGTTTGTCTGTTTTTTGTTTATTATTACTGAAATAATGAAAATCCTCTAATAATGATTGAAATGATTAATGCACAACTATGTGATTATACCAAATACCATATGTCGTTGATTGGACACTTTGGGGGGAAAAAAGACAATGTGGATAACTAAAAAAGTTCACATTAAAAAAAACCCTGATGCCATCTGAATAGCTGATGGCAGAAACATTATTCAGCGCACCACATGATCTTTGTAAAATACAAATCTAATGACTCTTTATTGCTTAAAATCTTTCCATGGCTTTCAGGAGAAAACCTAGCCTCTTTAGCTGTGTGTGTGAAACCCTCTATGACTGGTTCCTGCCTATCATTATAGCCTCATGTCTCACCTTTCAGCCAGACTGCACTGATTGTAGTTTCCCAAATTCTTAATATGTACCTATGATAGCCTACCAATCTTTGCTTAACTCCTACTTGACTTTCAAAACTTAGATTAAGCATCAGCTTCTCCCAATAGCCATCCCTGCCCCCAACTCTGATGTGACCGTCCCTCCTCAATATTCTCAAAACATCCAGTAGGCTCCTTCAATACAGCACTTAACACACTATGTTGAATTTAACTTTGTTTTTTTCCCTGCATTAGACTAAAGTTCCTCTAGTTCAGTCAACAAATTCATTTGACCTTGTATTCCCCATGTTTTTAAGCACTGATTAGTGCCTTAAAAAAGCAAAAACAAAAACACCTCTGTTGAATTAATCATCTTTCTGCAGCATGTAGCACAGTATTTTATATACAGCAGGTATCTGCTCAAGAAAAGAAAGATAAATTATCCTATACAAAAGATGCAGAATTTGGGACATGTATCCTGCTATTCAGAATGATAATCTAGTGGGAAACCTACTGGGGATATTTAGTGGGGAAAATTAATTGCTAAGTATAATAGAAGGACGTATTTACCAATGTTACAATGGCAATGTACTCAAGATTACATGGGAGCTAAAAAGGAGGGATTAACCATGATAGGTGGATCACAGAAGTGAGTTTAGAGCTGACCTATGAAAGATGACTACAACGGGCATGATGGCTTTTTTGAACTCACCATTGAGTCCCTAGCTCTTAGCATGGTAATTGGCAAATAGTAGGTATTCAGTAAGTACTGTTTGGATGAATAGAATTTCAGTGGATTGCATTCCAAGCTGAGGAATCAGTATTGCCAGGAAAAATTGTGAAAGACTGAAATGGACAAAAAAATTTCTTGGTGTCCAGTTTAGCAAACTGCCTTTCATTGCCTTCCCCCTTGCCCCACTCCTTTTCTCTGACAGCTAGGAGGTAGTTTATTAGTAGGCACAAGTCAGGTAAGGGGAGTGCTGGCAAAGCCTTCATGCATGCAGGGTCTGCCACTAGTTCAAGGACTCACAACTGGGGATGTATTTGATCTCAAAACCATCCAGGAAAAGGCACTTTTTAGCCACTGTGTCTTAAAATTCATCAGCTTTAAACTTGGTAATGCCACACTTCATGGAGATAAGGATTTTCTAGCAGCTAGGGAACTTGAACTTGGCTCTACATAGCCCCTCAATCACATGCTCCTTGTCTTAAAGTTTGGTGCAGAAGGATGTGAGGACTTGGCCCATGTGGACCCTGGCTACCATACTGGGGCTTTCCAAAGGCACTTAGCATACCTGTCTGGAGGCTACACTGGGGATGGCAGGAGGTCAGACATGACCATCAACAGGAAAGTGCTGTCTTCAAAGTCTCCCAGGGCAACTCTTACAAGTAACAGGCTGCCTCCACTGCTAAGGCGGCTGTGGTATGCAGCTCCTGCACACGGTTTTCATTGCCTTTGAGCTATTTTATAACTCCAGTAAGTTGTAGAAAACTGGATATAATGCAAACAATTCTCATCTATAGAACTGCAAATTGCATACAGTGGAGATGCAAATGATTGTTGCCCTGTATATATTGATCAGTTTTTCACCTAGTCAACAAATTAATTTCTGCCTTCATTATAGCATATTTATGTATCTTCTCTTGGAATTTTCCTTTAACCAGTTATAACATCTTACAGGTTCCCTCATGAATTAATAAGTTCAGTGAAAATGTTGGCACTTGTTCATTTCATAGTTGTATGACTAATAATTTTACCTTTTCAAAAAAATATTTTTATGTATATATCCATACATATAAATATATATGAACCAAAAAGACAATTTTGAAACTGTTTTTGGGAAGTAAGGAGTCATCTAGTTGAGCTGAAGCATGAGGTTCTTTCTTCTTTTTTCAGGGACTGGGGACCGGGGATTGAATCCGGGACTGCATATGTGGGGAGCCAGTGCTCAACCACTGAGCCATATAGGCTTTCCTGAGTTGATTTTTTCATTTGTTTTGCTTGTTGTTTGTTTTTTTGTTTTGGTTTATTTTTTCAGGAGGCACCGGGAACTGAATGCAGGCCCTCCCATGTGGAATATCTGTTCAAGCAATTGAGCCATATCTGCTCCCAGCATAAGGTTCTTGGAGGATGTCATAATAGAAGAAAGAGGCTAGATTGGAGCCAGATCTTGAGGCATATGAAAAAGATAGTATTAACCGGATAAGGAATGCAGGAGAAAGAAATGAATTAATGCTGCAGTCCAGCTATTTTGGTTAAAATTTCTTTGACCCTTGAATAGTTACACTATTTTGAGCAAGTCACTAGCCATGCTGTGCCTCCGTTTCATAAAATGGACATTTAAATTTTACCTATTGCATAGGAGTGTTACGATTGAGCGAGTTAGTTAAACGTCAGTGTAAATTTTGAGCATTGTCTGGCATATTGTTCAGGGTTTTCCAGGGAAAGAAAAGAGAACCAACAGGAGATTTTATGTATAGAAAATTTACTTATATTAAGGAACTGGATCATGGATTGTGGGGGACTGGCAAGTCTAAATGTTTAAGGCAGGCCAATAGGCTGGGAATGTAGACAGGAGGTGATGTAGTAGCCTTGTGCAGAATTTATTCTTCAGGGAACCTCAGTTTTTGCTCTTAAGGCCTTCAACTGACTGGTTCCCTCCCCTCCCCACATTATCAAAGGTAATCTCCTTTAACCACATCTACAAAATACCTTCACAGCAACATCTACACTAGTGTTTGACCAAACAAATGGGCACTATAGCCAACACATCTAGAAAAGAATAAGTACTGGATAAATCAATAAATGTTAACTAGTTTTATTACAGTACATAGGTGTTTATCTGTAGCACTGGGGACCAAATATGTTCAGAATTAAGAATGTTTTGGACTTTACATAAGTATTCTGTATATTGTACATTGCATAACAACCTCAGCAGGATCTGGGATGGCACCTTGTAATCCAATACAAATATACAATCCAATATATTTCTTCAATAAAATGTATGACTATTTAATGTCAAATAGGACAGATACAGATATAATTAGCCTCCCATCAGTCTGGGTCAGGCTTTCCTGCCAAGTTGGTCAAGTCAGGTCTACTTTGCCACCAAATGAGTTACCAAAAACCCTCCAATTTTCAGAGGTTTTTGTTGTTGTTATTTTCGAAGTACAGATGAGGTTTTTCAGACTTTTCTGGATTTTTGAATAATTGCTGTATTTTAAAGTAAAAAAGATAAAACTGAAATTTTTCAGAAACCAAGCTTTGAATTTGATCACCTTTCTACTTTGGTAAAGTATTAATTTTTCCATTTAAACATTGCAAAGCAAGGGCAGCCAATAGTTGATGAGAAGAAGTTTCTCTTTATAAAATTCTAGCAAAGAAATGAAGAAGGAATAATAAAATATCACTATGTTGCAACCTAATAAAATAATGGCTGTAGACAAGAGCTTCTAATATCATAAAAAAAAAAATACAGGGAAGCGGACTTGGCCCAATGGATAGGGCATCCACCTTCCACATGGGAGGTTTGCAGTTCAAACACCAGGCCTCCTTGACCTGTGTGGAGCTGGCCCACGAGCAGTGCTGATGTGTGCAAGGAGTGCTCTGCCACACACTCTCCTGTGTAGGGGAGCCCCACGTGCAAGGAGCGCGCCCCATAAGGAGAGCCGCCCAGCGCGAAAGAAAGTGCAGCCTGCCCTAGAACGGTGCCGCACACACGGAGAGCTGATGCAACAAGATGACACAACAAAAAGGAACACAGATTCCTGGTGCTGCTGATAAGGATAGAAGCGGTCACAGAAGAACACATAGTGAATGGACACAGAGAGCAGACAACTGGGGGGGGGGATGGGGAGAGAAATAAATAAAAAATAAATCTGAAAAAAAAAAAAAAAGAATGGCCACTACTATAAAGACAGAACTATAAGTGTTGGAGATGATGTGGAAAGATAGGAATGTTCATTCATTGTTGGTGGGAATGCAGAATGGTACAGCCACTGTGGAGGACTGTTTGGCAGGTCCTACAGAAGTTGAATATATACTTGCCATGTAACCCTGAAATACCACTAATGGGTATATTCCTAGAAGAACTGAGAGCAGTGACATGAACAGCCATCTGCACACCGATGTTCATAGTGGCATTATTCACAATTGTCAAAAGTTGGAAACAAACCAGGTATCCATCAACAGATGTATAGATAAACAAATTGTGGTATATTCACATGATGGAATATTATGCAGCTATAAGAAGAAATTAAATTGGAAAGCATATGACAACATGGATGAACCTGGAGGACATTTTGTTGAGTGAAGCAAGCTAGGCACAAAAGGACATATACTGAGTGATTGTGTTATTATGAACCAAATATATCGTGTAACATATTTTATGATTCAAAAAAAATTTATATGTAACCAGTACATTTAATTGAGAAGTGTATGTTTTTATTCAACTATGTTTTTAGTTTTTGTTTATATTTTCCATTATTAAATGTACAAAATGAGGTTAAAAATATTTTTTTAAAAAGCCTTTATCTGTTATGTACACACACTGAAGTATTTACAGGTAAACAATTTACGTAATATAACAGATAAATGGTATGATATCTGGGATTTGCCTTAAAATACTTCAGAAAAAAATTAAAAATGTGTATATGAGAATGAAAGAAACAAGAAGGGCAGGTGTCGATAATTGACTAAGCTGGGTAATGTGTACATTCTCTCTACTTTTTTTTTTTTTTTAAAGATTTATTTTTATTTATTTAATTCCCCTCCCCTCCCCTGGTTGTCTGTTTTCTGTGTCTTTTTGCTGCGTCTTGTTTCTTTGTCCGCTTCTGTTGTCGTCAGCGGCACGGAAAGTGTGGGCGGCGCCATTCCTCGGCAGGCTGCTCCCTCCTTCGCGCTGGGCGGCTCTCCTTATGGGTGCACTCCTTGCGCGTGGGGCTCCCCTACGCGGGGGACACCCCTGCGTGGCAGGGCACTCCTTGCGCGCATCAGCACTGCGCATGGGCCAGCTCCACACAGGTCAAGGAGGCCCGGGGTTTGAACCGCGGGCCTCCCATGTGGTAGACGGACGCCCTAACCACTGGGCCAAAGTCCGTTTCCCCATTCTCTCTACTTTTGTATGAGTTTGAAATGTTCTATAATTAAAATGCTAAAAAATAAACTTATTTTTAAAAAACAAAACTTTTTTGTGGGGGCAGGAGTTGGTTTTGTTACTACTTTTCCCTAAGCCATGTTGTACTAATGTCTTTATTTGCTGTACTGATAGTCTTATAAACTATTATCAGAAACCTTTACAGTATAGATTACATTGTATTTCTCAATGTAGATCACTTTGAATCTAAGTTGGAAACATTACTATTACTTCCTTTAAAGTATTTGAAGTACTGTCAGAAGAAAAAGATGAAAAACTAAAACTTATTAAAATGAAGATTTGAAAATGCTCTATTCAAAACTAAAGTTATCCCAACAAAATTGACCTCTAGAATTAGCAACTTTACCCCTTATCCTGAAAATCTCAATTATAAATAATTACACCATTGAAAAAAAAAACTTAAGTAAATTATTTAAGAAAAATATTTAGCATGATATTTAGGATAATAGAGGTGGGGATGGAGGACATGAAATTACTAAATTACAGGGGACTACACAAAATGACCTTATTAAAGTTGAATTCAACGTAAAGCTAAAACTAGTTCAGGAGGAAAGAAGGGGTATCTCCAAAATCTGTTAGTCTTTGATCTGCCTTTGCTTTTTTTTTTTTTTTTTTTAAGAGTAAAAAGAAAATAGATTGACTTTTCAAGGACTTCAACTTCCCTGACTGAATATTACTTGAGGTGAGCTAGTTGCAATAAAACCAGCAGGTGGCATATTTCTTAGCTTTTTTCAAACTGTCTAAAAATTAAGAACCAATATGAATGTACCAAAATAGAAAATGCTGCCTTTCTACTTTTTGGTGTATGTTATGCCTCTTTCATAGAAAATAAATTTATAAAAATACAAGTGGAATAATCTTTGTTTTACTATTGCTTTTCCACTTTAGTGAATGTTTGAATTTTGAAATAAGTTGCTAAATAACCCTGATTTCACTTTTTCTATAGTAAAATATATCTGGTTAAAATGCCAACCTGTTTCTAATATTAACATTGTGGAATGTCTCAATAGTTTTGAAATACCTTGGGATGTGGTCCAGAGCCTAAACTCCAGAGAACCAGATTACTAGCACATCCTCAAAGGCAGCTGTGACCCAAGTATACCATGGCTTTTGAGCTGGGATTTTATGTTGCTGCATTGCTTCTGAAAATTTCCCAGATGGGAACGAAGATTTCAATTTAGTCTAGAACTCTTTAATCTCATTCTTGTCTGGCTCCCAGAGAATGTTCAGGGCCAAAGAAGTCCTGGTGCACTGTTTCTCTCCAGAAAAGCCCTAAGTAGACACTGGATTGATTTGGAATCCCTGCAGAATGACCTAGCTCAACTTTTTTGTTAGTACTCTAGACACAAGAGCATCCTCGGAATCTTTAACACAAGCTGGAGGGTCTCTAAGAAGAAGCTAAGTGAAATTCTCCAGATACCCCTGTACTAGTCAGGGTTCTCTAGGGAAACAGAATCAACAAGAGATATGTCAATAGTTAAGAGATTTTATCAGTGTCTCTCATGTGACTGTGGGGATGCACAAGTCCAGGTTCCGCAGGCAGGCTGCAACCAGGGCCTCCAATGAAAGTCCAGTGAAGGTCCTGAATTTGGGGAGACGTTGGCTGTCCAAAGATGAGCCAGGAAATTCTGACTCAAAGCTGGAATCACTTCCCCTTTTAAGGCATTCAGCTGATTGGATAAAGCGTCACTCACTGCTGATGGCAATCTCCCTGACTGATGTGTAATCAGCTGTCTGATTTACCACTACAGTAAAGTCAGTGGTGACTAAAGTCCATAAGTGCCCAGTGCTTGCTTGACCAAACAACTGGGCACAATCACCTAGCCGAGTTGACACATTAGCCTAACCATCACAACCCCTTTGCCATTTTGGCCGAATTTACCCTATAACGATCTAGGAAAAAAGGCCTCACATAATTCGTTTTAGCTTGCTCCAAGTTGAAGGAGGGGGATGCAGGTTGGTTGATTGTCAGTTCCATTACAAATTCATTCAACAAAGAAACTGCTTGTCGTCAACTCTGCTGTGATGTGTATTTCAGACATGGCAGCTCTTGTTGCTAATTTAATCAAAAAGCTAATTTTTTTCACTGACAATCTTTTTTACTACCATTTCTGGGAATTTTTATCCTGTCATTTACCAGCTTTTCGTTGTTGTTGTTTTATAATTTTTATTTTTATTTTATTTTTTTGAGGTACTGGGCTGGAGAACGAAACTGGGTCCCCATGAGAAGCCAGCACTCAACCACTGAGCTAGTGACTCCCGAGTTGTTTTTTTTTTTCATTTGTTTTGCTTGTTGTTTGCTTGTTTTTTAGGAGGTATAGGGGACCAAATTTGGACCTCCCAGGTGGGAAGCAGGCGCTCAACTGCTTGAGCCACATCTGCTCCCTCAGACTTGTTGTAAGTAGAAGTAGACATTAATTTCATAAAATGCCCTTTAATCATAACACTCATAAGTCTTTTCATGCAAATGCTAAAGAACATCTTAATTTTTTAAAACTTTGTTTATAATACTCATTGCAAAACTTCAAGAAATATAGAATACTATAAATATTAAGATCCATCAGACTTAAGAATATAAACATCACATAGGATTTTTTTTTTTTTTTGATTCTTGGATTGGGAATTGAACCTGGGACCTCACATGCAGGAGGCTGGTGGCACTCAACCACCGAGCCACATCGGTTCCCCTGTTTTGGCTCCCTCATATTTGCTCGTTTTCTTTAGGAGGCACCAGGAGTTGAACTCGGGACCTCCCATGTGGGAAGTGGGCATTCAGTTACTTGAGCCACATTCACTCCCCTACATATGACTTTTAAATAGAATAGCCTGCTGGATAATTTTTTCAGCAGGCTTTATGATATACTGTAAATATCTTTGCATATTAATAAATATAGATATACCACCTTATTTTCTTTTTTAAAAAATATGGAAGAGGGATTGGAGGTAGCTCAAGCAATTGGGCACCTCCCTTCCACATGGGAGGTCCCAGGTTCTGTTCCCAGTGCCTCCTAAAAAGATGATGAGCAGACACAGCACACAGCAAAGAAACACAGAGAGCAGACAGTGAGGGCAAACAATGGCGAGGGGGGAATGAGGAAGAAATAATTAATCTTTAAAAAAATGTGGAAAAGAGTAAAATTTCTAGTACTAAACATAAATTTCTTTAGAGATATTGTAAACTCAAACATACATATGGGAAACAGATGTGGCTCAAGCAGTTGTGCTCCCGTTTACCATATAGGTAGTCCAGGGTTTGATGTCCAGGGCATCCTGGTGAAGGCAAGTTGGTCCGTGCAGCAAGCTGGCCCACGTGGGACTGCTGCCCCATGCAGCAGTGCTGGCCAACAGGGAAAGCTGGTGCAGCAAGATGATGCAACAAGAGACACAGAGGAGAGACAATAGGAGATGTAACAGAACAGGGAGCTGAGGTGGCACAAGTGAATGGCTGCCTCTCTCACACTCCTGGGATCGGTTCCCGGAGCCACCTGGTGAGAATACAAGCAGACACAGAAGCACACACAGCAAATGAACATGGAGAGCAGACAATGGGGGGATGGGAGAGAGAGAAATAAACAAATCTTTAAAAAAATACATAAAATGTGTAAACTTTTAAAATGTATATATTAATGAATTTCTACATATGTAAGCTTATTTTGTGAAAGAGAATAAAACTTTACATATATTACTTAAGTTATATATCTGCAGAAACAAATTGAAATAAAGAAGAAATTTGTTGGATAGTTTAAGAAAATGACTTATATGAATGTTACAGAATTTGTTCCTACTGGGACATAAGCTCCCTGTGGTGAATCATTATGCCTAGAACAATGGATTAGTACATAACTGACTGGTGCTTGATATTTATGGAATAAATGATTGAATATTTTATTTTCTTTTTTTGGAGGGAGAAGGCATTATCAGCACTTAGGAGTCACAGACCATTGAGATGGAGTCTCTTGATTGAACATTGTCTCTTAATTATTAGGTCTTTTATTTGGACATAACCTCTCCATGTCTTAGTTTTCTCTTCTGCAAAAGGAGTATTATAGGGTTGTTGTGAGGATTAAATGAGTTAATAGATGTTTTCGTTTCCTGGGTACATGCAGTGGGAATTTATCGGCTCAAAGCTTTATTTATTGATTGATTGATAAATACATCTTTTTTTTTAGGAGGTACCAGAGATTGTACTCAGGACCTTGTACATGGGAAGCAGGCACTCAACCACTTGAGCTTCATCTGCTTCCCAGGCTCATATTTTTTTTTTTTAAGATTTATTTATTTCTCTCCTCTCCACCCCGCCCCCCGCCCCGGTTGTCTGTTCTCTGTCTATTTGCTGCGTCATCTTCTTTGTCCGCTTCTGTTGCTGTCAGCAGCACGGGAATCCGTGTTTCTCTCTGTTGCGTCATCTCGTTGTGTCAGCTCTCCATGTGTGTGGTACCATTCCTGGGCACGCTGCACTTTCGCACTGGGCGGCTCTCCTTATGGGGTGCACTCCTTGCACGTGGGGCTCCCTATGTGGGGGACACCCCTGCGTGGCACAGCACTCCTTGCACATATCAGCACTGCACATGGGCCAGCTGCACACCGGTCAAGGAGGACCTCCCATGTGGTAGACAGACGCCCTAACCACTGAGCCAAGTCCGCCACCTGTAGGCTCATATTTTTAATGCAAGGATAAGTCCAAATTCAAGGCATCATCAAGATGATGCTTTCTCACAGAAGACTGTGGTGTTTGGGGGATGCCTGCCAATGATCTTTGGTCCTTGGCATTTCTATCACATGGCAATGTATGTGATGGTCTCTTCTGGCTTCTCCTTTCTCTTCTGGGTTCTGCTGTCTTCCAGATTCTGGTTGCTCCCTGTGTCTTTCTCCTCTGAGGCTTTCTCTATAAATTCTCCAGTTACCCATCTTGATTCATTTGGGCCACAACTTAACTGAAGTAACTTCAACAAAATGTCCTATTACAAAGGTTCACACCCACAGGAATGGATTAAGTTTAAGAGTGTGTTCTTCTGGGGTACATAGCTCCAAGCCACCACAATAGATTTAAAACATTTAGAATAGTATCCAGTATGTTGTAAGTAGGTATAAATGTTATTATTTTGCATTTATAGCTAATTCTCCTCCTTATATATGCAGTCATAAAATAAAAAAATATCCCCTATGAAGTTGTTAATAAGGGATATTGTTACTTTTGCTTTTCAGGAAAAAAAAATCAAGGCACACAGATCAACTGGCTTGTAAATATGATAGCCAAAGGCTGTACTCCACTGGAATCGTCACGTACAAAGTAATGCCACATACCTGCATTTCCCTAGAAATGCTTATTAATTTGCTTTTTAAAATTTATTTAATAGGTGGTTTCCATGCTATGAACCCAGGCTGAACCCCTGGATATCATATATGCATGAAAAATTATCTATAAAATCATTGACTTATGGATATATTTTCTAATCTTTTGGATACTGTTACGTTTTTGTTTTTTTTTTAAATTCAAACTTACGGTTTCCTTTAGTCATTGAGCATTTTAAGTAGCAACGGAGGCTGAAAGTACAGCTTTGAACACGCAGTATCCCCTAAATTTTTGCATAATGGAAAGGGGTCCTCATGATTAAAAAAAAAAACAAAAACAACGAACTCAGGAGCCACTGCTCTAGTGGCTCCAATATACAATACAGCTAAAGTCTTGTGATTTCACATATAATATATCGTAAATCTTGAGCTCACCAGGACTATAGAGTACTTTGCTTTTGGGTTTGCATGTAAAACTAAGGTTCCAACTTCAGGGTACGGAAGTGCCCGTTGGGGGAGAAACTACAACTCCCAGGATTCCTGGGAGGGACTCCCAAACCTGCGGTTCGCCCCCTTCCAGACCCTATGCACCACAGCCGCTGCGGCGCCTCTTCCGAGAGCTGCAACGCCTCTTCCCGAGACCTCCGGCGCGTGGCTGTCTTCTTGGATTTTCTTTCTCGCTTTGTCATTTTATTCCCTTTGCATTTCCTCTGTTAATTCACAGTTATGCACAGACAAGGACTAGTTCTCTGGGGACCGGTGGAGACGAAAGGATCATGCCGCCGTCTTGCAACACACAGCAAGCGTTGACCCGGAAGCAATGAACTAGGAAGTGACAGTCCTCCGGTGTCGGTGGGGTTGAAATGCTGCAGGGCAGGGAAGGTTCCGCCCTCGCTAAGGAAAGCTAACGTCCTTTCTTCGTTTTCTTAGGTATTCGCAGTTCTTTCCTGACCTTGAAAGGGCTCCCCCCCCCCCCCGCCCCCAGTTGTGTCTGTTGCTTTATATTCTCTTCTCTTTGACTCAGTCTTGTGTCTTATGCGAAGTTACACAGTGTGGTTTACACGTGCTGCTCCTGCGTACGAGTGCAGGTTTAGTGTCAGTTCTGACTTGTCTACGCTGAGAGTTGCTCCTAGAATATCAGTAATCCTGTTAATGTGGTGGGTGATGGAGAAAACTTGCTGTTCTCAGGTATAGATTTACGTCTTGGTTTGCTTTTAGTAACGATGTGCTTCATGATCTTGAGAGTAATTCATTCCACTGCCGTTGTATGAGAAGGACATTTTTGCTATAAGTATCCTAACAAAAATCTATTGGCCACTCTTATTTTGTCCATTGTAAAATACCTATACTAGATGTAAAGAGACAAAGAAACTCCTAGGGGAGTGCAGCATATTGAGGGTGCTGGGATTTGGTGCATTCTTCCACTGTTCCTTTCCGAATGTGATTATGTTCAAGTTTATCGGTAGAGCCCTTTAAACTTTGAATATTTGAGAAGACCATTCTGAACATTTTATTTCCTAGGAGATAATGATAATCTAAGTTAGCAGATTTATAGCGATCCAGTGACCCAGAGTGATACCATTGCCTAGAGTATTAGGAACATTGGAGGCAAATTTTTATTCTGATAAATCTTGACCCTCGTTTCAACTTTGAACCTCTGCACTTTAGGGCAGAGCTTTTTACTTAATACATCTTATCTTTTTCCTTTTATACTCAACAAATTCATTGTGTATTTGAGTTAGCTCTTAATTGTCTCTGTTAGAAGAGAGAGCAGATAATTATTGTACCTAGCCTGTTTGACCTAACCTATAATTTTTTAATAACCCCCTTTTAAAATGAAAGTAATATGTGATATATGTGTAGAAGACTTGTAAAACACTGAAAAATAGAAAGCAAGCATAATCCCCCAACTAGAGAGCATCTTATAAACATTTTGATGTTTCTTTTCTAGTTTTGTGTTGTTGTTTTTAAATACTCTACCCTTTTTTATTATATGCTATATATTATAGAATGTTAAAAAAAATTTAGATTATACTGTGCTTTTTTCATTTAATATAACTATCATCATGTCCCTTTTTCACCAGACCTTCTACTTGTTTTATTAACATTTGAAGTTTTCTAAAAGGGCAGCATCTTTGAAAAGTGATGGTAGAATTGAGATTGAAAAGCACTGATCATGATTAAGTTACTTGAGTTTTTGGATATCTGATTACCTAAAATATAAAAATTAAATAAGATAATGGTCAATATTTTCTTCAAGCTTTAGGAGTCTATAAATATGAATTACCTAAGGTTTGCATAATTATTTCATGTCTTTCAAGTACTCAAAAACACATTCAATTTTAGATCCTAAATACTTTCTAGAAAATAGCTGATTTAACTCATTCTATTGATATATTTGTTAGGTACACTATTTGCCTTAGTTAATTATATATATTGGGTAAGTAGAAAACCGTGCTGACTTTATATGTTTTAATATATCGTTACTGAGAGGACTGGAGGATTACTTTCTTTTTGTCGGTTAATGAATGTGGGGACTGTTTTAGGAACTGCCTGTGGCAGTGAACTGAACAAGATTTTTTAAAGCTTTTTCCAGTTTTATTATACCATTATCTATAGAGTTGACTTTTATCAGATTGTGTTTATTATATTTCAGATGCTGAGATGAAGCGTCACCTGTGTATTTGGCTTTTTAGACATCTGTCTCTTAGTGGCTACCACCAGTGTCACATCCACCTCCATTCTCATCACCTTAGACAGATGCATCTTGATACAAGGTTGTGGGTTTTTAGACAAAGTAGGAATTACATTCACCATTGTCTATTAAATAAGAATTGGTCCAGGAGATACTGCTATCAAGATGCCAGGATGTTCTGGAAGCATAAAGCACTTCAGAAATACATGGAGGACCTAAATAAGGAGTACCAAAAACTTGATCAGTGTTTGCAGCATATCTCTGTGAATGAAGGGGATCAAAGGACCTTGAATCGAAGGCATGCTGAGTTGGCACCACTTGCAGCCATTTATCAAGAAATTCAGGAAGCTGAACAAGCAAGTGAAGAATTAGAATCAATGTGTAAAAGTAGGTAAAAGATATGTGTGTGTACAGTACAGTACCATATCAGATTTTTTTTTAAGATTTATTTATTTATTTATCTCCCATTTCCCCCCCTCAGTTGTCTGCTCTCTGTGTCCATTCGCTGTGTCTTCTTCTGTGACAACTTCTGTCTTTATCAGCAGCACCGGGAATCTGTGTTTCTTTATGTTGTGTCATCTTGTGTCAGCTCTCCGTGTGTGTGGTGCCATTCTTGGGCAAGCTGCACTTTCTTTCGCGCTGGGCAGCTCTCCTTACAAGGCGCACTCTTTGAGCGTGGGGCTCCCCTACACAGGGGTTAACTCTGCGTGGCAGGGCACTCCTTGCGCATCAGCACTGCGCATGGGCCAGCTCCACACGGGTCAAGGAGGCCCAGGGTTTGAACCGCGGATCTCCCATGTGGTAGGCGGACGCCCTATCCATTGGGCCAAGTCCACTTCCCCCCATATCAGATTTTTAAGTTACAGCTTTATTGAACTCAGTCTTTTAAAAAGCTTATAAGTAATAAGTTCTACATTTGGAAAGAACAGGACTCTGTATTCTAGGTGTTTGACATATTTCAGCTACAAAAGATCAACTACTAAGTGACTGGGCTTCTCCTGGTGCTAGCTGATAAGTTCTTAGGGTCTGTAGACTCAGTGCTGACCTTTTTAGATGCTTTAATTTATTCAGCAGACCATTATTGAGCACTGTCCTAGTTACCATGGACATAAAAATATAGTTCCTACACTGTCCAAGGGCTTATACTGTCTAGAGACAGAAACTATTTGTTTTCTATTAATTTAGATAGTATTTATAACGTGATACATGCTCTACTAGATATAGCCACAGGGTCCCAAGGAAGTAAATGGGAAGGGCATTCAAATCAGATAGGACAGGTCGAGTAAAGCTTCCTGGATGAGACTGTGTTACTTGTTAGTCACAAAGGAAATTGTATATTTCATGTTGTATGCCTTGAAATCATTTAAAAAATTTTACATCAATTGTAGTTTTAGGTTATTTCTAATTTTTATATATTTAACGGATGGAAGTATTTTCTATTACAAGTTACTGACAGGCTTCTTAGAACCATGGAATTATTCATTGTCACCATTATCAAATACTAATCCTAAATGTTTCACTTTTACTTCACTTTAAGCACTAAACAAAGTATCTCCACTTAGACAAGGCTCCATTTCTAGAATACATACTACCTACCTGGTGTTCAAGAAAATCAATCCCACCTAATTTTCAGATCTTGAACCTTTAAAATCCGAATATGTATATACTGGAGTTGCCATGCTATGATGTCAGGGTGGTAGTATCCAAATACTGCTTCTAGATCTCATGTAGAACATTAATTAAAGTAAATTGTTTCCAGGATTTTGGTAACGTTAATTCAGTCATTCATTTAATCATTTTTTCAGCTACCTTTTGCCTAGGGCTTACTATATGCCAGTTACTGTTGTAAGCACCAGGGCATAAAAGTTGAGTAAGCCCTAAAGAGCATACCATCTAATTTGGGAGCCATACTACAAATAAGTGAAAGGCAATGCAAAAAAGCCAGACTCACAATATAAATAGCATACTATGGATCTCAAAAGTCATAGTAATTATTAATAATTATGCCTGAAGTGGATGGGGGAAGCTTTTAGAATAGAGTTTGAAGCAAAAGTAGGATTTCTCTGATTGAAAAAGAAGGAAGGACATTCCAGGTAGAGGAAACAGTAAGAGCAAAGCTAAAAAAGGGTGAGAATCTGTAGCAGTTCCAGGAACTGGTAGTGGACAACTTTGTAGCGTCTAATGTTTGTTTAACTCTAGCTCACCTCTTTAAATAGCTTCTATTTAAATGTAGTCTATATGACTACAGAGTTGTGTAACCATCACTACAATCAATTTTAGAACATTTTATTAACCCAAAAAGAAACCCACATCCCTTATCTATCACTACTCAAATCCCAGGCCTAGGAAACCACTACTTTCTGACTCTATGTATTTGCCTGTTCTGGATTGCTCATGTAAATGGAATCATATAATATGCGGTCCTTTGTGATTGGCTTTTTATACTTAGTATACTGTGTTTTTAAGGTTCAATCATTTTGTAGCATGTATCAGTACTTCATTTCTTTTTATTGCCAAATAATCCATTGTGGAGATTCCGCATTTTATTTGTCTGCTCATCAGCTGATGAACTCTTGGATTGTTTCCATTTTTTGGCTAGTATGAACAGTGCTGTTATGAACATTCACGTACATGTTTTTGTATGGACATATGTTTATATTTCTCTAGGAGTATAATTGCTGAGTCTTATGGGAGCTCCATGTTTAACCTTTTGAGGAATTGCCAGACTGTCTTCCTAAGTGGCAGCACCGTTTTGCTTTCTCACCAGCAGCGTATGAGGGTTCCAGTTTCTCTCCATCCTCACCAACACTTGTTATCATCTCTTTTTTTTTCTTTAAGATTTATTTTATTTATTTATCTTCCCTTTCCCCTGCCTTCCCTGTTGTCTGCTCTCTTGTGTCCATTCGCTGTGTGTTCTTTTGTATCCTCTTGCATTCTCAGTGGCACCGGAAATCTGTGTCTCTTTTCGTTACGTCATCTTGCTGTGTCAGCTCTCCATGTGTGCGGCGCCACTCCTAGGTGGGCTTCGCTTTTTTTCACACGGGGCAGCTGTCCTTGCGGGGCACATTCCTTGCATGTTGGGGCTTCCCTATGCGGGGGCACCCCTGCATGGCATGACACTCCTTGCATGTGGCAACACTCCACGTGGGCCAGCTCACCACACAGGCCAGGAGGCCCTGGGTTTGAACCCTGGACCTCCTATATGGTAGGCGAATGCTCTATCAGTTGAGACACATCTGCTTCCCTGTCTTTTTGATTATAGCCATCCTAGTGGGTATACTAGGATTGTGGATTTGATTTGCATTTCCCTAATGACTAATGATTTTTAGCAACTTTTCATGTGCTTATAGTTCATTTGAGTATCTTCTTTGGGAAAAAGTTCTGTTCAAGTCCTTTGCCCATTTTTTACTTAGGCTGTTTGCCTTTTTGTTGTTGCATCTTGGGAGTTCTCTATGTATTCTGGATGTTAAATCTTTGCCAGATGTATGATTTGCAAAAGTTTTTCTCCCATCCTGTGGGTATTCTCTTTACTTTCTTGAAAATGCGATTTGAACTACACACATTTTAATTTAATGATGGCCACCTTATTTTTTGTTGTTGTTGCTTGTGCTTTTGTTGTTACATTGAAGAAACCCTTGCCTAATCCAATGTTACAAAGATTTGTGTGTATGTTTTCTTCTAAGAGTTTTATATTTTTAGCTCTTAAATTTAAGTCAATCCATTTTGAATTAAATGTTGTATATATGGTATGAGAAGCGTTTGTTTTTAATTTTTGTGTTTCTTAATATTGCTAATGGCTTAACGTTTTTTCTCTTTTAAAAATTTCCCAAAATATACAGAAGTTGAGAGAATAGTCCTGTGAACTAACTGTGCATTCAACACTTATCCAGATTTTACTACTTATTGGCTTTTAGTTTCCAGACTTTCTGTGTGCTCTATCTTGTTTCATTAAGCCTTAGGGGTGGTAAGTGACGTCAAGGACCAGTCACTGTTACATTGTAAAATCCTGAATGTACAGAGTCTTGTATTTTCCTGCCTGCTATTAGTGACGCCACAATTCCCTCACTGGGTTTAATGAGGATCATTTTACAATATTCTGCTCAAATTGGTAAGTAGTTTTTTGAGAGGTATTTGCACTTCATAGAGGCTTACTGAAAATTCTCTGAATGAATTTTTTTTTAGGAGGTATCAGGGATTGAACCCAGGATCTCATACATGCAAAGTAGTTGCTCAACCACTGAGCTACACTTGCTCTGCTCTCTAAATTAAACTGATGTAACCTCCTACAGTCTTGATTTTATCATATAATATTAGGAAATTGATTAGATCATTTCTAAGGTCTCTTCTGCCTCTTCAATTACACTGTTTTGTAATAAATCTAGTAATAACATTTAATTTAGATTTACAATGTGCCAGACATTTAGCTCGTGCCTTACAATTATTATCTTATTTGAATGCTCATAGTAACCCTATGAGGTAGGAATTATTTTTTAGATGAAGAAATTGAGAGGTAAAATTTCCAAAGGTCTTTCAGCCAGTGGGAGGAGCAAGGATTCAAAACCAGGCAACAAAACTTAAAAGCATCTACTCTTACCACTGCGTGTTGATTCAAAATCTAATAGGGCCAGCCTCTGCAGTGTATCTTGCATCATTCCCCTTCTATTCTTTCCACTAATATGTATCTTCATTACATTTCAGATCAAAATAGTTGCAATAAATCCCAACTTGTAGGTTAGGCACATTGTTATTTCTTCTTAGTTACTTGCTCCTTTTATTAACATATAGTGTCTTTCTTTGTCTCTTACAACACTTTTTAAGAAATATTTATTTACATAATTTTTCTTTATTTATCTCCCCCCTTTCCCAGATGGTTCTCTTATCTGTGTGCTAATTGTCTGCTCGCCTTCTCCAGGAGGCACCAGGAACCAACCCCAGGACCTCCCACACAAAAGGCAAATGCCCAATGGCCTAAGCTACATCTGTCCTTGCAGCCTGCGGTGTCTGCTGGCTTGTGGCATCTGCTTGTTGTAGCGGAGGTGACATCTAGCTGGTTTTGTGGCAGGAGCAACATACAGCTCATTGTGATGGGGGTGGTGCCTGTGCATCTTCTTTTTTTTTTAAATAAAGAATTTTTTATAAGATTTATTTTATTTATTTTTCCCCACATCGTTGTTTTGTGCTCGCTGTCTGCATCTCTTCGTTATGTGCTCTTTGTGTCTGCTCATCTTTTTAGGAGGCACCAGGGACTGGACCTGGGCCTCCAATGTGGGAGGGAGGTACCCAGGCACTTGAGCCACATCCGCTCCCTGCTTATTGTATCTCCTCATTGTGTCTCCTTGTTGTGTCAACTGATCACATCATCTTGTTGTGTCAGCTCTCTGCACTAACTCATTGTGTCAGCTCACACTCTTGCTTTTCTTCTTTAGGAGGCACCAGGAACCGAACCTGAGACTAGGTAGGCTGGTACCCAACTGGTTGAGCCACGTCTTTTTCCCTTATAACACTTTTTGACTTTGCCACTGCCTTCTTGCCTCGTGGTTTCTGATGAGAAATCAGTACTCAGTCTTATTGAAGATCCCTTGTATGTGATCAGTCACTTTTCGCCTGCTGCTTTTATATTTTTTCTTTATTTTTGGCACTTGATATTCTGATTAGTATGTGTTTTGGAATTGGTTTATTAGGATTTATTCTGTTTGGAGTAGGTTGTGTTTCTTGGACATGTATATTTATGTCTTTCATAAAAATTGGGACTTTTTGTCCATTATTTTCTCAAATACTCTCTTTACCCCTTTTCTCTTCTCCTTCTGGGACAACCATGACATATATATTTTATGCTTTGTGCTGTCACTCAAATTCTTGAGACATTGCTCAGTTTTCTCTATTCTTTACATTTTGTTCTTTTGACTGAATGATTTCCATTGTCCTGTCTTCTAGTTCACTGATACTTTATTCTCCCTGCTCAAATCTGCTGCTCTATGTGCCTAGTGTATTTTATTTTGTTTTTAAATATGGAATGCTTCACAAATTTGCATGTCATACTTGCACAGGGGCCATGCTAATACACTCCATATCATTCCAATTTTAGTATTTGTGCTGTTGAAGTGAGCACCCTACTGTATTTTAAATCTCTACTATTGTGTGTTTCATCATCAGAATTTCTGTTATGTTTCTTTTTGTACTTTCAAATTCTTTTGTATGTTTACATTTTTTCTTCTTTGTATTCTTGATTTCTTTGTGTGTATTTTCCATCATCTACTTGAATCGATTTAGGAAACTTGTTTGAACGTCTTTAATTAATTGTTCCAACTTCTGAGTCTTCTCTGAAGTCTTAATTTGTTCCCTTGACCGAGCCATATCTTCCTGTTGCTTAGTATGGCTTGTAATTCTTTTGCTGGTGTGTAGGCATCTGATTATCTTGATGAGTTATCTCTGAAGGTCCATTTCTCCCTCTTGTCTAGGGTTTTTTTGTTGATTGGGTTTGTGTTAAGGCTCTTCTTTGGCACTGGGTCTCACTTACTGTAGACCTTTAGAATAGACTGTGTTTCACTGTTCAGATATTCTCAGCTTTTTTTCATCTGATTCTTGCCAGAATATGGAATATAATTTTTCAGATTGCACTTTTTGTGCAATTGTTTCACCTCCAGGAGAGAGCTTTCTTTCCTCTGTTCCTTCTCCAGGAATCTCGATCTGTTCTGTTTTTTTCCATGCAGATTTTTCTCCCCAGTTCCTACAATTTGTTTAAATTCTCCCCCACACTCAGTGTCCCATTTTCCTTACATTTTTCAGTTCTAGGATCCATCCTGTCTTACAGCAGTTCAACTTAACTCCCCCACCCTCCACTCTTTCTTCTGTGAGGCTTTTCTGTTTCTGTTTTCTTTCTCATTTGAGTATGCCACCCTAGGGAGCCAGATGTGGTCAATCCAGAAAGAGGGTCACTTCAGAAAAGTTGGTTTTGCATTTAGATGGTCTGGCCAACTGAAAATGGATTGAGTGAGGACATTTTTTTTTTTTTTTTTTTTGAGTGAGGATATTTCTTTTTTTTTTTTTTAATTGAATTTGTAATAATATTACATTAAAAAAAATATATATGAGGTCCCATTGAACCCTACCACCCCCACCCCACCTCTCCCCCCCCAGCAACACTCCCTCCCATCATCATGACACATCCATTGCATTTGGCAAGTACATCTCTGGGCACCCCCGCACCCCATGGTCAACGGTCCACACCATGGCCCACACTCTCCCCCATTCCATCCAGTGGGCCCTGTGAGGATTTACAATGTCTGGTGATTGCCCCTGAAGCACCATCCAGGGCAGCTCCATGTCCCAAAGACGCCTCCACCTCTCATCTCTTCCTGCCTTTCCCCATACCCATCAGCCATCATGTCCACTTTTCTCAATCCAATGCCACCTTTTCTATGTGGACATTGGATTGGTTGTGTCCATTGCACCTCTATGTCAAGAGGAGGCTCAGATTCCACATGGATGCTGGATGCAATCCTCCCACTTTCAGTTGTAATCACTCTAGGCTCCATGGTGTGGTGGTTTTCCTTCTTCAGCTCCATCTTAGCTGAGTGTGGTGAGTCCAATAAATCAGATTGTAGGTGCTGGAGTCTGTTGAGGCTCAGGACCTGGCTATCACATTGTCAGTCCAGAGATTCAAATCCCCTAAATATATCTTAAACCCTGACACTAACTGTACCTCCAGCACATTAGCATGAAAGTCTTATGAAGAGAGATCCCATCTGAGTCCAGATTCGTCACACATAAACACCAGTTCCAAAGAGGGGCCATCTGACCTGGTAGTTAACCCCATCGGCCATGACCATAACTCCCATGGGTCTCTTTAGCCCTCGAAGGAACCGATATCTGGGGGTTGTATCTGCTTTATCTGTCTCTCAGACTCTGCTCAGTTGTGCATAAGGGCAATCCTTCTGACAGCCTCCAGACTCTTTTTTAGAGACTCGTAGCCATATAAACTCATTTCTCCTTTCCATTTCCCCCTTACATTAGGTCAAACAGCATTTTAAAGTCATGTTATTTTATGTAGACAGGGATATTCCGCTGATCCGCGTTGAACCTTCCGTATGAGGTCATTTTCCAGTTGCATCATCAGTTGGTAGTTGATAGTGGTCCCTCGGTGCCAGGGAGGCTCATCCCCGGGTGTCATGTCCCACGCTGGGGGGAAGGCATTGCATTTACATGCTGAGTTTGGCTTCGAGACTGGCCACATTTGAGTAACATGAAGGCTGACAGGAGGAAATTCCCAGACACAATGCTGCTCTAGGCCTTGTTCTTATTTTAGGCTTATCAGCTCACAAGCATAGTCATTAGCGTCATGGGCTCACTGTTGAACCCTCACTCCCTCCCGGTCCCCACCGCTGCACCTGGGAGACTGTCGCTGCTCCCCTAGGGACCACGACAGAGCACCACTGGCCAGGAACCCAGTACCCCCCCTGCTGTGGTTTTTAATTGTTGCCACTATGAGTATATCCAAACATTGCCATGCACCCTGGACATATGTTCTGTACAGCTCCCTGTCAGCCATATATCCCCTGTCAATGGTATCCCATACCAGTATTCCTCCATTGCCTTTGTTGAACCACTCTGTGATCCAGAACTCCCTGAAATTTGAAGCCCAATATAATGTCAGGGTCCCTTACTAGGAAATGGCATATAGCGATGGGTTTAAAGGTTATATAAAGAATACGTGTTGACTTGGAAAAAATTCTACATCCTATCTTCCCCCCCCCCTAATTATTGAGCTTCTCTTCACAGGAGCCCTAGACCACAGCAATGCATATATATAGTATACAGCACTCCCATACATCCACCACAAAACCTTTCCCTTCCACAGCGATACTCTTACACCCTATTCACATCATATTTACTTAACGTAATGTACAGAGTCTGAGACAATAGCTTTCAAACAAGGTGACATTTGTGCTTACATTGTGGTGCATACTTTAGGATACACAGTTTTTTACATTCTTAGTTATCCTATGTTTTACATTATGGTTTACATTATCAGTCTGTCATCTCCTATATGTTATGGTGTAATATTACATGTTTTATATCCATCCTTGTGTACTCTCACGAAACTCCTCTCTTACCCCCCATTTACCTTGGTTACACACATTTAACGTCCATTTTCCCTTCCACCTTGGTGCCCACAGTGACAGCCAGCCTCCGTTTCCTGAGGAGCCACTTCCAGAGATAGATGGAATAGTGTTCAGGGCCTAACTTGCTCAACTGCCCCAATGCCCTGGGAGCCACCCTTTCTTTCGAGGGATACAGTTCCCTCTATTTGATGGCATTAGTCCTCCCCAGGATGTGGGTCCACCCCCACTCTCACTAGTTGGGTTTCTACCCCATGGTGTCACCCACTCTGGCAGAATGAGCATTTAGACATTCCCCAGGAGCCCGTCCTGCATCAGACCCTCCCCTCCGAGCATTCTAAACAGGTAACCCTCTTTATTATATTTTGATATGATTTTCTCGGCATTTTACTCTCTACCAACACCTGACCCTCTCCTGTGTTCGTATGCTACCCCTCCCTCCCCCCACTTTTGGGCAATGTTACCCATCCGCCCATCCCCAGCCTCCCTCAAACCTGCAAAGCCCCAACCAAAGGCAACCCCTGCCCCCCTTTTATCTCTTCTTTGTGTTCATACTTACCACCATCTCGTCTTAAATTCCACCCCTGCAGACATCGGCTCACATCCTTCCTCCACCCTCTGATTTCCTGTAAGCCTATCGTTCAGTCTCTTGCTATCTAGGGCAGCTTGGTTATTTCAAATCATTGAGGTCATGTAGTATTTGTCCTTTAATGTCTGGGTTGCTTCACTCAACATAAGGTTGAGTGAGGATATTTCTATCACAGTCTTTATTCCCTCACCTCCCTGCCAGAGGCTCCTTTGTATGTAGCACTCCTCAGTGGCTTGTGTTCTGTCCTGGATCTCTGCAGACTTAGGTGCTTGTGCCTGGATATTCATGGAATTCTAACTTGCTGCTCTGAGTTGCTCTATAGCAACTGTCCACAGTGGGAGGGACCCAGGCTGTGCTGCCTCTGTGTGGCTGCAGAGCCCTGGTGAGGGGTTGGAGAATGGAAACCAACTAGTGGTCCAGGACAGAATTTTCTTACCTGATATTTTTCCGTTTCATTGATGTAAAGTTTGTGGAGTCCTTCTCCTGTCTCTTTCATCCACCAGAGTTCTAAGCAGTGGGGTTGTCCTTTTATTCACTAAATCTCTGTGGAGGATTTTTCAGGGACTGTCTTATGTCACCATATTGATGACATCACCTCCATAAAAAGACTGCCTTGTCTTTTATTTCCCCTTGTATGTTCTACCTTCCAACCAAAACAGACAACATACTGTTCCCAAATAGATCATCCTATATGTGCCATCCCATATTCATGTGTTTGCTTACATTGTTTACCCATCTGTTTCACCTTGTTAAAATTCAGTTCCCTTTCAAAGTACGGGTTGCCTGTCATTCCCCTTCCCAAAGCAAATATGATTACCTTTCTCTGTTTTGTGTTGTGAGCCTTTATTTTATGGTACTAACCTCATCCTCTACCCTCATTGTCTGCTCCTCAAGGAGAAGGCCCATGTCTCTATCATTTTTATATCTTTTGCAGTACCAAACGTGGTATACTATAGGCTCTCAAATCTTTGCTGATGAAATCCAAATTAGATTGGATTTTACAACCCAGGTAATCATAAAAAGCCATAAATACAATTTCATATGATTGCAAATCAGAAGACTTTTCTGATACCTTTGACTCAGCAGATCCCTATCTCGAGTGATATCAGCCTGCTCTCCATTTGTACCATATGTGCACAATGGTGCCCTTGGTAATATTTAATTCTGGAACAGATGAATCGTTTATGGAATTCAGTTCAGACAACAGCTTACTCAGGAAACCTTCCATAAATGCTGAAGTCTGCTTAGGCCCGCTCCTTTCTGCTGGCTTTGCTCTTATTTTGTATTCTAACTATCTGTATGTGTCCATCTTTCCTACCATGTTTTATTTTTCTTTGTATCCCCAACAACTAGCTGAGTGTGTAGCACACAATAAGTATTAATGTTGAAATTACAAATGAGGCACAGAATCCCACCAGATCTTGATAATTCCATGGTTAGAGAAGAATTGAAAAGAACCTTCTCTCTTCCTTATGTTTCTTTGTTTCTACTTTATAATCGTGAAGAATCAAAATTTTCTGCCTTAGTTTGCAGCCATCACAACTGACAAATGAAATCTGTCGGCATCAAAGCAGTGGGGCAAAGGTCATGCAAACTGCCCCTCTCTCATTGTATGGTCTTATTAGAAGTTGTGATTTAGCTTTCTGCCTTTGAAATGATGTCAAAAGGACCATTGTTTCCATAAAGCGGCGGTTACAAAGATGTGCTTTGTTTGAGCGACACAGTATTTTTTTAAAAAATGTGTCATGTGTCTGAACATATAAAACTCAAGAGATTTCATAATTTTAGGGGTTCGTATTTCTGACTTCTCTTGAAAATTTGGAGGATACAGTCACATTGCACCCACATCATGGTGTGGTGAGTAATGGCTGCCACCTTTAGACAAGACACGGCCACCCCAGCTGGCTCCAAAACATCCTATTGTAGTTATATTTCATTAGCCAGTCCCTCTTTTTTTTTTTTTTTTTAAAGATTTATTTTTATTTATTTCATCCCCTCCCCTCCCCCGGTAGTCAGGGACATGGGAAGTGTGTGCGGCGCCATTCCTGGGCAGGCTGCACTTTCTTTCACGCTGGGCGGCTCTTCTTACGGGGCGCGCAGTGCGTGGGGCTCCCCTTCACGGGGGGCACCCCTGCTTGGCAGGGCACTCCTTGCGCGCATCAGCACTGCGCATGGCCAGCTCCACACAGGTCAAGGAGGCCCGGGGTTTGAACCGCGGACCTCCCATGTGGTAGACGGGCGCCCTAACCACTGGGCCAAAGTCCGTTTCCCAGCCAGTCCCTCTTTAAACCTCCTGTCTGGTTAATCAGTGGTTTCTGTATTCACTCATAGATATTCAAATCATAAGCTCCTTGAGGCAAGATCATACTGCTTTCCATGTTGAGATTTTAGGACATGCTTAGCAAATGCTTGATAAGTGACATTTTCTAACTATCCTACCAGTTCTTTTTGTGTAATCCTTTGCCTTCATGAGTAAAATAAAATTTAGTGGGCCAAGGCTCGGTGACTATGTGAGAGTTTGTCTGTATTTTAAATTTTTTATCATTATTTCTGTTGCTGGTTTTAGGTCTAAGTAGACAAGATGAAAAACAGTTACAAGAACTTGCATTAGAAGAGAGACAAACCATTGATCAGAAAATCAACATGCTATACAATGAGGTATGTTTTATGAAGTAGTTTCATCTCAATAGTGGTTAATACAAAGGAATGCAGTTCTTGCTAGACTTTGCTTTGGCACTCAAAGTGCTTTCCAAACACCAGCTTATTAGGCCTTCTCATAATAATAAATTATTAAGTTGGACCCAGTGCTGTAATTTGTAGCAGATAAGCTTGAAGAGATGGTGATGTGAAAGAAGAAAAGCCCTTCCAGAGCTAAAAAAATTTTTGCAAAGCTCAATCTATTAACTTGCTAGGCAAGGAAACACATGCCAGTGAAGAAATTTAGGTCACAGTGGAGAAGAGTCAGCAGTTTTTAAGTGGTTGAAAGGCAGAGTTCATGGTGATTGTGTTCATTAAAAATTGAAAGTGTGTACTCTGGATAGGGTAGAATGAATCCACACAGGTGGTTAACACAAGCCTTTGGTCTGGTAAGAGCTGGCATACCTGGGTCTCTCAAGGTTCAAGATATTTTTTCGGTCTTAGCTGGTATGACTAGTTGTGCTGAAGTACAAATTTCTGTTTTCATATCTTCTGGACAAGTAAGTGGAAAATTTCCCCTTGATAGTGGTCTCTTTCCCTTGTAGTTTGAAGGATAGGTTGTCTGCAAAGACAATGAAGAACATAGTACTATATGCCAGCTTTCCTCTGACATATTTGTCATTCTCCTTCTTTCAGTTTTCCCTATTCTTGAGAATCCAGGACAGGGGCTTTTTGAGGTCATGTGGTAGAGATTTCAGTTTTTTTATACATATATATATTTTTTTTCTTTAAAGCAGTTTTATTGAGATATATTTCTATACCATACAACTAATATATATATTTGTTAGAGAAGTTGTGAACTTACAAAACAATCGTGCATAACATGCAGAATTTCCTTATGTCACCCCTCTACCAACAAATTGCTTTGTTGTGGAACATTTGTTATGATTATGAAAGAACATTATCAAAATATTACTACTGACCATGGTCCGTAGATTAAATTTGATGTATTTTTTCCATAATCCCCCTTTCGTTAACACCATGTCTTCGTATTATACATTTATTATAGTTCATGAGCGAATGCTCTCATATTTGTGCTGTCAGCCACAGTCTGCCATCCACCATGTGGGTCACTGTGGTGTGCAGCCCCATGCCTTGTACAGTCCATCCAAAGTGGACACTCAGTGGCTCTCACTTTCATCAGAGTTGTGCAGTCAGCACCACAGTAAAGTTTTCAACATTTTCCTTTTCCAAAAAAGTCCTGTACCTCCCTATTATTGACCCTTTGCATTGATATAGTACCTTCTTTGACATGATATCAGTTATTATTATTTTTAGGAGGTACCAGGGATTAAACTCAGGACTTCATACATGGGAAGCAGGTGGTCAACAAATCAGCTACATCCGCCCCCTGTTTTTAGTTATTTTTATCGCTGATTTAACCAGCTAATCAAAGGCAGAGGTAAGCTGTCTGACTCTTAGTCTAATATACATAATTTCCAGCAGAGATAGAGTATTTAAAAAAATAGGGAGTAGGGAGAGTCAGGACCCAGAGGTGTTTTAGTTTGATTTGAAGAACTGTAATAATAAAATTGTTTCCTAACAGGAAAATTGATTACTCTCTTTATTAAGAACACTCTTCTTTTTTTCTTGTCACGGCTGAGAAACTCTATTTGAGCTTTATCTTAGGTGTTCTCAACATACTATTAAAACAGAGTGAGTCTCCTAAAAAAGGGAAGGGACAGAATGATGTCTGTTGTCATTTATGGCAGAATAGAAAAAAATAACCATGTTGTAAAAAAGCCTTTGTTTTCTCTGAATGAAGACTTTCAAAGGTTTACTTTATTCATTAGATGAAAGCAACTAGTGTTCAAAAATAATTGTAAGAGGCAAAATCTGAAGAAAATTGAATAGAACACTTTGTACTTTGATCTAAACTGCATTTTAGAAAATTAAGATAATATGATAGCTTTGAAGAGAATATACTGATAAGTAACTTCATTGTTAACATGAATTGTTCACTTATTTTTGGTCTAATATCATACTTAATATAGCATTTTAGGATTGGATCTCATTGGTAATGCTATATCATTATGTTAATTGCTAATTTTTTAATGATTTGGAATCTTTTATCTAAGTAATAATAGTATAAGAAGAAAATATATGCTACCATCCTGATTTTTTTTTCTTTTCTAGTTTTTCCAGAGTATAGTGCCAAAGGAGAAGTATGACAAAAATGATGTTATTTTAGAGGTAACATCTGGAAGAACAACTGGAGGTTGGTAAAATAATTTTATTGTTAATGATTTTGAAAATACTTAAATTTTACCTTGATTTAATATCACTATAACTTTAAAAGTCCTTTGAATTTAATTAACTTTAAAAATAGATACCCCTTATTTCCTAGGGGTCCTCTGCCAAAGGTTGGGTCTCTTAAAAACTTATGCTGACTGAATATTTCTTGTATTTCCTTTTAGGTGATATCTGCCAACAGTTTACCCGGGAAATATTTGACATGTACCAAAATTACTCATACTATAAACACTGGAACTTTGAACTTCTAAATTATACACCGGCTGATTATGGTAGATGTATTTTTGTATTTTGTTTATAGAAGGTGCTGAAAATGATTTTACCTCTAAGTCTTGATTAGAACCATGTTCTCCCATTTTTTAAAATGTTCCCTCTGTATCTACCAAGCACTGGGACATAGACTGGTAAATCACAGTGGTTTTCTATGATAGAGTTCTTAACTGGGGAAAGAGGGTGGAAAGAAGGGAAGCATCCCCTTTAGGCAAGAATAGAGAATTAGCTACAAATCTTCTGTGGAGGAGGGATCATATACCTTGCCTTAAAAACCATTGCTTTCCATTAGTGAAAGCAAAGAAATATTAAGGTTGCTATAAAGAAATTTATCTTTTATGTGATACAGTGAATAAATAAAATCAGACCATGTTGCCAATGATGTGTTAGATTTTATGGGAGTGCAGAGAAAGTTCATCATTTGTCTGTATTTTCAAGAGGCTTCCACTCTAGTTGGGCCGATAAAACTAGTATAACTAACAAACAATGCAAGTCCTTGAAGTTTTAAGTACTGAAGTAGATTAAATCAAAACATCTGATGGTAAATTCTCTCTTTTTCCCATCTGTAAGTTTTTGTTTGCATGGTTACACAGTGGCATCATCAATAATAAACCACAGAATATCAAAGTGGGAAAGGAAGATTCATATAAATTAAACAGTAGAGGGAAATGAAAGCCAGTATAGCATAAGTAAGTTGTGTTTGGTACAGATTTTAAATAGAACCAGTGGTCGGGAAGGGGGACTGTCACTGAGAGCAGAGGGAAGGTGCAAGCTGAGCAGTGGCCAGGGGTGGAAAAGCGATTGGTGTGTGTAATCGATAGGAAATAGAGAGCTGTGGAAGATTTTATAAGTAGGAATCCGATACAGTAAAATATGCATTTTAAGAAGATTATTTTGGGAAGTGGATTTGGCCCAACGGATAGGGTGTCTGCCTACCATACGGGAGGTCCAAGGTTCAAAGCCAGGGCCTCCTGACCCGTGTGATGAGCTGGTCCACGCACAGTGCTGATGCATGCAAGGAGTACCGTGCCACGCAGGGGTGTCCCCTGTGTAGGGGAGCGCCACGCGAGAGCCGCCCATCACGAAAAAAGTACAGCCTGCCCAGGATTGCCACCGCACACACAGAGAGCTGATGCAGCAAGATGACACAACAAAACGAGACACAGATTCTGGGTGCCGCTGACAAGAATACAAGCATTCACAGAAGAACACATAGCTAATGGACACAGAGAGCAAACAACTGGAGTGGGGGGGGGGGGAATAAATAAATTTAAAAATCTTAAAAAAAAAAAAAAGATTATTTTGATACCAGCATGAAGTTTGATTGAAGAGGCTAGATTTTAGTCTGCTAAGAGGTTATTAGCGTAGTCCAGGCCTGAGTAAAAGTTAGAATTGGCAATGGGGATATATGTGAGAGACTGTCAAGGGAGGAATAGACAAAATGTGTTAAATGACTAGAATAGACAAAATGTGTTAAATGACTAGATAAAAGAAGGGCTGTTGCTTGCCAACTGCGTCTTGTGTGCATTGCGGTTTACTTGATCTCACAATCTATGAGATATGGATTACTAATACCATTTTACAGATAAAGATCTAGGCTCAGAAAGTAATCCAAGGTCACACAGTAAGTAATAGCAGTCCCAGGGTTAAAATTAAGCCTACCTGACCCAAAGCCATGCTACATCTCATTAGTCTATTCTGATACAAAGGAGGTGAACCACGGTGAGTCTAATATTTCTAGCTGGAAAGATTGTGATATTCATTCAAGCCTTTGAATGGAATAGAACTTGGAAGGCAAAAGAAGTGATGAGTAGTTTTCGAATAATTACCATTTAGAAATAGCCAGTAAATGCTGAAATTGTGTATCAAGAACTTTGGTGGGAGAAGAGAATTGAGAACCAATATTGATAGCTGTTAGCACAGAGAAAGTGCCTGATTCTGGGAGACTAAATGAGGAAGAGTGGATAGAAAGGGAACATTCAGGACACCTACCCCCAGAGAGTAGATTTACTACCACTGAACTATATATTTAAAAGTGATTAAGGGAGGGGGTAGCTCAGTGGTTTGAGCACCCGCTTCCCATGTATAAAGTACCAGGTTCAATCCCCAGTACCTCCTTAAAAAAAAAAAAAAAAGTGGTTAACATGAGAAATTTTATGTAGTATATGTATTACCATAATAAAAATATTTAAAAATACCATAGAATTGTACAACACGAAAAAGTGAACCCTAATGTAAACTATATCCTTAGATTAATATAATTCTAGTAATATTTATCAATTGTACCACACTAATGCAAAATGTTAATAATAGGGAAAACTGCATGTGTGAGGTGGGTGATATTTGGGAACTCTGTGCTTTCTGCATACTTTTCCTGTAAACCTGTAACTACTCTAAAAAATAAAATCTATTAAAAAATAATCAGCCATCTTCAGAGGGTTAAAAGGTCTCCAATTCATTATATTTAAAATAAATACATTGGTATATTGTTAAACTGCTAAAGAATGGAGTTGTTGTAGCTCAGTAGTTTGAGTGTCTGCTTCCCATGTCTGAGGTCCCAGGTTCAATCCCTGGTATCTCCTTAAAAAAACAAAGCAAAACTGGTGAAGAGATAAAATCAAGTATTTGATAAAATCAAGTATATGACTATACCACTGGGTAATCAAATGGTAGATGAGGGGTGATGTCTCTTTATAAATATATTTTAAGTAATAATGAGAAAGAAATGATAGAATTAGATTATCACCATTTTATAACCTCCCATGGTGTGTTGAGCATCACAGAATGCTAGTATCATAAAATCAGAGACAACAAGTCCTTATGTGCCTCCTCTGGTCTTGTCCTTGGGCTCAAGCTGGAGTCTGACCCAGTTGTGGATCCAAATTACAGTAAATACAGAAGTCAGAGGAACAGGAATTGCACCAAGAGTATACAATCAACAAAACCTAGACTGGGGAATTCTATAGGTCAAACAGCCCAGGTTCTCTTTTTTTTAAAAAAAAGATTTATTTTATTTATTTACTTATTCCCCCACCCCTCTCATTTTCTGCTCTGTGTCCATTCACTGTATTCTTCTGTGTCTGCTTGTATTCTCTTTAGGGGGCTTCAGGAACCGATCCTGGGAGCTTTTGGAGTGGAAGAGAGGCGCACTCCAAAAGGTCTCTTGTGCCTCCTCAGCTGCTTGGTCTGCTGCATCTCTTATTGTCTCTCCTCTGTGTCACTTTTTGTTGTGCCATCTTGCTGCGCCAGCTCTCCTGTATGGGTCAGCACTCCATTTGGGCCAACTCACCTCATGGGCCAGCTTGCCATCACCAAGAGGCCCTGGGAATTGAACCCTGGACCTCTCATATGGTAGACAGGAGCCCAGTCGCTTGAGCTATATCTGCTTCCCCCCGGTTCTTCAGTAGATAATTTGTAGGAAGTGAAAGAGATGGATGAGGAACCTGAAGATTCTAAGAGAGACCTATAACAATTTTAAAAAAATGGACAAGACTAAACTGTTGTGCCTAGGGATGCACAGTTCTAATAAAATTATAAGAAAAGGAAGTAATTACTGTAAAGTCAGGATATTGGTTACTCATGGGGAGTAGAAGTTGTGACAGGGATGGGCCATATGGGAGGGCTTCTGGGGTGGCTGACAAAGTTCTTTTTCTTGCCTGGGAAGTGGTCATTAATCTGTACATTTGATTTGCGTGGTTTTCTGTATCTGGGTATTCTTTTTTAATAAAAGAATTTTTTAATGTTAGGTAAGAAGGCAGCCTGTACTTTTTTTTAATGTGATAATCTTCCCATGCCATATATAGGCAAAAGCTAAATTTCAGTCGTTTTTTGAAAACTACTTGTACCTATGGAGTTATTCAGTATTATCAAGTTTTATGTTATTGACCATTCTCTTATATGTGGCACGCAATAGGGTAATTCAGTGCAGAAAAGGCCCCAGTATTTTTTACTTTACTAGTGGTAATTTTCCTGAAAATAAAAGTAAAATTCATTCTTTATAGAAAGTTTAGCAACAGTTACCTAGAGATACCCATAAATAATACTTTGTATGTTTTCTTTTATGTATTAATACATATTCATTGGAAGAATAGTTTTGCTCCTACTTTGTCTCCTCTCAACTTCTTTTTATTTATTTATTTATTTATTTATTTATTTATTTATTTATTTATTTCTCTCCCCTCCCCCTGCCCCAGTTGTCTGTTCTCTGTGTCTATTTGCTGCATGTTCTTCTTTGTCCGCTTCTGTTGTTGTCAGCGGCACGGGAATCTGTGTCCCTTTTTGTTGCGTCATCTTGTTGTGTCAGCTCTCCGTGTGTGCGGCGTCATTTCTGGGCAGGCTGCACTTTATTTAGCACTGGCTGGCTCTCCTTACAGGGCGCACTCCTTGCACATGGGGCTCCCCTACATGGGGGACACCCCTGCATGGCATGGCCGTCTTTGGCCATCAGCACTGCACGTGGGCCAGCTCCACACGGGTCAAGGAGGCCTGGGGTTTGAACTGCAGACCTCCCATGTGGTAGACCAATGCCTTAACCACTGGGCCAGGTCTGCTTCCCTCCTCTCAACTTCTGTACTCTCTTTCAGGCATTAGATGAAGTACATATAGGATACTGATCCCTTTCTAAGTACAATTTATGAATATTTCTGAATTTTTTTTTTCATTCCTAGGTGGGCTACATCATGCATCTGCCCGAATTTCTGGCAGCAATGTGTATAAGTATTTGAAGTATGAAGGTGGGATTCACCGAGTTCAACGAATTCCTGAAGTTGGCCTGTCCTCACGGATGCAGCGTATCCACACAGGAACAATGTCAGTTATTGTCCTCCCTCAACCAGATGAGGTAATCTCCCCAGGAGGCACTGGAAACGCACTCCATGTAAACGGGCCTGTGCTGAGAAGCCTTGGCACCTAAGAAAATCTGTTATTTTCATGGTTATAGATTGTACTTTACAGTCTCCAGTGGGAAATCCTTAACTCTCTCTCCCCCTTTTCTCTTGCCTCTCCCCCTCTCTCTTTCTTTTATTTAACCTTATAGACTCATGGATTTATTTTTTAGTTCAGTGAGTTATAATCATTATTTTTATTATTTTTTTCTTTGTGGTTATGTCATCAATATGGTAGCTATTTTAATTCAATTGTTTCTCTTTGTACTCAATTTTAGGATTTGATTTTTCTTTCCTCTTTTATTTAATGTTATTTCCAGTACATGTAAACATTTACACTGAAAAATCAAAACCATAGAGTTGTCTTGCTGCCATCTTTATTCCTCTATTCCATTCCCACCCGCCCCCTTTTTTCCTTCATATTCTTGAAAATTAACTCATTTAATGGAGGCTTCACTTTTCTGAAAGAACATTAACATTTAAAATTCTTTGTATATTATTAAGTCATTGTCTCTGTGTTCAGCGTTCCCCAAAAGACAATAGGTAGTTTCTGTCATATATGGGAGAATATGGTTTATGTTATATACATATTTGTTATATAACTATTTAATACACTGTATCCACAAGAAATGGGAAATTACTCTTAATCTTTTTAGTGTTTATAGGAAATTTTAGGTAACCAGCATTAGTGTATTTTGACAAAAGCTGTATAATCTTGGTACTATATAATCTTTTCCCTCACTGTATAGTACTCATCTTAGAGGAAAAATACAACCCACTAAGTGGTATATGAGATCCTAATCTTGACCCTATTATTTTGTATTTTGCAAAGAAAAAAATCATACATACTCTCTCATTCATAGAAGTAAGTGATGAATGTGGAACTATTTGTATACATGTATATGTGTGTATATGTACACATATACACACACATACTCATACATATATCTTAGGGCTGCTGTAACAAATTACCACAAACTTAAAGCAAGAGAAATTTATTCCCTCACAGTTCTAGAGGCCAGAAGTCTGAAATCCGGGTGTCAGCAGGGCCCTGCTCCCTTTGAAGGCCCTAAGGGAATCCGTCCTTGCCTCTTGCTGGCTTCTGGTGGCTCCAGGTGTCCCTTGGTTTGACGCTGCCTCACTCCAATCTCTTCTGTCTGTGTCGAATCTCCCTCTGCCTTTCTTTTAGAAGCACATTTGTTATTGGTTTTAGGGCCCACTTAAATAATCCAGGTTGATCTCATCTCAAGATACTTAATTATATCTGCAAAGACCTTTTTTCCAAATGAGGTCACGCTCATAGGTTGAGGGTTAGGTTGTGGACATATTTATTATGGAGCCACCATTCAACCCACTTATATTAGATTATATTAGATGTGTGCTTTTTAAAAAATATTTTATGTAATGTAGCTTTGTGGATTGGCAGATAGTAAAACTTTGGAATGAGTACATAACTCAATGATCTTGTAATACCCTAAGTCCACTGTTAAAAAATAGCAGCACATTGGAATAGGGAATTTATGGTTCTGTGTTTGGTGTAAATTATTTCTTCTCTTAGTTTGATGGCTATGACTGTTTTAATACAAAACAGTACAGATTTTACTTGAAAAATCTTGGCGTACATTTAGAATGAAAGTATCTGTTAAGCAAAGAATTTACATATGCCAAACCTTTTGCTCTAGGTAGATGTGAAAGTAGACCCGAAGGATTTGCGAATCGATACTTTTCGAGCCAAAGGAGCAGGAGGGCAGCATGTTAATACAACTGATAGCGCTGTCAGACTTGTCCATATCCCCACAGGTAAGAAGGTCCCTTGCTTTTGTACCTGTGACCTTTTATCATATCTTACAAAACTTAATTTCGCATTTGGAATGACATAATATTATGTTCGTGACTGGTTCCTTGCACACCCCACAAAGGTGGCACTGGGGTTGTGGTCTCACACCCCAGGGTGCTCCTGTTCTCCTGGTTGGAGATAGTGCCTCGCTCAAAGGATGCAGGCAGTCAGCGGACCTAGTCACAGTAGCTGCCTGGATCTGCTGGGCAGAGGTGAGCAACCGGAGGAGCCCCAGCCTGGAAACAAAACATGGATGTAGCATTGAGATGCTCCTGCTGTGAAGCGTTCATCACCAGAGAGATGGCTTATTAGCCCGGTTAGGCCATGCTGCCTTATTGCTGTTGCTTTGGATGTTGGTAATTTTCATATGGTATGAGGTGGTTTTGCAGTCCTTAATGCACTTTTAAATATTGTATCCTTTTTCAGATTTTATTTTTTTAAACAAATCAGTTTCATTGATACATATCAATAAAACATATAGTAATCCAAAGTGTACAATTGGTATTTTGTACAATGGCACAATTGTATATTCATCACTTCAATTGTTAGTAGAACATTTTCATTAATTCAAATAATAATAATAATAAACAGCAAGAAACAGACAAACAAGAAAATTCTTCCCCTCTCAATTTTGCTATGCTTCCCCTGCTGTACATAGCTGCTATTTCTGGCTATTCTTGCACAATTGTTTGTTTATTAAGCAGTTTTTTTGACAGATTTTATTTTTAGCTTTTTCTACTTTTTAATTTTAATTTTTTAAATTAATTTTTACACTACATGTATATATATTTTTTAACGATTTACTTTATTTATTTCTCCCCACCCCCTTGTTGTTTGCACTTGCTGTCTGTTTGTCTTCCTTGTTTCTTTAGGAGGCACCAGGAACGGAACCTGGGACATCTGATGTGGGACGGGGGCACCTAATCACTTGAGCCACCTCTGCTCCCTGCTTTGTTTATCTTTCATTATGTTTTTCTCCTTGTATCTCTTGTTGTGTCATCTTGTTGCGTCAGCTCACTGTGCCTGCCCGTCACACCAGGATGTTTTCTTCTTTAGGAGGCACTCAGAACCAAACCTGGGACCTCCCATGTGGTAGGCAGGAGCCCAATTGCTTGAGCCTCATTCACTTCACTGTATATGGTTTTTAAAGTCCAGTGGCGCTTAAAGTCCTATAATAAAAATCAGCATCCCCCTGGACTTCTCCCTCTTCCCCATCTCTCCTTCCTCAATCCAAACTTCCATTCCCAAAGGCAACCACCTTAAACTCTTTCATTTATTTCTCTTGGTATTTATTTCAATATTTCTAAATAGCAGACAGGTATTACTCTTCTGATCCATTAATTATAGAGATTATTGAACTTCTTAATGTGGTAGATGAAGGTTTTGGCACTCTTCCATACCTTCTTTTCCTCTTCCTAATATAATTATATGTTTGGTAAAAATTGACCTGCACTGTTTTTATATAATAACCAGGTAAATAGTGTTCACTGCTGAGCCAAGTAATATACTATGATTACATTTCCAAGAGTTAATAATTACCTCATTGTTTCTTTGTTTAGTTTTCTTTGACTTTGTATCTTCCTTTATCTAAGTCTCCATATAGCTTCTGCAAGCTCTATGAAATGACTTTAATCCAATTTTCTGCAAGACCAATGCTCTTGGAGACATCCCTGACAGAGAACTCCATCCTCCTGCTCCAGTCTGGACTAGTTGCTCTCTAGTGCTGCTGCTGTATAGCCTAACTACTTTCACCATCAGTCAGGGAATTCCCCTCTCTGTTCTGTGATGGACCCTCCTGTTTCTTGTATCTTGTATCTTCCTCTTTCAATGTTTACTCCCTTATTTTAGTAAAGCTCATTTTTCATAACTTTCCTGGGAAGGGATGCATCAAACATAAGTATTTTGAGACTGCATATCTGAAAATTGCTTCATTCTAAGCTCACACTTCATTGCTTGGGAATACTAGGTTGGAAAAAAATTTCATTTGGAATATTTAAGGCTTATTTTTTTTTAAGATTTATTTTTATTTATTTATCTCCCCCCCCACCCCATTGTCTGCTGTCTGTCCACTCGCTGTGTGTTCTGTGTTCGCTTGCATTCTCATCAGGTGGCACAAGAACCTGTGTCACTTTTTTTTTTTTAAAGATTTATTTATTTATTTCTCTCCCCTTCCCTCCCACCCTGGTTGTCTGTTCTCTGTGTCTGTTTGCTGCGTCTTCTTTGTCCACTTCTGTTGTTGTCAGCGGCATGGGAATCTTTGTTTCTTTTGGTTGCTGTCATCTTGCTGTGTCTGCTCTCCATGTGTGCAGCACCATTCCTGGGCAGGGTGCACTTTCTTTTGCGCTGGGCGGCTCTCCTTCCGGGGCACACTCCTTGTGCGTGGGGCTCCCCTACGTGGGGGCATGTCACTTTTTTTTTGCGTCATCTTGCTGCATCAGCTCTCTCTGTGTGTAGCGCCATTCCTGGGCAGCCTGCACTTTTCACACAGTGTTGCTCTCCTTGCGGGGCGCACTTCTTGCACGTGGGGCTCCCCTGTGTGGGGGACACTCTGCATGGCATGGTACTCCTTGCATGAGGCAGCATTGTGCGTGGGCCAGCTCACCACATGGACCAGGAGGCGCTGGGTTTGACCTCCTATATGGTAGGCAGATCCTCTATCAGTTGAGCCACATCTGCTTCCCTAAGGCTTTTTTCATTCATTGTTTGGGCGCTTTCATTTTAGAGACTCATGCCCTTCAGTTCTGACATATTTTCTTAAATAATTTATTATCCACTGTATTAATCAGCCAAAGGGGTACTGATGCAAAGTACCAGAAATCCATTGGCTTTCATAAAAGGGTATTTATTTGGGGTAGAAGCTTACAGTTACCAGGCCATAAAGCCTAAGTTACTTCTCCCACCAAAGTCTTGCCACGTGTTGGAACAAGATGGCTGCTGACATCTGTGAGGGTTCAGGCTTCCTCTTCCCGACAAGTCTCTGTGGTCCCAGCTTCTTCCAATATCAGCTGGAGGCTGAGATAAGTCTCATCTCTCTCCTGGGGCTTATTTCTCTCTGGGCTCAGCTTCTCTGCTTTCCCCACAAGGCCAGCTGTAAACTATCAGGGTGAACAGCTCTCTCTCTTCCTAGGGCCTCTGCGGTTTCTAATGGAGCCTTCTCTCTTTCCTCACATATCTGATTCTCTGTGTATTTACTTCCCAGGACTCCAGCATTAAAAACTCCACAACTGTCTTCTCTGCTAACATCCTACTGAGGTGGC